>NC_086448.1:197514631-198238381 GCF_028390025.1 Pseudophryne corroboree
CAGGCAAAAGTATTTGAGGCCTAGAACCCCCCCAAGCCCTCAAATGGACGTTCAGAATACTTATCCATATACATCTCCCCAACCATAAACATTTAGAAGTACACTGCATCGGCTTGGAAGGACCCAAATATCTTTGTTGTCTTAGGTAAATTTACGTACCCTTAGTTTAGTAAGGCATGACATCCCCGGATTTTATAACAATGCTACGTCTCCTTTTTAATGCAGTTGCTTGCTAGAACCAAAGTGTCACATTTTAGTTATTTTTATACCAAACCAGACTCCTTCCAACTCCCTATCGCCATGCTTTGATTTTCACCAACACCAGGTGGCGGCCCTAATGTACGCTCTTCTCTCCTCTCCCAGACCCTCCATGACCACTCGGTACCATTTTTCCAGCTTTAGAAATATGCTGTCAGCATGTTTTTACGTTACACCCCATGGCTTTGAACATTCTACATGCTATATGTACCTTATGTATTATAATTTATATTGTCACTTAAGAAAAAAAAAAAAAAAAAACGCTGCTTTCCTCAACTAAAGGGTTTTGAAAAAACAAAGTTATAGTTTTGTCAAACTGCCAATACTAACCAAAAAAGAGATAGATTAGGGCTGAGATCAAACAGTATAAACCACTGGAATAGCCCATAGGATTCTAGCTGTGCGTGACCTGAAATGTTTGCTAACCACTATTATAACATAAAGATGAGAAACGTAACTCCAAATTACATACCGTAAAGCTGGGTACACACTAGGATGACTTTTTAAACAAATTTGCCGGTAACTACCATTTGTTACGACAAATTTGTTTCATCGCCCAGTCTGAACCCACTAGATTGTTCGCGAGGCACGCTCCCGCAGGTCGCTAGCGACATCACATTGTTTGTACATGCAGCTCAATTTGGGGATGTCGCTAGCGATGCCATGCTGTCGAATGCATCATGCACCCAGCTCCTCCCCACCGCTGCACGCGTCAGCAAGTTTGTATGCCGGCACCCCCACCGCCAATATCGCACTGGGTACACATCGTTAAGGATGTACTCAGCTTAAGGAATGAGCAACCGCCTATTATTTTTCCATATACCACAAACCTACAACATGTTTTCAAGGACTCAACATACAACCTCTGTTTTCTATTAATTACACAGGTCTGCAAAATTTAAGGTATTGAAAGCTTTTTTAAGAATACTTTTATATTCTTAATTATACTCAATTGTACATCAAGAAATAGTATATAAATATATACATATATATATAAAAAAAATAGCACATCACATTTACCTATAAGGGGGTTACACATTTTTAAGAAAAAAGTTTAATTGTTCTTAACATATTTATTGTGAAATACGAAGAAGTGTAGATGACATCACTGTTTTTGTCTTAATTCCATAATAAAATACAAACAGTAGAAACAAAACCATAATTATTGAAAAAAAAATCGTTAATATCTCGTTGTGTTTTTGTCTTCAAACTTCGTTTTGTCGCTTTTTGCTTATAAGCCGCTTATAAGTTTTTTCGGTGTCGTCTCTGTGTATCATCAAGCAGTAGTCAGCCATCAAGCTGATGTCCCAACGACCCCGATGCCTTCTTTCTATATCTTTAACATCTTGGTGGAACCATTCACCCTGTTCTTCACTGTAGTCTCCCAGATTATTTAGAAAATGCTCAATATGGGAATTTAAAAAAATAAATAAAAAAAAATAAAAATGTACCTTTCAACTCATATTGCAGGCAAGGTTTCTATAACTATTAAGCATTTCCTTGACAATTTCTAGATTAGATAGATTAGATTAGATAGATTAGATTAGATAGATTAGATTAGATAGATTAGATTAGATAGATTAGATTAGATAGATTAGATAGATTAGATTAGATAGATAGATTAGATTAGATAGATTAGATAGATTAGATTAGATAGATTAGATTAGATAGATTAGATTAGATAGATTAGATAGATTAGATTAGATAGATTAGCTAGATTAGATTAGATAGATTAGATTAGGTAGATTAGATTAGATAGATTAGATTAGATAGATTAGATTGATTAGATTAGATAGATTAGATTGATTAGATTAGATAGATTAGATAGATTAGATAGATTAGATTAGATAGATTAGATTAGATAGATTTGATTAGATAGATTAGATAGATTAGATGAGATAGATTAGATTGGCTAGATTAGATTGGCTAGCTTAGATTGGCTAGATTAGATAGATTAGATTAGATAGATTAGATAGATGAGATAGATTAGATGAGATAGATTAGATGAGATAGATTAGATTAGATAGATTAGATAGATAATAAGATTTTACTTACCGATAAATCTATTTCTCGTAGTCCGTAGTGGATGCTGGGGACTCCGTCAGGACCATGGGGATTAGCGGCTCCGCAGGAGACAGGGCACAAAAATAAAGCTTTAGGATCAGGTGGTGTGCACTGGCTCCTCCCCCTATGACCCTCCTCCAAGCCTCAGTTAGGATACTGTGCCCGGACGAGCGTACACAATAAGGAAGGATTTTGAATCCCGGGTAAGACTCATACCAGCCACACCAATCACACCGTACAACTTGTGATCTGAACCCAGTTAACAGTATGACAACGTAGGAGCCTCTGAACAGACGGCTCACAACAATAACAACCCGATTTCTTTGTAACAATAACTATGTACAAGTATTGCAGACAATCCGCACTTGGGATGGGCGCCCAGCATCCACTACGGACTACGAGAAATAGATTTATCGGTAAGTAAAATCTTATTTTCTCTAACGTCCTAGTGGATGCTGGGGACTCTGTCAGGACCATGGGGATTATACCAAAGCTCCCAAACGGGCGGGAGAGTGCGGATGACTCTGCAGCACCGAATGAGAGAACTCCAGGTCCTCTTTAGCCAGGGTATCAAATTTGTAGAATTTTACAAACGTGTTCTCCCCCGACCACGTAGCTGCTCGGCAGAGTTGTAATGCCGAGACCCCTCGGGCAGCCGCCCAGGATGAGCCCACCTTCCTTGTGGAATGGGCCTTGACAGATTTAGGCTGTGGCAGGCCTGCCACAGAATGTGTATACCAAAAAGAAAAAAGAATTGGTCTCAAGTGGCGCACAAAAACAATTAAACAATTGCCTAAAATATAACTTTTATTCCAGTTTATCTAAAAAGACCTGTAACTGTGAAATATTAAAACCAACATGTAATGACAAGACAAAATGTGATAATTAAAACCACACGCTGCACTTTGAGTGTCATGCACTGCTATTTTGTTTACTTATTGGGTACAATGACCTCTGTATATTTTTTATGTGTATTTCCTGATATTGTGTGAATAAATATTTTTATCAATATCCGTATTGTAATCTGTCTCTGTTTTATATCGATTACCAAACTCTCCAGTATATTGTAAATAAATTATGTATGAAATTTTCAATGTGTCTGTATCACTACACCTGCTCTAGAATTTTACTGGCTGCTGGCTAGTGAACTCCTATCTCATTTATCAACAGATTTTACTCTGCAAGGTGCATATGTATAATTCAAGTTTCCAGCAGTTTTTTGTTTATTTCTTACTCCTTAATATCACCTTATGTGATCAGTTCTGATTCCATATTGTCAACTGGTGCTCTCAATCTATGTAGTCAGCACTGTCAGTATAGAGAAGAGATGCTGAGTCTCACTGTAGGTATATTCCACCTTTTGTTACAGTAATTACAGCTTATATTCTCAACTCAAATGGTATCCACTTGGTGGGAGTATATTATTCTCTGAAAAGCTGGTTGTATCACTATATACTGCACCCTTTTATTGCAGGGAGATATTACTTTATTATGAGAGATTCATTCAAGGGGATCCACTGCTCTATGTATGCAGCTCTAACATGGAGTGAGTGAATTGACACATAGAATTATTTCCAGAATAGTCCACTTAATATTGAGTAGGAAATTTTCAGTGTGTCTGTGTTACTATACCTACTCTAGAATTTTACTAGCTGCTGGCTAGTGAACCCCTATCTCGTTTATCAACAGATTTTACTCTGCAAGGTGCATATGCATAATTCAAGTTTCCAGCAGTTTATAGTTTATTTCTTACTCCTTAATATCACCTTATGTGATCAGTTCAGATTCCATATTATCAACTGGTGCTCTCAATCTATGTAATCAGCACTGTCAGTATAGAGAAGAGATGCTGAGTCTCATTGTTGGTATATTCCACCTTTTGTTACAGTAATCACAGCTTATAATTTCAACTCAAATGGTATCCACTTAGTGTGAGTATATTATTCTCTGAAATACTGGTTGTATCACTATATACTGCACCCTTTTATTGCAGGGAAATAATACTTTATTATGAGAGGTTCATTCAAGGGGATTCACTGCTCTATGTATGCAGCTTTAACATGGAGTGAGTGAATTGACACATAAGTTTGTTTCCAAAATAATCCACTCATTTATTTCTCTCTGGAGACTTGGTTATTTTAGTAACAGATTTGTTGCAATTTTTATATATAGAATCTGCGGGTTAATGGATACATTTGATGGTTAATGTGTATCAACCTCCTGCTCTTCCACCTCTGATTAATAGATAATTGTTTGCAATGTATCCAGAGCAGCTGCCTGACACTGAGTTTTGTGTGAGGGCAGTAATGGTTTCTTATTCAGCAGCAAATAGTTCCAGATTTCTACTCCTATAAAATGGTGTCTTATGGTGTTATATTTAGTCCACTATGAACTACTACTAATGGCTGGATGCTTAATGTATTTGTAGGAGGGCAGTTGTTTAATTACCATGTATTCATTATACTGCCGCTTACAATGTATCCCACACACATGCATAGAAATATTTGCTAGATATAATCTGCATCTTTCAGCCAATTAACTAGAGACAGCCGTGGTTACATACCCCATCATATTGTATTGGCTTTAGGATTATATGATACACCACGGGGACAGGCTAACCCTGAAAAAACACTCTGTGAAACGCGCGTCGGCGGTTCACGCTGCACTAGAGTGGAAATAATGCATGCATGCTAATTATATGTGTATATGTCTGAGTGTGATTGTGTCAGCAGCAAAAGTAGACAGCTATTTAGAAATTCTATCACTAGAAGAGAGACATAGTGTCTAACATACTCCTATATAGACAGTGTATATAGAGGTGCCCGTGGTGTATCATATAATCCTAAAGCCAATACAATATGATGGGGTATGTAACCACGGCTGTCTCTAGTTAATTGGCTGAAAGATGCAGATTATATCTAGCAAATATTTCTATGCATGTGTGTGGGATACATTGTAAGCGGCAGTATAATGAATACATGGTAATTAAACAACTGCCCTCCTACAAATACATTAAGCATCCAGCCATTAGTAGTAGTTCATAGTGGACTAAATATAACACCATAAGACACCATTTTATAGGAGTAGAAATCTGGAACTATTTGCTGCTGAATAAGAAACCATTACTGCCCTCACACAAAACTCAGTGTCAGGCAGCTGCTCTGGATACATTGCAAACAATTATCTATTAATCAGAGGTGGAAGAGCAGGAGGTTGATACACATTAACCATCAAATGTATCCATTAACCCGCAGATTCTATATATAAAAATTGCAACAAATCTGTTACTAAAATAACCAAGTCTCCAGAGAGAAATAAATGAGTGGATTATTTTGGAAACAAACTTATGTGTCAATTCACTCACTCCATGTTAAAGCTGCATACATAGAGCAGTGAATCCCCTTGAATGAACCTCTCATAATAAAGTATTATTTCCCTGCAATAAAAGGGTGCAGTATATAGTGATACAACCAGTATTTCAGAGAATAATATACTCACACTAAGTGGATACCATTTGAGTTGAAATTATAAGCTGTGATTACTGTAACAAAAGGTGGAATATACCAACAATGAGACTCAGCATCTCTTCTCTATACTGACAGTGCTGATTACATAGATTGAGAGCACCAGTTGATAATATGGAATCTGAACTGATCACATAAGGTGATATTAAGGAGTAAGAAATAAACTATAAACTGCTGGAAACTTGAATTATGCATATGCACCTTGCAGAGTAAAATCTGTTGATAAACGAGATAGGGGTTCACTAGCCAGCAGCTAGTAAAATTCTAGAGTAGGTATAGTAACACAGACACACTGAAAATTTCCTACTCAATATTAAGTGGACTATTCTGGAAATAATTCTATGTGTCAATTCACTCACTCCATGTTAGAGCTGCATACATAGAGCAGTGGATCCCCTTGAATGAATCTCTCATAATAAAGTAATATCTCCCTGCAATAAAAGGGTGCAGTATATAGTGATACAACCAGCTTTTCAGAGAATAATATACTCCCACCAAGTGGATACCATTTGAGTTGAGAATATAAGCTGTAATTACTGTAACAAAAGGTGGAATATACCTACAGTGAGACTCAGCATCTCTTCTCTATACTGACAGTGCTGACTACATAGATTGAGAGCACCAGTTGACAATATGGAATCAGAACTGATCACATAAGGTGATATTAAGGAGTAAGAAATAAACAAAAAACTGCTGGAAACTTGAATTATACATATGCACCTTGCAGAGTAAAATCTGTTGATAAATGAGATAGGAGTTCACTAGCCAGCAGCCAGTAAAATTCTAGAGCAGGTGTAGTGATACAGACACATTGAAAATTTCATACATAATAATTTATTTACAATATACTGGAGAGTTTGGTAATCGATATAAAACAGAGACAGATTACAATACGGATATTGATAAAAATATTTATTCACACAATATCAGGAAATACACATAAAAAATATACAGAGGTCATTGTACCCAATAAGTAAACAAAATAGCAGTGCATGACACTCAAAGGGCAGCGTGTGGTTTTAATTATCACATTTTGTCTTGTCATTACATGTTGGTTTTAATATTTCACAGTTACAGGTCTTTTTAGATAAACTGGAATAAAAGTTATATTTTAGGCAATTGTTTAATTGTTTTTGTGCGCCACTTGAGACCAATTCTTTTTTCTTTTTGGTATACAAGTTCTGCAAAGTTGGTAACACTACGGTGTGTGGCAGCACCCCCATAACTAATTCAAATTTATGAAATAGAAAATAATATGGGGTTTGTAGTAGTAAAAATACAAAAATAACATATAATACTATACTAGTGCAGTAGCTTTCCCACTCCCCTTTTCCTCAGAATACTGCCACAGAATGTGCAAGTTGAATTGTGCTACAAATCCAACGAGCAATCGTCTGCTTAGAAGCAGGAGCACCCAGCTTGTTGGGTGCATACAGTATAAACAGCGAGTCAGATTTTCTGACTCCAGCCGTCCTTGAAATATATATTTTCAATGCCCTGACAACGTCCAGCAACTTGGAATCCTCCAAATCGCTAGTAGCCGCAGGCACCACAATAGGCTGGTTCAGGTGAAACGCTGACACCACCTTAGGCAGAAAATGAGGACGCGTCCGCAGTTCTGCCCTGTCCGAATGGAAAATCAGATATGGGCTTTTATACGATAAAGCCGCCAATTCTGACACTCTCCTGGCTGAAGCCAGGGCCAGTAGCATGGTTACTTTCCATGTAAGATATTTCAAATCCGCCGATTTGAGTGGCTCAAACCAATGGGATTTGAGAAAATCCAAAACTACATTAAGGTCCCACGGAGCCACTGGGGGCACAACCGGGGGCTGTATATGTAGTACTCCTTTTACAAAAGTCTGGACTTCAGGAACTGAAGCCAATTCTTTCTGGAAGAAAATCGACAGGGCCGAAATTTGAACCTTAATGGACCCCAACTTGAGGCCCATAGACAATCCTGTTTGCAGGAAATGTAGGTATCGACCCAATTGAAATTCCTCCGTGTGGGCCTTCCTGGCCTCACACCACGCAACATATTTTCTCCAAATGCGGTGATGTTATGCAGTCACCTCCTTCCTGGCTTTTACCAGTGTAGGAATGACCTCTTCCGGAATGACTTTTTCCCTTAGAATTCGGCGTTCAACCGCCATGCCGTCAAACGCAGCCGCGGTAAGTCTTGGAATAGACACGGTCCCTGCTGAAGCAGGTCCCGTCTTAGAGGTAGAGGCCACGGATCTTCCGTGAGCATCTCCTGAAGTTCCGGGTACCAAGTTCTTCTTGGCCAATCCGGAGCCACGAGTATCGTTCTTACTCCCATTTGCCGTATAATTCTCAGTACTTTTGGTATGAGAGGCAGAGGAGGAAACACATACACTGACTGGAACACCCACGGCGTTACCAGAGCGTCCACAGCTATTGCCTGAGGGTCTCTTGACCTGGCGCAATACCTGTCCAGGTTTTTGTTGAGGCGAGACGCCATCATGTCCACCTTTGGTTTTTCCCAACGGTTCACAATCATGTGGAAGACTTCTGGATGAAGTCCCCACTCTCCCGGGTGTAGATCGTGTCTGCTGAGGAAGTCTGCTTCCCAGTTGTCCACTCCCGGAATGAACACTGCTGACCGTGCTATCACATGATCTTCCGCCCAGCGAAGAATCCTTGCAGCTTCTGCCATTGCTCTCCTGCTTCTTGTGCCGCCCTGTCTGTTTACGTGGGCGACTGCCGTGATGTTGTCCGACTGGATCAACACCGGCTGACCCTGAAGCAGGGGTTTTGCCAGGCTTAGAGCATTGTAAATCGCTCTTAGCTCCAGTATATTTATGTGAAGAGACATCTCCAGGTTTGACCATACTCCCTGGAAGTTTCTTCCCTGTGTGACCGCTCCCCAGCCTCTCAGACTGGCATCCGTGGTCACCAGGACCCAGTCCTGTATGCCGAATCTGCGGCCCTCTAACAGATGAGCACTCTGCAACCACCACAGAAGAGACACCCTTGTCCGTGGCGACAAGGTTATCCGCTGATGCATCTGCAGATGCGATCCGGACCATTTGTCCAGCAGATCCCACTGAAAAGTTTGTGCGTGGAATCTGCCGAATGGAATCGCTTCGTAAGAAGCCACCATCTTTCCCAGGACTCTTGTGCATTGATGCACAGACACTTTCCCTGGTTTTAGGAGGTTCCTGACAAGTTCGGATAACTCCTTGGCTTTCTCCTCCGGAAGAAACACCTTTTTCTGAACCGTGTCCAGAATCATTCCCAGGAACAGCAGACGTGTCGTCGGGGTCAATTGAGATTTTGGAAAATTCAGAATCCACCCGTGCTGTTGCAGCACTATTTGGGTTAGTGCTACTACGTCCCCCAGCTGTTCCCTGGACCTTGCCCTTATCAGGAGATCGTCCAAGTAAGGGATAATTAATACGCCTTTTCTTCGTAGAAGAAACATCATTTCGGCCATTACCTTGGTAAAGACCCGAGGTGCCGTGGACAATTCAAACGGCAGCGTCTGAAACTGATAATGACAGTTTTGCACCACGAACCTGAGGTACCCTTGATGTGAAGGGCAAATTGGGACATGCAGGTAAGCATCCTTGATGTCCAGGGACACCATAAAGTCCCCTTCTTCCAGATTCGCTATCACTGCTCTGAGTGACTCCATCTTGAACTTGAATTTTTGTATGTCCAGGTTCAAAGATTTCAGATTTAGAATAGGTCTTACCGAGCCGTCCGGCTTCGGTACCACAATATAGTGTGGAATAATACCCCTTTCCCTGTTGTAGGAGGGGTACCTTGACTATCACCTGCTGAGAATACAGCTTGTGAATGGCTTCCAATACCGTCGCCCTGTCTGAGGGAGACGTTGGCAGAGCAGACTTTAGGAACCGGCGAGGGGGAGACTTCTCGAATTCCAACCTGTAACCCTGAGATATTATCTGCAGGATCCAGGGGTCCACCTGTGAGTGAGCCCACTGTGCGCTGAAATTCTTGAGTCGACCCCCCACCGCCCCTGAGTCCGCTTGTAAAGCCCCAACGTCATGCTGAGGGCTTTGCAGAAGCCGGGGGGGGGCTTCTGCTCCTGGGAAGAAGCTGCTTGGTGCACTCTCTTACCCTTTCCTTTGCCTCGGGGCAAATATGACTGTCCTTTCGCCCGCTTGTTCCCATAGGAACGAAAGGACTGCGGCTGAAAAGACGGTGTCTTTTTCTGTTGGGAGGGGACCTGAGGTAAAAAGGTGGATTTCCCGGCTGTTGCCGTGGCCACCAAATCCGATAGACCGACCCCAAATAATTCCTCCCCCTTATACGGCAATACTTCCATATGCCGTTTGGAATCCGCATCACCTGACCATTGTCGCGTCCATAAACTTCTTCTGGCAGATATGGACATCGCACTTACTCTCGATGCCAGAGTGCAAATATCCCTCTGTGCATCTCGCATATATAGAAATGCATCCTTTAAATGCTCTATAGTCAGTAAAATACTGTCCCTATCCAGGGTATCAATATTTTCAGTCAGGGAATCCGACCAAACCACCCCAGCACTGCACATCCATGCAGAGGCGATGGCTGGTCGCAGTATAACACCAGTATGAGTGTATATACTTTTCAGGGTAGTTTCCAGCCTCCTATCTGCTGGATCCTTGAGGGCGGCCGTTTCAGGAGACGGTAACGCCACTTGTTTTGATAAGCGTGTGAGCGCCTTATCCACCCTAGGGGGTGTTTCCCAGCGCGCCCTAACCTCTGGCGGGAAAGGATATAATGCCAATAACTTCTTTGAAATTAGCAGTTTTCTATCGGGGTTAACCCACGCTTCATCACACACTTCATTCAATTCGTCTGATTCAGGAAAAACTACAGGTAGTTTTTTCAGACCCCACATAATACCCCTTTTTGTGGTACATGCAGTATCAGAGATATGTAAAGCCTCCTTCATTGCCGCGATCATATAACGTGTGGCCCTACTGGAAAATACGTTTGTTTCTTCACCGTCGACACTAGATTCGGTGTCCGTGTCTGGGTCTGTGTCGACCGACTGAGGTAAAGGGCGTTTTACAGCCCCTGACGGTGTCTGAGACGCCTGTACAGGTACTAACTGGTTTTCCGGCCGTCTCATGTCGTCAACTGATTTTTGTAATGTGCTGACATTATCACGTAATTCCATAAATAAAGCCATCCATTCCGGTGTCGACTCCCTAGGGGGTGACATCACCATTACCGGCAATTGCTCCGCCTCCACACCAACATCGTCCTCATACATGTCGACACACACGTACCGACACACAGCAGACACACAGGGAATGCTCTTATTGAAGACAGGACCCCACTAGCCCTTTGGGGAGACAGAGGGAGAGTTTGCCAGCACACACCCAAGCGCTATAAATATATAGGAACAACCCTATAGAAGTGTTGTCTCCCTTATAGCAGCTTAATATATATCAAAAAACGCCAAAAAAAGTGCCCCCCCCTCTCTTTTTTACCCTGTTTCTGTAGTGCAGTGCAGGGGAGAGTCCTGGGAGCCTTCCTCGCAGCGGAGCTGAGCAGGAAAATGGCGCTGTGTGCTGAGGAGATAGGCCCCGCCCCCTATTTCGGCGGGCTCTTCTCCGGAGTTTGTGAGACCTGGCAGGGGTTAAATACATCCATATAGCCCCAAGGGCTATATGTGATGTATTTTTTTAGCCAGAACAAGGTATTCTCATTGCTGCCCAGGGCGCCCCCTGCAGCGCCCTGCACCCTCCGTGACCGCTGGTGTGAAGTGTGTGACAACAATGGCGCACAGCTGCAGTGCTGTGCGCTACCTCATGAAGACTGAAAAGTCTTCTGCCGCCGGTTTCTGGACCTCTTCGCTTTTCGGCATCTGTAAGGGGGTCGGCGGCGCGGCTCCGGGACCGGACTCCATGGCTGGGCCTGTGTTCGATCCCTCTGGAGCTAATGGTGTCCAGTAGCCTAAGAAGCCAATCCATCCTGCACGCAGGTGAGTTCACTTCTTCTCCCCTAAGTCCCTCGTTGCAGTGAGCCTGTTGCCAGCAGGACTCACTAAAAATAAAAAACCTAAAAACTTTTTCTAAGCAGCTCTTTAGGAGAGCCACCTAGATTGCACCCTGCTCGGACGGGCACAAAAACCTAACTGAGGCTTGGAGGAGGGTCATAGGGGGAGGAGCCAGTGCACACCACCTGATCCTAAAGCTTTATTTTTGTGCCCTGTCTCCTGCGGAGCCGCTAATCCCCATGGTCCTGACGGAGTCCCCAGCATCCACTAGGACGTTAGAGAAAAAATAGATTAGATTAGATAGATTAGATTAGATAGATTAGATAGATAAAATAGATTAGATTAGATAGATTAGATAGATTAGATTAGATTAGATAGATTAGATAGATTAGATTAGATAGCTAAAATAGATTAGATTAGATTAGATAGATTAGATTAGATAGATTAGATAGATAAAATAGATTAGATTAGATAGATTAGACAGATTAGATTAGATAGATTAGATAGATTAGATAGATTAGATAGATTAGATAGATTAGATAGATTAGATAGATTAGATAGATTAGATAGAACAATAATTTTTACTGTATAAGAGCTGCCACTCATTCACTGATGAGGTGTGTTGTGTAAAGAAACTATTCTTGACCCCAGTTGTTCTATTAGATATACACAGGCGCTGTTCTACACAGATATACATACACACACACACACACACACACACACACACACACACACACACACGTGGTGGTAGGCAAGGGTTAAAATGAGCTGACAGGGCAAAACTGTGTTGCATCTGTTGTATTTGGTTCCATCTTCACCAGCTCACCTTGTAGTCGTTGTGTCTGTGGGCAATGTTCCTTTAGAACAGGGGTGGGGAACCTTTTTACTACCAAGGGCCAATTGGATATTTATAAAATCCTTCGGGAGCCATACAAAAAATTCTCAACTTAAAAATTTACCCTGCCCCCCAGTAGGTCTGCTCCTTAGAGGTACTGTATGCACGCGCCCAAAAAATGGGTGTGGCCAACTAAAATGGGACGTGATACACATATGCCCCCAATAGTGCAGTGCCAGATCCACAATTGCCCCCACAGTGCCAGGTATACAAATGCCCCCACAGTGCCAGGTATGCCCCCAGTGTGCCAAATCCACAAATGCCCCCACAGTGCCAAATCCACAAATGCCCCCACAGTGCCAGGTATACAAATGCCACCACAGTGCAAACTGCTTAGCGGGCCTTATACGGCCCGCGGGCTGGAGGTTCCCCGGGCTGGAAGTTTTATGATGAGAACTGAATTGCAATGTTCTATACTACCAACTGAATTCATTTAAGACAATGTTTTATAGTAAATGTAGGCAGAATACATATATTACTTCTTTAATGAATATAAAAAAAAATGACATTCATAAATACACGTTTTGCAGAAAAACGTGATACAATAACAAAATCGGGAGTCCTTTTCGTGTTTAAAAGCCAAAAATCTATAAGTATCACATAGATTTGTTAAAAAAAAAGCTTTTTCATTGCAGACCTGTGTTATCTATGAAACTTGTGACTTCTAAAAAGAACATAAAAAGCTAAATTATATATTTATCCCACTTATTTTCAAACAGAAAAGTATTTCTCAGAAAAGTAAATATTCTCAGAATGGGCCATAAAGTGGAATTCCTGAAGTGACAGTCAGCACTGTAGTTGTACACTTGTCATCAGAATGTCATTCACGTGTCAGTGGTCAAGGTGTAAAGGATTTGCTTCTGTACACTTTATCTCACCCTAAGCACTTTCTGCATATTCTAGTCTCATAAACCAGTGTTTTATAGAAGCTAGCATTTCTGTATTTTACGCCAGCTGCAGTCTTTTGCAGTGTGTACATGTGTCACTTATCTGGTTGTTCTGCTCTCAGGTCAGGAGCGATAACGTCTGACCTCCTTTCCTCTACCCAAAATCTCACGGCTGAGGGATAAACTTGTATGTGTCAATGCTAGGTACACAGCTGAACGATTTTACTCACGGTCTGACCAACTGCAGTTTTCTGAACAATGAAACGATTTTAAGAATGTCTGATTCAAGCTCGGTACACACTTTTACAATCATTCTGCTGATTAGGATGACGCTAAAGATCAGCAGAGCAGTGTGACCACAAGCTTGAATATTAAACAGCACAAAAGATGCGACCTCCCAATCCCAGCCACTGCAGGAGCGTTATAAGCCGTTTATCAGCGAACGCTCCTGCATGGCGCCATGGATTGTATAGATGTATACCCAGACTTAGGCTGGGTACACACCTATACAAGGATCGTACAGTGTGTCGTCCAATTGCACGCTCCTGCAGGTCATACACAATACCTTCTGGTTGTCCGTGCTGCATGGCCAATTAGTAGAGATATTGTGTATGATGCCATGCTGCCGAATGCAGCTTGGCATGATACATCGTGCGGTCATACTACTACATCGTGCAATGTGTACGCACAGTGCAATATGTCAGGCCAGCGTTCTGACGTGTACCCGAACTTAGAGAGTGTACACACTAATGATTCATCATTCTGATCTGAACGATGGTCTGTCCTAGAGATTACCATGGTAATAACATGCCTCTTCTTACATCTGACAGATTTTCAGACGTTCATAAACTACAAAACGTCCACAATGTCGGCTCATCATTTTACAGAACTGTGCAGGTGGTCCAGTCTGACTGGTTTTGTAATGATAATCAGCCCTGGGTGTCGAATACACATTAGATTACTAGACAGAGCATCTGAAAATTAGCAGGCTAGCCCAATTACTGCATATAGTCATGTGTACCTGCTACCCAGGGCACGGATGGAGAGGGCTCAAGTAGTTACTACACTCACACATAATCGTTACAATAAGGTTTATGCATATATTTATTGTGACAACAATTATAGAATGTGTTATCTAAGCTTTTTTCTTTTTTTTTCTTTTAAAAGCCATGGAAGACCAGAAACTAGAAAGTGACAGTGGGCTGAACACATACCGTGTTGCAGTGTCAGAACCAGCAATGCATAACACGTCTGGGTGATGTCCAGAGGTTATGAGCCCGGACCCGTGAAAGTCAAAAGTTCAAGATAATGGCTCTCTATGGCAACTCAATGAGCATGCTGTGGCTAGTAGGACAAGATGTTTTTTCAAATTGTACGGCATATAGAAAAGATTAAATATATATATATATATATATATATATATATATATATATATATATATATATACACATACATACATACACAATTATGTATTATATATATATATATATATATATAGTTGTAACACAGTTGTAACACTGTAAGGGTACAAGGTGCCGTTTCCTGGGGTAAATTGCAGCACGCAGCAGCTGAGGAATCACACAAGTCCAGTTTGTGGTACAACTGGCCCCAGCCAGTTTTATTATACAGAAAATAAAACAAACACCAAAAGAAAATACCTTGCCTGTCCGGCACTAACTATACGTGTTTCTCTCACAGAGATCCTGCAGTCTTCCCAGGCAGTCTGCACACATTAATCAGGCTAGAAGCCCTATAAGGCTCTTGCACAGCTGAAAGCCCTGATTAGCCCTCTATGAGGCCATAGATCCGAACTGGGCTTAATGTCTGGAACTCGCCCCCTCTCTCTCTCTCTCTCAGGGCCCTTATCCAGCTTTTCCAGCAAACTGAAAAAGTTCTAACAAAACAAAGCATTTTCCTAGAAGTTTTCATTTTCTAATACATGTAAGACAAGAACCTGGGACAAACATACCTGCCCTCAAACACTATCCCAGTGTTCTTGTCACATATCCCCCTCCCCTGTTTCGACCTAGGGGCCGGAACACTTGTTGCCCCCAAACAGAAGATGCGGGAGAATGCATCTGCGTTGGCCAATTGTGTTCCCGGTCTATGTTCGACAGTAAACTTAAAATCCTGCAACGCTAGAAACCATCTAGTTACACGAGCATTCTTGCCTCTATTTACATACATCCATCCATTTTAAAGGGGCATGATCTGTCACTAGTCTGAATTGTCAGCCCAAGAGGTAATATCTCAAGGTATCTAGTGCCCACTTAATGGCCAAAACCTCCTTTTCCACAATGGCATACCTTTTTTCATGCTCATTGAGTTTCCTACTCAAATAAATGATAGGGTGTTCGTCCCCCATCTCTGGTTTGGGACAGCACAGCGCCTATCCCTACCTCTGAGGCATCTGTCTGTACCACAAATTCTTTTGAAAAATCTGGTGTTATCAATACCGGTTGTGAACACAAAGCCACTTTTAACGCTTGGAACGCTTTTTCTGCATCAGGGTTCCATTTCACCATATTTGACTGCTTCCCTTTGGTAAGGTCTGACAACGGCACCGCTGTGGTCGCAAAATTGGGAATAAACCGTCTATAGTACCCAGTTATTCCCAAAAAAGCCCTTACCTGTTTTTTATTCACTGGACGAGGCCAGTTTTGAATAGCATCAATTTTATTCAATTGGGGCCTAATCAGACCTCTGCCTATGGTGAAGCCCAAGTATTTTACCTCCTCCATTGCGAGGCAGCACTTCTTTGGGTTAGCAGTTAACCCTGCCTCTCTGATTGAGTCCAGTACTGCTTGTACTTTAACCAAATGGGACCTCAGTCTGTACTGTGAATTACCACATCATCCAAATAGGCAGCTGCATATTTTCTATGGGGCCTCAAAATTTTATCCATCGCCCGTTGAAAGGTTGCTGGAGCCCCATGCAACCCAAAGGGTAACATCTTATACTGGTACAGCCCCTCCGGAACCGAAAAGGCTGTTTTTTCTTTTGCGCTATCAGATAAAGGTATTTGCCAGTAACCTTTGGTCAGGTCCAACGTGGTGAGAAACCTGGCTGTTCCCAGCCTTTCTATAAACTCATCCACACGGGGCATGGGGTATGCGTCAAACTTGGACACCTCATTTAACTTACGAAAGTCATTACAGAAGCGTATGCTACCGTCGGGCTTCAGGATGTTCACTGTTAGATTCCTCTATGACTCCAAGTTCTAACATGGTTTTAACTTCTTTAGAAACCGCTTCTCGCTGAGCTTCAGGAATCCTATATGGCTTTAAATGGACCCTGACCCCTGGTTCTGTGACAATGTCATGTTTTATTATGGTCGTTCGGCCAGGCAGCTCTGAAAATATCTCCCTTTTTTGGATGAGAAATTCTTTAACCTGATTGTTCTGATCAGCTGATAATGTCTCTGACACCTTTATTGCGGGAAGCAACCGAGGTGAAGACACCGAAGGGCAAGGCTCCGCTGACAGAGACAACCTATCTTTCCAGGGTTTGATTAAGTTAACATGGTAGATTTGTTCGGGTTTTCTCTTTCCCGGCTGGTATACTTTGTAATTAACCTCATTCACTTTTTCCCTAATCTCAAATGGACCCTGCCATTTAGCTAGGAATTTGCTTTCCACAGTGGGTACCAAAACAAGAACTTATCTCCAGGAGCAAATTCCCGTATCTTGGCACTCCGGTTATATACCCTCTGTTGAGCACTTTGGGCCTGTTCCATGTGCTCTCTGACAATAGGTACCACGGCTGCAATCCTATCCTGCATTTGTGTTACATGTTCAATAACGCTTCTATAAGGAGTGGGCTGTCCTTCCCACATCTCTTTGGCAATGGCCAACAGCCCTCTGGGGTGTCTACCATACAACAAATCAAATGGAGAAAACCCCGTAGAGGACTGAGGAACTTCTCTGATGGCCATTAACAAGTAGGGCAACAAACAATCCCAGTTTTTCCCATCTCTATCAACAACCTTTTTTAACATACTTTTTAATGTTTTATTAAACCTTTCCACCAACCCGTCAGTTTGGGGATGGTAGATGGACGTCCTGAGGTGAGTGACCTTAAATAATTTGCACAATTCTTTCATGATCCTTGACATAAATGGAGTACCTTGGTCAGTCAAAATTTCTTTTGGTATTCCCACTCTACTAAAAACCTGCACCAGCTCCCTAGCTATCGCCTTGGTTGTGATAGTGCGTAAAGGGACAGCCTCAGGATATCGAGTGGCATAGTCCATAATTACCAGGATATACTGATGGCCCCGAGCAGACTTTAACAAGGGCCACACGAGATCCATGGATATTCTGTCAAACGGGACCTCTATAATAGGCATGGGAACTAGTGGGCTCCTGAAATGGGGTCTATGGGCATGATACTGGCATTCAGGACAGGAAGAACAATATTCAGACACTTCTTTATAAACCCCTGGCCAAAAGAACCTTTGTAAAACTTTCAGTGTTTTTTTCTGCCCCTAAATGTCCTGCTGTAACGTGACTATGAGCTAAATCTAGTACCATTCTCCGATAAGGCTGGGGAACTACCAGCTGTTCCACCACATCCTCACCCCTTTTGACAATGTGGTACAAGAGCTCATTACAGATGGCCATGTGGGGATACGTAACCCTGTAACCTGGTACCACAGGTTCCCCATTAACAACCTTAACATTCTCTCTAGCCTTTATTAAGGAAGGATCCTTTAACTGTTCAGACGCAAACAGATACTTCTTTACCTCCAGGTCAGGCACGCTTTCCGTTCTAACTACTATGTCCCTGTTCCCAGCAAGAGGGTCCTCACTGGACTCCCCATCTGTCACTTCCCCAGCCAAACTAGCAAAAGGCAAAGGGTCAGAAAGTTCAGAAGACACACGTACATCCATAAAAATAAGATTTTACTTACCGATAAATCTATTTCTCGTAGTCCGTAGTGGATGCTGGGACTCCGTAAGGACCATGGGGATATAGCGGCTCCGCAGGAGACAGGGCACAAAATAAAAGCTTAAGGATCAGGTGGTGTGCACTGGCTCCTCCCCCTATGACCCTCCTCCAAGCCTCAGTTAGGATACTGTGCCCGGACGAGCGTACATAATAAGGAAGGATATTGAATCCCGGGTAAGACTCATACCAGCCACACCAATCACACCGTACAACTTGTGATCTGAACCCAGTTAACAGTATGATAAACGCAAAGGAGCCTCTGAAAAGATGGCTCACAACAATAATAACCCAAATTTTTGTAACAATAACTATATACAAGTATTGCAGACAATCCGCACTAGGGATGGGCGCCCAGCATCCACTACGGACTACGAGAAATAGATTTATCGGTAAGTAAAATCTTATTTTCTCTGACGTCCTAGTGGATGCTGGGACTCCGTAAGGACCATGGGGATTATACCAAAGCTCCCAAACGGGCGGGAGAGTGCGGATGACTCTGCAGCACCGAATGAGAGAACTCCAGGTCCTCCTCAGCCAGGGTATCAAATTTGTAGAATTTAGCAAACGTGTTTGCCCCTGACCAAGTAGCTGCTCGGCAAAGTTGTAAAGCCGAGACCCCTCGGGCAGCCGCCCAAGATGAGCCCACCTTCCTTGTGGAATGGGCTTTTACTGATTTTGGCTGTGGCAATCCTGCCACAGAATGTGCAAGCTGAATTGTACTACAAATCCAACGAGCAATCGTCTGCTTAGAAGCAGGAGCACCCAGCTTGTTGGGTGCATACAGGATAAACAGCGAGTCAGATTTTCTGACTCCAGCCGTCCTGGAAACATATTTTCAAGGCCCTGACAACGTCAAGCAACTTAGAGTCCTCTAAGTCCCTGGTAGCCGCAGGTACCACAATAGGTTGGTTCATGTGAAATGCAGAAACCACCTTAGGTCCTTAGGTAGAAATTGAGGACGAGTCCTCAATTCCGCCCTGTCAGAATGAAATATCAAGTAAGGGCTTTTATATGATAAAGCCGCCAATTCTGACACACGCCTGGCTGAAGCCAAGGCTAACAGCATCGACACCTTCCATGTGAGATATTTTAAGTCCACAGTGGAAAGTGGTTCAAACCAATGTGACTTTAGAAAACTCAACACCACATTGAGATCCCAAGGTGCCACTGGAGGCACAAAAGGAGGCTGTATGTGCAGCACCCCTTTTACAAATGTCTGAACTTCAGGTACTGAAGCCAGTTCTTTCTGGAAGAAAATCGACAGGGCCGAAATTTGAACCTTAATGGACCCTAATTTTAGGCCCATAGACAGTCCTGTTTGCAGGAAATGAAGGAAACGACCCAGTTGAAATTCCTCTGTAGGGGCCTTCTTGGCCTCACACCACGCAACATATTTACGCCAAATGCGGTGATAATGTTTTGCGGTTACGTCCTTCCTGGCTTTGACCAGAGTAGGGATGACTTCTTCTGGAATGCCTTTTTCCCTCAGGATCCGGCGTTCAACCGCCATGCCGTCAAACGCAGCCGCGGTAAGTCTTGGAACAGACAAGGCCCCTGCAGTAGCAGGTCCTTTCTTAGAGGTAGAGGCCACGGTTCGTCCGTGAGCATCTCTTGAAGTTCCGGGTACCAAGTCCGTCTTGGCCAATCCGGAACCACGAGTATAGTTCTTACTCCTCTCCTTCTTATGATTCTCAGTACTTTTGGTATGAGAGGCAGAGGAGGGAACACATACACTGACTGGTACACCCACGGCGTTACCAGAGCGTCCACTGCTATTGCCTGAGGGTCCCTTGACCTGGCGCAATATCTGTCCAGTTTTTTGTTTAGACGTGACGCCATCATGTCCACCTTTGGTTTTTCCCAACGGTTTACAATCAGGTGGAAGACTTCTGGGTGAAGTCCCCACTCTCCCGGGTGAAGGTCGTGTCTGCTGAGGAAGTCTGCTTCCCAGTTGTCCACTCCCGGAATGAATACTGCTGACAGTGCTATCACATGATTTTCCGCCCAGCGAAGAATCCTTCCAGCTTCTGCCATTGCCCTCCTGCTTCTCGTGCCGCCCTGTCTGTTTACGTGGGCGACTGACGTGATGTTGTCCGATTGGATCAACACCGCCTGACCCTGAAGCAGAGGTTTTGCTTGACTTAGGGCATTGTAAATGGCCCTTAGTTCCAGAATGTTTATATGAAGAGACGTTTCCAAGCTTGACCACAGGCCCTGGAAATTCCTTCCCTGTGTGACTGCTCCCCAGCCTCTCAGGCTGGCATCCGTGGTTACCAGGATCCAATCCTGAATGCCAAATCTGCGGCCCTCTAGTAGATGAGCACTCTGCAGCCACCACAGGAGAGACACCCTTGTCCTTGGCGACAGGGTTATCCGCTGATGCATCTGCAGATGCGATCCGGACCATTTGTCCAGTAGATCCCACTGAAATGTTCTTGCATGGAATCTTCCGAATGGAATCGCTTCGTAAGAAGCCACCATTTTCCCCAGGACCCTCGTGCACTGATGCACTGAGACCTGTCCTGGTTTTAGGAGGTTCCTGACTAGCTCGGATAACTCCCTGGCCTTCTCCTCCGGGAGAAACACCTTCTTCTGGACTGTGTCCAGAATCATTCCTAGGAACAGTAGACGTGTCGTTGGAATCAGCTGCGATTTTGGAATATTTAGAATCCACCCGTGCTGACGTAACACTACCTGAGATAGTGCTACTCCGACTTCTAACTGTTCCCTGGATCTTGCCCTTATCAGGAGATCGTCCAAGTAAGGGATAATTGAAATGCCTTTTCTTCGTAGAAGAATCATCATTTCGGCCATTACCTTGGTAAAGACCCGAGGTGCCGTGGACAATCCAAACGGCAGCGTCTGAAACTGATAATGACAGTTTTGTACTACAAACCTGAGGTACCCTTGGTGAGAAGGGTATATCGGGACGTGGAGATAAGCATCTTTGATGTCCAGAGACACCATATAGTCCCCTTCTTCCAGGTTCGCTATCACTGCTCTGAGTGACTCCATCTTGAATTTGAACCTTTTTATGCAAGTGTTCAAGGATTTCAGATTTAAAATTGGTCTCACCGAGCCGTCCGGCTTCGGTACCACAAACAGCGTGGAATAATACCCCTTTCCTTGTTGCAGGAGGGGTACCTTGATTATCACCTGCTGGGAATACAGCTTGTGAATGGCTTCTAGAACTGCCTCCCTGTCGGAGGGAGACTTTGGTAAAGCAGACTTCAGGAAACGATGAGGGGGAAACGCCTCGAATTCCAGTTTGTACCCCTGCGATACTACCTGTAGAATCCAGGGATCCACTTGCGAGTGAGCCCACTGCGCGTTGAAATTTTTGAGACGGGCCCCCACCATATCCGAGTCTGCTTGTAAAGCCCCAGCGTCATGCTGAAGACTTGGCAGAAGCAGGGGAGGGCTTCTGCTCTTGGGAAGCGGCTGCATGGTGCAGTCTTTTTCCTCTTCCTCTGCCCCGGGGCAGAAAGGAGTGGCCTTTTGCTCGCTTGTACTTATGGGAACGAAAGGACTGAGATTGAAAAGACGGTGTCTTTTTCTGCTGATGTGGAGTGACCTGGGGTAAAAAGGTGGATTTTCCAGCCGTTGCCGTGGCCACCAGGTCCGATAGACCAGCCCCAAATAACTCCACCCCTTTATACGGCAATACTTCCATGTGCCGTTTGGAATCCGCATCCCCTGACCACTGTCGCGTCCACAACGATCTTCTGGCAGAGATGGA
Source organism: Pseudophryne corroboree (assembly GCF_028390025.1). Lineage (NCBI taxonomy): Eukaryota > Metazoa > Chordata > Amphibia > Anura > Myobatrachidae > Pseudophryne > Pseudophryne corroboree. Next base: position 197,536,932 of record NC_086448.1, read on the forward strand.
CATAGCACTTACTCTTGATGCCAGGGTGCAAATATCCCTCTGTGCATCACGCATATATAATAATGCATCCTTTAAATGTTCTATAGTTAACAAAATATTGTCCCTATCCAGGGTATCAATATTCTCAGTCAGGGAATCCGACCATGCGACTCCAGCACTGCACATCCAGGCTGAGGCGATTGCTGGTCGCAGTATAACACCAGTATGTGTGTATATACTTTTTAGGATATTTTCCAGCCTTCTATCAGCTGGTTCTTTGAGGGTAGCCGTATCAGGAGACGGTAACGCTACTTGTTTAGATAAACGTGTGAGCGCCTTATCTACCCTAGGGGGTGTTTCCCAACGCGCCCTAACCTCTGGCGGGAAAGGATATAATGCTAATAATTTTTTAGAAATTAGCTGTTTTTTATCGGGAGAAACCCACGCTTTTTCACACACCTCATTTATTTCCTCTGACTCAGGAAAAAATATTGGTAGTTTTTTCTCACCCCACATAATACCCTTCTTTGTGGTACTTGTAGTGTCAGAAAGGTTCAATGCCTCTTTCATTGCCGTGATCATGTAACGTGTGGCCCTACTGGACATTACGTTTGTCTCGTCACCGTCGACACTAGACTCAGTATCTGTGTCAGGGTCTGTGTCGACCCACTGAGGTAACGGGCGTTTTAGCGCCCCTGACGGTGTCTGAGACGCCTGGACAGGCACTAACTGATTTGCCGGCTGTCTCATGTCAACAGTTTTTTGCAAATTGCTGACATTATCACTTAATTGTTTAAATACAATCATCCAGTCAGGTGTCGACTCCCTAGGGGGTGACATCACCAACGCAGGCAACTGCTCCGCCTCCACATAATTTTCCTCCTCATACATGTCGACACACGCGTACCGACACACAGCACACACACACCGGGAATGCTCTGATAGAGGACAGGACCCCACTTAGCCCTTTGGAGAGACAGAGGGAGAGTCTGCCAGCACACACCCAGCGCTATATATATATACAGGGATAACCTTATATAAGTGTTATTCCCTTATAGCTGCTGTTAATTATTGTTATTTGCTGCCAACAATGCCCCCCCTTCTCTTTTTTACCCTGATTCTGAAGCAGGACTGCAGGGGAGAGTCAGGGAGCCGTCCTTCCAGCGGAGCTGTGAGGGAAAATGGCGCTTGTGTGCTGAGGAGATAGACTCCGCCCCTTCACGACGTCCTTATCTCCCGCTTTTTTGTGTAAAATGGCAGGGGATTAAAATACATCCATATAGCCCAGGAGCTATATGTGATGTATTCTGTTTTGCCACCTAAGGTATTCTGTTATATTGCGTCTCAGGGCGCTCCCCCCCCAGCGCCCTGCACCCTCAGTGACCGGAGTGTGAAGTGTGCTGAGAGCAATGGCGCACAGCTGCGGTGCTGTGCGCTACCTTAGTCTGAAGACAGGATGTCTTCTGCCGCCGATTTCACCGGACCTCTTCGTCTCTTCTGGCTCTGTAAGGGGGACGGCGGTGCGGCTCCGGTGACCCATCCAGGCTGAACCTGTGATCGTCCCTCTGGAGCTAGTGTCCAGTAGCCTAAGAAACCCGATCCACTCTGCACTCAGATGAGTCCGTTTCTTCTCCCCTTAGTCCCACGATGCAGTGAGCCTGTTGCCAGCAGGACTCACTGAAAATAAAAAAACCTAACTAAACTTTTATTCTAAGCAGCTCAGGAGAGCCACCTAGATTGCACCCTTCTCGGCCGGGCACAAAAATCTAACTGGGGCTTGGAGGAGGGTCATAGGGGGAGGAGCCAGTGCACACCACCTGATCCTTAAGCTTTTATTTTGTGCCCTGTCTCCTGCGGAGCCGCTATATCCCCATGGTCCTTACGGAGTCCCAGCATCCACTAGGACGTCAGAGAAATCACCGGTATTATCAACTGGCTTTTTACTTCTCACATCTGTTGATAACCGTGATTCCCAGAGTTTCCAAAAATGAGGAAAATCCCTCCCTATTATGGCCTCATGCACCAAGGTGGGGACCAGTCCTACTTTAACAATTGCTGACCCACAACAAGTTTCTATATTCACTTCAGCAGTGACATAATGTTGGGTATCCCCATGTATGCAAGTTACCCCAATAGGTATTTGCTGGACCTTTAAGGGGTTCACTAACCCAGCTTTCACGAGGGTAACTAAACTTCCTGAAACTAGCAAGGCCTCTACCCGGTTACCCTCTAAGAACACGTCACACATTTGTTTTTCCAGCTCAGGTGAAGGTACCACAGTACAGGCTAACCTAGCAAAGAAAGACATTCTGCGACATTCAAAGGCAGCATCACATTGCATGGGTTCTTGCGTGACTGGGCAATTGGCAATAACATGACCTGGCACACCACACCTAAAACATTTAACCACACGATTATCAACCCGTTTGGGCAGCATAGACCGTTCTAGCCCCATTGGCCCGTCTCCAGGGCCAGTGTTTACAGTCTCTCCAGCCTTGCGTTCTCTTAACCGCCCAGCAACGTTTTCCCACGGAACAGTCTTACCAGTCTTTACTGAAGGGCGCTGTCGAGGATCTATGGGTTGCTGGGTGGTCATCAGTAGTTCCTCTGCTGCCAAATACCTCTCTACCATGTCCACTAATTGGTCAGCAGTATCCGGGTTTCCATGGCTCACCCACTTGCGCAGGACCACGGGCAAAGATCTCAAATAGCGGTCCATGACAACTCTTTCAACCATCTGGAGACCAGTTAATGTCTCTGGCTGTAACCATTTTTTTGTTCGCTGAATAAGGTCATGCATCTGGGAGCGAGGAGGCTTCTCCATGGCGTACACCCAACGGTGCACCCGTTGTGCTCGTACTGACAGCGTGACTCCCAGGCGGGTCAGGATCTCAGTCTTTAGTTTATCATAGTCCAGAGCCTCAGCAGGGCTTAAATCAAAGTACGTTTTTTGGGGCTCACCTGACAGAAAAGGTGCCAGCAGACTGGCCCACTGTGCTTTCGGCCAGTTCTCATGCTCGGCAGTCCTTTCAAACGTGGTGAGGTAGGCCTCCACATCATCAGCCTCTGTCATTTTCTGCAGGAAGTGACTGGCCCGTATAGAACTAGAGCTGGTCAGAGCACTGATGGCCATATCTCCAATCCGGGCCGCAAGACTCTGCACCACTTCTGTTAAGGCCTCTCTATCCTGACGCTGTTGCCTGTAAAGTTAGTCAATAGCCACCTGCTGCTGTCTCCTATTTTCCTCCATTGCCACCTGCTGCTGTCTGTTGGCCTCCTGCTGAGCCGTTGTAGCTTGCAGCAAGGCTTTGAGCAGTTCCTCCATGTCGACAGACTTTTCAGGCGGCTTTGTAGCTGCTTTCACCCAGGACATATATCAAATCCTGAGGGCGAGTCTCAGTAACTTCACACTGGGCTGTATCTGCATAAACCACCGTTTTCTGCAGGCCTCACAAAGCTGCTGTTTTAACTTATGCGCAGAACGGCATGCTCGCATTCTCCACCAAGTTGTAACACTGTAAGGGTACAAGGTGCCGTTTCCTGGGGTAAATTGCAGCACGCAGCAGCTGAGGAATCACACAAGTCCAGTTTGTGGTACAACTGGCCCCAGTCAGTTTTATTATACAGAAAATAAAACAAACACCAAAAGAAAATACCTTGCCTGTCCGGCACTAACTAAACACAAGATGTTCCTGACTATCACTAAACAAAAACACAGAGTTCTCCAGTAAACACTGTATAGCTCACTTGTATCAGGAAGCGTGTTTCTCTCACAGAGATCTTGCAGTCTTCCCAGGCAGTCTGCACACAAAACAAGCTTAACAGTAGATATTAGTGAAATGCTTGAGTAAATAGGTAAGTCTTTAGTCTATTTTTGAAGGGGTGGTATTCATGTGACCGCCGGTCAGCTGACCGACAGTCACATGACCTCCTCCGTGAGCCCGACGGCTCACTATCCCGATGGTCGGCATGCCGACCAACAGGGACTATTTCCACTCGTGGGTGTCCACGACACCCATAGAGTGGGAATAGAACCCGTGGCGACCGCATGTCGCCGGCGAGTGCAGCGAGCCCGCAAGGGGCTTGCTGCACTCGCCCCTCCCCGCCGGGATCCCGGCGTCGGTATGCTGCCGGGATCCCGGCGTCTGTAAGGTGACCGGCGGTCACCAGTACTACACCCTTTTGAAGGATTCTAGAGTGGAGACTTCTCGCATTGTGCGTGGAAGAAAGAGTTCCATAGAGATGGAGCCACAAAGTTGAAAGCTCGACCCCAGATGAATTACGGGAGATTGTAGGTACAGTTAGTAATCCTTCATCTATTGATCACATGGGACAGTAAAGAATCAGAAGCTGCTTCAAGTACCTTGGGCCCTGGTCATGTAGGGCTTTCAAAGTAAATATGTCAATCTTGAAAACAATTTGCCATTAAAGGGAGTAGAGAATGGGTGTTATGTGGCTGGAACTGGGCTAGTTGGTTAATAGTCTGGCAGCTGCATTGTTTACCATCTGCAAGCGGTGCAATTCTTTTGCTGGGAGACCAAGGTAGAGGGCATGGCAGCAGTCTAGGCATGATGATACAAATGCACGTGTGACTTTAGGCAGGTCTTCTGAGGGAATCAAGTGCTTGATTCTGGCCATCTTCCTCAGATGAAAGAATTAGGATTTGATTGTGGCTGACACCTGATGTTTACGTGTCGGGCCACTATCCAGGACAAAACCAAGGTTCCCACACATGTTCAGTGTTTTGTAGTTCTGAACCCACAAGTGTAGTGGCTATGCTGCAGTCTTGTCCTGTGACCTATCATCAGGACTTTGGTTTTATCAGGGTTCAGTCTCAGCCAATGGGCACTCAACAACTCCTGGAGCTCAGCTAGGCAGCCATTTAGGGTTGTTATTTGGTTATCAGTTCCTGGAGCAAACGACAGGTACAGTTGTGTATCATCTGCATAGCAGTGGCAGACCAGGCCATGAGGTCTGATTATTTCACCCAGTGGTAGCATGTATACTTCAAAAAGCATGGGAGAAAGTATAGAACCCTGTGGGACACAACAAGTCAATGGCACTGGTGAAGAAGAGTATACTCCAGACGAAACTCTGACCTGCCAGTGAGAAATTATTTGAACCAGCTAAGGATTGTGCCATCCAGTCCACAGAAATTCTTCATGCGCTCAATTAGAATCCCAAGGCCACGGTGTCAAATGCTGCAGAGAGATCCAGGAGGATTAAGATTGAACAGTCACCTCTGTCTCTTGCCATTAGTAGATTGTTAAGCACATATACCAGGGCTGTTTCAGTGCTATGTCTTCTCCTGAATCCTGACTGGAATGGATCATAAATGTCATGTGTTGACAGGCGGGTTTCTAGTTGAGTTGCAGCCACTTTCTCAATAACCTTTCCTGGAAAAGGAAGGTTTGATACTGGCCTGTAGTTGGTCATGCAGTCAGGGTCTAAATTGGATTTTTTTTTCAGAAGTGGTCTGACTATTGCTTCCTTTAGTAGTTCTGGAAATATGCCTGACTGCAAGGAGCATTGAACTATTTTTGCAAATGGTGTAACAAGTAACAAATGTGTCTATAACACGTGTCACACTTGGGTAGAATCTGTTTTTTTCACTTTTATGAATCTGATGAGGGGACAGGGATTGTGTTGAGACCTTACGGTTGCACAGAGCACAGAAACTGAACTAAATTTTAATAGAGAAGCAGACTTTAAGTGGAGGATAAACTCAATGGGGGGAGATTCAAAATGTTTGAAAAGTCAGTTGGGAGTCTGTTTTTTTCCTATCTAAAAGACTTGCTACCATTTTGGTTCACCTGAGAGAGCAAATGGTATATTTTTCTTCACATTTCCATATTCAAAACAATACAAAAAAAAAATTAATGTATTCAAGCCCCATCAAAACATTTTATTTTTTATTTTTATTTTTTTTTAAATAAAAAACTTAAAAAAGTTTGCCAATTGCTATTATTGGATTGTTACCTTATAGCAGGGGTACTCAAACGTGGTCCAGGTTTTAAGTTTATCCATGCATGGCCACAGGTGACTGAATTAACACCTCTGTCAATTTGACTTAACCATCTGTGCTGAGCCATGGATATGCCTAAAACCTGGACCGTTGGGGTGCATTGAGAACTGCGTTTGAGAACCTCTGCCTTATGGTGTAGCTATAGCTCCTTGGTTTCACCACACAGGCACCCACAATTTACTTGCCTCTAGAGGGGTCTTTAGGGGTAAGCCCTGGAGAGAGATAAAGAAGATGGAGATAAAGTACCAACAAACCAGCTCTTGTCTGTAATTTTTCAAACATAGGAGCTGATTGGCTGGTACTTTATCTTCGCCCACTTAATCGCTCTCCAAGGCTTAGTATATATTTCACAGAATGAGAGATGTATCAAATCTTCGAGAGAGAAAAAGGGAAGATGCACATAGTAACCAAACAGCTTCTGTAACTTTATAGACTGTGCTTGATAGCTAGAAGCTGGGTGGCTGTATGGGCAACTACCCCACTTTCAAAGCTTTGATACATCTCCCATTAAGTGTCCTAGAAAGCAAAGCTTTTTGGCTGTTCAGAGCAATCAAAGAACAACTTGATCACTTGGGAATTTTGGTTTAAATATAGAACCTGATCACGCTGCGAAATGGATTACAGTGCAGCCTATGTCCTCCTGCTATACCAGGCCAATCGATAATCCCATACACCTGCATTCCCAATCTTGGTCCTCAAGGCACAATAACAGTGCAGGTTTTAGGTAGATCCAGGCTTCAACATAGATGGTTAAATTAAAATTGCTGGACTGTTAGTATGCCTTGAGGGCCGAGGTTGGCAATGCCTGCTATACCTTCTAAGTTGGTGGCTGCCACTACACGGACTTTCCACCAGGCCAAATCAAATCTGACCAAACACAATTAGATCAAACGTTGCTATCAAAACAATATACCAGTAAAAGTTGTCCAGGAAAGCTTAACGATGCTCAGTTCCCCGGTACTAGTGCTGGCAGCGGAAGTGAATAAGGGTTTGGCAGCTATACTTTGTGAGCAGAGATGGCAATAATTAGAGGATTGCCACGGAGCATGTAATTCTGCAAGCTTTCCAATCTTTGCATGGCACAGGAAAGGAATGGCCAGAGGTGGCCAGAGAAGTTTATTTAAGTTCTGCAGAGTGCTCACCCCAACCATACAAGTCGAGTCAGCCATCTTGGGCGCGTTACATAAGAAGCAGTGAGTGGGGTAAGCAAAAGATATATGATTTCACATTGGGGAGATGCAGAGCACAAAAATCAATGGATCCCATAACATGCACATACGATATCCACAGAATTATCAATTCCACATACTGCGTATCGCACCCACAAAAATAACAGGTACAGATTATAATTGGAGGGTAACTGAAATTAACTAATCAGTTTTCCTGTTCGCAATCTATTTAAAGGACAATGCAATCAGCCTTGCATATATCAGAGAACACAGCCCACTTCCTGCACTGTAACTTCCGTATATACTTCTGAATGTTAACAGTATCTGTTTTATAAAAAGAAATGTTTATTTTACGGTTACTGGCTTTTTGATCACTAAATTAAAATCTGCATTATAGCCAACAGGAAAAAGTAGTCATATTAAAAATTAATTGACATTCAAAATGTCAAAAGAGGCAGTCCACAAAATAATTACGATGTTAGGTTTCATGTAGAGGGACAAATCACTAATAGTTACTTACTCCTTTTCGGTCCTTGGGCAGCATAATTCCGCAATGTCAACTATGACGAAAAACCTGCAACAGAAGAAAGCACTGTTTAAAGTCACAAAGTATGACCACAAATATCCAAACACAGGAAGTCTGGTTTTAAATTCTTTCAGAACTTGTATCCCAAATACAGAAAGCCTGTTAAACCCTCTGCATGCACATCACTATATAGCCAGAAAGTTACGCAGAACACTAAAACACATTATTCAGAAGTGCTGAGAAATAGAAAAGTTCCAACAATGAGAATGAACCACCCAATATACTAAAAGGCAGACGCTGATCCTCACCTCTATGAGGGGGGAAGGGAAGGGGGTACAAAGTGTTTTGCGCACCAGTGGCCACTAGATGGTGCCCGACAGAGCAATTCAAATGTTGCTCAGTTCGGGCATGCCCAGCTGCCGGTGCTGACATTACTGTTATGGTGTTCTATCATTTTGATTGGCTGGTAACTAGTTTTTAATAATAAGTCAATGAGAACCAGTAGCACACAGGCAGGCAGAATTTGTACAGGTTAGATCTTGGTTCCAAAAACCATTAAGTGACGGTAGTGCTCTAAGTATTGAAATACTGATTCAGGCCTTTCATGCAAGAAAGCTGAAAGAGATACCTGCAAAGTAGATCTAAGAGTAATTACTGCAAACATTACTACCAGATCCAGTTTGCATTCACCTAATGCAGGGGTGGCCAACCAGTCAGAGGCAAGGAGCTCAAAAATATCTGTAATAAAAAAGTTAAATAGCCTACGTCGCAAGCAAGAAAATGGGGCATGGCTTAACTAGCACAAAGCCACGGCCTATTTTTGAGCAACCGCCTTCAGTATGACGTTTTTAGGAGCATGGTCATGTGTCACACCCCCGTTTTTAGTCACAGTGGGGGCGAGAAACACTGAAACAATTCAGATCTACATAAAAATACACTGAAACAAGCCAGTCTCCCCCTTTTACCGACAAGTCCCAAGGAGCCACAGGCGGGACATAGGGAGGTTGGATACGCAACACACCCTGAGTGAAAGTATGAACATCAAGTAAAGTCGCAATTTTTCTCTGAAACCACACAGACAAGGCAGAAATATGAACCTTGAGGGAGGCCAGACGCAGGCCTGAATCTAGGCCCTGCTGTAGAAAAGCCAAAAGTTTGGCTGTACTAAACTTGGAAGCGTCATAATGATGCGCACCAAACAAAGTAGGAATGCCAGACCCAATGGTAAATCCGAGCAGAGGGCGGTTTCCGGGCCCGCAACATAGTTTTAATGACCTCTTCAGAAAAACCCTTGGCTCTAAAGACGAAAGCTTCAAGAGCCACGCCATCAAAGACAGCCGGGCTAGGTCCTGGTAGACACAGGGGTCCTGAACGAGGAGGTCTGGGCGTTGTGGTAGTAGAAGTGGACGCTCTGACGATAGGCCCTGCAGGTCTGAGAACCAGTGCCGTCATGGCCACGTCGGAGCTATGAGAAGCAGATTTCCTTTTTCTGGCTTGAACTTCCGAACTTCCGAATTACCCTGGGCAGGAGTGACACCGGAGGGAACACGTACGGCAGACGAAAACTCCACGGCACTGCCAGCGCATCCACGAATGCTGCTTGAGGATCCCTTGTCCTTGCTCCGAAGACCGGAACCTTGTGATTGTGTCGAGACGTCATCAGATCCACATCTGGAAGACCCCACCTTTCCACGAGGAGTTGAAACACTTCTGGATGGAGGCCCCACTGACCGGCATGCACGTCCTGACGGCTGAGAAAGTCCGCTTCCCAATTCAGGACTCCTGGAATGAATATTGCCGATATTGCCGGTAGATGGCGTTCTGTCCAACGTAGAATCCGTGAGGCTTCCTTCATTGCCAAACGGCTTCGAGTGCCGCCTTGATGATTTATGTAAGCGTCTGTGGTGGCGTTGTCCGACTGTACTTGAACAGTACGGCTCTGAATCAAATGCTGGGATAGGTTCAACGCATTGAAGACCGCCCGCAATTCCAGAATGTTGATCGAGAGGAGAGATTCCCGATTGGTCCACCGACCCTGCAAGGAGTGCTGCTCCAGCACCGCGCCCCAACCTCTTAGACTGGCATCTGTCATCAACAGGACCCAGTTGGATATCCAGAAGGGACGGCCTCTGCACAATTGTCGGTCCAGGAGCCACCAGAGCAGCGACAGACGGACCTCCGGAGTCAAAGAGATCATGCGTCAAAGAGATCATGCGAGACCTGATCCGGTGAGGCAGGCCGTCCCACTTGGCTAGAATTAGCTTCTGGGGGGGGGGGGGGGGGCGAGAATGGAATTGAGCATACTCCACCACGTCGAATGCTGACACCATGTGGCCCAGCACCTGCATTGCCGAATGTATCGACACTTGCGGACGAGAAAGGAAGCAACGAATACTGTCCTGAAGTTTCAGGACTTTCTCCTGAGACAAGAACAACCTCTGGTTGTGAGTGTCCAACAGTGCTCCCACATGCACCATGCTCTGAGCAGGGACCAGGGAGGATTTCTTCCAGTTGATGAGCCACCCGTGGGCTTGTAGAAACCGGACCGTCATATCCAGATGATGCAGGAGAAGATCTGGGGAATTTACCAGGATTAACAAGTCGTCCAGATACGGCAGTATCCTGACCCCTTGACGGCGGAGTACCACCGTCATCACCGCCATAACTTTGGTGAAGACTCGCGGAGCCGTTGTTAAACCAAAAGGTAACGCCCGAAACTGGAAATGGAGGTTGCCAATAGCGAACCTCAGGTATTGTTGATGTGACACTGCTATAGGAATATGCAGGTAAGCATCCTGTATGTCCAGGGAGACCATGTAGTCCCCAGGTTCCAAGATCAGAACTATATAGAGTGAAGTGTTTCCATAAGGAACTTGGAAACCTTCACAAATTTGTTCAGTGCCTTGAGGTTGAGAATGGGCCGGGAGGACCCATTCGGTTTCGGGACTAGAAACAGCGGAGAATAGTACCCCCGGCCCCTCTGAGCAAGAGGCACCTGTACTACGACTCCTGTATCCAGGAGGGTCTGTACCACCGAATGCAGAGTGTTTGCCTTTGTCTGGTCTGACGGGACGTCTGTCTGGCAAAATCGATGAGGGGATCGGTTTTTGAAGGCTATGGCGTAACCTTGAGTGACGACTTCCCGTACCCAGGCATCTGAAGTGGTCTTCAACCATTCCTGGGTATACCCTAGAAGCGGGCCCCCTCCCTGGGATCCCCCAGGGGGAGGCCCGTCCCATCATGCGGCAGGCTTATCGGTCTTGGCTGCTGGCTGACGGGCAGCCCAGGCTCTTTTGGGCTTCGGCTTACCAGGTTTGGAAGTGCGGACCTGCTTATGGTACGCCTGACCTTTTGCTTTACCTGAAGGGCGAAAGGATGTGCCTTTGGCCTTCGACACAGAAGGAGCTGTATTAGGCAGACAGGCAGTAGCCAAGTCAGCCACTATCTTATTTAAGTCCTCCCCAAACAGAATATCCCCCTTGAAAGGGGGTACCTCCAGGGTTTTTCTAGATCCACAGACCAAGATCTCAGCCACAATATCCTGCGAGCCAGGACTGACGTAGTAGAGGCCTTGGCTGCTAGGATACAGGCATCACAAACCGCCTCTTTAATATAGCGAGAAGCTGTGACAATATATGACAAGCATTGTCTAGCATGGTTAGAGGAGATTTCAGCTTCTAACTCCAAGGCCCATGCTTCAATAGCCACTGCCGCCCATGTAGCTGCAATAGTGGGCCTTTGTGCAGCACCCGTGAGGGTGTAAATCGCTTTTAGACAACCCTCGACACGTTTATCCGTAGGCTCTTTTAGAGACGTGACGGTAGTGACAGGTAGAGCTGAGGAAACCACCATCCTAGCCACACGTGAGTCTACTGGAGCAGGCGTTTCCCAATTCTTAGACAGCTCGGGCGCGAGGGGATAGCGAGCCAGCATCTTCTTTTGAGGCACAAACTTCTTACCTGGGCTTTGCCAGGGTTCCTGACGTATATCCACTAGGTGGTCAGAGTGAGGTCAAACTTGTTTGATCACCTTCTGACGCTTGAACCTATCTGGTTTCTTAGGAGGAACGTATGGCTCGGGATCATCCGTAATCTGCAGAAATAACTTAATAGTCTCCAAAAGATCAGGAACATCCACATGTGAACTACCCTCCCCATCAGCCGTATCCGAGTCAGAACCTGTGGGGTCAGTGTATGTGCTGTCTTCATCAGACGAGGTGTCAGTGACAGCAGTGGATTGTGAGGAGACGAGCGCTCGCTTAGAGGACCTCTTGGACTTAGGCGAGCGTTGGTCAGACTTTTTAGTAGTCAGGGACTGGTTCAACTTCTTTAATTGAGCAGATAAATCGTCCGCCCACGGCGGGTTAGCTGCAGGGACCACATACGGTTGTACCGGCATTGGGGGTCCCATAGGGGGAGTTAGTTTACGAACTAGCGTATGCAGAAGCGTGGAAAAAGCGGCCCACGGAGGGTCAGTATGTGCCTCCGTTGCCACAGTCCCACTGGGGGACAAGGAGCCCACAGAACCAGAGCCCACAGCTGCTATATTCTCCCCATATGTGCCTGTGGCTTCAGCAACACCAGCAGTGTGTTCCGCCCCAGAACCGTTACCCTTAGAAGCAGACATGATATAACTTGCAGTATGAGGTAACAGTACAATTATTAGCAGCACTATATCCCTAAACCCAAACCACTGCGCAGTGTAGTCAGCACTAGCAGAGATAAAGGAGAGATATGGTGACTAAATCACAGAGAAAAATACGTAATACAGTATATCTTTGTGAAAATCCTATATTAAATAACACCTGACGCACCAAGCCCCCTCAGGTTATAGAATATAGGGATAGCAGGTTGAGTGAAATACACGAGATGGACACCACTCAGCTGTCAATGCACACACAAATAGTCACAGTTTGTACAATGCAGAGGTTATTACAGACAATAATACTGCACTGGACTAGCTTACACAGCTATATAACAATAGATATAACACTACACAGTAAGAAACTGGATGTATATCACAGGGTAATTGTACTATAAACCCCTGACTAAATACACTCTTTCTTACTAACACTGTCTAAAAAGGCAGGTAGAATACTTAAGTGTTATGTAAAGGCACAGCGCTGACAACCAGGCGGCTTTACATAGGAGGATTTGCCCAAGCAGTCCCAGGAACAGTGAGCTGAGGAGCAATGGCGCCGCAGACACTGACAGGGAGTGAAGGAAGACAGAGATGCAGCTCCAGCGGAAGAACACTTGCTGGAAATGGCGCCCTGGGGCTGGAGGAGGGGCTTCAGGTCTAAGCCTTATCCCCCCTGCTGGCAAAACCACCGGGTACTGTGGGCGATATTAAAATCGGTTTTAAGAGAAAACCTGACCTGCGCCCATGCCCTGGTGATCTAGTGGGATCGCCTGTATCCACAGTGTCCACCGCCAGCGTGCGCGGCCCGCCTCCCACTGACCGCGTCGGATCGCGATAAAGACCGGGTCCCACGAGCAGGACCCACTTACCACCTCCCGAAGCGCGGCCACGCGATCCTGGAGAGCCCCAGCCGTGTGTGCCTAACGTGAAGTAAACCGGAGCCTCCGCTGTAGGTACCCGGCAACCAGGGCTCGGGAGTGTACAGCGCCGCTGGGGAGAGCTGGAGCTGCAGCAGAGAATGTCAGAAGACATTTACCCCTGCTGCTGCCCTTGAAGTCTTCACTTTTTACCTCATAAAAAGCTTTTCTTAGGGCTGCCTGGAGCAGCCCCTCTGTTAAGTGCCTGCTTACTGCAGCACCAACTGACAAACTGAGCTCATGTGCTGGGAGGCGGGGTTATAGAGGAAGCGGCGCTGTGCATTCTGGGAACAGTCAAAGCTTTGAGCCTGTTGGTGCCTCGGATCGAGATCCTACTCTACACCCCATTGTCCAGACTTGTGGAGCCCAGTGTACCCCGCAGCAGAAAGATGGGTTAAAAGTGTGCAGACTGTCAGGAGCCGCCTCAGTGTAAAGAAAGCTGCATTTGGCTCGAGAACCGCAGGTTCGCCACCACTGACAGCAGCCCATCCCCTGCCTCACTGACAAAAATTCAAATTCTAGACAGAAAATTTTAAAAACGTCAAAAACTACTACATAACTTTAAGAAGCTGACATCAATTCTCACAAGAGAGGACTTGAACATTGACGATCTCTTTAAAGAACTTGAACAAGACTATTTTTTCTTCCTTTTCTGTATCGATTTCACTTTATATCATCTCCCAGTAGAACAATTTTGTCACAACAGGGACCATTTCTTATATCACTCTTGGGTGTGCAGTTCTGCTCTGGGATCAGATACGCACGCCTTGGGTGGTTAAATGCACACCACATAAAAATACCATACAAAAATGATGCTGGAAGCAGCTTCTGATTCATTTTAAAATTAGGCAAAGCTGTACAGCCCATTTACTGTAATGTTACCTTTCAATGCCTGTAAGATACATCAAAATATATTATGCTACAATCTAACTGAAACACTAATCTGTGAAGCATTTTGCTGAAATTGTTTTGGCTTTTCTGAGAACCACCCAAGGTCATAGAAAATGGCTCTGTGGGTTTTCCAAGAAGGGAAACATATGTTCCCCTTTTCCACTTCCAAAAATAAGCTAGAGAATGTTACTTCTTCTGCAATCTAGTCTTATATACAAATTACATTTAATGCCCAGGTTTAGCAATAATAAGAATTTACTTACCGATAATTCTATTTCTCGTAGTCCGTAGTGGATGCTGGGAACTCCGTAAGGACCATGGGGAATAGCGGCTCCGCAGGAGACTGGGCACAAAAGTAAAGCTTTAGGACTACCTGGTGTGCACTGGCTCCTCCCCCTATGACCCTCCTTCAAGCCTCAGTTAGGATACTGTGCCCGGACGAGCGTACACAATAAGGAAGGATTTATGAATCCCGGGTAAGACTCATACCAGCCACACCAATCACACCGTACAACTTGTGATCTGAACCCAGTTAACAGCATGATAACAGAGGAGCCTCTGGATAGATGGCTCACAACAATAACCCGATTTAGTTAACAATAACTATGTACAAGTATTGCAGACAATCCGCACTTGGGATGGGCGCCCAGCATCCACTACGGACTACGAGAAATAGAATTATCGGTAAGTAAATTCTTATTTTCTCTGACGTCCTAGTGGATGCTGGGAACTCCGTAAGGACCATGGGGATTATACCAAAGCTCCCAAACGGGCGGGAGAGTGCGGATGACTCTGCAGCACCGAATGAGAGAACTCCAGGTCCTCCTCAGCCAGGGTATCAAAATTGTAGAATTTAGCAAACGTGTTTTCCCCTGACCAAGTAGCTGCTCGGCAAAGTTGTAAAGCCGAGACCCCTCGGGCAGCCGCCCAAGATGAGCCCACCTTCCTTGTGGAATGGGCTTTTACAGATTTTGGCTGTGGCAGGCCTGCCACAGAATGTGCAAGCTGAATTGTATGACAATCCAACGAGCAATAGTCTGCTTAGAAGCAGGAGCACCCAGCTTGTTGGGTGCATACAGGATAAACAGCGAGTCAGATTTTCTGACTCCAGCCGTCCTGGAAACATATATTTTCAAGGCCCTGACTACGTCCAACAACTTGGAGTCCTCCAAGTCACTAGTAGCCGCAGGTACCACAATAGGTTGGTTCAGATGAAACACTGAAACCACCTTAGGGAGAAAATGAGGACGAGTCCTCAATTCCGCCCTGTCTGAATGGAAGATCAGATAAGGGCTTTTACAGGATAAAGCCCGCCAATTCTGACACGTGCCTGGCCGAGGCCAGGGCCAACAACATGACCACTTTCCATGTGAGGTATTTTAACTCCACAGATTCAAGTGGTTCAAACCAATGTGACTTTAGGAACCCCAAAACTACAGTGAGATCCCAAAGTGCCACTGGAGGCACAAAAGGAGGCTGTATATGCAGTACCCCTTTTACAAACGTCTGAACTTCAGGAACTGAAGCCAGTTCTTTCTGGAAGAAAATTGACAGGGCCGAAATTTGAACCTTAATGGACCCCAATTTTAGGCCCATAGACACTCCTGTTTACAGGAAATGCAGGAATCGACCTAGTTGAAATTCCTCCATCGGGGCCTTACTGGCCTCGCACCACGCAACATATTTTCGCCAAATGCGGTGATAATGCTTTGCGGTTACATCCTTCCTGGTTTGATCAGGATAGGGATGACTTCATCCGGAATGCCTTTTTCCTTCAGGATCCCTGCCGTCAAACGCAGCCGCGGTAAGTCTTGGAATAGACAGGGTCCTTGCTGGAGCAGGTCCCTTCTTAGAGGTAGAGGCCACGGGTCCTCCGTGAGCATCTCTTGAAGTTCCGGGTACCAAGTCCTTCTTGGCCAATCCGGAGCCACGAGTATAGTTCTTACTCCCCTCCGTCTTATAATTCTCAGTACTTTTGGTATGAGAGGAAGAGGAGGGAACACATACACTGACTGGTACACCCACGGTGTTACCAGAGCGTCCACAGCTATTGCCTGAGGGTCCCTTGACCTGGCGCAATACCTGTCCAATTTTTTGTTTAGGCGGGACGCCATCATGTCCACCTTTGGTTTTTCCCAACGGTTTACAATCATGTGGAAGACTTCTGGGTGAAGTCCCCACTCTCCCGGGTGGAGGTCGTGCCTGCTGAGGAAGTCTGCTTCCCAGTTGTCCACTCCCGGAATGAACACTGATGAATCACATGATTTTCCGCCCAGCGAAAAATCCTTGCAGCTTCTGCCATTGCCCTCCTGCTTCTTGTGCCGCCCTGTCTGTTTACGTGGGCGACTGCCGTGATGTTGTCCGACTGGATCAGCACCGGTTGACCTTGAAGCAGAGGTCTTGCTTGGCTTAGGGCATTGTAAATGGCCCTTAGCTCCAAAATATTTATGTGAAGTGATGTCTCCAGGCTTGACCACAAGCCCTGGAAATTTCTTCCCTGTGTGACTGCTCCCCAGCCTCGCAGGCTGGCATCCGTGGTCACCAGGACCCAGTCCTGAATGCCGAATCTGCGGCCCTCTAGAAGATGAGCACTCTGCAACCACCACAGGAGAGCCACCCTTGTCTTTGGTGACAGGGTTATCCGCTGATGCATCTGAAGATGCGATCCGGACCATTTGTCCAGCAGGTCCCACTGGAAAGTTCTTGCGTGGAATCTGCCGAATGGAATTGCTTCGTAGGAAGCCACCATTTTTCCCAGGACCCTTGTGCACTGATGCACTGACACTTGGCCTGGTTTTAGGAGGTTTCTGACTAGTTCGGATAACTCCCTGGCTTTCTCCTCCGGGAGAAACACCTTTTTCTGGACTGTGTCCAGGATCATCCCTAGGAATAGAAGACGTGTCGTCGGGATCAGCTGCGATTTTGGAATATTGAGAATCCAACCGTGCTGCCGCAACACTACTTGAGATAGTGCTACCCCGACTACCAACTGTTCCCTGGATCTTGCCCTTATCAGGAGATCGTCCAAGTAAGGGATAACTAAAACTCCCTTCCTTCGAAGGAGTATCATCATTTCGGCCATTACTTTGGTAAAGACCCGGGGTGCCGTGGATAGACCAAACGGCAACGTCTGGAATTGGTAATGACAGTCCTGTACCACAAACCTGAGGTACCCTTGGTGAGAAGGGTAAATTGGGACATGGAGATAAGCATCCTTGATGTCCAGAGACACCATATAATCCCCTTCTTCCAGGTTCGCAATCACCGCTCTGAGTGACTCCATCTTGAATTTGAACCTTTGTATGTAAGTGTTCAAGGATTTCAGATTTAAAATAAGTCTCACCGAGCCGTCCGGCTTCGGTACCACAAACAGCGTGGAATAATACCCCTTTCCCTGTTGTAGGAGGGGTACCTTGATTATCACCTGCTGGGAATACAGCTTGTGAATGGCTTCTGCTGCAGCCTGTTTCCTCTCCCTCTGCCACGGGGCAGAAATGAGGAGTCTTTTGCCCGCTTGCCCTTATGGGGCCTAAAGGAATGCGCCTGATAATACGGCGTCTTCTTATGTTGAGAGGCTACCTGGGGTAAAAATGTGGATTTCCCAGCCGTTGCCGTGGCCACCAGGTCTGTTAGACCTACCCCAAATAACTCCTCTCTTTTATAAGGCAATACTTCCATATGCCTTTTGGAATCAGCATCACCTGACCACTGTCTTGTCCATAACCCTCTTCTGGCAGAAATGGACAGCGCACTTACTCTTGATGCCAGTCGGCAAATATCCCTCTGTGCATCACGCATATATAGAAATGCATCTTTTAAATGCTCTATAGTCAGTAATATACTGTCCCTATCTAGGGTATCAATATTGTCAGTCAGGGAATCCGACCAAGCCACCCCAGCACTGCACAACCAGGCTGAGGCAATTGCTGGTCGCAGTATCACACCCGTGTGAGTGTATATACATTTTTAGGATATTTTCCTGCTTTCTGTCAGCAGGTTCCTTAAGGGCGGCCGTATCCAGGGACGGTAGTGCCACCTGTTTAGACAAGCGTGTGAGCGCTTTATCCACCCTAGGGGGTGTTTCCCAACGTGCCCTATCCTCTGGCGGGAAGAGGTATGATGCTAATAACTTTTTAGGAATTAACAGTTTTTATCGGGGGAAACCCACGCATCATCACACACTTCATTTAATTCCTCAGATGCAGGAAAAACTACCGGCAGTTTTTTCTCACCCAACATAATACCCATTTTAGTGGTACTGGTATTATCAGAAATAAGTAAAACATTTTCCATAGCCTCAATCATGTAACGTGTGGCCCTACTGGAAGTCACATTCGTCTCTTAATCGTCGACACTGGAGTCAGTATCCGTGTCGGCGTCTGTATCTGCCATCTGAGGTAACGGGCGTTTTAGAGCCCCTGATGGCTTTTGAGACACCTGGACAGGCACAGGCTGAGTAGCCGGCTGTCTCATGTCATCAATCTTTTGTAAAGAGCTGACACGGTCACGTAATTCCTTCCATAAGCTCAGCCACTCAGGTGCCGACTCCCTAGGGGGTGACATCTCCATTACAGGCAATTGCTCCGCCTCCACACCATTTTCCTCCTCATACATGTCGACACAATTGTACCGACACAGCACACACACAGGGAATGCTCTGATAGAGGACAGGACCCAACTAGCCCTTTGGGGAGACAGAGGGAGAGTATGCCAGCACACACCAGAGCGCTATATATATACAGGGATAACCTTATATAAGTGTTTTTCCCTTTATAGCTGCTGTTTTATTAATACTGCGCCTAATTAGTGCCCCCCTCTCTTTTTTAACCCTTTTCTGTAGTGTAGTAACTGCAGGGGAGAGCCAGGGAGCTTCCCTCCAACGGAGCTGTGAGAGAAAATGGCGCCAGTGTGCTGAGGAGATAGGCTCCGCCCCTTTTTCGCGGACTTTTCTCCCGCTTTTTTATGGATTCTGGCAGGGGTTAAAATACATCCATATAGCCCTGGGGGTTATATGTGATGTATGTTTGCCAGCCAAGGTGTTTTTATTGCTGCTCAGGGCGCCCCCCCCCCCAGCGCCCTCAGTGACTGCAGTGTGAGGTGTGTATGAGGAGCAAAGGCGCACAGCTGCAGTGGTGTGCGCTACCTTGGTGAAGACTGATGTCTTCTGCCGCCGATTTTTCCGGACCTCTTCTTGCTTCTGGCTCTGTAAGGGGGCCGGCGGCGCGGCTCTGGGACCGGACTCCGAGGCTGGGCCTGTGTTCGGTCCCTCTGGAGCTAATGGTGTCCAGTAGCCTAAGAAGCCCAAGCTGGCTGCAAGCAAGCAGGTTCGCTTCTTCTCCCCTTAGTCCCTCGATGCAGTGAGCCTGTTGCCAGCAGGTCTCACTGAAAATAAAAAACCTAAAACTAAACTTTCACTAAGAAGCTCAGGAGAGCCCCTAGTGTGCACCCTTCTCGGCCGGGCACAAAAATCTAACTGAGGCTTGGAGGAGGGTCATAGGGGGAGGAGCCAGTGCACACCAGGTAGTCCTAAAGCTTTACTTTTGTGCCCAGTCTCCTGCGGAGCCGCTATTCCCCATGGTCCTTACGGAGTTCCCAGCATCCACTAGGACGTCAGAGAAAAATACACTGCATTCTCCACGCCGATTGTGAAGTGCATACCGGAACCAAAAGAGACGATACTTTGTGACCAGTAATATCGCTCATTTCCCTAACACCCTACAGGTGCACGAAGGAAAAGGAAAATAAACATTACTAGGAAGTGAATCTCCTCCATGATAAACACATGCACGTCACAGCCAGATCCTAATTACTGTGTAGACAATATTAATCTCTCTATTGCTGACATATTAATAACTAGTGATGTGCACCGGACATTTTTCGGGTTGTGTTTTGGTTTTGGATTCGGTTCCGCGGCCGTGTTTTGGATTCGGACGCGTTTTGGCAAAACCTCACCGAAAATTTTTTGTCAGATTCGGGTGTGTTTTGGATTCGGGTGTTTTTTTACAAAAAACCCAAAAAAACAGCTTACATCATAGAATTTGGGGGTCATTTTGATCCCATAGTTTTATTAACCTCAATAACCATAATTTCTACTCATTTCCAGTCTATTCTAAACACCTCACAATATTATTTTTAGTCCTAAAATTTGCACCGAGGTCGCTGGATGGCTAAGCTAAGCGACCCAAGTGGCCGACACAAACACCTGGCCCATCTAGGAGTGGCACTGCAGTGTCAGGCAGGATGGCACGTCAAAAAAATAGTCCCCAAACAGCACATGATGCAAAGAAAAAAAGAGGCGCACCAAGGTCGCTGTGTGACTAAGCAAAGCGACACAAGTGGCCGACACAAACACCTGGCCCATCTAGGAGTGGCACTGCAGTGTCAGGCAGGATGGCACTTCAAAAAAATTGTCCCCAAACAGCACATGATACAAAGAAAAATTAAAGAAAAAAAGAGGTGCAAGATGGAATTGTCCTTGGGCCCTCCCACCCACCCTTATGTTGTATAAACAGGACATGCACACTTTAAGGAACCCATCATTTCAGCGACAGGGTCTGCCACACGACTGTGACTGAAATGACTGGTTGGTTTGGGCCCCCACCAAAATAAGAAGCAATCAATCTCTCCTTGCACAAACTGGCTCTACAGAGGCAAGATGTCCACCTCATCATCATCCTCCGATTCCTCACCCCTTTCACTGTGTACATCCCCCTCCTCACAGATTATTAATTCGTCCCCACTGGAATCCACCATCTCAGGTCCCTGTGTACTTTGTGGAGGAAATTGCTGCTGGTGAATGTCTCCACGGAGGAATTGATTATAATTCATTTTGATGAACATCATCTTCTCCACATTTTCTAGAAGTAACCTCGTACGCCGATTGCTGACAAGGTGAGCGGCTGCACTAAACACTCTTTCGGAGTACACACTGGAGGGAGGGCAACTTAGGTAGAATAAAGCCAGTTTGTGCAAGGGCCTCCAAATTGCCTCTTTTTCCTGCCAGTATACGTACGGACTGTCTGACGTGCCTACTTGGATGCGGTCACTCATATAATCCTCCACCATTCTTTCAATGGTGAGAGAATCATATGAAGTGACAGTAGACGACATGTCAGTAATCGTTGGCAGGTCCTTCAGTCCGGACCAGATGTCAGCACTCGCTTCAGACTGCCCTGCATCACCGCCAGCGGGTGGGCTCGGAATTCTTAGCCTTTTCCTCGCACCCCCAGTTGCGGGAGAATGTGAAGGAGGAGATGTTGACGGGTCACGTTCCGCTTGACTTGACAATTTTCTCACCAGCAGGTCTTTGAACCTCTGCAGACTTGTGTCTGCCGGAAAGAGAGATACAACGTAGGTTTTAAATCTAGGATCGAGCACGGTGGCCAAAATGTAGTGCTCTGATTTCAACAGATTGACCACCCGTGAATCCTGGTTAAGCGAATTAAGGGCTCCATCCACAAGTCCCACATGCCTAGCGGAATCGCTCTGTTTTAACTCCTCCTTCAATGTCTCCAGCTTCTTCTGCAAAAGCCTGATGAGGGGAATGACTTGACTCAGGCTGGCAGTGTCTGAACTGACTTCACGTGTGGCAAGTTCAAAGGGTTGCAGAACCTTGCACAATGTTGAAATCATTCTCCACTGCGCTTGAGTCAGGTGCATTCCCCCTCCTTTGCCTATATCGTGGGCAGATGTATAGGCTTGAATGGCCTTTTGCTGCTCCTCCATCCTCTGAAGCATATAGAGGGTTGAATTCCACCTCGTTACCACCTCTTGCTTCAGATTATGGCAGGGCAGGTTCAGGAATGTTTTATGGTGCTCCAGTCTTCTGTACGCGGTGGCTGAATGCCGAAAGTGGCCCGCAATTCTTCTGGCCACCAACAGCATCTCTTGCACGCCCCTGACGTTTTTTTAAATAATTCTGCACCACCAAATTCAATGTATGTGCAAAACATGGGACGTGCTGGAATTTGCCCAGATGTAATGCACGCACAATATTGCTGGCGTTGTCCGATGTCACAAATCCCCAGGAGAGTCCAATTGCGGTAAGCCATTCTGCGATGATCTTCCTCAGTTTCCGTAAGAGGTTGTCAGCTGTCTCTCTCTTCTGGAAAGCGGTGATACAAAGCGTAGCCTGCCTAGGAACGAGTTGGCGTTTGCGAGATGCTGCTACTGGTGCCGCCGCTGCTATTCTTGCTGCGGGAGGCAATACATCTACCCAGTGTGCTGTCACAGTCATATAGTCCTGAGTCTGCCCTGCTCCACTTGTCCACATGTCCGTGGTTAAGTGGACATTGGGTACAACTGCATTTTTTAGGACACTGGTGAGTCTTTTTCTGAGGTCTGTGTACATTTTCGGTATCGCCTGCCTAGAGAAATGGAACCTAGATGGTATTTGGTACCGGGGACACAGTACCTCAATCAAGTCTCTAGTTGGCTCTGAATTAACGGTGGATACCGGAACCACGTTTTTCACCGCCCAGGCTGCCAAGGCCTGAGTTATCTGCTTTGCAGCAGGATGACTGCTGTGATATTTCATCTTCCTCGCAAAGGACTGTTGGACAGTCAATTGCTTACTGGAAGTAGTACAAGTGGTCTTCCGACTTCCCCTCTGGGATGACGATCGATTCCCAGCAGCTACAACAGCAGCGCCAGCAGCAGTAGGCGTTACACTCAAGGATGCATCGGAGGAATCCCAGGCAGGAGAGGACTCGTCAGACTTGCCAGAGACATGGCCTGCAGGACTATTGGCTTTCCTGGGTAAGGAGGAAATTGACACTGAGGGAGTTGGTGGTGTGGTTTGTAGGAGCTTGGTTACAAGAGGAAGGGATTTAGTGGTCAGTGGACTGCTTCCGCTGTCACCCAAAGTTTTTGAACTGGTCACTGACTTATGATGAATGCGCTGCAGGTGACGTATAAGGGAGGATGTTCCGAGGTGGTTAACGTCCTTACCCCTACTTATTACAGCTTGACAAAGGCAACACACGGCATGACACCTGTTGTCCACATTTGTGTTGAAATAATTCCACACCGAAAAGCTGATTTTTTTTTGTATTTTGACCAGGCATGTTAATGGCCATATTCGTCCCACGGACAACAGGTGTCTCCCCGGGTGCCTGACTTAAACAAACCACCTCACCATCAGAATCCTCCTTGTCAATTTCCTCCCCAGCGCCAGCAACACCCATATCCTCATCCTGGTGTACTTCAACAGTAACATCTTCAATTTGACTATCAGGAACTGGACTGCGGGTGCTCCTTCCAGCACTTGCAGGGGGCGTGCAAATGGTGGAAGGCGCAAGCTCTTCCCGTCCAGTGTTGGGAAGGTCAGGCATCGCAACCGACACAATTGGACTCTCCTTCGGGATTTGTGATTTAGAAGAACGCACAGTTCTTTGCTGTGCTTTTGCCAGCTTGTCTTTTCATTTTTCTAGCGAGAGGATGAGTGCTTCCATCCTCATGTGAAGCTGAACCACTAGCCATGAACATAGGCCAGGGCCTCAGCCGTTCCTTGCCACTCCGTGTCGTAAATGGCATATTGGCAAGTTTACGCTTCTCCTCAGACGCTTTTAATTTTGATTTTTGGGTCATTTTACTGAACTTTTGTTTTTTGGATTTTACATGCTCTCTACTATGACATTGGGCATCGGCCTTGGCAGATGACGTTGATGGCATTTCATCGTCTCGGCCATGACTAGTGGCAGCAGCTTCAGCACGAGGTGGAAGTGGATCTTGATCTTTCCCTATTTTAACCTCCACATTTTTGTTCTCCATTTTTTAATGTGTGGAATTATATGCCAGTAACTATATCAATAGCAATGGCCTACTACTATATATACTGCGCACAACTGAAATGCACCACAGGTATGGATGGATAGTATACTTGACGACAGAGGTAGGTAGAGCAGTGGCCTTCCGTACCGTACTGCTATATATACTGGTGGTCACTGTCCGCAATCTGCAAAACTAAAATGCACCACAGGTATAGAATGTAGATGGATAGTATACTTAATGACGACACAGAGGTAGGTACAGCAGTGGCCTTCCGTACTGCTATATATAGTATACTGGTGGTCACTGTGTCAGCAAACTGCACAACTGAAATGCACCACAGGTATAGAATCTAGATGGATAGTATACTTAATGACGACACAGAGGTAGATACAGCAGTGGCCTACTGTACCGTAATGCTATATATTATATACTGGCGGTCACTGGTCAGCAAAACTCTGCACTGTACTCCTCCTATATAATATTATACTGGTGGTCCCCAGTCCCCACAATAAAGCAGCACACGGAGCACAGATATGGAGTGTTTTTCAGGCAGACAACGTATACTGGTGGTCACTGTCAGCAAAACTCTGCACTGTACTCCTGCTATATAATACAGCTGCTCCCCAGTCCCCACAATTAAGCAGTGTGAGCACAGATATATGCAGCACACTGTGAGCACAGATATGGAGCGTTTTTTTCAGGCAGAGAACGGATAACTGGTGGTCACTGATCAGCAAAACTCTGCACTGTACTCCTCCTATATTATACAGCTGCTCCCCAGCCCTCCCCACAATTAAGCAATAGTGCACAATCAAGTTCAACAATAACGGAGAGGACGCCAGCCACGTCCTCTCCCTAACATTTCCAATGCACGAGTGAAAATGGCGGCGACGCGCGGCTGCTTATATAGAATCCGAATCTCGCGAGAATCCGACAGCGGGATGATGACGTTCGGGAGCGCTCGGGTTAACCGAGCCATACGGGAGAATCCGAGTATGCCTCGGACCCGTGTAAAATGGGTGAAGTTCGGGGGGGTTCGGTTTCCGAGAAACCGAACCCGCTCATCACTATTAATAACCTGTAAAACAATATCTGCAGAAATGGGAAGGTGCACTATGTGATCTTCGGGTGCCGCGATAAGCGGCTGCCGGAGCCACGATAACACATGGGCTCAGGGACTTATAGGTGATCTCATCAATGCCATATGGTAAAAGACCAAGCTATCACAGGGTGGGAGTGGGCAGCAGGGATCCAAGCAGAGCAAGACGACCACAGAATTGAGGCAGTAAGAAGGGGAAGTAGACGGCTAACCCACAGGGGGGTTGGGGGTGCCAGTAAATACACCCAGCAAGTTGAAAAGCATATATATATATATATAGATATATATATATATATATAGATATATATATGTAAATATATATATATATATAGATATATTTATTTATTTATTAACATTAAGCCCCCTCCTAAACTAAAGTGCTGGAGAACAAAGATACAAACCCTTGGTCTTTTGCCTTCCCACACAAACAAGGTGAAATATTTATGCTGTACAGTATGTCAAGATATGGGGACGAAGAGTCTGGAGGAAATTAAGCAACAGAGGTAGATTATTTGTTTTAAGGGTTGAAATAAAACCAGGCAGTAAATGTGGAGCTTGATACAGGTTGTAAGAGATGAGGTGTGTACACATGGTGAGATCATTGCTATGCCCGATTTTGACTATGCTATTTCCCTTGAACTCCTCCCAGAACCCAGATAGCACAGATTTTGACTATCTGTGCTTGAGATTTTGTCTATGTACGATTTTGACTAAGTGCCAATTTTGACTATACTTTGTACTAGATAGTACACTACATAGTCAAGATTGACTTGCCTGCACAGTCTATCTAGCCTTACGATACCGACCCCACGGAAGCACGCATCGGGATCGAATCTGTATCGCAAGCTGCCTTACACCTTGAGATATGCACTAACTTTTCATAAGATTTTGACTATATAGTCACAGTGTGTACACACCTAAAAGTTGCAAGTAATTAGCCTTAAAGGGGGAGACGCTGATCCTGAAAGGGGAGAGGAATTGGTCACATGACCGCCGGGACCTAAGATAGCGCTGGAGCAGCCAAGAGCAGGTAAATCACCACTGGGCCAGGAAGGACAATATGTCAACACTAAAATGTCAAATTTTCATCACTGTCTACATGACTGTCGACCTGGTCAGTCGACATTATGATCATATCTATATTTGCATGTCGACATATTGTACCCAACCCCTTCATTGCAATAACTGAACCCTTTCCTGGTCATACAGGTACTCAGACCTCCATTATATCATTGTGATATAATTATATATGATTATATCATTGGTAGCTGCAGTGTTTTCTTGGTCACACTAACTGGGATTGCTTTAACAAAGGAAAAGGGTCTGGCACATTAAAGATAAAAGTACAAAATGAACCCCTTAAGACAGTAATCGGGAACCTTTGGCACTCCAGCTGTTGAACTACACATACGAGCATGCCCTGCTACAGTTTTAGCATGGCCAAACACAAAAACAGTAGCAGAGCAAGCTGGGATGTGTAGTTCAACAACAGCTGGAGTGCCAAAGGTTCACCATCACTGCCTTATGGGCCCTACACACATACCGATCCGCCGCCGAGCTGCCCGACGGCGGATACGGCTGACCTGGCGCCGGGGGGGGGAGGGGGCAGTGAAGTTTCTTCACTCCCCAAGTCACCTGGCTCATTCATCGCTGGTGCCTCCACACTGAAAGATATGAACAGTATCTCGTTCATTAATGAACAAGATCGTTCATATCTTTCATTACTATCGCGCAGTGTGTAGGGCCCATTAAGGTCCCTAAAGAAGACACCCAAACAATATCTAAACATTACCATTAATAGGAGATATAGATAAACATTTGCCTGTGCTTTGTCAATTAATACACACTCTTGTTTTATTATCTGTGTTTGTCACCAATTGTATAAGTGCTACAGAATATGCTGGTACAATAATACATACACAAATATATAAATATACATACATGCTATTACAGACCCTCCAACATGACCCGCCCCACTAGGTACAAAATGCTCTGTTCCTGGACTTCCCTCTTAATTTATGATTTCCATCACCTGTGTTGAACTAGTTAAATAATAAGAAAGCTGTTTCTTCACAGGAGATGGCAATAATAAATTAAGAGGGAAGTTCCGAAACAGAGCATTTTGTACCTAGCGGGGCGGGTCATGTTGGAGGGTATGCTATTACATCAAACACACATGCATGCACCGGCAGTGTCATTCATGCAGAACACAATGTTTCTTTGTAGGCAATATCTTGTAGAAGGGGTAGTTTAAGGAGTGTGACATTTGCTTAACAAACATCCGTTTACAAATACACAAAGAGACAGGGAGATGTAAAAATATACCCCAGCTCACAATTAGTACAACTGCTGTAATTCAAACTAGAACTGCACATGTGCCATACTCACTACATAATACTAAACTAATGCTGAAGAATGTCACTTCCTTATAGGCATGGAATTCCCCACAGGTGGAACAAAATTTGCATACAGGTGAGGGGAAAACCCAAACCAAGAAACCAGTGTGAGATGCAGTCGCCTTCTTCCAGATCTATTATGTAATGGAGCACAAAAACAGCCGTCATGAATATTTGCCAGTATCCGGTCCGTAGATCGGCAGCACTTAGGTAGACACTCATTAGGTCGACGACCACTATTGGGTCAACATGCATTAGGTCGACATGGTCACTAGGTCGACACATGAAAAAGGAGACACGAGTCACTTTTAAAATAAAAAAAACTTTTTCATACATTACGATCCACACGGACTACGATTGGGAATAGTTACCTGTGCCGAGCGCATCGGTAGCGGAGCGAGGCACCTTGCCTGGAGCATGGCAAGCAAAGCGAGCCATGCGAGGGGGCACGGTGCACTAATTGAGGTACCCGGTCACTTTACGAAGAAAAGAAAACCACATTTGCTTTTTAACTCATGTCGACCGTTTCAATGTTGACCTAATGACCATGTCGACCTATTTCAGGTGTCGACCTAGTCACTGTTGACCAATAGTGTTCAACCTAATGACCCAACGATCCATGCCCATACTCGCCAATTCCTGAACATTGCATTTCATTGTTTTCATTTTAAGGAACCTATTTAATAAGATTTATGTAAAATCCACAAAAAGTTACAATCCAATATGGCAGTGATTTGGAATGCCTTGTTGGGTGCAATGTGTCATGCCTGTGTCACCGATGACCACTTTATTCCAGGTTCGGATACTGCAGAGGTAAGGTGGCCATGAGGCAGTGCAGCATAGTAACAGAGGGATCCTTTAGATCAGTGGCACAAATTTGTAAAGATGTTGCTGGTAGGTTACAATGGGTTAACACCATCTAAATGTGGTGTTGGCTAGCTCAGCTAAGCGTTTTGGTACTTGATAAATGGTGCCTTTACACAGACCCCATAGACAAGTACAGGGACTATTTTTGCAATACATTCTGGTGCATTCCCCCTGGATTACAAAGATGTCTGCTGCGGTACCCCATAATAATAAATATAAATAGATGATAGATAGATAGATAGATAGATAGATAGATAGATAGATAGATAGATAGACATAGACAAAGTCCAAAAAATAGGCACTCTCCAAGTCACTTTTGAAATTGCTTAGAACATTTTTATACCATACTCACAGTACCAATAAATGCAAGGCTTCACAGGGTTTGCATACAGACATTGTGCAACGTTTCGGTTAGTAAATAACCTGTCAAGCTTTTCAACATTATAAGCCAACAGCAGTAGCAACAAAACAGTTAGTGCTGCACTAACTCTGCTTTGTTGCTACTGCTGTTGGCTTATAATGTTGAAAAGCTTGACAAAGGTTATTTACTAACCGAAACGTTGCACAATGGCCCTCATTCAGAGTTGTTCGCTCGTTGCCGAGTATCGCTATATTGCGATTAGTCGCTTACTGCGCATGCGCTTAGTTATTTTACACAAAAGTTAGGTATTTTACTCACGGCATAACGAGGATTTTTCATCGTTCTGGTGATCGGAGTGTGATTGACAGGAAGTGGGTGTTTCTGGGCGGAAACTGGACGTTTTATGGGTGTGTGTGAAAAAACGCTGCCGTTTCTGGGAAAAACGCGGGAGTGGCTGGAGAAACGGGGGAGTGTCTGGGCGAACGCTGGGTGTGTTAGTGACGTCAAACCAGGAATGAATGACTGAACTGATCACAGTGGCAGAGTAAGTCCCGAGCTACTCAGAAACTGCAAAGAAATTTCTATTCGCAATTATGCGAATCTTTCGTTCGCAATTCTGCACAGCTAAGATTCACTCCCAGTAGGCGGCGGCTTAGCGTGTGCAATGCTGCTAAAAGCAGCTAGCGAGCGAACAACTCGGAATGAGGGCCAATGTCTGTATGCAAACCCTGTGAAGCCTTGCATTTATTGGTACTGTGAGTATGGTATAAAAATGTTCTAAGCAAATTTCAAAAGTGACTTGGAGAGTGCCTATTTTTTGGACTTTGTCTATATACTGGAATCACTCTGAAAGGGGATTAACCTGTATAGTGCACCCCACCGTTGGATACTCTTATGAGAGTGCTGGACTTTCTCTCTCTATACATATATATATATATATATATATATATATATAAAATCTTCCAATTGAATGCTTTTATAATGAACTGTATTCATTGCCACAATTTTTCCTGTCCCTTCTGTAATAGTAATTTGGAACTGTGAATCATTTAGATCAAAGTACTGAATAAAGCGCATAAGCTGCTTTTTCACTTTATCTTTGGTATGTACTAACTAGCATATTTATTATTGTCGGGAAAGGAAGGTACTCACTATTATCTCCAGATAAGCTGTATTTTGTTCATTTGTGTGGTAAACATACACTTTGCACTTTACATATTTTACTATATCAGTAAGCACCAGTTCCTTTCTACTCTCCCTAGAGCAGTGGTTGCCAACTCCGTTCTCAAGTACGCCCTTCATGTTTTCCCGGTCACTTAGCAGATGAACAGGTGTATTCATTACTCACTGACACATTTTAAAAAGACCCATAGGTGAAGCTAATTATTTCACTTGCAATCCTGTGAGGAGACCTGGAAAATATTAACTGTTAGGGGTACTTGAGGACAGAGTTTGGGAACCAATGCAGTAGAGTACAGGTTCTCAAACTCGGTCCCCAGGACCCCACACAGTGCATGTTTTGCAGGTAACTCAGCAGGTGCACAGGTGTATTTATTACTCATGGACACATTTTAAAAGGTCCACAGATGGAGCTAATTATTTCACTTGTGATTCTGTGAGGAGACCTGGAAAACATGCACTGTGTGGGCTCCTGAGGACAGAGTTTGAGAACATGTGCCCTACAGTCACTACAGATAGCTGACCAGGTGTCCTAAAGAGTCAGCAACCAACTGAAAATATTTTCAAGAATTTAAGTTTTAGTTGTTAAAAAAAACAACAAAAAAACAACACACCACACAATCAATAATCTCTCTATATACACACACACATAAAAAAAATGCACACACCCACCCCAATTCATTCCCCCTTCCAGAAAGAAAAAGAAAAAAGAAAAAAACAAGCAAGAGTGAGTAGCCAGCAGCCCTAATCTGTGTGACTAAAAGGCGACGCAGCATTTGGTCATAGGATTAAACCACATCACTTATCCGCTATGGCAAAATAGCGTGTGTACCAGCAATTTGCCAGTGGTTATTTTCAGAAACAAATACTCTTTCAACACCGCCACATATCTCTATATGAAGTAAAAGCACATACAGTAGATCAAACAATTCCAGTAATTTATGTGTAAACAAATATCACTCATAATATGTCCATTGCCATTAGTGTGCAGACGCTCATTTAACTGGAGCAAAGCTTCACTCTAACATTATTTCTTTATAAGATAAGATTTTCTACATTCTCAACCAAGTGGTTCTGTTTGTTTAATCTTCCAGCTGTACATTAGTTCTTGCACCAAACTGAAAATGTATCAGTTACAGTCAGACGATCCCAGTTAGGTTCTGTAGTTCATAAGCAGGACTCAGTAAGTGGCATGTATAAAGTTACAAGACCCAGTGTTAGAGGTTCGGTATGATTTACCGGCGGTCAGGAGACAGACACCGGAATCCAGACGCCGGAATACCGACAGGGAGTGCAGAGAGGCCCCTTGTGGGCTTGCTGCACTCGACACGCATCGGGCCCGGTGGCGAGCGACAGAATTATATTCCCCCTTGGGTGGTGGCGTGGACCACCACTCGAGTTGGAATACAGGGTTTGGGTCGGCATTCCGATAGCTGGAATTCCAGCGTCTGTATCCTGATCGCCGGGATCCCGACAGCCGGTAAATTAACTGCATCCCAGTGTTGGCATTATGTCGACACACTCACTGTGGACATAGTGAGTGTCAACATGATGACCGCATCCCGTACCCAGTAGACTATTTTGCAACATACTTACCTACATTTAAACATTTCACAGGAATTAGTGTGTCGCTGAAGATGGCATGTAGTGCTCCACATGAGAGGTGTGACTGTACATACAACTGTACGACGTCAGAGAGGGCACCCACCCCAGTTCTTATTTCTTCACAGCTGTGTGCGCTGATTGTCAGTAAGTCTGCCCTTTTGTTCATGAACAGACTAATGTGAGGGTTTTACCGTAAGTTACTAGGCATTAAAAATATTTTACACTCCATTTTCTAGCATCTTAAATGACCACCTCTAGCCCTTTCCCTTCTACAAAGTTAATGCAATTCTTCACACATTCCTAAATGCAGCACACATCCATAGGCATGTATCCCCTAAAATGCAACACACATCTCCAGTAAAATCAGCAAACTTCCTTTGGCACAAAATACCTGTAATTCATCCACTCATGTAGCCATCAGAGTGCTGGAAAGGGACGGCCATTTTCTTGTAGCACACATCACCCTTAAGGTGCATACACACGGTAAGATTCGGGCTATGCCCGATTCTCACTATGCGACAGGGGCTAGGTCGGCATCGCAAGCACATAATGAGTGTGCTTGCGATACTGACTATGTGTGATTTAGTTAAGTGTCAATTTTGAGTATCTTTTCTACGAGATAGTCAAAATTGACTTGCCTGCACAGTCTATCTAGGCTTGCGATGCCGGGACCGCGCATCGGCTTCAAATCGGGATCGCAAGGTGACTTTCACCTTGCGATCTGCACTAACTTTTCTTACGATTTTGACTATATAGTCAAAATTGTAAGAAAATCTCACCGTGTGTACACACCATTACTGTCAAAAATGTTTCCTCTATTGTAGGCAGAGTCAAGTCATCCCTGCAATGCGCACACAAGTACAATGTTTTGTACAGTTGTACAAGATGTTTGTTAGTTTTTTGTAAGTTCTTAGGAGCATATTTATAAAGCTAAAAAATTCAGGGGAATGCCGCAATTTACAGTATTGGGGCAATTTAAGCAGAACTCTGAAATGCTGGGTCAGACTCCATAAATTTCTATTGTGACTATGAATGCCCCATTTACCAAATGCCTTTTTTAGATGGCATCGGACGTTGTAGCCTATAGGCTGCACTAATGCATTCTGTTTTCTGGACCCATCTCTAGTAATTGCCACATGCACAGCTTAATGAGCATGATACTCTTATCTATACCTGTGTCCCAGTATTGGTAATAGCACTAAATCGCTACAATAAATGGTCAATTTTGGGGCTTTGCCACATATTACAGATAAGTCACTTGGGGGGGGGGGGGGGAGAGACACACAACTCAATTGCTTGAGTTAAAACCGGCTACTAGCAGGTCACATGATTTAAGAATTTAAATTGTGCAATGTGTGTGTATATGTATATATCTCATATATCATATAACACCCATACATATATCTTGTCCCAAACACAGGTCCTATGTCTGTACATCCATCTAGAAAAAGTGACTACTATGAATGATGTGGCACTGAACCAGCAGAAATCATGTGTTTTTCCAGTTGTGCATATAGTTTCCGAAAGTACTTTATGGGAAAATAAAATACTTGGATGGGAAATAGTTTAAGTACATCAAAAGGAAATCTCCATCTTCAGCAGAGTTTTTTCCAGCCAACATGCCCTGTCACTAAGTACATCACAGTAGCCTGTGCTATATAAAAAATAAGAATTTACTTACCGATAATTCTATTTCTCATAGTCCGTAGTGGATGCTGGGACTCCGTCAGGACCATGGGGATTAGCGGGCTCCGCAGGAGACAGGGCACATCTAAAAAAGCTTTTAGGTCACATGGTGCGTACTGGCTCCTCCCCCTATGACCCTCCTCCAAGCCTCAGTTAGGTACTGTGCCCGGACGAGCGTACACAATAAGGAAGGATCTTGAATCCCGGGTAAGACTCATACCAGCCACACCAATCACACCGTACAACTTGTGATCTGAACCCAGTTAACAGTATGATAACACAAACGAAGTAGCCTCTGAACAGATGGCTCACAACAACAGTAATAACCCGATTTTTGTAACAATAACTATGTACAAGCATTGCAGACAATCCGCACTTGGGATGGGCGCCCAGCATCCACTACGGACTATGAGAAATAGAATTATCGGTAAGTAAATTCTTATTTTCTCTAACGTCCTAGTGGATGCTGGGACTCCGTCAGGACCATGGATATATACCAAAGCTCCCAAACGGGCGGGAGAGTGCGGATGACTCTGCAGCACCGAATGAGAGAACTCCAGGTCCTCTTTAGCCAGAGTATCAAATTTGTAAAATTTTACAAACGTGTTCTCCCCTGACCACGTAGCTGCTCGGCAAAGTTGTAATGCCGAGACTCCTCGGGCAGCCGCCCAGGATGAGCCCACTTTCCTTGTGGAATGGGCCTTTACAGATTTAGGCTGTGGCAGGCCTGCCACAGAATGTGCAAGTTGGATTGTACTACATATCCAACGTGCAATCGTCTGTTTAGACGCAGGAGCACCCAACTTGTTGGGTGCATACAATGTAAACAACGAGTCAGATTTTCTGACTCCAGCTGTCCTTGAAATATACATTTTTAATGCTCTGACAACGTCCAGTAACTTGGAGTCCTCCAAGTCGCTAGTAGCCGCAGGCACCACAATAGGCTGGTTCAAGTGAAATGCCGAAACCACCTTAGGGAGAAATTGAGGACGTGTCCTCAATTCTGCCCTGTCCGAATGGAATATCAGATATGGGCTTTTGTATGACAAAGCTGCCAACTCCGAAACTCTCCTGGCTGAAGCCAGGGCCAACAGCATGGTTACCTTCCATGTAAGGTATTTTAAATCTACCGATTTTAAAGGCTCAAACCAATGAGATTTGAGAAAATTTAGAACCACGTTCAAATCCCACGGTGCCACTGGAGGCACTATTGGGGGTTGTATATGTAGTACACCTTTGACAAAAGTTTGTACTTCAGGCACTGACGCCAATTCCTTCTGGAAGAAAATTGATAAGGCCGAAATTTGAACTTTAATGGACCCCAATTTGAGGCCCATAGACAATCCTGCTTGCAGGAAATGTAAGAATCGACCCAATTGAAATTCTTCCGTTGGAGCCTTCTTGGCCTCACACCACGCAACATATTTTCTCCAAATGCGGTGATAATGTTGTGCGGTCACTTCTTTCCTGGCTTTAATTAAAGTAGGAATAACTTCCTCAGGAATGCCCTTCTCTTTTAGAATCCGGCGTTCAACCGCCATGCCGTCAAACGCAGCCGCGGTAAGTCTTGGAACATACAAGGTCCCTGCTGAAGCAGATCCCTTCTTAGAGGTAGAGGCCACGGATCCTCCGTGAGCATCTCTTGAAGTTCCGGGTACCAAGTCCTTCTTGGCCAATCCGGAGCCACGAGTATAGTTCTTACTCCCCTCCGTCTTATAATTCTCAGTACTTTTGGTATGAGAGGAAGAGGAGGGAACACATACACTGACTGGTACACCCACGGTGTTACCAGAGCGTCCACAGCTATTGCCTGAGGGTCTCTTGACCTGGCGCAATACCTGTCCAATTTTTTGTTGAGGCGAGACGCCATCATGTCCACCTTTGGTTTTTCCCAACGGTTCACAATCATGTGGAAAACTTCTGGATGAAGTCCCCACTCTCCCGGGTGAAGGTCGTGTCTGCTGAGGAAATCTGCTTCCCAGTTGTCCACTCCCGGGATGAACACTGCTGACAGTGCTACGACATGATTCTCCGCCCAGCGCAGAATCCTTGCAGCTTCTGCCATTGCACTCCTGCTTCTCGTGCCGCCTTGTCGGTTTACGTGGGCGACTGCCGTGATGTTGTCGGACTGGATCAACACCGGCTGACCCTGAAGCAGCGATTTTGCCAGGCTTAGAGCATTGTAGATCGCTCTTAGCTCCAGTATATTTATGTGAAGAGACGTCTCCAGGTTTGACCACACGCCCTGGAAGTTTCTTCCCTTTGTGACTGCTCCCCAACCTCGTAGGCTGGCATCCGTAGTCACCAGGACCCAGTCCTGTATGCCGAATCTGCGGCCCACTAACAGATGGGCAGTCTGCAACCACCACAGGAGAGACAACCTTGTTCTCGGTGACAGTGTTATCCGCTGATGCATGTGCAGATGCGATCCGGACCATTTGTCCAGCAGATCCCACTGAAATGTTCGTGCATGGAATCTGCCGAATGGAATCGCTTCGTA
Source organism: Pseudophryne corroboree (assembly GCF_028390025.1). Taxonomy (NCBI): domain Eukaryota; kingdom Metazoa; phylum Chordata; class Amphibia; order Anura; family Myobatrachidae; genus Pseudophryne; species Pseudophryne corroboree. The sequence continues at coordinate 197,572,544 of NC_086448.1, forward strand.
CGAAGCCACCCTCTTTCCCAGGACTCTTGTGCATTGATGTACTGACACAGTTCCTGGTTTTAGGAGGTTCTTGACAAGTTCGGATAACTCCCTTGCTTTCTCTTCCGGGAGAAATACCTTTTTCTGAACCGTGTCCAGAATCATGCCCAGGAACAGCAGATGTGTTGTCGGGGTCAATTGAGATTTTGGAAGATTTAGAATCCACCCGTGTTGCTGAAGCACTACTTGTGTTAGCGCTACACCGACTTCCAGCTGTTCTCTGGACTTTGCCCTTATCAGGAGATCGTCCAAGTAAGGGATAATTAATACGCCTTTTCTTCGTAGAAGAACCATCATTTCGGTCATTACCTTGGTAAAGACCCGAGGGGCCGTGGACAACCCAAACGGCAGCGTTTGAAACTGATAATGACAGTCTTGTATCACGAACCTGAGATACCCTTGGTGTGAGGGGTAAATCGGGACATGTAGATAAGCATCTTTTATGTCCAAGGACACCATGAAGTCTCCTTCTTCCAGATTCGCTATCACTGCCCTGAGTGACTCCATCTTGAACTTGAATTTCTTTATGTACAGGTTCAAGGATTTCAGATTTAGAATAGGCCTTACCGAACCGTCCGGTTTCGGTACCACAAATAGTGTGGAATAATACCCCTTTCCCTGTTGTAGGAGGGGTACCTTGACTATCACCTGCTGAGAATACAGCTTGTGAATGGCTTCCAAAACCGACGTCCTTTCTGAGGGGGACGTTGGTAAAGCAGACTTTAGGAACCGGCGAGGGGGAGACCTTTCGAACTCCAGCATGTAACCCTGAGATACTATCTGCAAGACCCACGGGTCCACTTGTGAGTGAACCCATTGATTGCTGAAAATCTTGAGTCGACCCCCCACCGTTCCTGAGTCCGCTTGTAAAGCCCCAGCGTCATGCTGATGGCTTTGTAGAAGCCGGGACGGGCTTCTGTTCCTGGGCAGGGGCTGCTTGCTGCCCTTTCTTACCCTTTCCTCTGCCTCGCGGCAGATAAGACTGTCCTTTTGGTCGCTTTTTATAGGAGCGAAAGGACTGCGGCTGAAAAGACGGTGTCTTTTTCTGTTGGGAGGGGGTCTGAGGTAAAAAAGTGGATTTGCCGGCAGTTGCCGTGGCCACCAGGTCCGAAAGACCGACCCCAAACAATTCCTCTCCTTTATATGGCAATACTTCCATATGCCTCTTGGAATCCGCATCACCTGACCACTGTCGCGTCCATAAACTTCTTCTGGTAGATATGGACATCGCGCTTACTCTTGATGCTAGAGTACAAACATCCCTCTGAGCATCTCGCATATAAAGGAAAGCATCCTTTAATTGCTCTAGAGTCAATAAAATACTGTCCCTATCCAGGGTATCAATATTTTCAGTCAGAGAATCCAACCACACTACCCCAGCACTGCACATCCAGGCTGAGGCTATTGCCGGTCGCAGTATAACACCAGTATGTGTGTATATACTCTTCAGTGTAGTTTCCAGCCTCCTATCTGCTGGATCCTTGAGGGCGGCCGTATCAGGAGACGGCAACGCCACTTGCTTTGATAAACGTGTGAGCGCCTTATCCACCCTAGGGGGTGTTTCCCAGCGCGCCCTAACCTCTGGTGGGAAAGGGTATAATGCCAATAACTTCTTGGAAATTAGCAGTTTTCTATCGGGGTTAACCCACGCTTCATCACACACGTCATTCAATTCCTCTGATTCTGGAAAAAATACAGGTAGTTTTTTCACCCCCCACATAATACCCCTTTTTGAGGTACCAGCAGTATCAGAGATCTGCAAAGCCTCCTTCATTGCCGTGATCATATAACGTGTGGCCCTATTGGAAAATACGTTTGTTTCTTCACCGTCGACACTAGATTCATCTGTGTCGGTACCCGTGTCGACTGACTGAGGTAAAGGACGTTTTACAGCCCCTGACGGTGTCTGAGACGCCTGAACCGGTACTAACTGGTTAGCCGGGCGTCTTATTTCGTCAACTGACTTTTGTAATGTGCTGACATTATCACGTAATTCCATAACTAAAGCCATCCATTCCGGTGTCGACTCCCTAGGGGGTGACATTACCATCATCGGCAATTGCTCTGCCTCCACACCAACATCGTCCTCATACATGTCGACACACACGTACCGACACACAGCAGCCACACAGGGAATGCTCTAATCGAAGACAGGACCCCCTAGCCCTTTGGGGAGACAGAGGGAGAGTTTGCCAGCACACACCAAAAGCGCTATAAATGTATATAAACAACCCTAGAAGGTGTTGTTTACTATATATGCGCTCTTAATATATAAATATCGCCAATTTATGCCCCCCTTCTCTTTGTTACCCTGTTTCTGTAGTGCAGTGCAGGGGAGAGACCTGGGAGCCTTCCTCACCAGCGGAGCTGAGCAGGAAAATGGCGCTGAGTGCTGAGGAGAATAAGCTCCGCCCCTTTTTCGGCGGGCTTTTCCCCGGTTTTTAAGAAACTGGCCTGGGTTAAAATACATACATATAGCCTTAATGGCTATATGTGATGTATTTATTTTGCCACTAAAGGTAATTATATTGCTGCCCAGGGCGCCCCCAGCAGCGCCCTGCACCCTCCGTGACTGAGTCAGTGAGCCGTGTGACAACAATGGCGCACAGCTGCCGTGCTGTGCGCTACCTTCAAGAAGACTGAGGAGTCTTCTGCCGCCTGCTTTCCGGACCTCCGTTCTGCCGTCTCTTCAGCGTCTGTAAGGGGGATCGGCGGCGCGGCTCCGGGACGAACCCCAGGCTGACCTGTGTTCCGACTCCCTCTGGAGCTAAGTGTCCAGTAGCCTAAGACTCCAATCCATCCTGCACGCAGGTGAGTTGGAAATCTCTCCCCTAAGTCCCTCGATGCAGTGATCCTGTTGCCAGCAGGAATCACTGAGATTGAAACCTAAAAAAAAACTTTTCTAAACAGCTCTTTAGGAGAGCCACCTAGATTGCACCCTCTCGGACGGGCACAAAAACCTAACTGAGGCTTGGAGGAGGGTCATAGGGGGAGGAGCCAGTACGCACCATGTGACCTAAAAGCTTTTTTAGATGTGCCCTGTCTCCTGCGGAGCCCGCTAATCCCCATGGTCCTGACGGAGTCCCAGCATCCACTAGGACGTTAGAGAAATGTTAATAGCATAAAATGTTAGACCACATTGTGTGCCCTGATAAACCCCCCCAATCCCCACCACCACAATGTTTCACATGCCTGTTCCCAATTGATACATTCCTACCCAGTTTACCAGGCTTTCTGCACATTGGTCCTTCCAGAAATAGTGCTGCTCCTCTAGGAGACAACAAGTGTTACATCAAGTGAGATTCCAGTGAGAGACAACTAATATTTTCTCTCTCCAACAGTTTAGAATTTGCTAATACAAAAGGTGCTTTCCATAGTAGTCTCACAGTCATTGAGATTCTGGCCAAATACAGTCCAACCCTAAATGGTGAGGTTGGCAAATGATAAAAATTAATATAATTTGATGTTGATTTATGAGGAAAAGGACAATTTACATTACAAGCCATTTATGGCTTTGATAACTTATTTTAAGAACCCATTTTGACATCATATCCTTATGGGGGGTGGGGTTCTCCTGATGCCTAGGTCAGGTGATCAGGGAAATACAACACGATGTAAATCCTCAATTCACCGTTTTTGATCAAAAAATAATTGGGATTGGCAATTTGAGATCTTTAACAATGCCGTTTTTCCAGATTCCCCGATTGGGAATCGCGGCTCAGATGAATGGCTTGCATAACATACAAAACACAGTAGAGGCTTTTAGTAATTAAAGGCCCATACACACTTGCTGAGAAAATGAGCGACGTCACTCATTTTCCCCCTTCCTGAGCGACGTCGCTCATTTACTCAGCAAGTGTGTATGCCGCCAGCGACTATCTATGCGCTGCCCCGCGGGTCAGCAACGATCGTCGCTGTCACCAGTGCATGCATGCTCTATCTGGACTGTCTTCCAGGAGCTGCATGCACGGCTGGTTGCTGCGTGACGCCAGTGAGCGATCGTATCGCTCAGTGTGTACGGGCAGCTGCCGACCGCCCGGCCCGGGAAGGGGTAAGATATGTGGGATATCTCCTGCTTTCCAGTCACCAACCCTTGCGTTAGCCATTCCCATAGACCTTTCAGCTGTACCATTTCAAATCAATTGGTAGGTCGTGTGATTATGCCAGGTGACATGTTTTTCCAGTCAGTCTTTATTTTAGCACACTGGTCTTAAAATAAGATTTTACTTACCGATAAATCTATTTCTCGTAGTCCGTAGTGGATGCTGGGACTCCGTCAGGACCATGGGGAATAGCGGCTCCGCAGGAGACAGGGCACAAAATTTAAAAGTTTGACCACTAGGTGGTGTGTACTGGCTCCTCCCCCTATGACCCTCCTCCAAGCCTCAGTTAGGACACTGTGCCCGGACGAGCGTACATAATCAGGAAGGATTTTGAATCCCGGGTAAGACTCATACCAGCCACACCAATCACACCGTACAACTTGTGATCTGAACCCAGTTAACAGTATGACAAACGTAGGAGCCTCTGAACAGACGGCTTACAACAATAACAACCCGATTTTTTTGTAACAATAACTATGTACAAGTATTGCAGACAATCCGCACTTGGGATAGGCGCCCAGCATCCACTACGGACTACGAGAAATAGATTTATCGGTAAGTAAAATCTTATTTTCTCTGACGTCCTAGTGGATGCTGGGACTCCGTCAGGACCATGGGGATTATACCAAAGCTCCCAAACGGGCGGGAGAGTGCGGATGACTCTGCAGCACCGAATGAGAGAACTCCAGGTCCTCCTTAGCCAGGGTATCAAATTTGTAGAATTTTACAAACGTGTTCTCCCCTGACCACGTAGCTGCTCGGCAGAGTTGTAATGCCGAGACCCCTCGGGCAGCCGCCCAAGATGAGCCCACCTTCCTTGTGGAATGGGCCTTGACAGATTTAGGCTGTGGCAGGCCTGCCACAGAATGTGCAAGTTGAATTGTGCTACAAATCCAACGAGCAATCGTCTGCTTAGAAGCAGGAGCACCCAGCTTGTTGGGTGCATACAGTATAAACAGCGAGTCAGATTTTCTGACTCCAGCCGTCCTTGAAATATATATTTTCAATGCTCTGACAACGTCCAGCAACTTGGACTAATCCAAATCGCTAGTAGCCGCAGGCACCACAATAGGCTGGTTCAGGTGAAACGCTGAAACCACCTTAGGCAGAAAGTGAGGACGCGTCCGCAGTTCTGCCCTGTCTGAATGGAAAATCAGATATGGGCTTTTATACGATAAAGCCGCCAATTCTGACACTCTCCTGGCTGAAGCCAGGGCCAGTAGCATGGTTACTTTCCATGTAAGATATTTCAAATCCACCGATTTGAGTGGCTCAAACCAATGGGATTTGAGAAAATCCAAAACTACATTAAGATCCCACGGTGCCACTGGGGGCACAACCGGGGGCTGTATATGTAGTACTCCTTTTACAAAAGTCTGGACTTCAGGAACTGAAGCCAATTCTTTCTGGAAGAAAATCGACAGGGCCGAAATTTGAACCTTAATGGACCCTAATTTGAGGCCCATAGACAATCCTGTTTGCAGGAAATGTAGGAATCGACCCAGTTGAAATTCCTCCGTCGGGGCCTTCCTGGCCTCACACCACGCAACATATTTTCTCCAAATGCGGTGATAATGTTGTGCAGTCACCTCCTTCCTGGCTTTTACCAGGGTAGGGATGACCTCTTCCGGAATGCCTTTTTCCCTTAGGATTCGGCGTTCAACCGCCATGCCGTCAGACGCAGCCGCGGTAAGTCTTGGAATAGACACGGTCCCTGCTGAAGCCGGTCCCGTCTTAGAGGTAGAGGCCACGGATCTTCCGTGAGCATCTCCTGAAGTTCCGGGTACCAAGTTCTTCTTGGCCAATCCGGAGCCACGAGTATCGTTCTTACTCCCCTTTGCCGTATAATTCTCAGTACTTTTGGTATGAGAGGCAGAGGAGGAAACACATACACTGACTGGTACACCCATGGTGTTACCAGAGCGTCTACAGCTATTGCCTGAGGGTCTCTTGACCTGGCGCAATACCTGTCCAGTTTTTTGTTGAGGCGGGACGCCATCATGTTCACCATTGGTCTTTCCCAATGGACCACAATCATGTGGAAGACTTCTGGATGAAGTCCCCACTCTCCCGGGTGCAGATCGTGTCTGCTGAGGAAGTCTGCTTCCCAGTTGTCCACTCCCGGGATGAACACAGCTGACAGTGCTAACACATGATTTTCTGCCCAGCGGAGAATCCTTGCAGCTTCTGCCATTGCCCTCCTGCTTCTTGTGCCGCCCTGTCTGTTTACGTGGGCGACTGCCGTGATGTTGTCCGACTGAATCAACACCGGCTGACCCTGAAGCAGAGGTTTTGCCAGGCTTAGAGCATTGTAGATTGCTCTTAGCTCCAGTATATTTATGTGAAGAGACGTCTCCAGGCTTGACCACACGCCCTGGAAGTTTCTTCCCTGTGTGACCGCTCCCCAGCCTCTCAGGCTGGCATCCGTGGTCACTAGGACCCAGTTCTGTATGCCGAATCTGCGGCCCTCTAACAGATGAGCACTCTGCAACCACCATAGCAGAGACACTCTTGTCCTTGTGGACAATTTTATCCGCTGATGCATCTGCAGATGCGATCCGGACCATTTGTCCAGCAGATCCCACTGAAAAGTTCGTGCATGGAATCTGCCGAATGGAATCGCTTCGTAAGAAGCTACCATTTTTCCCAGGACTCTTGTGCATTGATGCACAGATACTTTTCCTGGTTTTAGGAGGTTCCTGACTAGATCGGATAACTCCCTGGCTTTCTCCTCCGGAAGAAATACCTTTTTCTGAACAGTGTCCAGAATCATCCCTAGGAACAACAGACGTGTCGTCGGGATCAGTTGGGATTTTGGAAAATTCAGAATCCACCCGTGTTGTTGGAGCACTACTTGGGTTAGTGCTACTCCGACCTCCAGCTGTTCTCTGGATCTTGCCCTTATCAGGAGATCGTCCAAGTAAGGGATAATTAAGACGCCTTCTCTTCAAAGAAGGATCATCATTTCGGCCATTACCTTGGTAAAGACCCGGGGTGCCGTGGACAATCCAAACGGCAGCGTCTGAAACTGATAATGACAGTTTTGGACCACGAACCTGAGGTACCCTTGGTGTGAAGGACAAATTGGAACATGAAGGTAAGCATCCTTGATGTCCAAGGACACCATAAAATCCCCTTCTTCCAGATTCGCTATCACTGCTCTGAGTGACTCCATCTTGAACTTGAATTTTTGTATGTACAGGTTCAGAGATTTTAGATTTAGAATCGGTCTTACCGAGCCGTCCGGCTTCGGTACCACAAATAGCGTGGAGTAATACCCCTGTCCCTGTTGTAGGAGGGGTACCTTGACTATCACCTGCTGAGAATACAGCTTGTGAATGGCCTCCAATACCGTCGCCCTGTCGGAGGGAGACGTTGGCAAAGCAGACTTTAGGAAACGGCGAGGAGGGGACTTCTCGAATTCCAACCTGTAACCCTGAGATACTACCTGCAGGATCCAGGGGTCCACCTGCGAGTGAGCCCACTGTGTGGCAGATATGGACATCGCACTTACTCTTGATGCCAGAGTGCAAATATCTCTCTGTGCATCTCGCATATAAAGAAATGCATCCTTTAACTGCTCTATAGTCAGTAAAATACTGTCCCTATCCAGGGTATCAATATTTTCAGACAGTGACTCCGACCAAGCCACGCCAGCACTGCACATCCAGGCTGAGGCGATTGCTGGTCTCAGTATAACACCCGTATGTGTGTATATACTTTTTAATGTATTCTCCAGCCTCCTATCAGCTGGATCCTTGAGGGCGGCCGTATCAGGAGACGGTAACGCCACTTGCTTTGATAAGCGTGTGAGCGCCTTATCCACCCTAGGAGGTGTTTCCCAGCGCGCCCTAACCTCTGGCGGGAAAGGGTATAATGCCAATAACTTCTTTGAAATTAGCAGTTTTCTATCTGGGGTAACCCACGCTTCATCACACACTTCATTCAGTTCCTCTGATTCAGGAAAAACTATCGGTAGTTTTTTCACACCCCACATAATACCCCTTTTTGTGGTACTTGCAGTATCAGAGATATGCAAAGCCTCCTTCATTGCCGTGATCATATAACGTGTGGCCCTACTGGAAAATACGTTTGTTTCTTCACCGTCGACACTGGATTCAGTGTCAGTGTCTGGGTCTGTGTCGACCGACTGAGGTAAAGGGCGTTTTACAGCCGCTGACGGTGTCTGAGACGCCTGGACAGGTACTAACTGGTTTGCCGGCTGTCTCATGTCGTCAACCGACTTTTGTAGCGTGCTGACACTATCCCGTAATTCCATAAACAAAGCCATCCATTCTGGTGTCGACTCCCTAGGGGGTGACATCACCATTACAGGCAATTGCTCCGCCTCCACGCCAACATCGTCCTCATACATGTCGACACACACGTACCGACACACAGCAGACACACAGGGAATGCTCTGATAGAAGACAGGACCCCACTAGCCCTTTGGGGAGACAGAGGGAGAGTTTGCCAGCACACACCCAAGCGCTATAAATATATATAGGGACAACCTTAAAAAGTGTGTTCCCTTTATAGCAGCTCAAATATTATAAATATCGCCAATAAGTGCCCCCCCTCTCTGTTTTTACCCTGTTTCTGTAGTGCAGTGCAGGGGAGAGTCCTGGGAGCCTTCCTCGCAGCGGAGCTGGGCAGGAAAATGGCGCTGTGTGCGGAGGAGAATAGGCCCCGCCCCCTTTTCGGCGGGCTTCTTCTCCCGGTTTTTTTGGAACCTGGCAGGGGTTAAATACATCCATATAGCCCCAGGGGCTATATGTGATATATTTTAGCCAGAATAGGTATATTACATTGCTGCCCAGGGCGCCCCCCCCCAGCGCCCTGCACCCTCAGTGACCGCTGGTGTGAAGTGTGCGGAGAGCAATGGCGCACAGCTGCAGTGCTGTGCGCTACCTCATGAAGACTGAGACGTCTTCTGCCGCCGGTTTCTGGACCTCTTCTCTATTCGGCATCTGCAAGGGGGTCGGCGGCGCAGCTCCGGTGACCCATCCAGGCTGTACCTGTGATCGTCCCTCTGGAGCTAGTGTCCAGTAGCCTAAGAAGCAAATCCATCCTGCACGCAGGTGAGTTCACTTCTTCTCCCCTAAGTCCCTCGTTGCAGTGAGCCTGTTGCCAGCAGGACTCACTGAAAATAAAAAACCTAACAAACTTTTTCTAAGCAGTTCTCTCTTTAGGAGAGCCACCTAGATTGCACCCTGCTCGGACGGGCACAAAAACCTAACTGAGGCTTGGAGGAGGGTCATAGGGGGAGGAGCCAGTACACACCACCTAGTGGTCAAACTTTTAAATTTTGTGCCCTGTCTCCTGCGGAGCCGCTATTCCCCATGGTCCTGACGGAGTCCCAGCATCCACTAGGTCGTCAGAGAAATAATATTTTCCATGCTATACCTTAAGGAATAGTGTTTTCTCTGAATTGGACTTTAAGCGCCAGCCAAACATTTTTCCTGGTCATACAGAAATTAGAGCATTTTGGGTGGTATCCTATAAGGGGGCGATGCGATTAAAGACCAATGGTCATTATCATGGTATCCAACTAGAGGAAGTTTTGAATGGCGGAAATTGGACCCGCGATCCTATGTAAACACATAGGACCGGTGATAAAGTACACGATCCCATGTGTTATCACAGCTCCGGCAGCCCCTTATCACGGATTATGCTTGGGGTGCCAAGGCACCCGAAACATAATCCACAATAAGTGCCAGCATTGAAAGAAAAAGATGCCAGCATCAGGGCTAATAGGATCGCCAGGGGCTATCCTATTAGCAGCGGGAAAGTACAGTGAACAGGGAAAACAACCTTTAGGGAAGCTAGGCAATATAGAACTGGTAGAGTGGGTGGCAGACAGTTAGCTTGGAAGAATGGACAAGATTCAAATCAGGATCTAAGGAGAGAGTCTAGTAACTTCAGGAGAAAGGGACACCACAGCAGTTCAAGGTGCTCAGGTTCAGACAAAATACTGCCATTCACAGCAGACATTGGACTTGATTTAGAAATGGAGACAGATCACTGCATACGCAAACAATTCTGCGTCCATCTCCTCACGTGCTGGGGGCTGCCCAGCACAGGACAAGACCACCCAGCATGTGTGAAGCCACTTCCTGATTTGTTGCACATTGGAACTAAGGTTGACCCCTGGCAGCACAGCCCCGGGTGCGTGTCAGGCGGTCGACTAACATTTTTTAAAATCAGAACAGCTGTGTGAGACGTGACGTCCCGAAAACGGTCTTGGTCTGCAAATTTTATCATGCACGAGTTTTGTAACTCATTGATAAATGAGCCCCAAAATATATATTTTCACCGATTCGTAAATAGACCCCATAGTATCTTCCGGGGTATAAAGTGATGAGAAAGTTATATCAACAGTGAATTAGGGAGGGCTGGTCACTCCATTACCACAACTGGGATGGGACGGGGATATTAAAAGACAAGGCAATTTGGATAGGATGGTCATCTAGCACTGAATAGGTCTCAAGAGTTTTAGTTCCTTGCTACCAAACTATGGTCATACTTCTGAGGCATTTGATTCACTGGTCAGCATGATTTTTTTCCTCCCAAGAAAACGGAATAATTGCTCAAGTGCAGTTTTAAATTCTCAATTCAAATATGTGATTCAAATTTTTCCATCAGACGTATTCCCTTATTTATCAATGAGCGATACATTTCACTGTGAATGATTAATTGCACCAGCCAATCAGCTCCTAACTGCAATGTTACAGTATGGGTTTGAAAAATGAAAGTTAGGAGCTAATTGGCTGGTGATATTTATCACTCAGTGAAATGTATCACTCATTGATAAATAAGGGCAATAGTGTGTTTGTGGCAGTTACTTTTCTTTTTTCATATGTTAGTATTCTTTATGGCCTGTCAAACACACAAAGACATTAGAAAACAATGGCCTAAACGTGAATCTCTTATGACTGGGCAGAACAATGTGTTAAATGTCACTTTAGTGGATCCTGAAAAAAAATAGGATTTTAATTACCTACCAGTAAATCCTTTTCTCGTAGTCCGTAGAGGATGCTGGGGTCCACATTAGTACCATGGGGTATAGACTGGTCCCTTGGGAGCCATGGGCACTTTAAGAGTTTATTAGTGTGGGTTGGCTCCTCCCTCTATGCCCCTCCTACCAGACGCAGTCTAGAAACTGTGCCCGAGGAGACGGACATACTTCGAGAGAAGGAAATACACAGATAATGGTGAGATTCACACCAGCTCACACAACACAAAAAAAAAACCAAGCTAACCAGCTTGAAAACCATTCAGCAACGGCTGAACAGTAATGAACCAATTAACAACTGCAGTAAAAACGGAGCGCTGGGTGGGCGCCCAGCATCCTCTACAGACTACGAGAAAAGTATTTACCGGTAGGTAATTGAAATCCTATTTTCTCTTACGCCCCCAAAGTTCCCAGTACGGGAGGGAGAGCGCGGAGGCTCCTGCAGAACCGATTGACCAAACTTAAGGTCCTCAGAGGCCAAAGTATCGAACTTGTAGAACTTAGCAAACGTGTTTCGAACCTGACCAAGTAGCCGCTCGGCAAAGTTGTTAAGCAGAGACACCCCGGGCAGCCGCCCAGAAAGAACCTACCTTACGTGTAGAGTGGGCCTTAAAAGATTTTGGACACGGCAGTCCTGCCGTAGCATAAAGCATGCTGGATAAGTAAACCTGATCCAGCGAGAAATCGCCTGCTTAGAAGAAGTACACCCAAACTTGTTGGGATCATAAAGGACAAACAGAGCGTCCAACTTTGTGACGCAAGGTTCTCTTCACATAAATCTTCAAAGCCCTTACAACATCCAAGGACTTTGAGGTGATGAGTCAGTAGCCACTGGCACCACAAGAGGTTGGTTGATATGAAAAGCAGACACAACCTTCGGAAGAAAGTGCAGACGCGTCCTGAGCTCAGCCCTATCTTCATGAAATATCAAGTAGGGGCTCTTGCAGGACAATGCCCCCAATTCTGACACACAGCTAGCAGATGCCAATGCCAACAGTGTGACAGTCTTCCAAGTAAGAAACTTGACCTCAACCTCCTGTAGAGGCTCGAACCAATCCGATTGCAGGAACTGCAGCACCACGTTGAGATCCCAAGGTGCCGTAGGAGGCACAAGGGGAGGCTGGATGTGCAGAACCCCTTTCAAGAACATCTGAACCTCAGGGAGGGCAGCCAATTGTTTCTGGAAGAAAATGGATAAGGCCAAAATCCGGACTTTTATGGAGCCCAGACGCAGGCCCACATCCACTCCTGCTTGCAGGAAGAGGAGAAACCGTCCAAGTTGAAACTCCTCTGTAGGAAACCTCTTGGATTAACACCAAGACACGTGCTTTTTCCAAATCTGATGGTAATGTCTTGACGTTACTCGTTTCCTAGCCTGTATCAGGGTAGAAATAACCTTGTTTGGAATGCCCTTCCGAGCTCAGATCTGGCATTCAACCTCCATGTCGTCAAACGTAGCCGTGATAAGCGAAAGGCCCCTGTTGCAGAAGGTCCTCGCGAAGAGGACTTGAATCTTCCAGCAGTAACTCCAGAAGATCCACGTACCAAGCCCTTCTTGGCCAGTACGTAGCAATGAGGATCGCCTGAACTCGTTGTTTTGATTAGTTTGAGAATCCTTGGGATGAGTGGAAGTGGAGGGAACATATACACGGACTTGGACACCCACAGAGTTACCAGGGCATCCACTGCCACTGCTTGTGGATCCCTCGACCTGGAACAGTACCGTTGAGGCCATCATGTCTATTTGAGGTACGCCCCAAAGACTTGTCACCTCTGCGAACACCTCTGGGTGGAGGCCACAATCTCCCAGATGGAGATCATGTCTGCTGAGGAAGTCTGCTTCCCAGTTGTCCACACCAAGAATGAAGATTGCTGACAGCGCCACTGTGTGTCTTTCTGCCCAGAGGATGACTCTTGTTATCTCTGACATTGCAGCTCTGCTCTTCGTTCAGCCTTGTCGGTTTATGTATGCCAACGTTGTTACATTGTCCGACTGAACCTGAATGGTCTGATCTTTCAGAAGATGTGCCGCTTGTAGAAGACCGTTGTAAACGTCTCTCAGTTCCAGAATGTTTATTGGAAGGATGGATTCCAGGCTTGACCCCCTTCCCTGGAAGTTTTCCCCTTGAGTGACTGCTCCCCAACCTCTGAGACTTGCATCCGTGGTTAGGAGGATCCAATTCTGAAACCCGAACCTGTGGCCCTCTAGTAGGCGAGAGGTTTGCAGCCACCAGAGGAGCGAGATTCTGGCCTTCTGAGACAGACATATCCTCTGGTGCATGTGAAGAGGAGATCCCGACCATTTGTCCAGGAGATCCAGCTGGAAGGACTGTGCATTTAATCTTCCGTACTGCAGAGCCTTGTAGGAGGCAACCATCTTCCCCGGAAGGCGAATGCACTGATGACCCGATACCAGAGTAGGCTTCAAGACCTCCTGAACCATTTGCTTGCATCACCAGCGCTTTCCCTTCAGGTAGAAACACCCTCTGTACTTCAGTGTCGAGGATCATTCCCAGGAAGGACAGTCTCCTTGTCGGCTCCAAATGCGACTTTGGAAGGTTCAGGATCCATCCATGATCCTGGAGTAGTTGAGTTGTGAGAGCAATGCTCTGTAACAGCTTCTCCCTGGAAAACGCTTTTATCAGCAGGTAGTCCAGATAAGGAATTATGTTCAAACCCTGCTTGCGGAGGAGTAGCATCATCTCAGCCATCCCCTTGGTGAACACTCTTGGTGCCGTGGAGAGGCCAAACGGCAGCACCCGGAACGGATAGTGACAGTCCAGCAGCACAAATCTGAGATAAGCTTGGTGAGGCGGGCCAGATCGGGATGTGAAGGTGCGCATCCTTGATATCCAGGGATACCAGGAATTTCCCTTCCTCCACACCTGAGTTCACCGCTCTCAGAGACTCCATCATGAATTTGAATTCCCTCAAGTAGGGGTTCAATGACTTTAGGTTTAATATCGGTCTTACCGAATCATCCGGTTTCGGTACCACAGACAGGTTTGAGTAATAACCCTTGTGTTGTAGGTGAGGTGGAACTGGAACAATGACATTTGACCATAGCAATTTTTGAATGGCTTCCTGTAGGATAGCACTTTTTGTCAGCGAAGCTGGCAAGCCTGATTTGAAGAATCTGTGAGGTGGAAGTTCTTGAAACTCCAGTCTGTACACCTGGGTAACAATATCTTGTACCCAGGGATCCAAGCATGAGAACGCCCAGACATGACTGAAATTTCTTAGTCTTTCTCCCACCTCTCCAGGCTGGGAGGTACACAGTCGTGCCGAGGATTTTGGGGAAGCAGAACCAGGTTTCTGTTCCTGGGAACCTGTGGATGCAGGTTTTCGAGATTTACCCCAACCACCTCTAAAGAAAGTGGAGGGGGATTTGGACTTTTTTGCTTTAGCGGTCCGAAAGGACTGCATAGCAGACATAGGATATGATTTCTTAGTCGGAAGTGTAGCAGAAGGAAGAAATGTTGACTTACCCGCAGTTGCCGTGGAGATGCACGCATCGAACGCTTTCCCAAACATAGCCTGACCTGTTAAGGGTAGGTACTCCACACTCGTCTTGCATTCTGTGTCTGCAGACCATTGGCGCAGCCAGAGTCCCCTGTGTGCCGAGACAGCCATGGAAGAAGCTCTCGTGTACAGATGTCCAAGGTCTTTCATGGCTTTCACCATGAAACCTGCAGAATCCTCTATGTGACGTAATAAAAATTCAATGTCACTTCTATCCATAGAATCTAAGTCCTCTAGTAAAGTGCCTGACCATTTTACAATAGCTTTAGAAATCCATGCACAAGCAATAGTAGGTCTTAAAGCTACGCCATTTGCTGTGTATAAAGATTTGAGTGTAGTCTCAATCTTGCGGTCGGCTGGCTCTTTTAAAGCAGTGGACCCAGGTACAGATAAAACCACTTTCTTAGCCAACCTAGAGACAGAAGCGTCTACAACCGGCGGGTTTTCCCACTTTTTCCTATCCTCCTCAGGGAAAAGAAAAGCAATGAGAACCCTTTTAGGGATCTGAAACTTTCTCCGGGTTTTCCCAGGATCTTTCAAACAATGCGTTCAATTCTTTAGACGCAGGGAAAGGGAGGCTTTCTTATTGTCAGTAAAGTAAGCCTCCTCCATCTGCTCAGGAACCCCCCCCCCCCCCATATATCACCATCACCTGAATCAGTGTCGGTATCCGTGTCGACATGCATTTGTGCAAGAGCACGCTTTTTAGGATATACATCAGGGGTCTTGATGAGGTAGCGGGAGCTGAATACGACAAAACCTCTACAGATCTTTTCAAAACCTGTGTTTCAGTCCCATTATGAGCTATCCTAGATGAAATCTGGGATATCATTCCATTAATAGAAGCTACCCATTGGGGATTGGATTCAGAAGGCTGAGACAGTATATTGCATTCCTGAGTACATGGAATAGACTCCTCTGGAGAAGATACACACTCTGCAGCACAAGACACAGAGTCCCTAGACATGGTATTGTGAGATATATAACCATACACACACAGAGGAAAATGTCAGACACAATTTCCCCCAGAGTACCTTCAGAGAGACAGAGTATAAGGAGCCAGCACACACAGCACCCCAGTAGGCAGTTATATGATAAATGCCTGGCGCTGACTGAGTAACCTTAATAGATTAAACAGTAAATAACACTCTCTCCCCCCCCCCCCCGCCCTCCCCCCATAACCCCCTGGTACCGTAGACAGGATAGCTGGAGTTATGTGGAAGGTCAGCGCTCCCTGTCAGCGTCTCTGTAGCCGTGATCTGCAGGAAGAAAATGGCGCTGGTGAGAGCTGGTTCCGCTTTGAGGAGAAGCTCCGCTCCCTGTAATGGCACGTCTTCCAGCACTTATTAGTTTATACTGGCCCGAGTTTTTTGCTGCAGCTAACAGTGGGTTTAGCCCCTGTTAGCCTAGTTTGACCACTGTTAGGGTATTGTGCTGGCCCAGGGCACCCCTCACAGCGCCACACACTATGGTACCGCTAAGCCCTCCAGAGCGCAGCCTGTCAGCAATACACTCCGACCCTTATGCCACCATTCCTGCCGGTGACCCGCTTATGAGGGCACAGGCGTCATACTCACCACTTCATCGTCTGGCTCTGTTAGGGGGTGGTGGCAGTGCTGCGGGAGTGAGCGGTCGCCTCGGGGGCTTGCGATCATCAACCTCAGGAGCTAAGTGTCCTGTCAGTGGAGATGGGGGGGGGGGGGATTCAACCCTTGAGGTTAATGGCCCCTAAGTCCCACAAAGCAGAGAGGCTGTTGCCAGCAGTCTCCCTGTAACTAACTCTATAACTCCAGCATCCTCTAGGACGTAAGAGAAAGTTATTTACCTCCACTGCATAGTAAACCAGGACTGATTAAACAATTTGTAAAGGAAAATGATAAAAACGCTACTGCATTTTTACATTTGAAATCTAAAATTTCCAAAAGTGAGAGTGATGCAAAACTGAAGAAAGGAATTTTCTAGGGCTACAAATAAGATCAGCCATGGATGATGAACATTTTCACTGGAAAAAGCAGCCTGGTTGTTACTCACAAAAATATCTGTTCTTGTTTTCTTAGAAATCATAAAGCAGAAAATATTGTGACACAATGAGATCTATTGAATTCTTACAAAGCTACGGGATGCAACAGGTCTTTAAAACTTCACTTCTTGGAGGGGAATTTCATGGCTAATTGCCACGGTGAACACTCCATGAATGAATCCCACATGCGATTCCCCGCAGACGGACTAAACCTCGCAGCTCCGTGAAAAGTCAGCGCATGAATACAGATTATTGGAATGGAGAAAAGGCTGTTTAACTGAATAGCCTTTCCCCGCGCCACAGAGAATTTTGTCCCCAATTAGTGGCAGGGGAAAAACCCTGCAGCTAACCCCCCTTGACTCCCACCTAGACTTCTTCCCAGAAAATATTGGGGCTGTCAGTGATGAGCATGGCCAGCATCTTCATCAGCAGAATTCTACGATGGAAGAGGCAAATGGAGTTCCAATATACTGGCAGACTATTGCAGAACCATGAAGAGACATACCAAAAGCAAAATATGCCTGAAAATTATCATCTACAATTTCTTAGGTCAGCCAGAATGAGTTGGATATTTATCATTTAGACTTACGTAAGTACTCATTTAATTTAAACCTAGGTCACAAAAAAATCTGCCGGATGGAAAAAGTCTAAATGCAAATTCGAATTAAGCACGAAAAATACATTTTGATTCAGTTTATTTAGAAGAAGAAATAAAAGTTTCGTTTTGTAGACCAGTGCAGCCATGCTATACTTTTAATGCCAGGTCTGGGGCAAAGCACTGCAGACTACTATGGCAGTGAAGCATATACACAAACAATGAGGCACAAAGGGTGCTGGCTTGTCAAGTTTCAGTCTCAAGATCCTTGACTGAACAAATTCAAATGTTTTAGCTTGATGACTGTGTTTACTTGGCCTACCTAATTTTCTTTCTCCAGTTTACCTGTAGTTTTCCAGATTTGATGACTGAGGGTGTTGTAGATGGCTTTCATCTGTAGGTCACAGGATTACAGAAGACAGTAAGTATTGCTCATAAGTAGTCCTGACAAGGACTGCAACGCATCAATAGGTCATCCACATGCACAAGTACACACAACATACAGCGACATGTACTATTTATATATAGGGTCAGAAATCATTCTCCACCGAAATCAAACAAGCACGTAAAACACTGTACAAATGCTAGTGGATGTGAGTGGGCACACAAATCTGGGAGATGGGGTAGATTGCACCAAGCCATTTAATCAGGACTATCTGACTGGACCAATGAACAAGGCCTTTGTCATTTGACCCAGTCAATGCTAGCAGATCTCCTACTTGCAAACAGAACAGCTTACACACAGTGATGATTACATATAATTTGTATCATTATTGCATACCTCTGGGCCACAGGCCCACAGACTCTTATAAATCAATGCAAAATTTGCATTCACTATATATACACACTTGTGTCGATAAAATAAATGCAATCACTAAGTTGCATTTAAAAAATAAAAAAAACAGCTGAAGTATGGTACAGTACATGTGAATATGACACATACATATGTATAAAGGGCCTCATACACTAGAACGATGTGTCTAGAGGCTGAAGTCGGGGCGATTTCCCTTTAACTCTCCCGGGAGCTTCCCGGGGGTGTTTACATACGATTTGGTACAAATTTGACTTTTTTTGAGCATGCTATACATCGCATACGATATGTCAAGCGCAGATATATCGCATGCATTCACAGGTACCATCAGATACATCTGATGGGCTGGATTAGGGAGCTTCAAAACTTCCTACTATAGATCGCATGCGATATATCGCGAGCACAAAAAACACACTTTTTTCCGTTCGATTCCATTTGATTCCGACATATCACGAGTGCAGCACTAACGACCTGGAGGATCAGATGCTCACGGGGCCGCGCATCGGATCGTAGACACACCAAACATGCATGATTTACCACGATAGATCGGCCCGAATGACCGAATTGAGCAGAAATTGAACAAAATCGTTCTAGTATATGGGGCCCTTAAGCGAGGAAGAAGTTCCCACTTCTCTTAGATCAACACAGTCATCATGAGGATACTCTAGAACACAGAGCAAAGCTCACTGTTATTCTATCATGCTGGTTGCAGACATGTGAATCTCAATTTGGATTTCACTAGAGGCATTTTTCAGACAAAAAGCAAATACCAATCCACAAGCAACACCTGTCTATCAACAGCTTTCTCAATTTGTGAACTTGTCTATGACTTAAGCTGGGTACACACTACGCAATATTTTAAACAATATCCCTTATTTTCACCCTTTTGAGAAATATCGTTTGTAATATCGCTCAGTGTGTTCGCATTATATCGTTAGTGAGACGCACTCCCACGGGTTGTTAATGATATTGTTGTAATGCAGCTAAATTTTGGCTATGTTGACCAAAACTGCATGTTCGGGCCGGCAGCAGGATGATGTCACTGAACAATATAGTTCGTGATATTGTTCAGTATGTTCACACTATATCGGCCGCCTAGTAGGGTAGGGAAAATAAGAATTTACTTACCGATAATTCTATTTCTCGTAGTCCGTAGTGGATGCTGGGGACTCCGTCAGGACCATGGGGAATAGCGGCTCCGCAGGAGACAGGGCACAAAAATAAAGCTTTAGGATTAGGTGGTGTGTACTGGCTCCTCCCCCTATGACCCTCCTCCAAGCCTCAGTTAGGATACTGTGCCCGGACGAGCGTACACAATAAGGAAGGATATTGAATCCCGGGTAAGACTCATACCAGCCACACCAATCACACCGTATAACTTGTGATCTGAACCCAGTTAACAGTATGACAAACGTAGGAGCCTCTGAACAGACGGCTTACAACAATAACAACCCGAATTTGTTTGTAACAATAACTATGTACAAGTATTGCAGACAATCCGCACTTGGGATGGGCGCCCAGCATCCACTACGGACTACGAGAAATAGAATTATCGGTAAGTAAATTCTTATTTTCTCTAACGTCCTAAGTGGATGCTGGGGACTCCGTCAGGACCATGGGGATTATACCAAAGCTCCCAAACGGGCGGGAGAGTGCGGATGACTCTGCAGCACCGAATGAGAGAACTCAAGGTCCTCCTCAGCCAGGGTATCAAATTTGTAGAATTTTGCAAACGTGTTTGCCCCTGACCAAGTAGCAGCTCGGCAGAGTTGTAATGCCGAGACCCCCCGGGCAGCCGCCCAGGATGAGCCCACTTTCCTTGTGGAATGGGCCTTGACAGATTTAGGTTGTGGCAAGCCTGCCACAGAATGTGCAAGTTGAATTGTGCTACAAATCCAACGAGCAATCGTCTGCTTAGAAGCAGGAGCACCCATCTTGTTGGGTGCATACAATATAAACAGTGAGTCAGACTTTCTGACTCCCGCCGTTCTTGAAATATATATTTTCAATGCCCGGACCACGTCCAACAACTTGGAATCCTCCAAATCGTTAGTAGCCGCAGGCACCACAATAGGCTGGTTCAGGTGAAACGCTGACACCACCTTAGGCAGAAAATGAGGACGCGTCCGCAGTTCTGCCCTGTCCGTATGGAAAATCAGATATGGGCTCTTATATGATAAAGCCGCCAATTCTGATACTCTCCTGGCTGAAGCCAGGGCCAGTAGCATGGTTACTTTCCATGTAAGATACTTCAACTCCACCGATTTGAGCGGCTCAAACCAATGGGATTTGAGAAAATCCAAGACTACATTAAGATCCCACGGTGCCACTGGGGGCACAACCGGGGGCTGTATATGTAGTACTCCTTTTACAAAAGTCTGGACTTCAGGAACTGAAGCCAATTCTTTCTGGAAGAAAATCGACAGGGCCGAAATTTGAACCTTAATGGACCCCAATTTGAGGCCCATAGACAATCCTGTTTGCAGGAAATGTAGGAATCGACCCAGTTGAAATTCCTCCGTGGGGGCCTTCCTGGCCTCACACCACGCAACATATTTTCTCCAAATGCGGTGATAATGTTGTGCAGTCACCTCCTTCCTGGCTTTTACCAGTGTAGGAATGACCTCTTCCGGAATGCCTTTTTCCCTTAGAATTCGGCGTTCAACCGCCATGCCGTCAAACGCAGCCGCAGTAAGTCTTGGAATAGACACGGTCCCTGCTGAAGCAGGTCCCGTCTTATAGGTAGAGGCCACGGATCCTCCGTGAGCATCTCTTGAAGTTCCGGGTACCAAGTTCTTCTTGGCCAATCCGGAGCCACTAGTATCGTTCTTACTCCCTTTTGCCGTATAATTCTCAGTACTTTTGGTATGAGAGGCAGAGGAGGGAACACATACACTGACTGGAACACCCACGGTGTTACCAGAGCGTCCACAGCTATTGCCTGAGGGTCTCTTGACCTGGCGCAATACCTGTCCAGTTTTTTGTTGAGGCGGGACGCCATCATATCCACCATTGGTTTTTCCCAACGGTTCACAATCATGTGGAAGACTTCTGGATGAAGTCCCCACTCTCCCGGGTGTAGATCGTGTCTGCTGAGGAAGTCTGCTTCCCAGTTGTCCACTCCCGGAATGAATACTGCTGACAGTGCTATCACATGATCTTCCGCCCAGCGAAGAATCCTTGCAGCTTCTGCCATTGCTGTCCTGCTTCTTGTGCCGCCCTGTCTGTTTACGTGGGCGACTGCCGTGATGTTGTCCGACTGGATCAACACCGGCTGACCCTGAAGCAGGGGTTTTGCCAGACTTAGAGCATTGTAAATCGCTCTTAGCTCCAGTATATTTATGTGAAGAGACATCTCCAGGCTTGACCATACTCCCTGGAAGTTTCTTCCCTGTGTGACCGCTCCCCAGCCTCTCAGACTGGCATCCGTGGTCACCAGGACCCAGTCCTGTATGCCGAATCTGCGGCCCTCTAACAGATGAGCACTCTGCAACCACCACAGAAGAGACACCCTTGTCCGTGGCGATAAGGTTATCCGCTGATGCATCTGCAGATGTGATCCGGACCATTTGTCCAGCAGATCCCACTGAAAAGTTCGTGCGTGGAATCTGCCGAATGGAATCGCTTCGTAAGAAGCCACCATCTTTCCCAGGACTCTTGTGCATTGATGCAGACACTTTCCCTGGTTTTAGGAGGTTCCTGACAAGTTCGGATAACTCCCTGGCTTTCTCCCCCGGAAGAAACACCTTTTTCTGAACCGTGTCCAGAATCATTCCCAGGAACAGCAGACGTGTCGTCGGGGTCAACTGAGATTTTGGAAAATTCAGAATCCACCCGTGTTGTTGCAGCACTAGTCGGGTTAGTGCTACTCCGTCCTCCAGCTGTTCTCTGGACCTTGCCCTTATCAGGAGATCGTCCAAGTAAGGGATAATTAATACGCCTCTTCGCAGAAGAATCATCATTTCGGCCATTACCTTGGTAAAGACCCGAGGTGCCGTGGACAATCCAAACGGCAGCGTCTGAAACTGATAATGACAGTTTTGCACCACGAACCTGAGGTACCCTTGATGTGAAGGGCAAATTGGGACATGCAGGTAAGCATCCTTTATGTCCAGGGACACCATAAAGTCCCCTTCTTCCAGATTCGCTATCACTGCTCTGAGTGACTCGATCTTGA
Source organism: Pseudophryne corroboree (assembly GCF_028390025.1). Taxonomy (NCBI): domain Eukaryota; kingdom Metazoa; phylum Chordata; class Amphibia; order Anura; family Myobatrachidae; genus Pseudophryne; species Pseudophryne corroboree. Next base: position 197,594,826 of record NC_086448.1, read on the forward strand.
ACTTGAATTTTTGTATGTACAGGTTCAAAGATTTCAGATTTAGAATAGGTCTTACCGAGCCGTCCGGCTTCGGTACCACAAATAGCGTGGAGTAATACCCCTTTCCCTGTTGTAGGAGGGGTACCTTGACTATCACCTGCTGAGAAAACAGCTTGTGAATGGCTTCCAATACCGTCGCCCTGTCTGAGGGAGACGTTGGCAAAGCAGACTTTAGGAACCTGCGAGGGGGAGACTTCTCGAATTCCAACCTGTAACCCTGAGATACTACCTGCAGGATCCAGGGGTCCACCTGTGAGCAAGCCCACTGTGCGCTGAAATTCTTGAGTCGACCCCCCACCGCTCCTGAGTCCGCTTGTAAGGCCCCAGCGTCATGCTGAGGGCTTTGCAGAACCCTGAGAGGGCTTCTGTTCCTGGGCAGGGGCTGCTTGCTGCCCTCTCTTACCCCTTCCTCTGCCCCGAGGCAGATATGACTGTCCTTTTGTCCGCTTGTCTTATAGGACCGAAAGGACTGCGGCTGAAAAGACGGTGTCTTTTTCTGTTGGGAGGGGGTCTGAGGTAAAAAGGTGGATTTTCCGGCAGTTGCCGTGGCCACCAGATCCGATAGACCGACGCCAAATAATTCCTCCCCTTTATACGGCAATACTTCCATATGTCGTTTGGAATCCGCATCACCTGACCACTGTCGCGTCCATAAACTCCTTCTGGCAGATATGGACATCGCATTTACTCTCGATGCCAGAGTGCAAATATCTCTCTGAGCATCTCGCATATAAAGGAAAGCATCCTTTAATTGCTCTATAGTCAATAAAATACTGTCCCTATCCAGGGTATCAATATTTTCAGTCAGGGAATCCAATCAGACGACCCCAGCACTGCACATCCAGGCTGAGGCGATGTATGTGTGTATATACTTTTTAGGGTAGTTTCCAGTCTCCTATCAGCTGGATCCCTGAGGGCGGCCGTATCAGGAGACGGTAACGCCACTTGTTTTGATAAGCGTGAGCGCCTTATCCACCCTAGGGGGTGTTTCCCAGCGCGCCCTAACCTCTGGCGGGAAAGGGTATAATGCTAATAACTTTTTTGAAATTAGCACTTTTCTATCTGGGTTAACCCACGCTTCATCACATACATCATTTAATTCCTCTGATTCAGGAAAAACTACAGGTAGTTTTTTCACCCCCCACATAATACCCCTTTTTGTGGTACTTGCAGTATCAGAGATATGCAAAGCCTTCTTCATTGCCGTGATCATATAACGTGTGGCCCTACTTGAAAATACGTTTGTTTCATCACCGTCGACACTAGATTCAGTGTCTGTGTCTGTGTCGACCGACTGAGGTAAAGGGCGCTTTACAGCCCCTGACGGTGTCTGAGACGCCTGGGCAGGTACTAACTGGTTTGCCGGCCGTCTCATGTCGTCAACTGATTTTTGTAATGTGCTGACATTATCACGTAATTCCATAAACAAAGCCATCCATTCCGGTGTCGACTCCCTGGGGGGTGACATCACCATTATCGGCAATTGCTCTGCCTCCACACCAACATCGTCCTCATACATGTCGACACACACGTACCGACACACAGCAGACACACAGGGAATGCTCTTATCGAAGACAGGACCCCACTAGCCCTTTGGGGAGACAGAGGGAGAGTTTGCCAGCACACACCCAAGCGCTATAATATATATGGGAACAACCTTATATAAGTGTTGTTCCTTATAGCAGCTTAAATATATCAAAATATCGCCAAAAAATGCCCCCCCTCTCTGTTTTACCCTGTTTCTGTAGTGCAGTGCAGGGGAGAGTCCTGGGAGCCTTCCTCACAGCGGAGCTGAGCAGGAAAATGGCGCTGTGTGCTGAGGAGAATAAGCCCCGCCCCCTATTTCGGAGGGCTTTTCTCCCGGAGTTTTAGATATCTGGCATGGGTTAAATACATACATATAGCCTCAATGGCTATATGTGATGTATTCTTTTGCCATAAAGGTATTAAATATTGCTGCCCAGGGCGCCCCCAGCAGCGCCCTGCACCCTCCGTGACCGCTTGGTGTGAAGTGTGTGACAACAATGGCGCACAGCTGCAGTGCTGTGCGCTACCTTCATGAAGACTGAAGAGCCTTCTGCCGCCTGTTTCTGGACCTTCAATCTTCAGCATCTGTAAGGGGGGTCGGCGGCGCGGCTCCGGGACGAACCCCAGGGTGAGACCTGTGTTCCGACTCCCTCTGGAGCTAATGGTGTCCAGTAGCCTAAGAATCCAATCCATCCTGCACGCAAGTGAGTTGAAATTCTCTCCCCTAAGTCCCTCGATGCAGTGAGCCTGTTGCCAGCAGGACTCACTGAAAATAAAAAACCTAAAAACTTTTTCTAAGCAGCTCTTTAGGAGAGCCACCTAGATTGCACCCTGCTCGGACGGGCACAAAAACCTAACTGAGGCTTGGAGGAGGGTCATAGGGGGAGGAGCCAGTACACACCACCTAATCCTAAAGCTTTATTTTTGTGCCCTGTCTCCTGCGGAGCCGCTATTCCCCATGGTCCTGACGGAGTCCCCAGCATCCACTTAGGACGTTAGAGAAAACACTAGTAGATATCGCTCATGGAGCGTGTCGCCTAGTGTGCACCCGGCTTATTGTGTTCATTTTGTACCAGTGTAATTTTGTATCTTCTATTCCTTAGCTACACATATATAGATAAATAATATCAGACCAACCACACCTACTTAAATAGCCTCCCAATGTTCTTGAAGTCGTAAAGAGAATATCTGAACTAGTATAGTCTATGGGGGCAATCCAAAAAAAAGCAATGGCCCCAAAGAGACAGAAATACTCAGCACCTAAAGGCAACAAACACAGGACAATCTTCCCATGCACCCCACAGAAGTGGGCAGGGAAAAGTGCCATGTTGGGTACCATAATTCTCCAAGATGTGAGCAGTCGCACAGTGCTATGAATTGAATCGTCCTCTATACCTCTTGAAACTTTGCAGAGTAGAAGATATGCAGTCCCTGCAATGTATGGAAACCCAGCTTTTTCCTCTGCAGCAAATAAGGTCTTGTACAGAACAAAAGGAGGAGAGTTAACTTAATGTTTATTGCTACCTTCGACACAAGTCATGACATTGTTTTACAGTAATTCTTTCCTGGACACCAAAACGTGGAAAAAGCCTGGCACGAGCTAGGTGTAGTCAGGTGTTTAAAAACAAGTTTACATAGGAATCTTCTGCTTAGAAAATCAGAGCATGAATATCCAGATACAAATGAGTACGGATGGGCTATTGTTCTCTGAGAAGTGCAAAAGCCATACACAGTATTAAAAGTATAAACTCATATCAATTTGAATTGTTCTTAGGGTGACCAACCCAGGGTACCCCTGCAAACTTAGGACCCTATTCAGTAAAGATTGCAAATTCAGCTTTTTAGCAGAATTTGCAATACTTAAGGGGGGTACTCACGGAGCGATATTCTAAGCAATCTGACTAGATTGCTTAGAATATCGGCAGGATCGCTCCGTGTGTAGCCCCCTCGGCGATAGCGATGCGCGGCCCCGCACATCGCTATCGCCGCTGCTAGATTGGCCTGCATGCAGGCCAATCTAGCGGGTCGCTCACTTCACCCGCTGGGTGAAGTGAGCGGCCCCCCCGTCTCCCCCCGCACGCTCAGCACAGATCGCGCTGTGCTGAGCGGCAGGAGAGATGTGTGCTGAGCGGTTCGCTCAGCACGCATCTCTCCTTGATCGGCCCGTGAGTACTGGGCTTTAGTCTCGCCTGCTGGAAACCGTACATCGCAGGGCAAGGCCGCCCAGCATGCTAAACGCCACCACCCGATCGCAGCGCAATTAGCGCTTGGTCACAGAAAGGGTCGAAACCATCTTTTTGATCAGAGAGGCTGCATGCCGCCCTGATCACGCCCACCCATTCGGAAGGGGGCTAATCCTTCACTGTCCACAGACATGCCTCATTACTGGGAAGGGTGATCACAAGTTGGCATGGAACAGATTCTGCTACTGTAGCCAAGTCCCTTTGATGGCACCAAATCCTTCGGTTTTCTGCCACCCTGATAAGCGCTGTTTACTGACGCAGCTATGTTTATATACCCTCTACTTGTCCTATATTGTATTGAACGGTCAGTCACTGTCTTCACGTTTTGCTTATTTGTTTACTCTGTAAATGGGCGCTGCAGATACCACGTGGCGCCATATAAATAAATTATAATAATAATAAAGTCATGGTAATAAGCAATTTTTAAATAAATGGTGCAAAGAAGAAAGGTTTAGGCAGCGGGGAAGGGAGGGTTAGGGAACAAGCGGGTAGGGTTAGTGTTAGGGGGTGGTCTTCTGTTTGCCGGCGGTCGGGCTCCCGGCGCTCAGTATACCGGCGCCGGGAGCCCGACAGCCGGCATACCGACACTTATTTTCCCTCGTGGGGGTCCACGACCCCCATAGAGGGAGAATAAAATAGTGTGGCGCGCGTAGCGCGCCACCGTGCCCGTAGCGTGGCGAGCGTAGCGAGCCCGCAAGGGGCTCATTTGCGCTCGCCAAGCTGTCGGTAAGCCGGCGGTCGGGCTCCCGGCGCCGGGATGCTGGTCGCCGGGAGCCCGACCGCCGGCCAGCCGTAGTGAACCCAGTGTTAGGCACCCCCAAGGGAGGGTTAGGGGCCTTAATGGGGGCTGTCTGTATTATGATGGACGGGATGCCGCTGTCGGTATACTGACAGTAGGTATCCCGTCCATCGGCAAAACATACTGATCCCAGTGATGAAAGCACAAACGTGATAAGGAAAGGATATAAAACTGGCAATTCCTATACTAAATGAATAGTGCTCGGAGGACGTACCGTGCTTGTCACCAGTCTGCCGGGGTGATTATAGCAGCTGAAAACGTACCTAGCATTATGAAAGGAAATAATTGTGCAAACGGGAAGTGGGTTGTAACTGAAGTGACTTTCATAGTTTAATCAAAATAGAATTCTCAGTTACAGACAACACGGATCTCATTTCCAACTGGAAAAACATTAGCACTTCCGCTGTCTAATTGTTTATGCAAGGTCCTTCATAAACACACCATTTTTGAATGTATACATTGTTTCTGTTGAAGCTGTTCCTGACATATTTAGAGACACATTTTAAATTAGGTTTTCGGAATAGAGAGTAACATCCAAATTTCGGGTTACAAACATTAGGTCGACCACTATTGGTCGACATGGAAAAAGGTCTACAAGAGTTTTTTACTTTTTCATACTTTACGATCCACGTGGACTACAATTGGGAATGGTAACCTGTGCAGAGCACAGCGAGGCACCTTGCCCGAAGCGAGGGGACACGGTGCACTAATTGGGGTTCCCAGTCACTTTACGAAGAAAACGACACCAAAAACGGTAAAAAAATAAATAAATGTCGATTGTTTTCCATCTCGACCTAGTACGTGTTGACTTATTGACCATGTCATCATACTGCATGTCGACCTAATGACACATACCCAAATCTCCCTCCTGTCCTATAAGTAGACTTTGGCAAGAGTAAAGTTTTATTCAGTACTCCAGCACAGTACAGAGAAGTTACTTTTGAATGTGCCTTTATTCCTTATGGTCTCCTGTTTCCACAGTACAGTTTAATTTTTTGCTCATCTTTCACTCCTGTCAAGTGAACCGTTGGTCTTATGCTAGGCATACATTGTCAGATGCTGTACAATGGGGTCTATTCATGTAGCAGAGAAAAGAAAAACAGGTATATTCTCTGCTTTGGGCTATTAACAGAGTGGGCTACCGTGGAGAAGTTTGTGACTTCTCCAGTGGCACTCCCGCTGAATTGCATCACCATACTCCATTTTTAGAGGTTTGGTCACTTACTGAATATGGACCAAGCTCTGGAATGTATCGCAATAGAAGCTTCAGAATATGGACGTGGTGGGAAAGACATCTTTAGATGCAGTTACTGTATAGAAGCCTGTGGACTTTTATTTGCATTTCCCCGAGGGATCCAATCGGATCCTTCCCAGCACCCCCTGTGGTACGCAAGTCACCAAACGCATGCACAGACAGGCTCCCGGTTCCAAAGCCGGAATTACACACACCACAAACAGCTCTCATTGGGAGAGCTGTCCTTTTCAGAAATATTAATTCCTACGGCACTAATAAATGCCAATATGCAAGCGATGAGTGACAGGATGCATCTCATTCACAATGCAAAGTGTCATGCATTCCGCCCACTGCGAGATATTTCATAGAAAATGGCCGCACAATATCGGATTCATCCAACAAGGGGGGAGGGGGGAACATTTCACCGTTCCTCCCCTATGAAGAAACAGGGCAAATGTTGGGCGGTCAAGTCAATTCAGTTCATACACCGCCGGATGCAGCCGACCAATGATCGGTTCAGTTGGATGATTTCCCATGCCTGATGGTCCATTCATCGATGATCGGTCATGTCCTTACACTATGAAATTGTCGCCCCGGTCCATAGATCAGGACAATAATTGTATAATGTATCTCTGGCTTTAAGCTTGAGAAAGTGAAAAAGTCAGAATGTGCTTTATACAGACACATTACAAGTGAGAACTCACAAGATCAGTACAGGTATAGAGGAAATGGTGTTTGTTAGAAAAGGCAAAAAGGAAAGTAAGATTATTTTTAAGAACATAAGGGTCTATATACTAAGCCTTGGAGAGAGATAAAGTAGTAGCGAATCCACTCCTAAATGCCATGTTACAGGCGGAGTTTAAAAAATAACAGTAAGGAGCTGGTTGGTTTGTACTTTCTCTCCAAGGCTTACTAAATAGACCCCATCATTTGCAGATGTTAACTAATTAGAGCAACTTACAAAGAAAGGACAACAATTTCTAACCTGGCGACTTAATTTACAATCTATATGCAGTTCACGAGACAGCTACCCCTTTCAGACAAAAGAAATTGCAGAGACTTAGACATGGCTTTTGACCAAGGTCAAAGTATCAGGGATTGCAACCCAGGTTGACCCTTTCACACAGAAGGAGGACCCTGGTTGACCCAGCAAATTACCGGGTCTAAATGCTTGACTTTGAGATTTCTTCTGTCTGAAACGGGGTACAAAGGTTAGACTAGACACCAACTGAGCCTCAAAAGCTGGGTAAAAGCCAGGTCTTCGATTGCTTTCTGTCTGAAAGGTATGCAGCAAGTCAGAACACCCATGTCAGAATATTTGTATTAAGTGGATCTCATACCACTTTTAATGTGCGGAATACCTAATAATCTGTAAAGTTTAAGGGGTATATGCAATTGCGGTCGAATTCCCGAAAATGTCGAAAAACGGGACATTTTCGCCAAAAATAATAATTCGACAATGCAATTCAGTACTTTCCGTCAAAAAAACTGACTTTCCAAATTCGACTTTTTGAAATTCGACATTTGTCAAATTCGACATTTCTGCAATGATACAAATGCCGCAATTCGCCAAAAGTATATTCAATTGAAGTTTGGAAATTCGACAACAGTGCTTTTAGACAGTAAATTCGTAATTTTCAATCCGCCACACTTTGGTGGCGAAATCTAATAACATTTTTAAAAACATGTTTTTTTTTGGTGGTTTTTTTATTGGTAATAGCATATCTATTTATATTAGAAGGGATTAGGTACTAGGTTTGTCTATTTTGGAGGCACAAGTATTATTTATATATTTTTAAAAATATATATATTTTTTTAAATGGAATGGTAAAAATCAGAAAAAAAATTGCGTGGGGTCCCCCCCTCCAAAGCATAACCAGCCTCGGGCTCTTCGAGCCGGTCCTGGTTCTAAAAATCCGGGGGGAAAAATGACAGGGGATCCCCCATATTTTTAAAACCAGCACCGGGCTCTGCGCCTGGTGCAAACAATACGGGGGACAAAAAGAGTAGGGGTCACCCGTATTTTTTACACCAGCATCGGGCTCCACTAGCTGGACAGATAATGCCACGGCCGGGGGTCACTTTTATACAGCGCCCTGCGGCCGTGGCATTAAATATCCAACTAGTCACCCCAGGCCGGGGTGCCCTGGGGGAGTGGGGACCCCTTCAATCAAGGGGTCGTCCCCCCAGCCACCCAAGGGCCAGGGGTGAAGCCCGAGGCTGTCCCCCCCATCCAAGGGCTGCGGATGGGGGGCTGATAGCCTTGAGAAAAATGAAAGAATATTGTTTTTTCCAGTAGTACTACAAGTCCCAGCAAGCCTCCCCCGCAAGCTGGTACTTGGAGAACCACAAGTACCAGCATGCGGGAGAAAAACGGGCCCACTGGTACCTGTAGTTCTACTGGAAAAATAAAAACAAGACACGCACACCTTGAAAGTACAACTTTATTTCACACATGTCGACACACACACACATACTTACCTATGTTGACACGACATTCGGTCCACTTGTCCAAGTAGAATCCACGTGTACCTGTGAATAAAATTATACTCACCTCAATCCGGTGTCCGGATCTTTAAAAATAATCCTCGTACTTGGCAAAAAAAAAAAAAGAAACACCCGGACCAAACGGACTGAAAGGGGTCCCATGTTTACACATGGGACCCCTTTCCCCGAATGCAGAGACCCCCCCCTGTGACTGCTGTCACAGAAAGGTCTCTTAAGCCAATCAGGAAGCGCTACTTCGTGGCACTCTCCTGATTGGCTGGATGCGCGTCTGCTGGCACACAGCGCATCGCAGAAGCTTCCTCCATTAGTTTCAATGGTGGGAACTTTGCAGTCAGTGGTGGGGTTACCCGCGGTCAGCCGCTAACCGCGGGTGACCTCACCGCTGACCGCAAAGTTCCCACCTTTGAATATAATGGAGAGGCTTTGCGATGCGCTGTCTGACAGCTCAGACGCGCATAGCCAATCAGCAGAGTGCCAGGACGCTACGCTCGCTGATTGACTGAAGGGACCTTTCTGTGACAGCAGTCACGGGGGGGTCTCTGCATTCGGGGAAAGGGGTCCCATGTGTAAACATGGGACCCCTTTCAATCCGTTTGGTCCGGGTGTTCGTTTTTTGTTTTTTTGCCAAGTACGAGGATTATTTTAAAAGATCCGGACACCGGATTGGAGGTGAGTATAATTTTATTCACAGGTACACGTGGATTCTACTTGGACAAGTGGACCGAACGTCATGTCAACATAGGTAAGTATGTGTGTGTGTGTCGACATGTGTGAAATAAAGTTGTACTTTCAAGGTGTGAGTGTCCTGTTTTTATTTGGGTATTTTTTTCCCAGTAGAACTACAGGTACCAGCGGGCCCGTTTTTCTCCCGCATGCTGGTACTTGTGGTTCTCCAAGTACCAGCTTGCGGGGGAGGCTTGCTTGGACTTGTAGTACTACTGGAAAAAACAATATTCTTTAAATTTTCTCAAGGCTATCAGCCCCCCATCCGAAGCCCTTGGATGGGAGGGACAGCCTCGGGCTTCACCCCTGGCCCTTGGGTGGCTGGGGGGGGGGACCCCTTGATTGAAGGGGTCCCCACTCCCCCAGGGTACCCCGGCCAGGGGTGACTAGTTGGATATTTAATGCCACAGCCGCAGGGCGCTGTATAAAAGTGACCCCCGGCTGTGGCATTATCTGTCAGGCTAGCGGAGCCCGATGCTGGTGTAAAAAATACGGGGGACCCATACTCTTTTTGTCCCCCGTATTTTTTGCACCAGCACCAGGCGCAGAGCCCGGTGCTGGTTTTAAAAATACGGGGGATCCCCTGTCAGTTTTCCCCCCGTATTTTTAGAACCAGGACCGGCTCGAAGAGCCCGAGGCTGGTTATGCTTTGGAGGGGGGACCCCACGCAATTTTTTTTCGGGTTTTTCACCGTTTTTTAAAAATCGGATCAAAATACGTCAAATCGGCCGTTTTTCGACAGCGGGACTGTCGAATCCGTTTTTTATTGAATATGTTGAATTCCGGCACCCACTTGCCGGAATTCGACGGTCGAGTTGTGTCGAATTAAAAAACGGGCGAAAAATTGCCGCGATTCGCCGGTAATTGCATATACCCCTAAATAGCAAAATAGTTTTTTGGCTTGCTAAGGAGGCCATATTAGGTTAATGCGTGTAATTATGTTTCACTATGCATGAATCAATTCTCATAGGTTTTGAAAACCTAGTTATGTGCATTACATATATCCTATTCACTGAAATCTACAATGTTTACATGTTAAGTCATATTAAGTCATTAAAACACAGACACTGGATGTTTTACCCACAACGTTTTGGACTTGCGTTTTTTGGAGAAGGAGATTTTTAGGGAATTGAATGGCCACACATTAGCGTACCAAAATACACTTGGGCTAATTAGAATCATCATGTATAAGTCTGTTACTATATGGCAAAATGGGCAACAATTGTGCATTCCTGCATCACTTTATACAGTCAGGGCCGTCATCAGGGGGGGGGGGGAGACTGCCAGGACTGGACAGCGAGGGGATCCCGCCTCTAGCTCCTACCGCTGATATCTGGAGAGCTGCTTTAGGCTGTGCAACAACAGTGGGCTGATGTGCATAGAGACCTTCTTAAAAAACGAGTTTTATGGTAAGAACTTACCTTTGTTAAAACTCTTTCTGCGAGGTACACTGGACTCCACAAGGATTGGACAATGGGGTGTAGAGTAGGATCTTGATCTGAGGCACCAACAGGCTCAAAGCTTTGACTGTTCCCAGAATGCACAGCGCCGCCTCCTATATCACCCCGCCTCCCAGCACAGGAGCTCAGTTTTTAGTTAAACCAGCCCAATGCAGTAGCAGGAACAGATACGACAATGGTTAGTAGCCACATACACCACACTCTCACGACAAGAGAAGTGTCAGCGGCTAATGCCATATCAACCCAAAGAAGCTAAGTGCGTCAGGGTGGGCGCCTTGTGGAGAGTTTTAACAAAGGTAAGTTCTTACCATAAAACTCGCTTTCTGCTGCGGGGTACACTGGGCTCCACAAGGATTGGACAATGGGGATGTCCTAAAGCAGTTCCTTATGGGAGGGGACGCACTGTAGCGGGCACAAGAACCCGGCGTCCAAAGGAAGCATCCTGGGAAGCGGCAGTATCGCAGGCATAGAACCTTATGAACGTGTTCCCTGAGGACCACGTAGCCGCCTTGCACAATTGATCAAGGGTCGCACCACGTTGGGCCACCCAAGAAGGTCTAACAGACCGAGTAGAATGGGCCTTAATGTGATCAGGAGCAGAGAAACCAGCCTTCACATAAGCATGTTCAATCACCATTCTAATCCATCTGGCCAGAGTTTGCTTGTGAGCAGGCCAGCCACGTTTGTGAAATCCAAACAAAACTAAGAGAATCAGATTTTCAAATAGAAGCAGTTCTCTTCAAATAGATACGGAGAGCCCGCACTACATCCAAAGACCGCTCTTTGGGAGACAATTCAGGAGAGACAAAGGCCGGAACCACAATGTCCTGATTAAGGTGGAACGAAGAAACCACCTTAAGTAAATATCCGAGACGAGTCCTAAGAACCGCCCTGTCACGGTGAAAAATCAGATATGGGGAACTACAAGACAAGGCACCCAGATCCGACACTCTTCTAGCAGAGGCAATAGCCAGCAAGAACACCACCTTAAGGGAAAGCCACTTAAGGTCAGCTTGAACCAAGAGGTTCAAATGGAGGCTTCTGCAACGCCTCCAAAACCACCGACAAGTCCCGAGGAGCCACAGGCGGGACATAGGGAGGTTTGATACACAACACACCCTGAGTGAAAGTATGAACATTAGGTAAAGTCGCAATTTTTCTCTGAAACCACACCGACAAGGCAGAAATATGAACCTTGAGGGAGGCCAGACGCAGGCCTAAATCGAGGCCTTGCTGCAGAAAAGCTAAAAGTTTGGCTGTACTAAACTTGGAAGCGTCATAATTGTTAGATGCGCACCAAAGTAGGAATGCCAGACCCTATGATAAATCCGAGCAGAAGCAGGTTTCCGGGCCCGCAACATAGTTTTAATGACCCCTTCAGAAAACCCTTTTGCCCTCAAGACGGAAGCGTCAAGAGCCACGCCGTCAAAGATAGCCGGGCTAGGTCCTGGTAGACACAGGGGCCCTGAACGAGGAGGTCTGGGCGTTGTGGAAGGAGAATTGGACGCTCCGACGATAGGCCTTGCAGGTCTGAGAACCAGTGCCGTCTGGGCCACGCTGGAGCTATGAGAAGCAGATTTCCTTTTTCTTTCTTGAACTTCCGAATTACCCTGGGCAAGAGTGACACCGGAGGGAACACATACGGCAGTCGAAACCTCCACGGCACCGCCAGCGCATCCACGAATGCTGCTTGAGGATCCCTTGTCCTTGCTCCGAAGACCGTAACCTTGCGATTGTGTCGAGACGCCATCAGATCCACGTCTGGAAGACCCCACTTTTCCACGAGGAGTTGAAACACTTCTGGATGGAGGCACCACTCGCCGGCATGCACGTCCTGACGGCTGAAAAAGTCCACTTCCCAATTCAGGACTCCCGGAATGAATATTGCAGATATGGCCGGTAGATGGTGTTCCGCCCAACGGTATCCGGACTCCAGGTCGACAACAAAAATGTCGACACACCTTAGGTCGTCGCCAATTGGTCGACATGGACAAAAGGTCGACAGGAACAAGGTCGACATGGAAAAAGGTCGACATGAGTTTTTCACAAATTTTTTCTTTTTTGGAACCTTTTCATACTTAACGATCCACGTGGACTACGATTGGAACGGTAATCTGTGCCGAGCGAAGCGGAGGCACCATGCCCGAAGCATGGCGAGCGAAGCGAGCCATGCGAGGGGACGCGGTGCACTAATTGGGGTTCCCCGTCACTCTACGAAGAAAACGACACCAAAAAATAAGATTTTACTCACCGGTAAATCTATTTCTCGTAGTCCGTAGTGGATGCTGGGGACTTCGTAAGGACCATGGGGAATAGACGGGCTCCGCAGGAGACTGGGCACTCTAAGAAAGATTTAGTACTACTGGTGTGCACTGGCTCCTTCCTCTATGCCCCTCCTCCAGACCTCAGTTAAGGAAACTGTGCCCGGAAGAGCTGACATTACAAGGAAAGGATTTTGGAATCCAGGGTAAGACTCATACCAGCCACACCAATCACACCGTATAACTTGTGATAAACTTACCCAGTCAACAGTATGAACAACAACAGAGCATCAACAATGGATGCCAACATAACATAACCCTTTATTAAGCAATAACTATATACATGTATTGCAGAAAGTCCGCACTTGGGACGGGCGCCCAGCATCCACTACGGACTACGAGAAATAGATTTCCCGGTGAGTAAAATCTTATTTTCTCTAACGTCCTAGTGGATGCTGGGGACTCCGTAAGGACCATGGGGATTATACCAAAGCTCCCAAACGGGCGGGAGAGTGCGGATGACTCTGCAGCACCGAAAGGGCAAACACAAGGTCCTCCTCAGCCAGGGTATCAAACTTGTAAAACTTAGCAAATGTGTTTGAACCCGACCAAGTAGCTGCTCGGCAAAGCTGTAATGCCGAGACCCCTCGGGCAGCCGCCCAAGAAGCGCCCACTTTCCTTGTGGAATGGGCTTTCACTGATTTTGGATGCGGCAATCCAGCCGCAGAATGAGCCTGCTGAATCATGCTACAGATCCAGCGAGCAATGGTTTGCTTTGAAGCAGGAGCACCCAGCTTGTTGGATGCATACAGGATAAACAGCGAGTCAGTCTTTCTGACTCCAGCCGTCCTGGCTACATAGATCTTCAAAGCCCTGACTACATCAAGCAACTTGGAATCCTCCACGTCCCGAGTAGCCACAGGCACCACACTAGGTTGGTTCAAATGAAAAGATGACACCACCTTCGGCAGAAATTGCGGATGAGTCCGTAATTCTGCCCTGTCCATATGGAAAACCAAATAGGGGCTTTTACATGACAAAGCCGCCAATTCTGACACACGCCTAGCCGAAGCTAAGGCCAATAGCATGACCACCGTCCACGTGAGATACTTTAGCTCCACGGTCTTAAGTAGCTCAAACCAGTGGGATTTCAGGAAACCCAACACCACGTTGAGATCCCAAGGTGCCACTGGTTGCACAAAAGGGGGCTGAATATGCAGCACTCCCTTAACAAACGTCTGAACTTCAGGAAGCGAAGCCAGTTCCTTTTGAAAGAAAATGGATAGGGCCGAAATCTGGACCTTTATGGACCCAACTTCAGACCCATAGTCACTCCAGACTGTAGGAAGTGCAGGAACCGGCCCAGCTGGAATTCCTCTGTAGGGGCCTTCCTGGCCTCACACCAGGCAACATATTTTCGCCATATACGGTGATAGTGTTTTGCTGTCACGTCCTTCCTAGCCTTTATCAGCGTAGGAATAACTCCATCCGGAATGCCTTTTTCCGCTAGGATCCTGCGTTCAACTGCCATGCCGTCAAACGCAGCCGCTGTAAGTCTTGGAACAGACAGGGCCCCTGTTGCAACAGGTGCTGTCTGAGAGGCAGAGGCCATGGGTCCTCTGTGAGCATTTCTTGCAGTTCCGGATACCAAGTCCTTCTTAGCCAATCCGGAACAATGAGTATTGTTCTCACTCTTCTTTTTCTTACGATTCTCAGCACCTTGGGTATGAGAGGAAGAGGAGGAAACACATAGACCAACTGGAACACCCACGGTGTTACCAGTGCGTCCACAGCCATCGCCTGAGGGTCTCTTGACCTGGCGCAATACCTTTGTAGCTTTTTGTTGAGATGGGACGCCATCATGTCCACCTGTGGCAGTTCCCATCGATTTGTAATCTGAGTGAAGACTTTGTGATGAAGTCCCAACTCTCCCGGGTGGAGGTCATGCCTGCTGAGGAAGTCTGCTTCCCAGTTGTCCACTCCCGGAATGAACACTGCTGACAGTGCTTGCACGTGATTCTCCGCCCAACGAAGAATCCTGGTAGCTTCCGCCATCGCCACTCTGCTTCTTGTGCCGCCCTGGCGGTTTACATGAGCCACTGCGGTGATGTTGTCTGACTGAATCAGCACCGGTTGGTTGCGAAGCAGAGGCTCCGCTTGACTCAGGGCGTTGTATATGGCCCTTAGTTCCAGGATATTTATATGCAGACAAGTCTCCTGACTTGACCACAGCCCTTGGAAGTTTCTTCCTTGAGTGACTGCCCCCCACCCTCGGAGGCTTGCATCCGTGGTCACCAGGACCCAGTCCTGTATGCCGAATCTGCGGCCCTCGAGGAGGTGAGCACCTGGTAGCCACCACAGAAGCGACACCCTGGCCTTGGGAGACAGGGTGATCATCCGATGCATCTGAAGATGCGATCCGGACCACTTGTCCAACAGATCCCACTGAAAGATCCTCGCATGGAACCTGCCGAAGGGAATGGCTTCGTATGATGCCACCATCTTTCCCAGGACTCGTGTGCAGCGATGCACCGACACCTGTTTCGGTTTTAAGAGGTCTCTGACTAGAGTCACGAGCTCCTGAGCCTTCTCTGCCGGGAGAAACACCTTCTTCTGGTCTGTGTCCAGAATCATGCCCAGAAAAGGCAGACACGTTGTAGGAATCAGCTGCGACTTTGGGATATTCAGAATCCAGCCGTGCTGTTGCAACACTTCCTGAGAGTGTGCTACGCTGCTCAGCAACTGCTCTCTGGACCTCGCCTTTATGAGGAGATCGCCCAAGTATGGGATAATTGTGACTCCTTGCTTCCGAAGGAGCACCATCATTTCCGCCATTACCTTGGTAAATATTCTCGGTGCCGTGGAGAGCCCAAACGGCAACGTCTGGAATTGGTAATGACAGTCCTGTACCACAAATCTGAGGTACTCCTGATGAGGTGGATAAATGGGGACATGCAAGTAAGCATCCTTGATGTCCAGAGATACCATAAAATCCCCCTCTTCCAGGCTTGCAATGACCGCTCTGAGCGATTCCATTTTGAACTTTAATTTCTTCAGATAAACGTTCAGGGACTTTAAATTCAATATGGGTCTGACCGAACCGTCCGGTTTCGGTACCACAAACATTGTGGAATAGTATCCCCTTCCTTGTTGAAGGTGGGGAACCTTTACCACCACCTGCTGGAGATATAACTTGTGAACTGCCGCTAACACTACCCGTTCCATGGGGGAAGCTGGCAGGGCCGATTTGAGGTAACGGTGAGGGGGCATCACTTCGAATTCCAGCTTGTATCCCTGAGACACAATCTGTATAGCCCAGGGATCCACCTGTGAGCGAACCCACTGGTGACTGAAATTTCGGAGACGCGCCCCCACCGCTCCTGGCTCCACCTGTGGAGCCCCAGCATCATGTGGTGGATTTAGTGGAAGCCGGGGAGGACTTCTGTTCCTGGGAACTAGCTGTAAGGTGCAGCTTCTTTCCTCTACCCCTGCCTCTGGCAAGAAAGGACGCACCTCTGACCTTCTTGCTTCTTTGTGATCGAAAGGACTGCATTTGGTAATACGGTGCTTTCTTAGGCTGTGAGGGAATATATGGCAAAAAATTTGACTTCCCAGCCGTAGCTGTGGAAACTAGGTCCGAGAGACCGTCCTCCAAACAATTCCTCACCCTTGTAAGGTCAAACCTCCATGTGCTTTTTGGAGTCGGCATCACCTGTCCATTGCAGAGTCCACAGGACCCTTCTGGCAGAAATTGACATTGCAT
The DNA here is from genome assembly GCF_028390025.1 of Pseudophryne corroboree. Classification (NCBI taxonomy): domain Eukaryota; kingdom Metazoa; phylum Chordata; class Amphibia; order Anura; family Myobatrachidae; genus Pseudophryne; species Pseudophryne corroboree. The sequence continues at coordinate 197,611,383 of NC_086448.1, forward strand.
TTATTCTAGAGCCCAGTAGGCAAATGTCCCTATGGGCATCCCTCATATATAGGACAGCGTCTTTTATATGCCCCAGGGTCAGTAAAATGGTATCCTTGTCTAAGGTATCCATTTTCTCAGACAGATTATCTGTTCATGCTGCTACAGCACTACACATCCAGGCCGACGCAATTGCCGGCCTCAGTAGAGTACCTGAATGTGTATAAACAGACTTCAGGATACTTTCCTGCTTCCTATCTGCAGGATCCTTTAGGGCGGCCGTATCCTGTGACGGCAGGACCACCTTCTTAGATAAGCGTGTCAGAGCTTTATCTACCCTAGGGGAGCATTCCCAAGCGCATCCTGTCCGTTGGCGGGAAAGGGTACGCCATAAGTAACCTTTTGGAAATCAGCACTTTCCTATCGGGGGAATCCTACGCCTTTTCACATAACTCATTTAACTCATGTGAAGGAGGAAAAATCACCTCTTGCTTTTTCTCCCCATACATATAAACCCTCGTCAGGGACAGGGTTTACCTCTGATATGTGCAATACATCCTTCATTGCTATAATCATGTAGTGGATGGCTTTAGCCATTTTAGGCTGCACTTTTGCATCATCGTCATCGACACTGGAGTCAGAATCCGTGTCGATATCTGTATCAACAATTTTGGATAGTGGGCGCTTCTGAGACCCTGACGGCCTCTGCGCTGTAGGATCAGGCATGGGCTGAGACCCCGACTGTCCCAAGGCATCAGCTTTATCCAACCTTTTATGCAAGGAGTTTACATTATCATTTAACACCTTCCACATATCCATCCAATCAGGTGTCGGCGCCGTCGGCGGAGACACGTCATTCATCTGCACTTGCTCTGCCTCCACATAGCCCTCTTTGTCAAACATGTCGACACACGCGTACCGACACACCACACACACAGGGGATGCTCTATATGAGGACAGGACCCCCACAAGGCCTTTTGGAGAGACAGAGAGAGAGTATGCCAGCACACACCCCAGCGCTATATGACCCAGGAATCACACAGTAACTTAGTGTTTACCCAGTAGCTGCTGTTTATATGATTAATGCGCTAAATTTATGTGCTCCCCCTCTCTTTTACCCTCTTTCTACCGTGAGTCTGCAGGGGAGAGCCTGGGGAGCTTCCTCTCAGCGGAGCTGTGGAGAGAAAATGGCGCTGGTGAGTGCTGAGGAAGAAGGCCCAGCCCCCTCAGCGGCGGGCTTCTGTCCCGCGATTTTGTGTAAAATTAATGGCGGGGGCTCATGCATATTACAGTGTCCAACTGTATATATGCTGCTTTTGCCAGGAGGTACTTAATTGCTGCCCAGGGCGCCCCCCCCCCTGCACCCTACAGTGACCGGAGAGTGTGGGCGCAATGGCGCACAGCTGCAGTGCTGTGCGCTACCTCATATGAAGACAGGAGTCTTCTGCCGCCGATTTTGACGTCTTCTTGCTTCAACCCGCCGGCTTCTGTCTTCTGGCTCTGCGAGGGGGACGGCAACGCGGCTTCGGGAACGGACGACCAAGGTTAGGTTCCTGTGTTCGATCCCTCTGGAGCTAATGGTGTCCAGTAGCCTAAGAAGCGCAACCTAGCCACAGTTAGTAGGTTTGCTTCTCTCCCCTCAGTCCCACGTAGCAGAGAGTCTGTTGCCAGCAGAAGCTCTCTGAAAATAAAAAACCTAACTAAAATACTTTCTTATTAGCAAGCTCAGGAGAGCGCACTAAAATGCACCCAGCTCTGTCCGGGCACAGATTCTAACTGAGGTCTGGAGGAGGGGCATAGAGGGAGGAGCCAGTGCACACCAGTAGTACTAAATCTTTCTTAGAGTGCCCAGTCTCCTGCGTAGCCAGTCTATTCCCCATGGTCCTTACGGAGTCCCCAGCATCCACTAGGACGTTAGAAAAAAACAAACTCATGTCGACCTTTTTCCATGTCGACCTTTTGTCCACGTCGACCTAAGGTGTGTCGACCAATTGGCGTCAACCTGTGTCGACCTTTTGGTTGTCGACCTGGAGTCCCAGACCCCCGCCCAACGTAGAATCTGTGAGACATCCTTCATTGCCAAACGGCTTCGAGTGCCGCCTTGATGATTTATGTAAGCCACTGTGGTGGCGTTGTCCGACTGTACTTTAACAAGACGGTTCTGAATTAAATGCTGGGCCAGGTTCAACGCATTGAAGACCACCCGCAATTCCAGAATGTTGATCGAGAGGAGAGATTCCTCCTTGGTCCACCGACCCTGAAGGAAGTGTTGCTCCAGCACCGCGCCCCAACCTCTTAGACTGGCATCTGTCGTCAACAGGACCCAGTTGGATATCCAGAAGGGACGACCCCTGCACAATTGTTGGTCCCGGAGCCACCAGTGTAGCGACAGACGGACCTCCGGAGTCACGAAGATCATTTGAGATCTGATTCGGTGAGGCAGGCCGTCCCACTTGGCTAGAATCAGCCTCTGGAGGGGGCGAGAAAGGAATTGAGCATACTCCACCATGTCGAATGCTGATAACATTAGGCCCAGCACCTGCATTGCCGAATGTATCGACACTTGCGGACGAGAAAGGAAGTAACGAATCCTGTCCTGAATCTTCAGGACTTTCTCCTGAGACAAGAACAACCTCTGGTTGTGAGTGTCCAGCAACGCTCCCAGGTGCACCATGCTCTGAGCAGGGACCAGGGAGGATTTCTTCCAGTTGATGAGCCACCCGTGGGCTTGTAGAAACCGGACCGTCATATCCAGATGACGCAGGAGAAGATCTGGGGAATTTGCCAGGATTAACAAGTCGTCCAGATATGGCAATATCCTGACCCCTTGACGGCGGAGTACCACAGTCATCACCGCCATAACTTTGGTGAAGACTCGCGGAGCAGTTGTTAAACCAAAAGGTAACGCCCGAAACTGGTAATGGAGGTTGCCAATAGCGAACCTCAGGTATTGTTGATGTGACACTGCTATAGGAATATGCAGGTAAGCATCCTGTATGTCCAGGGAGACCATGTAGTCCCCAGGTTCCAAGGCCAGAACTATATAGAGCGAAGGGTTTCCATACGGAACTTGGAAACCTTCACAAACCTGTTCAATGCCTTGAGGTTGAGAATGGCCCGGGAGGACCCATTCGGTTTCGGGACTAGAAACAGCGGAGAATAGTACCCCTGGCCCCTCTGAGCAAGAGGCACCTGTATCCAGGAGGGTCTGTACCACCGAGTGTAGAGCTTTTGCCTTTGTCTGGTCCAAAGGTACGTCTGTCAGGCAAAATCGATGAGGGGGTCGGTATTTGAATACTATGGCGTAACCTTGAGTGACGACTTCCCGTACCCAGGCATCTGAAGTGGTCTTTAACCATTCCTGGGTATACCCTAGAAGCCAGCCCCCCACCTTGGGATCCCCCAGGGGGAGACCCGCCCCATCATGCGGCAGGCTTATCGGTCTTGGCAGCTGGCTGACGGGCAGCCCAGGCTCTTTTGGGCTTCGGCTTACCAGGTTTGGAAGTGCGGGCCTGCTTATGGTACGCCTGACCTTTTACTTTACCTGAAGGACGAAAGGACGTACCTTTAGCCTTCGACACAGAAGGAGCGGTATTAGGCAGACAGGCAGTTTTGGCAGTAGCCAAGTCAGCCACAATCTTATTTAAGTCCTCCCCAAACAGATGATCTCCCTTGAAAGGGAGTACCTCCAGGGTTTTTCTAGAGTCCAGATCCACAGACCAGGATCTCAGCCACAATATCCGGCGAGCCAGGACTGACGTAGTAGAGGCCTTGGCTGCTAGGATACCGGCATCAGAAGCCGCCTCTTTAATATATTGAGAAGCTGTGACAATATATGACAAGCATGGTCTAGCATGGTCAGAGGAGATTTCAGCTTCTAACTCCAAGGCCCATGCTTCAATAGCCTCTGCAGCCCGTGCAGCACCCGTGAGGGTGTAAATCGCTTTCAGACAACCCTCCACACGTTTATCCGTAGGCTCTTTTAGAGACGTGACGGTGGTGACCGGTAAAGCTGAGGAAACCACCATCCTAGCCACATGCGAGTCTACTGGAGGAGGCGTTTCCCAATTTTTAGACAGCTCTGGCGCGAGGGGATAGCGAGCCAGCATCTTCTTTTGAGGCACAAACTTAGTACCCGGGTTTTCCCAGGGTTCCTGACGTATATCCACTAGGTGGTCAGAGTGAGGTAAAACTTGCTTAACCACCTTCTGACGCTTGAACCTATCTGGTTTCTTAGGAGGGACGGATGGCTCGTGATCATCCGTAATCTGCAGAATTAACTTAATAGCCTCCAAAAGATCAGGAACATCCACATGTAAACTAACCTCCCCATCAGCCGTATCGGAGTCAGAACCTGAGGGGTCAGTATATGTGCCGTCTTCATCAGTCGAGGTGTCAGTGACAGCAGTGGATTGTGAGGAGATAAGCGCTCGCTTCGAGGACCTCTTGGACTTAGGCGAGCGTTGGTCAGACTTTTTAGTAGTCAAGGACTGGTTCAACTTCTTTAATTGAGCAGATAAATCGTCCGCCCACGGCGGGTTAGCTGCAGGGACCACATACGGTTGTACCGCCATTGTGGGTCCCATAGGGGGAGTTAGTTTATGAACTAGCGTATGCAGAAGCGTGGAAAAAGCGGCCCACGGTGGGTCAGTATGTGCCTCCGTTGCCACAGTCCCACTGGAGGGCAAGGAGCCCCCAGAACCAGAGCCCACAGCTGCTATATTCTCCTCATATGGCCCCGTGGCGTCAGCAACACCGGCAGTGTGTTCAGCCCCATACCCGTTACCCTCAGAAGCAGACATGATATAACTTGCAGTATGAGGTTAACAGTACAATTATCAGCAGCACTATACCTCTGAACCCAAACCCCTGCGCAGTGTAGTCAGCACTAGCAGAGATAAAGGAGAGATATGGTGACTAAATCACAGAGAAAAAATAAGATTTTAAACCTACCGGTAAATCTTTTTCTCCTAGTCTGTAGAAGATGCTGGGGACTCCGTAAGGACCATGGGGTATAGACGGGCTCCGCAGGAGACATGGGCACTATAAAGAACTTTTAGTATGGGTGTGCACTGGCTCCTCCCCCTATGCCCCTCCTCCAGACCTCAGTTAGAGAACTGTGCCCAGAGGAGATGGACAACACGAGGAAAGGATTTTGTTAATCTAAGGGCAAGATTCATACCAGCCCACCCCAATCATACCATATAACCTGGAATATTACGCAACCAGTTAACAGTATGAACAAAAAACAGTATCAGTCAAAGACCGATTCCAACTGTAACATAACCCTTATGTAAGCAACAACTATATACAAGTCTTGCAGATTTAGACCGCACTGGGACAGGCGCCCAGCATCCTCTACGGACTAGGAGAAAAGGATTTACCGGTAGGTTTAAAATCTTATTTTCTTACGTCATAGAGGATGCTGGGGACTCCGTAAGGACCATGGGGTTTATACCAAAGCTCCCAATCGGGTGGGAGAGTGCGGATGACTCTGCAGCACCGACTGAGCAAACGCGAGGTCCTCATCAGCCAGGGTATCAAACTTGTACAATTTTGCAAAAGTGTTTGAACCCGACCAAGTAGCTGCTCGGCAAAGCTGTAATGCAGAGATGCCTCGGGCAGGCGCCCAAGAAGAGCCCACCTTCCTAGTGGAATGGGCCTTTACTGAATTAGGTAACGGCAATCCAGCTGTAGAATGAGCCTGCTGAATAGTGTTACAGATCCAGCGAGCAATAGTCTGCTTTGTAGCAGGAGCGCCAACCTTGTTGGCTGCATACAGGACAAACAGAGCCTCTGTTTTCCTAACCCTAGCCGTCCTGGCTACATACATTTTTAAGGCCCTGACTACATCCAGGGATTTGGAATCCTCCCAGTCCCCCGTAGCCACAGGCACCACAATAGGTTGGTTCATATGAAATGAAGAAACCACCTTAGGTAAAAATTGAGGACGAGTCCGCAACTCAGCTCTATCCACATGGAAAATCAAATAGGGGCTCTTGTGTGACCAGGCCGCCAATTCGGACACCCGCCTTGCAGATGCCAAGGCCAATAACATGACCCACTTCCACGTGAGAAATTTCAATTCAACCGTTTGAAGAGGCTCAAACCAGTGAGATTTCAGGAAACTTAACACCACGTTAAGGTCCCACGGTGCCACTGGGGGCACAAAGGGGGGCTGGATGTGCAGCACTCCCTTTACAAAAGTCTAGACTTCTGGGAGAGAAGCCAATTCCCTCTGAAAGAATATAGATAGGCTCCATTAAGGTACAGATTTCGGCCTTAACTTCAGTCCCATATCCACTCCTGTCTGTAGAAAGTGGAGAAACCGGCCCAGTTGGAAATCTTCCGTAGGAGCATTCTTGGCTTCACACCAAGATACATACTTCCTCCAGTTACGGTGATAATGCTTTGCCGTCACCTCCTTCCTAGCCTTTATCAGAGTAGGGATGAGTTCCTCCGGAAAACCTTTCCCAGCTAGGATTCGGTGTTCAACCGCCATGCCGTCAAACGTAACCGCGGTAAGTCTTGGAACACGCAGGGTCCCTGCTACAACAGGTCCTCCGTGAGAGGAAGAGGCCACGGATCTTCTGTGGGCATCTCTTGAAGATCTGAGTACCAGGCCCTTCGAGGCCAATCTGGAACAATGAGTATTGTCTGTACTCCTTTTCGTCTTATGATTCTCAATATTTTTGTGATGAGAGGAAGAGGAGGAAACACATGACCGACTGAAACACCCATGGTGTCACCAGGGCGTCCACTGCTACTGCCTGAGGGTCCCGGGACCTGGCACAATACCTCCGAAGCTTCTTGTTGAGGCGTAACGCCATCATGTCTATTTGAGGAATTCCCCAGAGACTTGTTATCTCTGCAAAAACTTCTTGATGAAGTCCCCACTCTCCTGGGTGGAGATCGTGTCTGCTGAGGAAGTCTGCTTCCCAGTTGTCCACTCCCAGAAGAAAGACAGCTGACCGAGCGCTTACGTGATTTTCCGCCCAGCGAAGAATCCTGGTGGCTTCCGCCATCGCGACTCTGCTCCTTGTCCCGCCTTGGCGGTTTACATGAGCCACGGCTGTGACGTTGTCTGATTGAATCAGAACCGGTAGGTCGCGAAGAAGATTCTCCGCTTGTCGTAGGCCGTTGTATATGGCCCTCAATTCCAGTGTGTTGATGTGTAGACAAGCCTCCTGGCTTGACCATAGTCCCTGAAAATTTCTTCCTTGTGTGACTGCTCCCCACCCTCGGAGGCTCGCGTCCGTGGTCACCAAGACCCAGTCCTGAATGCCGAACCTGCGACCCTCTAGAAGGTAAGCACTTTGCAGCCACCATAGGAGAGACACCCTGGCCCTGGGGGACAGTGTCATTTTCTGATGAATTTGTAGATGGGACCCGGACCACTTGTCTAGAAGGTCCCACTGAAAAGTCCTCGCATGAAACCTGCCGAAGGGGATGGCCTCGTAGGCTGCCACCATTTTTCCCAGAACTCGAGTCAATTGATGAACTGACACTCTTTTTGGTTTTAGCAGGTCTCTGACCATGTTCTGGAGGTCCTGGGCTTTTTCCAATGGGAGAAAAACATTCTTTTGTTCCGTGTCCAGAATCATGCCTAGGAATGATAATCGAGTCGTTGGAATCAATTGTGACTTTGGCAGATTGAGAATCCAACCGTGTTGTTGTAGCACTCTCTGGGAGAGCGACACGCTCCTCTGCAATTGATCTCTCGATCTCGCCTTTATCAGGAGATCGTCCAAGTATGGGATAATTGTGACTCCCTGCTTGCGCAGGAGCACCATCATTTCCGCCATCACCTTGGCGAAAATCCTCGGGGCCGTGGAAAGCCCAAACGGCAACGTCTGAAACTGGTAAGGACAGTCCTGTACAGCGAATCTCAGGTACTCCTGATGAGGGGGGATATATGGGGACATGAAGGTAAGCATCTTTTATGTCTAGTTACACCATAAAATCCCCCCCTTCCAGGCTGGATATTACAGCTCGGAGCGATTCCATCTTGAATTTGAACTTTTTCAAGTACAGGTTTAGGGATTTTAGATTTAAAATGGGTCTGACCGAACCATCCGGCTTTGGGACCACAAACAGGGTTGAATAATACCCTTTTCCCTGTTGGAGCAGGGAAACCTTGACAACCACTTGCTGTTGACACAGCTTTTGAATTGCAGCTAACACTACTTCCCTCTCTGGGGATGAAGCTGGCAAGGCCGACTTGAAAAATCGGCGAGGGGGCACCTCTTTGAATTCCAGCTTGTAGCCTTGGGAAACAATTTCCATCGCCCAAGGATCCACGTCTGAAAGAACCCAGATCTGGCTGAAAAGTCGAAGGCGTGCCCCCACTGGTGGGAGCCCCAACGTCATGCGGTGGATTTTGTAGAAGCCGGGGAGGACTTCTGCTCCTGGGAACTAGCCGAAGCAGGTGTTCTCTTTCCTCTACCCTTACCTCTGGCAAGGAAGGAGGAACCCCGACCTCTTCTGGACTTATGCGACCGAAAGGACTGCATCTGATACTGTGGAGTTTTCTTTAGCTGTTGGGGAACAAAAGGTAAAAAGGTAGATTTACCCGTGGTAGCTGTGGAAACCAGGTCCGCGAGCCCCTCCCCAAACAACACTTCACCCTTATAAGGTAAAACCTCCATATGCTTTTTTGAGTCCGCATCACCCATCCATTGGCGGGTCCATAGAGCTAGTCTCGCAGAAATAGGAACCCAGCAGCCCAACGTCTCTTTGAGCGTCCCTCATATATAAGACTGCGTCTTTAATGTGGGCTAAGGTTAACAAAATGGTATCCCTGTCTAGGGTATCAAGGTCAGTCGACAAGGTATCTGTCCATGCTGCCACTGCGCTACATACCCATGCTGACGCTATTGCCGGTCTGAGCAAAGCACCTGTATGCGCATAAATAGACTTTAAAGTAGTCTCCTGCCTGCGGTCAGCAGGATCCTTAAGGGCTGCCGTGTCTGGAGACGGTAGCACCACCTTCTTGGACAGGCGTGTTAAAGCCTTGTCCACCCTGGGAGAGGATTCCCAACGTACCCTGTCCTGTGTAGGGAAAGGATACGCCATAAGAACCCTTTTGGGAATCTGCAGTTTTTTATCTGGAGTTTCCCAAGCTTTTTCAAATAACTCGTTAAGCTCGTGAGATGGGGGAAAGGTTACCTCAGTCAGGTTTCTTTTCCTTAAACAGGTGTACCCTCGTGTCAGGGACCGAGGGGTCATCAGTGATATGCAAAATATCATTTATTGCAATAATCATACACTGAATACTTTTTGCCACCCTTGGGTGTAATCTTGCATCATCATAGTCGACACTGGAGTCAGAATCCGTGTCGGTACCAGTATCTACTATTTGGGATAGGGGACGTTTTTGCGACCCAGAAGGGCCCTATGATCCGGTCCAATCCGTGGATTGACTCCGTGTTTTCTCCCTGGACTCTGCTTTGTCCAGTCTCTTATTGTAATGAGGCCACACTTGCATTTATACATATGCCACATGTCCATCCAATCATGCGTCGGCGTTGCCGACGGAGACACACCACTCATCTGCTCCGCCTCCTCCTTGGACGAGCCTTCTGCTTTAGACATGCCGACACGCATGTACAGACACCCCCACACACACAGGGATATAACTATAAGGGGACAATTCCCCAACAAGGCCCTTTGGAGAGACAGAGCGAGAGTATGCCAGCACACACCCAGCGCCAACTGACACTGGAATAAAACCAGATAGCACACACACACATACATATATACATATATATATATATATATATATATATATATCTATATCTATCTCTCTCAATGTGCATACACTCACTGCGCCAATAATTGTGCCCCCCCCTCTTTCCAGCCCTCACAGAGTTCAGCAGGGGAGAGTCCGGGGAGCCAGCTTCTCTGCAGCGTTCTGTGGAGAACATGGCGCTGTTAGTGCTGAGGGATCAAGCTCCGCCCCCACCAGCGGTGGGCTTCGGTCCCGCTTCAATATTCAAAAAATGGCGGGGGATTCTGTATTTACTGCCTCCGCAGCCTAATTTGCCCATAAATGCCAGTCACGAGGTTTATTGCTGCCCAGGACGCCCCCCCTGCGCCCTGCACCCATCAGTGCCTGTTCTGTGTGTGTAATGTGTGGGAGCAATGGCGCGCAGCATTACCGCTGCGCGCTTACCTCAATGAAGATCTGAAGTCTTCTGCCGCCATGAAGTCTTCTTTTCTTCTTATACTCACCCGGTTTCTATCTTCCGGCTCTGCGAGGACGACGGCGGAGCGACTCCGGGACGAACGGCAGGGTGAGACCTGCGTTCCGACTCCCTCTGGAGATAATTTATTTATTTAATTTATTAACAGTTTCTTATATAGCGCAGCATATTCCGTTGCGCTTTACAATTAGTGTCTCCAGTATCCTAAGAAGCTGAGCCTATCAGTTAAGTAGGTCTGCTTCTCTCTCCTCAGTCCCACGATGCAGGGAGCCTGTTGCCAGCAGTGCTCCCTGAACATAAATAACCTAACAAAATTCTTTAATCAGAGAAACTCAGGAGAGCTCCCCTGTCATGCACCCTATCTCCTCTGGGCACAAAATCTAACTGAGGTCTGGAGGAGGGGCATAGGGGGAGGAGCCAGTGCACACCCATACTAAGTTCTTTATAGTGCCCATGTCTCCTGAGGAGCCCGTCTATACCCCATGGTCCTTACGGAGTCCCCAGCATCCTCTAGGACGTAAGAGAAAATAAGAATTTACTCACCTGTAATTCTATTTCTCGTAGTCCGTAGTGGATGCTGGGAACTCCGTAAGGACCATGGGGAATAGACGGGCTCCGCAGGAGACTGGGCACTCTTAAAAGAAAGATTAGGTACCATATCTGGTGTGCACTGGCTCCTCCCTCTATGCCCCTCCTCCAGACCTCAGTTAGGGAAACTGTGCCCGGAAGAGCTGACATTACCAGGAAAGGATTTGGAATCCAGGGTAAGACTCATACCAGCCACACCAATCACACTGTACAACTCGTGATAACCATACCCAGTTAACAGTATGAACAACAACTGAGCCTCAGTAACAGATGGCTCATAACAATAACCCTTTAGTTAAGCAATAACTATATACATGTATTGCAGAGAGTCCGCACTTGGGACGGGCGCCCAGCATCCACTACGGACTACGAGAAATAGAATTACCGGTGAGTAAATTCTTATTTTCTCTGACGTCCTAGTGGATGCTGGGAACTCCGTAAGGACCATGGGGATTATACCAAAGCTCCCAAACGGGCGGGAGAGTGCGGATGACTCTGCAGCACCGAATGAGCAAAGGCAAGGTCCTCCTCAGCCAGGGTATCAAACTTGTAGAACTTAGCAAATGTGTTTGAACCGACCAAGTAGCAGCTCGGCAAAGCTGTAAAGCCAAGACCCCCCGGGCAGCCGCCCAAGAAGAGCCCACCTTCCTTGTGGAATGGGCTTTTACTGATTTAGGATGCGGCAATCCTGCCGCAGAATGAGCTTGCTGAATCGTGTTACAGATCCAGCGCGCAATAGTTTGCTTTGAAGCAGGAGCACCCAGCTTGTTGGGTGCATGCAGGATAAACAGCGAGTCAGTTTTCCTGACTCCAGCCGTCCTGGCTACATAGATTTTCAAAGCCCTGACTACATCTAGTAACTTGGAGTCCTCCAAGTCCCGAGTAGCCGCAGGCACCACAATAGGTTGGTTCAAATGAAACGCTGATACCACCTTAGGGAGAAATTGGGGTCGAGTCCTCAATTCTGCCCTGTCCATATGGAAGATCAGATAAGGGCTTTTACATGACAAAGCCGCCAATTCTGACACACGCCTAACCGAAGCTAAGGCCAATAGCATGACCACTTTCCACGTGATATACTTTAGCTCCACTGTCTTAAGTGGCTCAAACCAGTGGGATTTCAGGAAAGCCAAGACCACGTTAAGATCCCAAGGTGCCACTGGTGGCACAAAAGGAGGCTGAATATGCAGCACTCCCTTAACAAACGTCTGAACCTCAGGCAGTGAAGCCAGTTCTTTTTGAAAGAAAATGGATAGAGCCGAAATCTGGACCTTTATGGACCCTAATTTTAGGCCCATAGTCACACCTGACTGTAGGAAGTGCAGGAATCGACCCAGCTGGAATTCCTCTGTAGGGGCCTTCCTGGCCTAACACCAAGCAACATATTTTCGCCATATACGGTGATAATGTTTTGCTGTCACGTCCTTCCTAGCCTTTATCAGCGTAGGAATAACTGCATCCGGAATGCCCTTTTCTGCTAGGATCCGGCGTTCAACCGCCATGCCGTCAAACGCAGCCGCGGTAAGTCTTGGAACAGACAGGGCCCCTGTTGCAACAGGTCCTGTCTGAGAGGCAGAGGCCATGGGTCCTCTGTGAGCATTTCTTGCAGTTCCGGGTACCAAGTCCTTCTTGGCCAATCCGGAACAATGAGTATTGTTCTCACTCTTCTTTTTCTTACGATTCTCAGTACCCTGGGTATGAGAGGAAGAGGAGGAAACACATAGACCGACTGGAAAACCCACAGTGTCACCAGTGCATCCACAGCCATCACCTGAGGGTCTCTTGACCTGGCGCAATACCTCTTTAATTTTTTGTTGAGGCGGGACGCCATCATGTCCACCTGTGGCAGTTCCCATCGATTTACAATCTGCGTGAAGACTTCTTGATGAAGTCCCCACTCTCCCGGGTGGAGGTCGTGTCTGCTGAGGAAGTCTGCTTCCCAGTTTGTCCACTCCCGGAATGAACACTGCTGACAGTGCTTGCACGTGATTCTCCGCCCAACGAAGAATCCTGGTGGCTTCCGCCATTGCCACCCTGCTTCTTGTGCCGCCCTGGCGGTTTACATGAGCCACTGCCGTGATGTTGTCTGACTGAATCAGCACTGGTTGGTCTCGAAGCAGAGGCTCCGCTTGACTCAGGGCGTTGTATATGGCCCGTAGCTCCAGGATATTTATGTGCAGACAAGTCTCCTGACTTGTGAAGAAAGAGTTATACCCGAAGGTAGTTGGGCGCTTTGGGTGTGAGATGCTTTGTCGAGCTGCAGTCACAAAGAGAGGGGAGAGTCACTCCCGTTGTGTTACACAGCAGAAAAAAGGGGGGGATATTGTGACTGCGCTGGGTTTGATGAATACAACACTAATGGTATAATAAATAAAACAAATTTATTCCTAAAAATTGCACAATAGATATATAAGAGTAATATTGATAAAATATGCACATGTATCGAGTATTAAGTAATACAATTGCTAGAATGTGTCAAATACATCCTAAGGGACTACCCAATTCGCCAGGTGTTGAAACAAGACTTTGTGGAGATATATGCAGTGACCGTTCCTGATGTATTTCCCCTATGTCATTACAGTCCAGTTTATGTAATAGTCTCAGAATTTTAGGCAGGGTCCAATGAATGGACTAGTTACCGTTAGAGGGTATTGTGCTCCGGAATCTGTAGTAGAGAGCTCCTCATGCGTTACGGTTAGTGCAGTCCTTTATGCGGTATTTGCCATATGGAGTCTGAGAATTATGCGGATCGTCTGGACGAAACTTTGGGGAATGGTTCGGTCCTCCTTAGAGTCACTTCTGGCAGGGGTCCCTGGTACCACCTACCTTAAGTGAAGACAGGAGTCTTCAGCCGCCGATTTCGACGTCTTCATGCTTCTGCTGCTTCTGCGAGGGGGACGGCGGCGCGGCTCCGGGAACGGACGATCAAGGTTAGGTACCTGTGTTCGATCCCTCTGGAGCTAATGGTGTCCAGTAGCCTAAGAAGCGCTACCTAGCTGCCGTGAGTAGGTTTGCTTCTCTCCCCTTAGTCCCTCGTAGCAAAGAGTCTGTTGCCAGCAGAAGCTCTCTGAAAATAAAAAACCTGACAAAATACTTTCTTTCTAGCAAGCTCAGGAGAGCCCACTAGGAGCACCCAGCTCTGGCCGGGCACAGATTCTAACTGAGGTCTGGAGGAGGGGCATAGAGGGAGGAGCCAGTGCACACCAGATCGTACTAAATCTTTCTTTAGAGTGCCCAGTCTCCTGCGGAGCCCGCTATTCCCCATGGTCCTTACGGAGTCCCCAGCATCCACTAGGACGTTAGAGAAAAGGGTTTACGATAGTCATGTCCAAACTGCGACCCTCCAGCTGTTGTGAAACTACATATCCCAGTATGCCCTGACACAGTTTTGCTGTCAGAGAATGCTAAAACTGTGTCAGGGCATGCTCGTATGTGTAGTTTCACAACAGCTGGAGAGCCGCAGTTTGGACATGCCTGGTTTATGACGTATAGTAATTTAAAGGTGTTCGTATATATTGGCTAGTTGCCAGTGCTAACAACTGGTGATAACTTGGCAGATGTACAACTGGTAGCTCCCAAATAAAAGTACATCAATAGTGCTAACTGGTCTACAGGGCCAGATTAAACCTTGGACACTTAGGACAGGGGGGGCCCTGGTTGAGGGGGAGGGTGTATATTAGATTGTGCTTACCTACCTGGACTTCCCTTTTAATATATGATTGACATCACCTGTATTGAACTATTTCATTGATTAAAAAGGTATTTCAACAAAAATTATTACAATTATAAATTAAGAGAGGAGTCCAGGTAGAGATCATCTTGTCCCTCCTGGAATGGGTCGTGTTGGGAGGTGAGGATTGTGTAAATAAGATTTAAACTAATAGTTTAATAAGGCCCGAGTACTGTTTATATCTTCACCTAATGGAAAGACAACTATTTAATAAGGTTTTCCTGTAGTGGAACAAAGACAACCTAAGCTTAAAATACATATAGAAAAATAACATCTATAATTTTTCTTGCAAAAATAGGATTTTAATACCTACGGGTAAATACTTTTCTCTTAGTCCGTAGAGGATGCTGGAGACTCCAAAAGGACCATGGGGTATAGGCGGGATCCGCAGGAGACATGGGCACACTATAAGACTTTGAATGGGTGTGAACTGGCTCCTCCCTCTATGCCCTTCCTCCAGACCTCAGTTATAGGAACTGTGCCCAGAGGAGACGGACATTTCGAGGAAAAGGATTTTGTTAAACTAAGGGTGAGATACATACCAGCTCACACCACACCACACAACATGGCATTCAACTAAACCCAGTTAACAGTGTGAACCAAAACCGATCAGCAACAGCCTGACCTTTACCAAACACAACCTTTGTGTAACTTAAATAATAACTATGCACAATTACTGCAGATGGAGTCCGCACTGGGACGGGTGCCCAGCATCCTCTACGAACCAAGAGAAAAGGATTTACCGGTAGGTATTAAAATCCTATTTTCTCCTTCGTCCTAGAGGAAGCTGGGGACTCCAGAAGGACCATGGGGTTTATACCAAAGCTCCAAACCGGGCGAGAGAGTGCGGATGACTCTGCAGCACCGATTGAGCAAACATGAGGTCCTCATCAGGCAGGGTGTCAAACTTGTAGAACTTTGCAAAAGTGTTTGACCCCGACCAAGTAGCTGCTCGGCAAAGCTGTAATGCCGAGATGCCCCGGGCAGCCGCCCAGGATGAGCCCACCTTCCTAGTGGAATGGGCCTTCACCGATTTCGGTAACGGCAATCCAGCCGTAGAATGAGCTTGCTGAATCGTATTACAGATCCAGCGTGCAATAGTCTGCTTAGAAGCAGGAGCGCCAACCTTGTTGGCCGCATACAGGACAAACAGAGCCTCTGTTTTCCTCACCCGAGCCGTTCTGACTACATAAATTTTCAAAGCTCTGACCACATCAAGGGACTTTGAATCAGCCAAGGCTTCAGTAGCCACAGGCACCACAATAGGTTGATTCATGTGAAACGAAGAAACCACCTTCGGTAGAAATTGTTGACGAGTTCTCAACTCCGCTCTATCCTCATGAAAAATCAGATCGGGGCTTTTGTGAGACAAAACCGCCAATTCAGACACCCGCCGTACGGATGCCAAGGCCAATAGCATGACCACCTTCCAAGCGAGAAATTTCAACTCAACTTTTTGTAAAGGTTCAAACCAATGTGACGTAAGGAACTGTAACACCACGTTAAGGTCCCACAGTGCCACTGGGGACACAAACGGAGGTTGGATGTGCAGCACGCCTTTCACGAAGGTCTGTACTTTTGGAAGCGAAGCCAACTCCCTTTGAAAGAAAATTGATAATGCCGAAACCTGCACTTAAATGGAGCCTAACTTCAGACCCGCATCCACACCCGCTTACAAAAAATGGAGGAACCGACCCAGCTGAAATTCTTCCGTAGGAGCCTTCTTGGATTCACACCAAGACACATTTTCTCCAAATACGGTGATAATGCTTCGCTGTTACCTCCTTTCTAGCCTTAAGTAGAGTGGGGATGACTTCCCCGGGAATACCCTTTCTGGCTAGGATTTGGCGTTCAACCGCCATGCCGTCAAACGCAACCGCGGTAAGTCCTGGAACATGCACGGTCCCTGCTGTAACAGATCCTCTCTTAGAGGAAGAGGCCAGGGATCTCCTGTGAGTAATTCCTGAAGATCCGGACACCAGGCCCTCCGTGGGCCAATCTGGAACGAGCATCGCCTGGACCCTTGTTGTTCTTATGATCCTTATCACCTTTTGGAAGTGGAGGGAACACATAGACTGACTGAAACACCCACGGTGTCATCGGAGCGTTTACCGCTACTGCTTGAGGGTCCCTCGACCTGGATCAATATGTTGGCAGCTTCTTGTTGAGGCGCGACGCCATCATGTCTATTTGAGGAAGTCCCCAACAACTTGTCACTGCTGCAAAGACCTCTTGATGAAGACCCCACTCTCCTGGATGGAGATCGTGTATGCTGAGGAAGTCTGCTTCCCAGTTGTCCACGCCTGGACTGAAGACCGCTGACAAGAGCTTGCATGCTTTTCCGCTCAGCGAAGGATCCTGGTGGCCTCCGCCATCGCCGCTCTGCTCTTCGTCCCGCCCTGGCGGTTTTTGTGCGCCACGGCTGTTATGTTGTCCGACTGAATCAGGACGGGCAGGTCGCGAAGAAAATGTTCCGCTTGTAGCAGGCAGTTGTAGATGGCCCTTAATTACAGAATGTTTATGTGCAGACAAGCTTCCTGGCTTGACCATTTTCCCAGGAAAATTTTTCCTGCTCCCCAACCTCGGAGACTCGCGTCCGTGGTCACCAGAATCCAATCTTGGATGCCGAACCTGCGACCTTCTAGAAGGCGAGAACTTTGGAGCCACCACAGGAGAGAAACCCTGGTCCTGGGGAACAGAGTTGTTATTTTCCGGTGCATCTGTAGATGGGACCCTGACCACTTGTCCAGTAGGTCCCACTGAAACGTTCTGGCATGGAACCTGCCAAACGGAATGGCCTCGTAGGCCGCCACCATTTTCCCCAGCACTCAAGTGCATTGATGAATGTGTCCTCTTGGCGGTTTCAGAAGTTCCCTGACCATGTTCTGGATTTCCTGAGCTTTTTCTAACGGGAGAAAAAATAAGAATTTACTTACCGATAATTCTATTTCTCGTAGTCCGTAGTGGATGCTGGGGACTCCGTCAGGACCATGGGGATTAGCGGCTCCGCAGGAGACAGGGCACAAAAGTAAAAGCTTTAGGATCAGGTGGTGTGCACTGGCTCCTCCCCCTATGACCCTCCTCCAAGCCTCAGTTAGGATACTGTGCCCGGACGAGCGTACACAATAAGGAAGGATTTTGAATCCCGGGTAAGACTCATACCAGCCACACCAATCACACTGTACAACCTGTGATCTGAACCCAGTTAACAGCATGATAACAGCGGAGCCTCTGAAAAGATGGCTCACAACAATAATAACCCGATTTTTGTAACAATAACTATGTACAAGTATTGCAGACAATCCGCACTTGGGATGGGCGCCCAGCATCCACTACGGACTACGAGAAATAGAATTATCGGTAAGTAAATTCTTATTTTCTCTGACGTCCTAAATGGATGCTGGGGACTCCGTTAGGACCATGGGGATTATACCAAAGCTCCCAAAGGGGCGGGAGAGTGCGGATGACTCTGCAGCACCGAATGAGAGAACTCCAGGTCCTCCTCAGTCAGGGTGTGCCCCTGACCAAGTAGCTGCTCGGCAAAGTTGTAAAGCCGAGACCCCTCGGGCAGCCGCCCAAGATGAGCCCACCTTCCTTGTGGAATGGGCATTTACATATTTTGGCTGTGGCAGGCCTGCCACAGCATGTGCAAGCTGAATTGTACTACACATCCAACTAGCAATCGTCTGCTTAGAAGCAAGAGCACCCAGTTTATTGGGTGCATACAGGATAACAGCAAGTCATTTTTCCTGACTCCAGCCGTCCTGGAAACCTATATTTTCAGGGCCCTGACAACATCTAGCAACTTGGAGTCCTCCAAGTCCCTAGTAGCCGCAGGTACCACAATAAGCTGGTTCAGGTGAAACACTGACACCACCTTAGGGAGAAACTGGGGACGAGTCCGCAGCTCTGCCCTGTCCGAATGGACAATCAGATATGGGCTTTTGTGAGACAAAGCCGACAATTCTGACACTCGCCTGGCCGAGGCCAGGGCCAACAGCATGGTCACTTTCCATGTGAGATATTTCAAATCCACAGATTTGAGCGGTTTAAACCAATGTGATTTGAGGAATCCCAGAACTACGTTGAGATCCCACAGTGCCACTGGAGGCACAAAAGGGGGTTGTATATGCAGTACTCCCTTGACAAACTTCTGGACTTCAGGAACTGAAGCCAATTCTTTCTGGAAGAAAATCGACAGGGCCGAAATTTGAACCTTAATGGACCCCAATTTGAGGCCCATAGACACTCCTGTTTGCAGGAAATGCAGGAATCGACCGAGTTGAAATTTCTTCGTGGGGCCTTCCTGGCCTCACACCACGCAACATATTTTCGCCACATGTGGTGATAATGTTGTGCGGTCACCTCCTTCCTGGCTTTGACCAGGGTAGGAATGACCTCTTCCGGAATGCCTTTTTCCCTTAGGATCCGGCGTTCAACCGCCATGCCGTCAAACGCAGCCGCGGTAAGTCTTGGAACAGACATGGTACTTGCTGAAGCAAGTCCCTTCTTAGCGGCAGAGGCCATGAGTCCTCTGTGAGCATCTCTTGAAGTTCCAGGTACCAAGTCCTTCTTGGCCAATCCGGAGCCACGAGTATAGTTCTTACTCCTCTACGTCTTATAATTCTCAGTACCTTGGGTATGAGAAGCAGAGGAGGGAACACATACACTGACTGGTACACCCACGGTGTTACCAGAGCGTCCACAGCTATTGCCTGAGGGTCTCTTGACCTGGCGCAATACCTGTCCAGTTTTTTGTTCAGGCGGGACGCCATCATGTCCACCTTTGGTCTTTCCCAATGGTTCACAATCATGTGGAAGACTTCCCGATGAAATCCCCACTCTCCCGGGCGACGGAATGAACACTGCTGACAGTGCTATCACCTGATTTTCCGCCCAGCGAAGAATCCTTGCAGTTTCTGCTATTGCCCTTCTGCTTCTTGTGCCGCCCTGTCTGTTTACGTGGGCGACTGCCGTGATGTTGTCCCACTGGATCAATACCGGCTGACCTTGAAGCAGAGGTCTTGCTAAGCTTAGAGCATTGTAACTTGCCCTTAGCTCCAGTATATTTATGTGGAGAGAATTCTCCAGACTTGA
The DNA here is from genome assembly GCF_028390025.1 of Pseudophryne corroboree. NCBI lineage: Eukaryota > Metazoa > Chordata > Amphibia > Anura > Myobatrachidae > Pseudophryne > Pseudophryne corroboree. The sequence continues at coordinate 197,630,982 of NC_086448.1, forward strand.
TCACACTCCCTGGAAATTTTTTCCCTGTGTGACTGCTCCACAGCCTCTCAGGCTGGCATCCCTGGTCACCAGGACCCTTCCTGAATGCCGAATCTGAGGCCCATTAGTAGATGAGTACTTTGCATCCACCGCAGAAGAAACACCCTTGTCCTTGGAGACAGGGTTATCCGCTGATGCATCTGAAGATGCGATCCAGACCATTTTTCCAGCAGATCCCACTGAAAAGTTCTTGCGTGAAAACTGCCGAATGGAATCGCTTCGTAAGAAGCCACCATTTTTCCCAGGACCCTTGTGCAATGATGCACTGACACTTTTCCTGGTTTTAGGAGGTTCTTGACTAGCTCGGATAACTCCCTGGCTTTCTTCTCCGGGAGAAACACCCTTTTCTGGACTGTGTCCAGAATCATCCCTAGGAACAGCCGATGTGTCGTCGGAAACAACTGCGGTTTTGGAATATTTAGAATCCACCCGTGCTGTCGTAGAACTACTTGAGATAGTGCTACTCCGACCTCCAACTGTTCTCTGGACCTTGCTCTTATCATGAGGTCGTCCATTTTCTTTGAAGAAGAATCATCATTTCGGCCATTACCTTGGTAAAGACCCGGGGTGCCGTGGACAATCCAAACGGCAGCGTCTGAAACGGATAGTGACAGTTCTGTACCACGAACCTGAGGTACCCTTGGTGAGAAGGGCAAATTGGGACATGGAGGTAAGTATCCCTGATGTCCCGGGACTTCCTGGTTCGCTATCACTGCTCTGAGTGACTCCATCTTGATTTGAACCTTTGTAAGTGTTCAAATATTTCAGATTTAGAATAGGTCTCACCGAGCCTTCTGGCTTCAGTACCACAACATAGTGTGGAATAATACCCCTTTCCTTGTTGTAGGAGGGGTACTTTGATTATCACCTGCTGGGAATACAGCTTGTGAATTGTTTCCAATACTGCCTCCCTGTCGGAGGGAGACGTTGGTAAAGCAGACTTCAGGAACCTGCGAGGGGGAAACGTCTCGACTTTCCAATCTGTACCCCTGGGATCCTACTTGTAGGATCCAGGGGTCCTGTACGGCCCCAGCGTCATGCTGAGAAACTTGGCAGAAGCGGTGGAGGCTTCTGTTCCTGGGAATGGGCTGCCTGCTGCAGTCTTCTTCCCTTTCCTCTATCCCTGGGCAGATATGACTCTTATGGGGACGAAAGGACTGAGGCTGAAAAGACGGTGTCTTTTTCTGCAGAGATGTGACTTAGGGTAAAAACGGTGGATTTTCCAGCAGTTGCCGTGGCCACCAGGTCCGATGGACCGACCCCAAATAACTCCTCCCCTTTATACGGCAATACTTCTTTGTGCCGTTTGGAATCTGCATCACCTGACCACTGTCGTGTCCATAAACATCTTCTGGCAGATATGGACATCGCACTTACTCTTGATGCCAGAGTGCAAATATCCCTCTGTGCATCTCGTATATATAGAAATGCATCCTTTAAATGCTCTATAGTCAATAAAATACTGTCCCTGTCAAGGGTATCAATATTTTTAGTCAGGGAATCCGACCAAGCCACCCCAGCTCTGCACATCCAGGCTGAGGCGATCGCTGGTCGCAGTATAACACCAGTATGTGTGTATATACTTCTTAGGATATTTTCCAGCCTCCTATCAGTTGGCTCCTTGAGGACGGCCCTATCTGGAGACGGTACCGCCACTTGTTTTGATAAGCGTGTGAGCGCCTTATCCACCCTAAGGGGTGTTTCCCAACGCGCCCTAACTTCTGGCGGGAAAGGGTATACCGCCAATAATTTTCTATCGGGGGAAACCCACGCATCATCACACACTTCATTTAATTTATCTGATTCAGAAAAACTACAGGTAGTTTTTTCACACCCCACATAATACCCTTTTTTGTGGTACTTGTAGTATCAGAAATATGTAACACCTCCTTCATTGCCCTTAACAAGTAACGTGTGGCCCTAAAGGAAAATACGTTTGTTTCTTCACCGTCGACACTGAAATCAGTGTCCGTGTCTGTGTCGACCGACTGAGGTAAATGGGCGTTTTAAAGCCCCTGACGGTGTTTGAGACGCCTGGACAGGTACTATTTTGTTTGCCGGCCGTCTCTGTTGACATTATCACGTAATTCCTTGAATAAGCCATCCATTCCGGTGTCGACTCCCTAGAGAGTGACCTCACCATTACAGGCAATTGCTCCGCCTCCTCACCAACATCGTCCTCATACATGTCGACACACACGTACCGACACACAGCACACACACAGGGAATGCTCTGATAGAGGACAGGACCCCACTAGCCCTTTGGGGAGACAGAGGGAGAGTTTGCCAGCACACACCAAAAACGCTATAATTATACAGGGACAACCTTTATATAAGTGTTTTTCCCTTATAGCATTTTAATATATATAGTCATATCGCCAAATAAGTGCCCCCCCTCTCTGTTTTAACCCTGTTTCTGTAGTGCAGTGCAGGGGAGAGCCTGGGAGCCTTCCCACCAGCATTTCTGTGAGGGAAAATGGCGCTGTGTGCTGAGGAGAATAGGCCCCGCCCCCTTTTCGGCGGGCTTCTTCTCCCGTTTTTCTGAGACCTGGCAGGGGTTAAATACATCCATATAGCCCCCAGGGGCTATATGTGATGTATTTTTAGCCAGAATAAGGTACTATCATTGCTGCCCAGGGCGCCCCTCCCAGCGCCCTGCAACCTCAGTGACCGCTGCTATGAAGTGTGCTGACAACAATGGCGCACAGCTGCAGTGCTGTGCGCTACCTTATGAAGACTGAAAAGTCTTCTGCCGCCGGTTTCTGGACCTCTTCACTTTTCGGCATCTGCAAGGGGGTCGGCGGCGCGGCTCCGGGACGAACCCCAGGGTGAGACCTGTGTTCCGACTCCCTCTGGAGCTAATGGTGTCCAGTAGCCTAAGAAGCCAATCCATCCTGCACGCAGGTGAGTTCACTTCTCTCCCCTAAGTCCCTCGATGCAGTGAGCCTGTTGCCAGCAGGACTCACTGAAAATAAAAAACCTAACAAAACTTTTACTCTAAGCAGCTCTTTAGGAGAGCCACCTAGATTGCACCCTTCTCGGCCGGGCACAAAAATCTAACTGAGGCTTGGAGGAGGGTCATAGGGGGAGGAGCCAGTGCACACCACCTGATCCTAAAGCTTTTACTTTTGTGCCCTGTCTCCTGCGGAGCCGCTAATCCCCATGGTCCTGACGGAGTCCCCAGCATCCACTTAGGACGTCAGAGAAATCCTCTGTCGTTCAGTGTCCAGGATAATGCCCAAAAACGACAGCCGAGTTGTCGGAATCAACTGCGACTTTGGCAAATTTAGGAGCCAGCCATGCTGTTGCAGCACCTGCAGAGAGAGTGCAAGGCTTTTTAGCAACTGCTCCTGTGATCTCGCCTTTATCAGGAGATCGTCCAAGTACGGGATAATTGTGACCCCCTTGCTTGCGCAGGAGTACCATCATTTCCGCCATTACCTTGATGAAAATCCTCGGGGTCGTGGAAAGACCAAACAGCAACGTCTGAAATTGGTAGTGACAATCCTGAACAGCGAACCTCAGGTACACCTGATGAGGAGGATAAATGGGGACATGCAGATAAGCATCCTTTATGTCGACTGACACCATAAAATCCCCTCCCTCCCTGGAGATCACTGCTCGGAGGGACTCCATCTTGAATTTGAAACTTTTCAAATACACATTGAGGGATTTTAAATTCAGAATTGGTCTGACCGAGCCGTCCGGCTTCGGGACCACAAACAGGCTTGAATAAAACCCTTCTCCCCGTTGTGAAGGGGGAACCTCGACAATGACCCGCTGCTGACACAGCTTTTGTATTGCCGCACACACTACCTCTCTTTCCAGAAGAGAAGCTGGCAAGGCCGATTTTAAAAATTGGCATGGGGGCACGTCTTGAAACTCCAGCTTGTAACCTTGGGTCACAATTTCTAGTACCCTAGGATCCAGGCCCGAGAGAACCCAGACCTGATTGAAGAGTTGAAGACGCGCTCCCACCAGTGCGGACTCCCGCAGGGGATCCCCAGCGTCATGCGGTGGATTTGGCAGAAGCCGGGGAGGAATTCTGCTCCTGGGAGCTTGCCACAGCCGGCAATCTTTTTCCTATTCCCTTACCTCTTGCCGCAAGGAAGGATGACCCACGTCCTTTCCGGAATTTCTGCGACCGAAAGGACTGCATTTGATATGGAGGCGTTTTCTTTTGCTGTGGAGGAACAAAAGGCAGAAAAGAGGACTTACCCGCGGTAGCTGTAGAAACCAGTACCGCGAGGCCTTCACCAAACAAAACCCCACCCTTGTAGGGCAGAGCTTCCATAGCCTTCTTAGAATCAGCATCACCATTCCATTGATGAGTCCACAACGCCCTTCTAGCCGAGACTGCCATGGCATTGGCCCTTGATCCCATGAGGCCAATATCCCTCGCCGTCTCTTTTAAATAGTCTGCAGCGTCCCCGATATGACCCAGAGTCAACAGCACGCTATCTCGATCCAGGGTGTCCATGTCCGATGGCAAGTTATCCGCCCACTTTTCAATCGCGTTACTCACCCAAGTCGAAGCGACAGCCGGACTGAGGAGTGCGACATAAAGATTTCAAGGTAGCTTCCTGCCTCCGATCAGCAGGATCTTTAAGGGACGCCATTTCAGGAGATGGTAGCGCCACTTTCTTGGATAAACGCGCTAGAGCTTTGTCTACCATGGGTGTTGCCTACCACCCAACCCTATCCTGAGAAGGAAACGGGTATGCCATAGCAATTCTCCTGGGAATGTGCCACCTCTTGTCTGGCGTTTCGCAGGCTTTTTCAAAAAGGGCATTCAGTTCATGAGAGGGAGGGAACGTAACCTCCGGTTTCTTCCCCTTATACATACAGACCCTTGTCTCAGGGACAGCGGGGTCTTCCGTAATATGTAACACGTCTTTTATAGCCACAATCATGTACTGAATACTCTTAGCCACCTTAGGATGTAACTTCGCATCATTAAAGTCGACACTGGAATCAGAATCCGTGTCGGTATCAGTGTCTGCTATCTGGGTAAATGAACGATTTTGGGACCCCGAGGGGGCCTGAGAGTGTGGTACCACGTCTCCCATGGATTGCCTCCATACTTGGTTCTGAGACTCAGATTTGTCCAACCTCTTGTGCAACAAAGCCACACTTCTATTCAACACATTCCACATATCAACCCAATCAGCAGTCGGCGGTGCCGACAGTCACGCCTTCATTTTGTTCAGCTCTCACACTAACCTCCTCCTGGGAAGAGCATTCAGTTTCTGCCATGTCGACACACACGTACCGACACCCCCACACATACTAGGCTAAAGGGGACAGACCCACAATAAGGCCTTTTAGAGAGACAGAGGAGTTTGCCAGCTCACACCCAGCGCCACACCAGTCTGAAAACAAAATGCCCCAGACCTATAAGCGATTGTAATACAATACAACCAATCACCAAATTATGTGCCCCCCCCCCCCCCCTTCGTTTTTAGCACCCTGTTACTTGTGACAGCAGTGGAAGGGCCAGGAGCAGTGTCTCTGCAGCAAGCTGTGGAGAGAAAATGGCGCTGGTCAGAGCGGAGGAAGCCCCGCCCCCTACAAGGCGCGCTTCGGTCCCGCTATAATTATACTGGCGGGGGTCTCAAAACAGTGCCTATGCACTTTATTTTAACCAGATATTGCCCAAAAGAGGTTTATATTGCAGCCCAGGGCCGGGCCGGAGGCCCCCCCCCCTTCCTGCACCCATGCAGTGCCTGTGTCAGCGGGAGCAATGGCGCGCTGCGCGGTACCTCAGGAAGACTGAAGTCTTCTGCCGCCTTCCGATGTCTTCTTTGCTTCGGTTACTCACCTGTCTTCAATCTTCTGGCTCTGTGAGGGGGACGGGGGCGCAGCTCCGGGAACGAGCAGCTAGGCGACCCAAGTGATCGGACCCTCTGGAGCTAATGGTGTCCAGTAGCCTAAGAAGCAGAGCCTATCAGTCTCACAGAAGTAGGTCTGCTTCTCTCCCCTCAGTCCCACGATGCAGGGAGCCTGTTGCCAGCAGTGCTCCCTGAAAAAAATAAACTTAACAAAAGTCTTTTAGAGAAACTCAGTAGAGCTCCCCTAGTGTGTGACCAGTCTCCTCTGGGCACAGAATCTAACTGAGGTCTGAAGGAGGGGCATAGAGGGAGGAGCCAGTTCACACCCATTCAAAGTCTTATAGTGTGCCCATGTCTCCTGCGGATCCCGTCTATACCCCATGGTCCTTTTGGAGTGCCCAGCATCCTCTAGGACGAAGGAGAAAATGCAATAGCAGCAGCCTCTGTACTACTAACACACTGAGACAGGACTCAGGAGGGCACTGTGCGCGTCTCTCTAGACATGAACGCTTTCATTAGATAACAGGTTACACAGGACCCTGACACCAAGGCCGGAGGAGAAGCTGGAATCCCTGGGTCACTTAAGGTGCATACACACGGAGCGATATAACTGAGCGATTTTGACTATATAGTCAAAATCGCTCAGAAAGTTAGTGCAGATCGCTCCGTGTGTACACAGGCAGCGATAGCGATGCGCGTCCCCGCCAGGTCGCTATCGCTGGGAAAAATAGTCAGTGCAGGCAAGTCAATTTTGGCTATGTCGCTGGGAAAGTTAGTTAAAATCGCTAGAGGCCAGCGATTTTTCCCAGCGATAGCGATGTTGCCGGCGGCGGCGGTGCGGGTGGTGGCGGCGGTGCGGGCGGCGGCGGGTGGCGGTGTGGGTGGGGGCGGGTTGCGGTGGCGGTGCGGGCGGCGGCGGTGCGGGCGGGGGAAATTTACCTTTATCTTGCAGAGTTTGGCAGCGGAGCGGTACCAGTTTCAAAAATGGCGCCTCAGCGTCATTTTTGAAATTCAAGATGGCCGCCGCGAGCCAATCACGGCTCGTCGCGTCATCGCCCCGCCCCCTCCCGCTGACTTATATAAGTCAGCACGAGGCAGCGGCTTTCAGTCCGACGGCGGAGGAGGAGCGGAGAAGAGCTCCTGAAGACGCCGTGGAAGTCCTGGATGGGCGGCGGCTATGCAAAAGAGCTTAGCAGCCGCCGCCCACCAGGTGAAGACGCCGGAGCAAGACCCCAGAAGCCCTGGGGAGGTGGCGCCCCCCCAGGTGAAGACGCCGGAAGCCCTGGGAAGGCGGCGGCCATGCAAAAGAGCTTAAAGGCCGCCGCCCCCAGGTGAAGACCCAGTTTAATAAAGGATTTTTTAAAGAATGTGTCGGGTTTTTTTTTCAATATTTTCTTTACAGGTGGACTACAGGTGCCAGCGGGCCCTTTATGTCCGGGCATGCTGGCACTTGTGGTTCTCCAAGTGCCAGCATGCTGGGGCAGGCTTGCTGGGACCTGTAGGCCACCTGTAATGAATATTACTATTGAAAGGCTATCAGCCTCCCATCCACCGCCCACGGATGGGGGGGACAGTCTCGGGCTTCACCCCTGGCCCTTGGGTGGCTGGAGGGGGGGACCCCTTGATTTAAGGGGTCCTCACTCCTCCAGTGTACCCCGGCCAGGGGTGACTAGTTGGGGGGGTAATGGCACGGCCGCAGGGACCAATATAAATGTGTCCCCCGGCTGTGGCATTATCTCCCTAGCTAGTGGAGCCCGGTGCTGGTTTTAAAAATACAGGGGACCCCTATGTCTTTTGTCCCCCGTATTTTTTAAACCAGGACCGGACGCAGAGCCCGGTGCTGGTTGTCTAAATATAGGGGAACCCTACTCATTTTTTTCCTCTGTATTTTAACAACCAGGACTGGCTCAAAGAGCCCGAGGCTGGTTTTACATAGGAGGGGGGACCCCACGCAAAATTTTTTTTTTTACTTTTAGCTAAATACCAGCCACCCTGTAAAATCGTCCTATATATGACACTCATCCCCTTATTTAAATGAGATAGTCAAAATCTCCCATAGCCAAAATCTCTTGCATAGTTAGACAAAATCTCTGGTAAAGTTAGTCAAAATCTCCTACTGCCAGTTCAAGGGAAAAGTTAGTCAAAATCTCTCATAGTCAAAATCTCTCCGTGTGTATGCACCTTTACAGCTCTCTCCCCTCTGCTATCTCTGCTCTGGTCAGGAAGCTCTATCAGTATCTCTTGAAACCCGGTACTCCTGTGTGTGCCTGCAATGCATACTGTCCTGTTCAGATTCTGGCAGCATGGTTCTGCTACTGCACAAGAGGGAGACCTAGTGATGGCAGTGTGCTCTGGCTGGGGGGCTCCTTGACAGAGGGTGGCACGGGGTACAGTATGCCCTGCTTCCCCCCTTAATCTGGCTATGCCGGTCTTTTCAGCCTGAGGGCAGCAGCATGCAGTATATAACAGCTATCAGCCCATACACTAAAATAAGCTATAACAGGGCACATGTGGCCAGGATTTCGGGGGTCTATGTACTAAGCCTTGGAAAGAGAGAGAAAGTAACAGCATATCTGCCCGTCATGTTGCACGCTGTGTTTGAAAAAGGACAGCTAGGAGCTGGTTGCGACTTTCTCTCTCTCCAATACTCAGTACACAGACCCCATAATCAGAGAGCCACTCTCAGTGGGACCTGGCGGAGAGGGTAACCGGAAGCCATGTGTATGTGCCCAGTAAAGAAACGTGCAGTATATACTGTAGCCAGGGACGTGCGGTGAGCTGAATTTGCTGAGGAGGCACTGGCGAACACAAGAGCCCCACCGCACGTCACTGACTGTAGCTGGGAAGGGGCAGGCGAGGGACATGTTACATGACGCACGTTCCCAGCAGCTACAGCATTTGCATTATAGTTGTTACTAGCTGCAACGTGACTCAGCTCCCCCCGCTCTCTGGCACTACAATCAGCCCATTCATCCCCAATCCCACCACGGGATACTCACACACACAGGGCGGCAGCGCCGTACTACTCTCAACAGCAAGAGCCGGTCACAGGAGTGTTCCGCCCTCACAAATACCGGCGTCACGTGACGAAACATGCACACCGACCATGCCCACATGCCGGCATTACGTCACACTAAGGGGGTTTTCCCGTCCGGAAGGCCGTCGCCGAAGAACGGTAACAGGAGGCTCTGGCTGGGGCGGGGACTGACCCCATGCCTGGCTCCTCCCCCGTCTCCTGAGTGAGGTGCTGTTGAGTGCTCATCGTTGTTGCTGGTGGCTGACATGATTTATGTATAGAATAGTAAAAGTTAAATCGGTCACCCAGTCAGGAAACAGACCGATGCTAATGACTTGTGGTACACACGTCACAAAGGGGAGTATTCATCAGAGGGGCTATGTACATAAGCGTAGCTCCTCCCCCTGGTGACGTTTCTCCTCCCCTAGGTACGTCAGAAGGTCCCATCTCCGACTCCAATATAGAACCAACCTACGGTTGAGGCTAGATCCAAGTGGCCTAAGGGACCTTTTCCATCAGGGGGAGGAGCCACGACACAAGGGGGAGGAGCTATGCCAGCGGGACAGTTGCTCTAGTATCCACGCCACCAACTATTACCTTTAGTAATTAGGTGGCGAGCGAAGCGGAGCGGGCCACCGTGCCCGAAGCGTGGCGAGCGAAGCGAGCCCGCGAGGGTACTTTTCGGGTACCTTGTTCGGCCGTAGCTCCTCCCCTCGTGACGGGTCTCCTCCCCTAGGTACGTCAGAAGGTCCCTTCTCCCACTCCGATATAGAATCAACCTAGTAAATAGACCCCCCCCAGGTCCGTTAAACACGCTGTAACACTAGATTCTGCATGTGCTATGTAGCAGACCTACTTGTTTATTTATAACGGGTGCAGTCCTGGGGGGCCGACGCAGCACACTAATTATTTTTGGGTAGTCTTCAGTATACCACTGGCCGGGATCCCGGTGACCAGTATTCTGGCGCCGGGATCCTGACCGCCGGCATGCCAACACATATTCTCCCTCTTGGGGGTCCATGACCTCCCTGTAGGGAGAATAAATAGCGTTACCATGCCTGCAAGGGGCTCAATAGCATCAGTATGCCGGCGGCCGGTTTGATGATCCCCGGGATCCCGGCCACTCATACTACACCCATTATTTTTAATACTTATCCTCCGGAGTCCAGCGGCGCAGCTTCGCTACTGCAGAAATCACTGGGAAAATGGTGTAGCAAAATTTTTCTGTTTCACGCTTTCGCAGTAGAAAAATAATTAGGAAAATGGCCACCACGCCATATTCCTGGAGATCTGCGCATGCGCTGTAGACTATGGGAAAGCGCAAAGTTCCCCTAGGGACCCTGGTGCCCAGAGCTAAGCACTGCCGGCTAGAGAGGAGGGGGCCCAGACAGAGACTGCACACGGGCCTCCTCCTCTCTAGAAACGCCCCTGAGCAGACCCATTCACCATCATCTTCTAAGGTTGACATTCAGGAACTAACATACTCTTCAGATGGCGTTAGCCGGCCTAGCCCTGCTCCTCCATCTGGACAGAGAGCAGAGTATGAATAGGGTAAGAATGGACATCGGAAGCCCAGCATCAATTGGTTGCTGGACTTCAGACATCAAATCCAGCAACGTGATTGCTACTAGCAATAACATTGCAACTATTCAATGTTTTAACCATCAATGGTTTTACTGCATATATACACAGAAGCATTCAGAGCTTTGCGCATATTAGCTGAGGTGCAGGCACCACCGCTGGTTTTTCACAGCTGCACAGAAGCAGCAAGCCAACAGATGGCCATTGGAAAGCTGCACCCCCTGTGTATGTACTAAGGGCCTAATTTTGAGTTAGATGAAAATCTGATGATGGTGGGTGGACTGCGTATGAACAGAATGGATCCGGCGAGATCGCATGCAGTGCCCCAAGCCACAGCATGATTGACAGGCTGAGGCCATTTGGGGGGGGGGAAGGAAGAAAGGTGAGGTCTGCTTTACACAACAGGGACGTTTGCCATTTTGTAGGCGTGCCAAGGCCAGGTATAGCATTATGCAAGGAGCTGGTGTTCAATTTAGGACTGACATCAAATTCTTTTTAATACATTTGTTAAAACAAAACACAGACCATAAAAACACTGGTAACAATATTAATCTCCCAAGAGGTAAAACGCTGTATAACAATATATTGCTACAACTGTTACTATAGCAGTTCTGAATATAAATATAGGTCATGTCTAAAAATAAGAATTTACTTACCGATAATTCTATTTCTCGGAGTCCGTAGTGGATGCTGGGGTTCCTGAAAGGACCATGGGGAATAGCGGCTCCGCAGGAGACAGGGCACAAAAGTAAAGCTTTTACAGGTCAGGTGGTGTGTACTGGCTCCTCCCCCTATGACCCTCCTCCAGACTCCAGTTAGGTACTGTGCCCGGACGAGCGTACACAATAAGGGAGGATTTTGAATCCCGGGTAAGACTCATACCAGCCACACCAATCACACCGTACAACTTGTGATCTAAACCCAGTTAACAGTATGATAACAGAGGAGCCTCTGAAAGATGGCTTCCTAAACAATAACCCGAATTAGTTAACAATAACTATGTACAAGTATTGCAGATAATCCGCACTTGGGATGGGCGCCCAGCATCCACTACGGACTCCGAGAAATAGAATTATCGGTAAGTAAATTCTTATTTTCTCTATCGTCCTAAGTGGATGCTGGGGTTCCTGAAAGGACCATGGGGATTATACCAAAGCTCCCAAACGGGCGGGAGAGTGCGGATGACTCTGCAGCACCGAATGAGAGAACTCCAGGTCCTCCTTTGCCAGGGTATCAAATTTGTAAAAATTTACAAACGTGTTCTCCCCTGACCACGTAGCTGCTCGGCAGAGTTGTAATGCCGAGACCCCTCGGGCAGCCGCCCAAGATGAGCCCACCTTCCTTGCGGAATGGGCCTTAACAGATTTAGGCTGTGGCAGGCCTGCCACAGAATGTACAAGTTGAATTTTGTTACAAATCCAACGAGCAATCGACTGCTTAGAAGCAGGTGCACCCAACTTGTTGGGTGCATACAGTATAAACAGCGAGTCAGATTTTCTGACTCCAGCCGTCCTTTAAATGTATATTTTTAAGGCTCTGACAACGTCCAACAACTTGGAGTCCTTCAAGTCGTCTGTAGCCGCAGGCACTACAATAGGCTGGTTCAGGTGAAACGCTGATACCACCTTAGGGAGAAAATGCGGACGCGTCCGCAGCTCTGCCCTATGTCGAATGGAAAATTAAATAAGGGCTTTTATAAAACAAAGCCGCCAGTTCAGATACTCTCCCGGCCGAAGCCAGGGCCAGTAACATAGTCACTTTCCATGTGAGATATTTCAAATCCACATTCTTTAGTGGTTCAAACCAATTGGATTTGAGGAAATCTAAAACTACATTTAGATCCCACGGTGCCACCTTAGGCACCACAGGAGGCTGTATATGCAGTACTCCTTTGATAAAAATCTGGACCTCAGGGACTGAGGCCAATTCTTTTTGGAAGAATATTGATAGGGCCGAAATTTGAACCTTAATAGATCCCAATTTGAGACCCATAGACAATCCTGATTGCAGGAAATGTAGGAAAACGACCCAGTTGAAATTCCTCCATCGGAGCACTCCGCTGCTCGCACCACGCAACATATTTTCGCCAAATACGGCGATAATGCTTCGCGGTGACTTCCTTCCTTGCCTTTATCAAGGTAGGAATGACTTCTTCTGGAATGCCTTTTCCTTTTAGGATCTGGCATTCAAACGCCATGCCGTCAAACGCAGCCGCGGTAAGTCTTGAAAAAGACAAGGACCCTGCTGAAGCAGGTCCCTTCTCAGAAGTAGAGGCCACGGATCGTCCGTGACCATCTCTTGAAGTTCCGGGTACCAAGTCCTTCTTGGCCAATCCGGAGCCACTAGTCTTACTCCTCTTTGCCGTATAATCCTCAATACCTTTGGTATGAGAGGCAGAGGAGGAAACACATATACCGACTGGTACACCCAAGGTGTTACCAGCGCGTCCACAGCTATTGCCTGCGGATCTCTTGACCTGGCGCAATACCTGTCCAGTGTTTTGTTGAGGCGAGACGCCATCATGTCCACCATTGGTTTTACCCAACGGTTTAATAGCATGTGGAAAACTTCTGGATGAAGTCCCCACTCTCCCGGGTGAAGGTCGTGTCTGCTGAGGAAGTCTGCTTCCCAGTTGTCCACGCCCGGGATGAATACTGCTGACAGTGCTATCACGTGATTCTCCGCCCAGCGAAGGATCCTGGCAGCTTCTGCCATTGCCCTCCTGCTTCCTGTGCCGCCCTGTCTGTTTACATGGGCGACTGCCGTGATGTTGTCCGACTGGATCAACACCGGTCTTCCTTGAAGCAGAGGTTCCGCCTGGCTTAGAGCATTGTAGATTGCTCTTAGTTCCAGAATGCTTATGTGAAGAGACTTTTTCAGGCTCGACCACACTCCCTGGAAATTTCTTCCCTGTGTGACTGCTCCCCAGCCTCTCAGGCTGGCATCCGTGGTCACCAGGATCCAATCCTGCATGCCGAATCTGCGGCCCTCCAATAGATGAGCCTCCTGCAACCACCACAGAAGGGATACCCTTGTCCTCGGCGACAGGGTTATCCGCAGGTGCATCTGAAGATGCGACCCTGACCATTTGTCCAACAGATCCCTTTGCATGGAATCTGCCGAAAGGGATTGCTTCGTAAGAAGCTACCATTTTTTCCCAGGACTCTTGTGCATTGATGTACAGACACCTTTCCTGGTTTTAGGAGGTTCCTGACCAGGTCAGATAACTCCTTGGCTTTTTCTTCGGGAAGAAAAACCTTTTTCTGAACTGTGTCCAGAATCATCCCCAGGAACAGCAGACGAGTTGTCGGCATTAATTGGGATTTTGGAATATTCAGAATCCATCCGTGCTGCTTTAGCACCTCTTGAGATAGTGCTAAACCCATCTCTAGCTGTTCTCTGGACCTTGCCCTTATTAGGAGATCGTCCAAGTATGGGATAATTAATACGCCTTTTCTTCGAAGAAGAAATATTATCTCGGCCATTACCTTTGTAAAGACCCGAGGTGCCGTGGACAAACCAAACGGCAGCGTCTGAAACTGATAGTGACAGTTTTGTACAACGAACCTGAGGTACCCCTGGTGTGAGGGGTAATTGGAACGTGGAGATACGCATCCTTGATGTCCAAGGATACCATAAAGTCCCCTTCTTCCAGGTTCGCTATCACTGCTCTGAGTGACTCCATCTTGAACTTGAACTTCTTTATGTACAGGTTCAAGGACTTCAGATTTAGAATAGGCCTTACCGAGCCATCCGGCTTCGGTACCACAAAAAGAGTGGAATAATACCCCTTCCCTTGTTGTAGAAGAGGTACCTTGACTATCACCTGCTGAGAATACAGCTTGTGAATGGCTTCCAAAACCGTCTCCCTTTCTGAGGGGGACGTTGGTAAAGCAGACTTCAGGAAACGGCGAGGTGGCTCTGTCTCTAATTTCAACCTGTACCCCTGAGATATTATCTGCAGGATCCAGGGATTTACCTGCGAGTGAGCCCACTGCGCGCTGTAATTCTTGAGACGACCGCCTACCGCCCCCGAGTCCGCTTGCGAAGCCCCAGCGTCATGCTGAGGCTTTTGTAGAAGCCGGGGAGGGCTTCTGTTCCTGGGAAGGAGCTGCCTGTTGCTGTCTCTTCCCTCGTCCTCTGCCTCGTGGCAGATATGAATAGCCCTTTGCTCTCTTATTTTTAAAGGAACGAAAGGGCTGCGGTTGAAAGGTCGGTGCCTTTTTCTGTTGGGGAGTGACTTGAGGTAGAAAGGTGGATTTCCCGGCCGTAGCCGTGGCCACCAAATCCGATAGACCGACCCCAAATAACTCCTCTACGCATCGCCTGTCCACTGTCGTGTCCATAAAGCTCTTCTGGCCGAAATGGACATAGCACTTACCCGTGATGCCAGTGTGCAGATATCTCTCTGTGCATCACGCATATAAAGAAATGCATCCTTTATTTGTTCTAACGACAGTAAAATATTGTCCCTGTCCAGGGTATCAATATTTTCGATCAGGGACTCTGACCAAACTACCCCAGCACTGCACATCCAGGCAGTCGCAATAGCTGGTCGTAGTATAACACCTGCATGTGTGTATATACCTTTTTGGATATTTTCCATCCTCCTATCAGATGGATCTTTAAGTGCGGCCGTCTCAGGAGAGGGTAACGCCACTTGTTTTGATAAGCGTGTTAGCGCTTTGTCCACCCTAGGAGGTGTTTCCCAGCGCTCCCTAACCTCTGGCGGGAAAGGGTATAAAGCCAATAACTTCTTTGAAATTAGCAGTTTTTTATCGGGGCACCCCACGCTTCATCACACACGTCATTTAATTCTTCTGATTCGGTAAAAACTACTGGTAGTTTTTTCACACCCCACATAATACCCTGTTTAGTGGTACCTGTAGTATCAGCTAAATGTAACATCTCCTTTATTGCCAAAATCATATAACGTGTGGCCCTACTGGAAAATACGGTTGATTCGTCACCTTCACCACCGGAATCAGTGCCTGTGTCTGGGTCTGTGTCGACCGACTGAGGCAAGGGGCGTTTTACAGCCCCTGACGGTGTTTGAGGCGCCTGGACAGGCACTAATTGAGTGTCCGGCCGCCTCATGTCGGCAAACGACTGCTTAAGCGAGTTGACGCTATCCCGTAATTCCACAAATAAAGGCATCCATTCTGGTGTCGACCCCCTAGGAGGTGACATCCTCATATTTGGCAATTGCTCCGCCTCCACACCAATAACGTCCTCATACATGTCGACACACACGTACCGACACACAGCAGACACACAGGGAATGCTCTATACGAAGACAGGACCCACTAGCCCTTTGGGGAGACAGAGGGAGAGTCTGCCAGCACACACCAAAAAACGCTATATATGACAGGGATAGCCTTATGATTAAGTGCTCCCTTATAGCTGCTTTTATATTAATATATTGCCATTTATTTTGCCCCCCCTCTCTGTTATACCCTGTTTCTGTAGTGCAGTGCAGGGGAGAGACCTGGGAGCCTTCCTGACCAGCGGAGCTGTGACAGAAAATGGCGCCGTGTGCTGAGGAGATAGGCCCCGCCCCTTTTTCGGCGGGCTCGTCTCCCGCTATTTAGTACATTTAGGCAGGGGTAAATATCTCCATATAGCCTCTGGGGCTATATGTGAGGTATTTTTAGCCTTTTTAAAGGTTTTCATTTGCCTCCCAGGGCGCCCCCCCCCCAGCGCCCTGCACCCTCAGTGACTGCCGTGTGAAGTGTGCTGAGAGGAAAATGGCGCACAGCTGCAGTGCTGTGCGCTACCTTAAGAAGACTGCAGGAGTCTTCAGCCGCCGATTCTGGACCTCTTCTTGCTTCAGCATCTGTGAGGGGGCCGGCGGCGTGGCTCCGGTGACCATCCAGGCTGTACCTGTGATCGTCCCTCTGGAGCTTCATGTCCAGTAGCCAAGAAGCCAATCCATCCTGCACGCAGGTGAGTTCACTTCTTCTCCCCTCTGTCCCTCGTTGCAGTGATCCTGTTGCCAGCAGGAATCACTGTAAAATAAAAAACCTAAGCTAAACTCTCTAAGCAGCTCTTTATGAGAGCCACCTAGAATTGCACCCTTCTCGGCCGGGCACAAAAATCTAACTGGAGTCTGGAGGAGGGTCATAGGGGGAGGAGCCAGTACACACCACCTGACCTGTAAAAGCTTTACTTTTGTGCCCTGTCTCCTGCGGAGCCGCTATTCCCCATGGTCCTTTCAGGAACCCCAGCATCCACTTAGGACGATAGAGAAAAGATAGCAACGAAGTATCAAGAAAATATTCTGAATTCTTATTCAAATCAGAGGAGAGTCATACTGAACGAAGAAGCACCGTGCGGGAACCAGCCGAGCGGAGAAAGACCTAAAGCCCAACAATCTCTACTTCAAGGTAGGCAGTGTCAGGGAAAGTCAGTGAGCTAGCCCCGGACCACCGCCGCAGTGCGGGACATAAAGCCGGCAATTAACGGAACCCACAAATGGACTCCTGCACAAGCACTTAAAAGTGCTGTAAACATTTATTAATGTAATTATTTTTTTCACAGGTGTTTGCATACATTTAATTCAACATAATTAGCACTCTCAATTTTAACAGGTGTTTGCATACATTTAATTCAACATAATTAGCGCTCCTTATTCTTTTTTTTATATAATAGCCAGCAGTAACAACACCTTAAGAGAAAGCCACTGAATGTCTGCAGATTCAAGAGGCTCAAATAGAGACCCTTGCAAAGCCTCCAGAACCACCAAGTCCCAAGGAGCCACAGGCGGGACGTAAGGAGGTTGAATCCGCAACACACCCTGAGTAAATGTATGAACATCAGGTAAAGTTGCAATTTTTCTCTGGAACCAAACCGACAAGGCAGAAATATGAACCTTGATGGAGGCCAGACGAAGGCCCAAGTCCAGGCCCTGTTGTAGAAAGGCCAAAAGTTTGGCCGTACTAATGTTGTAAGCATCATTATTGTTAGATGCACACCAAGCAAAGTAAGAATTCCAAGCCCTATGGTAAATCCGAGCAGAAGCCGGTTTCCGGGCCTTCAACATGGTTTGAATGACCGCCTCAGAAAATCCTTTGGCCCTTAAGAAGGAAGCTTCAAGAGCCACGCCGTCAAAACCAATCAGGCTAAATCCTGATGTACACAGGGGCCATGAACATGGAGATCTGGGCGCTGCGGAAGTAGAAGGGGATGCTCTATCGAGAGACCCTGAAGGTCGGAGAACCAGTGCCGCCTGGGCCACGCCGGAGCTACCAGAAGCAGGTTTCCTCCTTCTTGCTTGAACTTCCGTATTACTCTGGGCAGGAGTGACACCGGAGGGAACACATACGGCAGCCGAAAGTTCCATGGAATTGCCAGAGCGTCCACGAACGCTGCTCGGGTATTCCTTGTCCTTACTCCGAAGACCGGAACCTTGTGATTGTGTCGAGACGCCATCAGGTCCACATCTGGAAGGTCCCACTTGTCCACGAGAAGTTGAAACACCTCTGGATGGAGGCTCCATTCTCCGGCGTGTACGTCCTGACGACTGAGATAGTCCGCTTCCCAGTTTAGGACCCCCGGAATGAACACTGCGGATATGGCCGGCAGATGGCGCTCTGCCCACTGAAGAATCTGTGATACTTCCCTCATTGCCATGCGGCTTCGAGTGCCGCCTTGATGATTGATGTATGCCACCGTGGTGGCGTTGTCCGATTGTACTTGAACAGGTCTGTTCTGTATTAGATGCTGGGCCATTGTCAACGCATTGAACACTGCCCACAGTTCCAGAATATTTATCGGGAGGAGAGATTCCTCCTCGGTCCACCGACCCTGAAGGGAGCGTTTGTTGTTCCAACACCACGCCCCAACCTCTCAGACAGGCATCCGTCGTCACTAGGACCCAGTTGGATATTCAGAAAGGACGGCCCTGCTCAATCGATGGTCCTGAAGCCACCAGCTCAGTGACAGACGGACCTCCGGAGACAAGGAGATCATGCGAGATCTGATCCGGTGAGGCAGGCCGTCCCACTTGGTCAGAATTAAACTTCTGCAGAGGGCGAGAATGGAATTGAGCATACTCCCCCATGTCGAAAGCCGACACCATGAGACCTAGCACTTGTTGTAAGTGTCCAATAACGCTCCCAGGTGTACCATACTCCGAGTAGGAACCAGGGATGAATTCTTCCAGTTGACAAGCCACCCGTGGGCTGTCATGACCTGGACAGTCCGATCTAGATGACACAGGCGATTATCTGGGGAATTTGCCAGGATCAACAAATCGTCTAGGTACGGCAGGATTCTGACCCCTTGACGGTGGAGTGTAGCCGTCACGACCGCCACTACTTTGGTGAAAACTCGGGGAGCCAAAGGGTAACGCCCGAAATTGGTAATGAAGGTTGCCCACCGCAAACCTCAGGTACTGATGAGACACTGCAATAGGAATATGCAGGTAGGCATCCTGTATGTCCAGGGAGACCATATAGTCCCCAGGCTCTAAGGCGAAGAACAAAGAGTTTCCATACGAAACTTGGGGATCCTCACGTGCTTGTTTAAGGACTTGAGATTGAGAATGGGCAGCGAGGACCCGTTCGGTTTCGGGACTAGGAACAGCGGTGAATAGAACCCTTTGCCTCGCTGAGCCAGAGGCACCGTACCACCACTCCTGTGGTCAGGAGGGATTGTACCACCGAATAGAGAGTGTTTGCTATCATCGGATCCAAAGGGACGTCTGTCAGGCAAAATCGATGAGGGGGGCGGTTCTTGAAGGGTACGGCGTAACCTCGAGTGACTACTTCCCTTACCCACGTATCCGAAGTGGTCTTCAACCATTCCTGGGAAAAACCTAGAAGCCGGCCCCCCACCCTGGGATTCCCCAGAGGGAGGCCCGCCCCGTCATGCGGCAGGCTGATCAGTTTTGGAAGCAGGCTGACGGGCAGCCCAGGCCCGCTTCAGTCTGGGCTTGGCAGGTTTGGAAGCACGACTCTGCTTTGGGTACACCTGACCTTTTGCTTTACCTGGAGGACGAAAGGGCCGAGGGAAATTACTTTTAGCCTACTGTGCGGAAGGAACCGTGCTAGGTAGTCAAGCTGTTTTAGAAGTATCCAGATCAGCCACAATCTTATTCAGGTCTTCACCAAAAAGAATGGATGTAGTGGCAGTCTTGGCCGTCAGCACCCCAGCATTAGAAACCGCCTCCTTAAGGTACAGGGAAGCCGAGGCAATATATGAGACATTGTCTAGCATGATCAGAAATGTCGGAAGGCAGCTCCGCCTCCAGCTCCTGAGCCCATGCTTCAACAGCCCAAGTTGCTGCAATGGTTGGCCTATGCACAGCCCCCAGTAGGGTATAAATCGCTTTTAGAACACCCTCCACACGTCTATCCGTCGGTTCCTTCAGAGAGGTGACGGTAGTTACTGGCAGAGCAAAGGGAACTACCATGCGAGTCACATGAGAATCTACAGGAGGAGGAGGTCCCAATTTTTACATATCCCCACAGAGAGGATAGCAAGCCAAAAGTCTCTTATGCGGTGTGAATTTCGTACCTGGATTTCTCTTACGTCCTAGAGGATGCTGGGGACTCCAAAAGGACCATGGGGTATAGATGGGATCCACAGGAGACATGGGCACACTAAAAAGACTTTGACTGGGTGTGAACTGGCTCCTCCCTCTATGCCCCTCCTCCAGACCTCAGTTAGATTCTGTGCCCAGGAGTGACTGGACACACACTAGGGGAGCTCTACTGAGTTTCTCTGGAAAAGACTTATGTTAGGCTTTTTTATTTTCAGGGAGACCTGCTGGCTACTACTGGGACTGAGGGGAGAGAAGTCAGACCTACTTCTTCTTAGTTAAGGGCTCTGCTTCTTAGGCTACTGGACACCATTAGCTCCAGAGGGTACGATCACTTGGTGCGCCTAGCTGCTTGTTCCCGGAGCCGCGCCGTCACCCCCCTCACAGAAGCCAGAAGAAAGAAGCCAGGTATTAGAAGAACAGAAGACATCAGAAGACTTCAGTAACGGTACAGCGCAGCGGTAGCGCTGCGCTCTATGCTCCCACACACATCACCAACGGCACTCACAGGGTGCAGGGCGCTGGGGGGGGGAGAGCGCCCTGGGTAGCAGTTACTGAGGGTCAGTTTAACTGGCAGAAGGCATATTCGGTGCGCGCCGGGAAGGGGCGGGGCTTAGACTCACAGCTCACCAGCGCCATTTTTTCTCTCCACAGCAGCTGCAGAGACGCTGGCCCGGACCTCCAAGCTCCTTACAAGTAACAAGGGAGCAAAACGGGGGGGAGGGGGGGGGAGGGGCACATGCAATTTGGTGCTTTTTATCTTTATATTACAGCGCAAACCACATATATTATTTATTTGTAGTATATGGGCGCTGGGGTGTGAGCTGGCATACTCCCTCTGTGTTTCTCTCTACAGGCTTCCCTGTGGGTCTGTCCCCTTGATTTGGCTGGTGTGAGTGTGGGTGTGTCGGTACTACGTGTCGACATGTCTAAGGCTGAGTGTTCCTCCCCAGAGGAAGTTACTGGGGGCGCAGAAAAGGATTTGGGAATGACTCTGTCGGCACAGCCGACTGCTGATTGGGTGAATATGTTGAGTACACTGAATGCAAATGTGGCTTTATTGTCTAAGAGGCTGGATAAATCTGATTCTCAGACACAAACATGGAGGAAATCCATGGAGGACGCTTTGTCTGAGGTACAGACCCCCTCAGGGTCACAAAAACGTTCATTTACCCAGATGGCAGATACAGATACCGACACAGACTCTGATTCCGATGTCGATTTCAATGAGGCTACTTTACATCCAAGGGTAGTTAGGAGTATTCAGTACACAATTGTGGCTATTAAAGATGTTTTACATATTTCTGAGGAACCTGCTGTTCCAGACACAAGGGTTTGCTTATTTAAAGGGAAAAAGCCTGAGGTGAAATTTCCCCCCTCTCATGAACTGAACGCTCTTTGTGAAAAGGCTTGGGAGTCGCCTGACAAAAGGTGGCAGATTCCCAAGAGAATTTTTATGGCATATCCTTTCCCCTCTGACGACAGGGAGAAATGGGAGTTGTATCCCAATGTGGACAAGGCTCTATCCCGATTGTCCAAGAAGGTGGCACTTCCGTCTCCTGACACGGCTGCTCTCAAGGATCCGGCGGATCGCAAGCTGGAGACGACACTGAAGGCCATTTTCGTGAATACTGGTGCATTACTCAGACCTGCTGTGGCGTCGGTATGGGTGAGTAGTGCTATTGCTAAGTGGGCTGATAATTTGGCTTCTGATATCGATACCCTTGATAAGGATAACATTCTTTTGACTCTTGGTTATATCAAGGACGCTGCAGATTACCTAAAGGATGCGGCGAGGGTTGTTGGCCTCTTGGGATCAAGAGCCAATGCCATGGCGGTCTCGGTCAGGAAGGCGCTGTGGATTCATCAATGGAATGCTGATGCCGACTCCAAGAAAAATATGGAAGCTCTCCCCTTTAAAGGTAGTGTCTTGTTTGGTGACGGCCTTGCTGACCTGGTGTCTACCGCTAATGCGGGTAAGTCATCTTTTCTTCCTTATGTTCCCACACAACAGAAAAAGGCGCCCTTTCGGCCTAATAAATGCAAAAAAGGAAAGGGCTCGTCTTTCCTCGCTTCAAAGGGTAGAGGAAAGGGAAAGAGGTCGCCTGCCGTGTCAGGCACCCAGGACCAAAAGTCCTCCCTCGCCTCTACCAAGTCCACCGCATGACGCTGGGGCTCCCATGCGGGAGTCCGTGCAGGTGGGGGGCCATCTCCGATTCTTCAGTCAGGTCAGGTTTCAATCGGCCCTGGATCCTTGGGTCTTAGACATAGTGTCCCAAGGGTACATACTGGAGTTTCAGGAAATCCCCCCCCCCCCCGCCGCTTCACATAAATCAACCTATTGTGGTACCTGTGGCTACGGATGCTGTGGCAGTCTCAAAATCTCTTGATGTCGTAAGAGCTTTGAAAATTTATGTCGTAAGAGCTTTGAAAATTTATGTCGCCAGAACAGCTCTTATTAGGAAAACAGAGGCCCTGTTTGTCCTGTATGCTTCCAACAAGATTGGAAATCCTGCTTCCAAGCAGACTATTGCACGCTGGATTTGTAATACGATTCAGCGCGCTCATTCTTCGGCTGGGCTGCCGTTGCTGAAGTCTGTAAAGGCCCATTCTACCAGGAAGGTGGGCTCTTCTTGGGCAGCTGCCCGAGGGGTCTCGGCACTTCAACTTTGCCGAGCAGCTACTTGGTCGGGTTCAAACACTTTTGCTAAGTTCTATAAGTTTGATACCCTGGCTGAGGAGGACCACATGTTTGCTCAATCAGTGCTGCAGAGTCGTCCGCACTCTCCCGCCCGGTCTGGAGCTTTGGTATAGACCCCATGGTCCTTTTGGAGTCCCCAGCATCCTCTAGGATGTAAGAGAAAATAGGATTTTAATACCTACCGGTAAATCCTTTTCTCCTGGTCCATAGAGGATGCTGGGCGCCCATCCCAGTGCGGACTGTTTCTTGCAGTTGTATTGTTACTGGTTATTTTCGGTTACACAAGGTTTGTGTATCAGTTATATTCAGCTTGTTGCTGTTGTTAGTTCATACTGTTATTTGGTAATCCTGCTGATCCAGTTGTACGGTGTGTTTGTGGTGTGAGCTGGTATGTCTCTCGCCTTAGTTTAACAAAAATCCTTTTCCTCGAAATGTCCGTCTCCTCTGGGCACAGTTCCTATAACTGAGGTCTGGAGGAGGGGCATAGAGGGAGGAGCCAGTTCACACCCAGTCAAAGTCTTTTTAGTGTTCCCATGTCTCCTGCGGATCCCGTCTATACCCCATGGTCCTTTTGGAGTCCCCAGCATTCTCCCAGTGTTGAGAACGAGGTAAAATAGGATTTTGGTACCTACCGGTAAATAATTGTCTCGTAGTCTGTAGAGGATGCTGGGGTCCACATTAGTACCATGGGGGTATAGACGGATCCACCAGGAGCCATTGGCACTTTAAGAGTTTGAGAGCGTGGGCTGGCTCCTCCCTCTATGTCCCTCCTACCAGACTCAGTCTAGAAACTGTGCCAGAGGAGACGACATACTTCGAGAGAAGGACTTAACACTGATAGTGATGAGATTCATACCAGCTCACACATACAAGGCACGTCAAGACAACAAACTTGAACTACTCAGCAACAGCTGAAACAGTACTTACCAAGTAACAATGCAGTACTCAACTAAAACGAAGTTGTACTGAACCAAATAACAATAGCAGGAAAACGAAGCGCTGGGCTACGGACTACGAGAAAAAGATTTACTGGTAGGTACCAAAATCCTATTTTCTCTTACGTCCTAGAGGATGCTGGGGTCCACATTAGTACCATGGGGATGTACCAAAGCTCCCAGAACGGGAGGGAGAGCGCGGAGGCTCCTGCAGAACTGACTGACTGAACTACAGATTATCAGAGGCCAAAGTATCGAACTTGTAGAACTTTGCAAACGTGTTCGACCCAGACCAAGTTGCAGGTCGGCAAAGTTGTAAAGCCGAGACACCCTGGGCAGCCGCCCAGGAAGACCCCACCTTACGAGTAGAGTGGGCCTTAACAGATTTTGGACACGGCAGTCCTGCCGTAGAATAAGCGTGCTGGATAGTGAACCTACTCCAGCGAAAAATAGTCTGCTTAGAAGCAGGACACCCAATTTTCTTGGGATCATACAGGACAAACAGAGTCCAACTTCCTGTGACGAGAAGTTCTCTTCACATATATCTTCAGAGCCCTTACAACATCCAAGGACTTTGAAGTAATTGAGGATTCAGTAGCCACTGGCACCACAATAGGTTGGTTGATATGAAATGCTGACACAACCTTCGGAAGAAACTGCTGATGAGTCCGGAGCTCAGCTCTATCTTCGTAGAAGATTAAGTAAGGACTTTTACAGGACAAAGCCCCTAAGTCCGACACACGTCTAGCAGAAGCTAAGGCCAACAAAGTGACCGCCTTCCATGTAAGAAACTTGAGCTCCACCTCCTGTAGAGGCCCAAACCAATCCGACTGGAGGAACTGCAACACCACGTTAAGATCCCATGGCGTCGTAGGCGGTACAAAGGGAGGTTGGATATGCAGAACACCCTTCAAAAAGGTCTGAACCTCAGGGAGGGCAGCCAATTGCTTCTGAAAGAAAATAGATAGGGCTGAAATCTGGACCTTCACAGATCCCAACCTCAGACCCATAGCCACTCCTGCTTGCAGGAAGAGGAGGTAACGTCCCATTTTGATGTTACTCCTTTCCTAGCCTGTATGAGGGTAGGAATAACATTCTTCGGAATACCCTTCCGAACAAGAATCAGGCGCTCAACTTCCATGCCGTCAAACGTAGCCGCGGTAAGTCTTGATAGGCAAATGACCCCTGCTGCAGCAGGTCCTCCCAAAGAGGAAGAGGCCTCGGCTCTTCTTGCAGTAGATTCAGAATGTCCGCATACCAAGCCCTTCTTGGCCAATCTGGGGCAATGAGGATCGCTTGAACCCTTGTTCTCCTTATGAGCTTTAGGATTCTTGGGATGAGTGGGAGTGGTGGAAACATGTACACTGACTGGAACACCCACGGAGACACCAGGGCGTCCACAGCCACTGCCTGTGGGTCCCTCAACCTGGAACAATAACGCCAAAGCTTCTTGTTGAGACAAGAGGCCATCATGTCTATTTGGGGCAATCCCCAAAGATCTGTTATTTCCTTGAAAACCTCCGGATGGAGTCCCCACTTTCCTGGATGGAGATCGTGTTGCTGAGGAAGTCTGCTTCCCAGTTGTCTACTAACGGAATGAAGATGGCTGACAGCTGACAGCCATCCAGAGGAGTATTCTTGTCACCTCTGACATTGCCGCTCTGCTCTTCGTTCCGCCCTGTCGGTTTATGTAAGCTACTGTCGTTACGTTGTCCGACTGCACTTGAATAGCCCGATTTCTTTTAAGAGTAGCCGCCTGAAGAAGACCGTTGTAGATGGCTTTTAGTTCCAGGATGTTGATGGGCAGGCCGGCTTCCAGGCTTGACCACCATCCTTGGAAGGTTACTCCTTGAGTGACTGCTCCCCAGCCCCAGAGGCTCGCATCCGTTGTTAGCAGGACCCAGTCCTGAATCCCGAACCTGCGGCCATCTAGAAGGTGAGGCAATTGGAGCCACCAGAGGAGAGAAATCCTTGTCCTTGGCGACAGACGAATTCTCTGATGCATGTGGAGGTGAGATCTCGACCACTTGTCCAGGAGATCCAGTTGGAAGGGCCGAGCACGGAACCTCCCGTACTGGAGAGCCTTGTAGGAGGCCACCATCTTTCCCAATAGGCGAATGCATTGATGAACCGACACCCGGGGAGGCTTCAAGACAACCCGGGCCATGGATTGGATCACCAACGCCTTGTCCCGTGGAAGAAACACCCGCTGTACTTCCGTATCCAGGATCATTCCCAGAAATGACAATCTCTGGGTTGGTTCCAAATGTGACTTTGGAAAATTCAGAATCCACCCGTGATTCTGGAGCAGTCGTGTTGTGAGAACAATGGACCTCAGCAGCTTCTCCTTGGACGATGCCTTTATCAGGAGATCGTCCAGATAAGGAATGATGTTCACACCCTGCTTGCGGAGTAGCATCATTATTTCCGCCATCACCTTGGTAAACACCCTCGGTGCTGTGGAGAGGCCGAATGGCAGGGCCTGGAACCGAAAATGACAGTCCAGCAATGCGAAGCGGAGATAAGCCTGATGCGGCAACCAAATTGGAATGTGAAGGTACGCATCCTTGATATCCAGTGATACCAGGAATTTCCCCTCTTCCAGACCTGATATCACCGCCCTGAGAGACTCCATCTTGAATTAGAACTCCTTTAGAAAAGGGTTCAACGATTTTTGGTTCAGAATGGGCCTGACCGAACCATCCGGTTTCGGTAACATGAAAAGGTCCGAATAGTAACCCTTTGTCAGCATGTGAGGTGGTACCGGCACAATGACTTGTGCCTCCACCAGCTTTTGGACAGCGTCTTGAAGCACTGTGATGTCCTCCAACAGAGGCGGCAAGCCAGACTTGAAAAAACGATGAGGAGGGAGACTTTGAAATTCCAGCCTGTATCCCTGAGATACAATATCTACCACCCAGGGATCCAGGCCGGACGATACCCAGACATGACTGAACTGTCTGAGTCTCGCTCCCACAGGCCCCACCTCCGTCCCTTCCCGTCCACTGTCATGCGGAGGACTTTGGGGTACCTGAAGCAGGCTTTTGTTCTTGGTGTCACAACTGAGGGCCTGAGCTGACGGAAGGCAGCCTCAGTTGTAGGGGCTGAGATGTACCGGAACCTGGGAGGTTGTATCAGACCCCTGGACATGTAAGTAACATGAAGAGAAACCGCCCGAAGGCGTGACCACGACAACTTGAGTAAAAGTCAATGATATTTATTTATGACAAACTCCATGCATCACAGTAGCAGTAAAAAGTAACATAAAAATCAGCAGAGAAATAATAATACAGTTCCTGGGTACTACAGGGTGGCAGGGGCCACAGAGCTCTGGTGGTATGAGACAGTTCTTATTATCTGCAAGTTGGAAAGTCCTTACCAGGCTCAACTGTAGCAATGAGGAAAGCCCAGGGTAGTACCAGCTGGTGTTCCAGGGAAAGCTGGACTGCTGTAGATAAAATGCTGCTGTGGGTACTGGTTAGAACCAGACAGGTGTTGGCACGGAGTGGATACTGGCTGGAACCAGTTAAATAATAAATAAAGCTTGAGAGCGATGCAATGTAGATGAAATGTAGAATTTGAGAGCGGAGAAATAATAATACCGGTGGAGAGTGGTAAACTGCAGAAAGGACACCGGCCCTTTAAGAGAAGCTGTACACTGCTGGAAGCTGAGCTGGAAGCAGGTGATGTTGTAGCTAGAAACAGGTGAGTCCAGAACGGATCGGAGAGTCAGGCTACACCGCAGATGGAATGCTGGTGCGGGTCTCTATAGCAGAAGTCTGGAGACAGGAGCT
This sequence comes from Pseudophryne corroboree, assembly GCF_028390025.1. Taxonomy (NCBI): domain Eukaryota; kingdom Metazoa; phylum Chordata; class Amphibia; order Anura; family Myobatrachidae; genus Pseudophryne; species Pseudophryne corroboree. The sequence goes on from NC_086448.1 coordinate 197,658,423, forward strand.
GGAACCTGGAAGACATTCACAGAAGAGAGACAAACTGGAACTAGGTTTGACAACCAAAGCACTGACGCCTTCCTTGCTCAGGCACAACCTATTTATACCTGCAGCAAGGAAGGCATTGGCTAGGCAATTATGCAAATTAATAATACTGACAACGGATTGGTAGGAAAGATCAGCTGACAGAATCCAAGATGGCTGCGCCCATGCAGACACTTGGAGGGAAGTTTGGATTGTAATCCATGTGGTCTGGAAAACAGTAATGGCGGCGCCGGCCACCGGAGACGTCAGGCTGACAGATGCACATCCGACCACGCGGACACAGCGGAGGCCGCGGCTGACGTAATCGCCACTCTGAATGCAGAAGCTCAGGGACGGCGGCGGAGGCCGCGGGAGACGCCATGCCAGATGTATAAGGCGTTACTGTGACTGCGTCCAGAGAGACAGGAGAGGATGCGGGAATGTGCACATCAGGATAACAGATGGGATCCGGTCCTGGAGCGCTGAGCCAGCCTTAGGAGGCATCTGATAGGTAAGAAATGGCGTCCAGATACCCGGATCGTGACACTTGGGAACCTGCGGTGGCAGGCTTCTTGGATTTAACCTTACCTCCCCTGAAGAAGGTACTGGATAATTTGGCCTTTCTGGACTTGTTGGGCCGAAAGGACTGCTGCGTAGCTGAAGAGAAGGATCTCTTCGGAGCAGGTGCTGCTGAGGGGAGATACGGAGACTTACCTGCTGTAGCGGTAGATATCCACGCGTCTAGGGCTTCCCCAAAGAGAGCCTGGCCTGTATAGGGCAGCGACTCCGCGGTTTTTCTGGATTCTGCGTCGGCCGACCACTGGCGGAGCCGCCACAGTCCCCGACGAGCTGAAACAGACATGGAAGAAATTCCCACAGCCATGGAACCCAAGTCTTTCATGGATTCTACCATAAAACCTGCAGAATCATGAATGTTGCTCCAATACAGTGCAACGTTATCCCTATCCATCGTATCCAAATCCTCCATTGAGGAAGCCGACCACTTCACTATTGCCTTTGCAATCCATGCACTAGCAATAGTGGGACGAAATATGTCCCCTGAAGCAGTGTACACTGATTTCAGAGTATTATCAATTTTCCTATCTGCCGGCTCCTTTAAGGCGGTAGATCCCGGTACCGGTAAAACCACCTTCTTTGAGAGTCTGGATACAGATGCGTCAACAATCGGTGGGTTTTCCCACTTTTTCCTATCCTCCTCAGGGAAAGGAAAAGCCACCAGAATCCTCTTAAGGATCTGAAATTTCTTTTCAGGATTCACCCAGGCCTTTTCAAATATAGCATTCAGCTCCTTTGACGCAGGGAAGGTTAGCGAGGCTTTCTTGTTTTCAGTGAAGAAAGCCTCCTCAACCTGCTCAGGTGTGGTATCATTAACATTTAACACATCCCTGATAGCCTCTATCAACAACTGCACCCCCCTTGCAAGAGATGCGGACCCCCGCAATACATCCCCATCTGTAGTGTCAGAATCGGTATCCGTGTCGTCTTGTGTTACCTGCACAAGCGCACGTTTTTGGGTGTATATAGAGGGGTGACCTGAGGTACCTAACAAAGGCCACACAGCCATAGAGGACTGCAATACCTGGGTTGCAGATTCATTGCTGGCACCCTGTCAGAAATCTGAGAAATCCAAGTCTTGATAGAGGAAAACCACTCTGGTTCCCTTGCTGGAATCTGTGCTAAACCAGTGCTAACTTGATTACATGGAATGGGATCATCCTGGGAGGATAAATCCTCTGCAGCATATGACACTGTATCCCTGGACATTGCTGCAGGTGACCACCAAACACACCACACACACACACAGGTTGGGGTAAGACAGAGTTTCCACCCCATGAATGGTAAGAGAGAGACAGAGATTGGAGCCAACCCACACCAGCGCTTTCTGTACAAGGAGAAACCCCTTATCTGCGCTGACTTGTGCTCCTTAATAGGACACACAGTCAATATATCAGCATCCCCTCCCTTCTACAACCCCCTGGTAACGTAATGCAGTAATCTGGAGCTGCTGTGGAGGGACCAGAATCTTCCTTCAGCTACAGCATGCAGGAAAATGGCGCTGGGACGCTGCATGGTCTGCTCTGAGAAGCTCCGCCCCCTTCATGGCGCTGTCTTCCTGCTCTTCAGAAGTTTAAACTGGCCTGAGGATTGTGCTGGCTGGAATCCCTTGACCCCGGACAGGCTTGCCGACCAGTGTGAGGGGTAGGCGCTGTCCTAGGGCGCCCCTCACAGCGCCGCACCATGTGCCTCTGGTACCGTCCAGGAGCGCGGTTAATACCGTGCTCCATCCCCTCTTGCCGCCATCTTCACACCGGTCCCCCGCTTGCTAGGGTGGTCGGTGACTAACTCACCACATGCTTCAGCTCTGTAAGGGATCGGCGGCATGCTGCTGGGGTGAGCGGTTCCCCTGCGGTGGAGACCGATCAGCCCCTCTAGAGCTCAGTGTCCAGTCAGCGGGGTCAGTGGCTCAGACCCCGCAGGGCGGACACTGCTCCCCCACTTAGTCCCACGCTGCAGGGATGCTGTTGCCAGCAGCCTCCCTGTAAAATAAAAACCTCTAAACCTTAACTTCTTTAGGAAAGCTCAGGAGGGGTTCACTACGGCTGGCCGGCGGTCGGGCTCCCGGCGACCAGCATCCCGGCGCCGGGAGCCCGACCGCCGGCTTACCGACAGCTTGGCGAGCGCAAATGAGCCCCTTGCGGGCTCGCTGCGCTCGCCACGCTACGGGCACGGTGGCGCGCTACGCGCGCCACACTATTTTATTCTCCCTCTATGGGGGTCGTGGACCCCCACGAGGGAAAATAATTGTCGGTATTCCGGCTGTCGGGCTCCCGGCGCCGGTATACTGAGCGCCGGGAGCCCGACCGCCGGCAAACAGAAGACCACCCCTCAGGAGAGCTCCCCTAGCTGTGACCGGCTCCTCCGGGCACATTTTCTAAACTGAGTCTGGTAGGAGGGGTATAGAGGGAGGAGCCAGCCCACGCTCTCAAACTCTTAAAGTGCCAATGGCTCCTGGTGGACCCGTCTATACCCCCATGGTACTAATGTGGACCCCAGCATCCTCTAGGACGTAAGAGAAAACTTGTTTAACCACTTTCTTATGTTTAAATCTGTCCGGATTTTTAGAGACAGCCGCAGGCTCAGGTTCATCAGAGACCTGAATAATGGCCCTCATTCCGAGTTGTTCGCTCGCTAGATGCGTTTCTCCAGACACTCCCGCGTTTTATCCTGGCACGCCTGCGTTTTTCCGCACACTCCCAGAAAACGGTCAGTTTCCGCCCAGAAACACCCACTTCCTGTCAATCACACTCCGATCACTTCAACGATGAAATTTCTTCGTTCGGATGTGAGTAAATCTACTAAGTTTTGTGCTAAAATACTTAGCGCATGCGCGCTGCGTACCATGCGCATTTTTGCCTTAATCGCTCCGTTGCGAAAATCGGCAACGAGCGAACAACTCGGAATGACCCCCAATGAGCCTGATAGCCTCAATCAAATCAGGGACATCCACCAGTGACTTGCCTTCCCCATCAGAAGCATCAGAGTCAGTGTCTGTGAGGTCAGTATATGCACCAGCCTCCTCAGAGGATGTGTCCGGGACAGCGGTGGATTGTGAGGATGTAGCGGCCCATTTAGAAGACGACTTAGTCTTAGGTGGGCGAGAGCGAGACTTATTTTTAGTCAGCGATCGGTTCAAGTGCTGTAACTGTGTTGAGATTTGATCCGCCCACGGCGGATTGACTGTAGGGACCATAAATTGCTGCAGTGGCATGGGAGGTCCCACAGGGGACGAAAGTTTAGTTACCAGTGGCATTTTTCTTTCGGAACCATACAGTCAATGCTGACACTTGTATTTCCAAGGAAGCCCGCTAAACCTTTATCTATTCCTGTTTGAAGGAATGCTAAAACCCTGGAAACTCTGCAAGATTTCGGGTCCATACTTCTTTCATTGCACCAATGAATATAAGCTTGCCATATTTGGTGATAAATAAAGAGTCAAGGAAGTTTCTCTGACGTCCTAGTGGATGCTGGGAACTCCGTAAGGACCATGGGGAATAGCGGGCTCCGAAGGAGGCTGGGCACTCTAGAAAGATTTATGACTACCTGGTGTGCACTGGCTCCTCCCACTATGACCCTCCTCCAAGCCTTAGTTAGATCTTGTGCCCGGCCGAGGTTGGATGCACACTAGGGGCTCTCCTGAGCCCTTAGAAAGAAAGTATAGATTTAGGTTTTTTATTTTCAGTGAGACCTGCTGGCAACAGGCTCACTGCAGCGAGGGACTAAGGGGAGAAGAAGCGAACTCGCCTGCTTGCAGCCGGATTGGGCTTCTTAGGCTACTGGACACCATTAGCTCCAGAGGGATCGACCGCAGGCCCAGTCCTTGGTGTTCGGTCCCGGAGCCGCGCCGCCGTCCCCCTTACAGAGCCAGAAGCAAGAAAAGGTCCGGAAAAACGGCGGCAGAAGACATCAGTCTTCACCAAGGTAGCGCACAGCACTGCAGCTGTGCGCCATTGCTCCTCATACACACTTCACACTCCGGTCACTGAGGGTGCAGGGCGCTTGGGGGGGGCGCCCTGAGCAGCAATAAAAACACCTTGGCTGGCAAAAATACCACAATATATAGCCCCAGAGGCTATATATGTGGTAAATACCCCTGCCAGAATCCAGAAAAAAGCGGGAGAATAGGCCGCGGAAAAGGGGCGGAGCTATCTCCCTCAGACACACTGGCGCCATTTTCTCTTCACAGTGCAACTGGAAGAAAGCTCCCCAGGCTCTCCCCTGTAGTTTTCAGGCTCAAAGGGTAAAAAAGAGAGGGGGGGGGGCACTAAATTTAGGCGCAATATTGTATATACAAGCAGCTATGGGGGAAAATTCACTCAGTTATAGTGTTAGTCCCCTCATTATATAGCGCTCTGGTGTGTGCTGGCATACTCTCTCTCTCTGTCTCCCCAAAGGGCTTTGTGGGTCCTGTCCTCAGTCAGAGCATTCCCTGTGTGTGTGCGGTGTGTCGGTACAGCTGTGTCGACATGTTTGAGGAGGAGGCTTATATAGTGACGGAGCAGATGCCGATAAATGTGATGTCGCCCCCTGTGGAACCGACACCAGAGTGGATGGTTAGGTAAAAGGTATTAACCGACAGTGTCAACTCCTTACATAAAAGGGTGGATGACGTAACAGCTGTGGGACAGCCGGCTTCTCAGCCCGTGGCCTGCCCAGGCGTCTCAAAGGCCATCAGGGGCTCAAAAACGCCCGCTCATTCAGATGGCAGACACAGATGTCGACACGGACTCTGACTCCAGTGTCGACAAGGTTGAGACATATACACAATCCACTAGGAACATCCGTGACTTGATCCCGGCAATAAAAAAAATGTGTTACACATTTCTGACATTAACCTCTAAAAATGGGGTTTTTATGTTTGGGGAGAAAAAGCAGGCAGTGTTTTGTTCCCCCATCAGATGAATGAATGAAGTGTGTGAAAAGCGTGGGTTCCCCCTGATAAGAAACTGGTAATTTCTAAAAAGTTACTGATGGCGTACCTTTTCCCGCCAGAGGATAAGTTACGCTGGGAGATATCCCCTAGGGTGGATAAGGCGCTCACACGGTTGTCAAAATAGGTGGCAGTGCCGTTTTAGGAACGGCCACTTTGAAGGTACCTGTTGATAAAAAGCAGGAGGCTATCCTGAAGTCTGTATTTACACACTCAGGTACTAGACTGAAACCTGCAGAGCGTGCTGCTGCAGCGTGGTCGGTGACCCTGTCAAACATACTAGTTTGCTAACATGAGAACATATTAAAGACGTCGTCTTATATATGAGGGATGCACAGAGGGATATTTTGCCGGCTGGCATCCAAAATGAATGTAATGTCCATTCTGTCAGGAGGGTATTAGAGACCTGTCACTGGACAGGTGATGCTGACCTTAAAAGGCGCATAGAGATTCTGCCTTATAAGGGTGAGAAATTATTTGGGGATGGTCTCTGGGACCTCGTATCCGCAGCAACAGCTGGGAAGAAATATTTTTACCTCAGTTTTCCTCACAGACTAAGAAAGCACTGTATTATCAGGTACAGTCCTTTCGGCTTCAGAAAAGCAAGCGGGTCAAAGGCGCTTCCTTTCTGTACAAAGACAAGGGAAGAGGGAAAAAGCTGCACCAGTCAGCCTGTTCCCAGAATCATAATTCTTCTCTCGCTTCCTCTGAGTCCACAGCATGACGCGGGGGCTCCACAGGTGTAGCCAGGTACGGTGGGGGGCCGTCTCAAAAATTTCAGCGATCAGTGGGCTCGCTCACAGGTGGATCCCTGTTTCATTCAAGTAGTATTTCAGGGGTACAAGCTGGAATTCGAGATGTCTTCCCCCCGCCGTTTCCTCAAATATGCCTTGCCGACAACTCCCTCAGGCAGGGAGGCTGTGCTAGAGGCAATTAATAAGCTGTATTCCCAGCAGGTAATACTTAAGGTGCCCCTACTTCAACAAGGACGGGGTTACTATTCCACACGGTTTGGGGTACCGAAACCGCATGGTTCGGTGTGACCCTTCTTTATATTTAAAATCCTTGAACACATGCATAAAAAATTCAAGTTCAAGATGGAATCGCTCAGGGCGGTTATTGCAAGCCTGGACGAGGGGGATTACATGGTATCCCGGGACATCAAGGATGCTTACCTGCATGTCCCTATTTACTAGAGATGAGCGCCTGAAATTTTTCGGGTTTTGTGTTTTGGTTTTGGGTTCGGTTCCGCGGCCGTGTTTTGGGTTCGAACGCGTTTTGGCAAAACCTCACCGAATTTTTTTTGTCGGATTCGGGTGTGTTTTGGATTCGGGTGTTTTTTTCAAAAAACACTAAAAAACAGCTTAAATCATAGAATTTGGGGGTCATTTTGATCCCAAAGTTTTATTAACCTCAAAAACCATAATTTACACTCATTTTCAGTCTATTCTGAATACCTCACACCTCACAATATTATTTTTAGTCCTAAAATTTGCACCGAGGTCGCTGTGTGAGTAAGATAAGCGACCCTAGTGGCCGACACAAACACCGGGCCCATCTAGGAGTGGCACTGCAGTGTCACGCAGGATGTCCCTTCCAAAAAACCCTCCCCAAACAGCACATGACGCAAAGAAAAAAAGAGGCGCAATGAGGTAGCTGTGTGAGTAAGATTAGCGACCCTAGTGGCCGACACAAACACCGGGCCCATCTAGGAGTGGCACTGCAGTGTCACGCAGGATGGCCCTTCCAAAAAACCCTCCCCAAACAGCACATGACGCAAAGAAAAAAAGAGGCGCAATGAGGTAGCTGTGTGAGTAAGATTAGCGACCCTAGTGGCCGACACAAACACCGGGCCCATCTAGGAGTGGCACTGCAGTGTCACGCAGGATGTCCCTTCCAAAAAACCCTCCCCAAACAGCACATGACGCAAAGAAAAAAAGAGGCGCAATGAGGTAGCTGTGTGAGTAAGATTAGCGACCCTAGTGGCCGACACAAACACCGGGCCCATCTAGGAGTGGCACTGCAGTGTCACGCAGGATGTCCCTTCCAAAAAACCCTCCCCAAACAGCACATGACGCAAAGAAAAAAAGAGGCGCAATGAGGTAGCTGACTGTGTGAGTAAGATTAGCGACCCTAGTGGCCGACACAAACACCGGGCCCATTTAGGAGTGGCACTGCAGTGTCACGCAGGATGTCCCTTCCAAAAAACCCTCCCCAATCAGCACATGATGCAAAGAAAAAGAAAAGAAAAAAGAGGTGCAAGATGGAATTGTCCTTGGGCCCTCCCACCCACCCTTATGTTGTATAAACAAAACAGGACATGCACACTTTAACCAACCCATCATTTCAGTGACAGGGTCTGCCACACGACTGTGACTGATATGACGGGTTGGTTTGGACCCCCCCCAAAAAAGAAGCAATTAATCTCTCCTTGCACAAACTGGCTCTACAGAGGCAAGATGTCCACCTCATCATCACCCTCCGATATATCACCGTGTACATCCCCCTCCTCACAGATTATCAATTCGTCCCCACTGGAATCCACCATCTCAGCTCCCTGTGTACTTTGTGGAGGCAATTGCTGCTGGTCAATGTCTCCGCGGAGGAATTGATTATAATTCATTTTAATGAACATCATCTTCTCCACATTTTCTGGATGTAACCTCGTACGCCGATTGCTGACAAGGTGAGCGGCGGCACTAAACACTCTTTCGGAGTACACACTTGTGGGAGGGCAACTTAGGTAGAATAAAGCCAGTTTGTGCAAGGGCCTCCAAATTGCCTCTTTTTCCTGCCAGTATAAGTACGGACTGTGTGACGTGCCTACTTGGATGCGGTCACTCATATAATCCTCCACCATTCTATCAATGTTGAGAGAATCATATGCAGTGACAGTAGACGACATGTCCGTAATCGTTGTCAGGTCCTTCAGTCCGGACCAGATGTCAGCATCAGCAGTCGCTCCAGACTGCCCTGCATCACCGCCAGCGGGTGGGCTCGGAATTCTGAGCCTTTTCCTCGCACCCCCAGTTGCGGGAGAATGTGAAGGAGGAGATGTTGACAGGTCGCGTTCCGCTTGACTTGACAATTTTGTCACCAGCAGGTCTTTCAACCCCAGCAGACCTGTGTCTGCCGGAAAGAGAGATCCAAGGTAGGCTTTAAATCTAGGATCGAGCACGGTGGCCAAAATGTAGTGCTCTGATTTCAACAGATTGACCACCCGTGAATCCTTGTTAAGCGAATTAAGGGCTCCATCCACAAGTCCCACATGCCTAGCGGAATCGCTCCGTGTTAGCTCCTCCTTCAATGTCTCCAGCTTCTTCTGCAAAAGCCTGATGAGGGGAATGACCTGACTCAGGCTGGCAGTGTCTGAACTGACTTCACGTGTGGCAAGTTCAAAGGGCATCAGAACCTTGCACAACGTTGAAATCATTCTCCACTGCGCTTGAGACAGGTGCATTCCACCTACTATATCGTGCTCAATTGTATAGGCTTGAATGGCCTTTTGCTGCTCCTCCAACCTCTGAAGCATATAGAGGGTTGAATTCCACCTCGTTACCACTTCTTGCTTCAGATGATGGCAGGGCAGGTTCAGTAGTTTTTGGTGGTGCTCCAGTCTTCTGTACGTGGTGCCTGTACGCCGAAAGTGTCCCGCAATTCTTCTGGCCACCGACAGCATCTCTTGCACGCCCCTGTCGTTTTTTAAAAAATTCTGCACCACCAAATTCAAGGTATGTGCAAAACATGGGACGTGCTGGAATTTGCCCATATTTAATGCACACACAATATTGCTGGCGTTGTCCGATGCCACAAATCCACAGGAGTCCAATTGGGGTAAGCCATTCCGCGATGATCTTCCTCAGTTGCCGTAAGAGGTTTTCAGCTGTGTGCGTATTCTGGAAAGCGGTGATACAAAGCGTAGCCTGCCTAGGAAAGAGTTGGCGTTTGCGAGATGCTGCTACTGGTGCCGCCGCTGCTGTTCTTGCGGCGGGAGTCCATACATCTACCCAGTGGGCTGTCACAGTCATATAGTCCTGACCCTGCCCTGCTCCACTTGTCCACATGTCCGTGGTTAAGTGGACATTGGGTACAACTGCATTTTTTTAGGACACTGGTGAGTCTTTTTCTGACGTCCGTGTACATTCTCGGTATCGCCTGCCTAGAGAAGTGGAACCTAGATGGTATTTGGTAACGGGGGCACACTGCCTCAATAAATTGTCTAGTTCCCTGTGAACTAACGGCGGATACCGGACGCACGTCTAACACCAACATAGTTGTCAAGGCCTCAGTTATCCGCTTTGCAGCAGGATGACTGCTGTGATATTTCATCTTCCTCGCAAAGGACTGTTGAACAGTCAATTGCTTACTGGAAGTAGTACAAGTGGGCTTACGACTTCCCCTCTGGGATGACCATCGACTCCCAGCAGCAACAACAGCAGCGCCAGCAGCAGTAGGCGTTACACGCAAGGATGCATCGGAGGAATCCCAGGCAGGAGAGGACTCGTCAGAATTGCCAGTGACATGGCCTGCAGGACTATTGGCATTCCTGGGGAAGGAGGAAATTGACACTGAGGGAGTTGGTGGGGTGGTTTGCGTGAGCTTGGTTACAAGAGGAAGGGATTTACTGGTCAGTGGACTGCTTCCGCTGTCACCCAAAGTTTTTGAACTTGTCACTGACTTATTATGAATGCGCTGCAGGTGACGTATAAGGGAGGATGTTCCGAGGTGGTTAACGTCCTTACCCCTACTTATTACAGCTTGACAAAGGGAACACACGGCTTGACACCTGTTGTCCGCATTTCTGGTGAAATACCTCCACACCGAAGAGCTGATTTTTTTGGTATTTTCACCTGGCATGTCAACGGCCATATTCCTCCCACGGACAACAGGTGTCTCCCCGGGTGCCTGACTTAAACAAACCACCTCACCATCAGAATCCTCCTGGTCAATTTCCTCCCCAGCGCCAGCAACACCCATATCCTCCTCATCCTGGTGTACTTCAACACTGACATCTTCAATCTGACTATCAGGAACTGGACTGCGGGTGCTCCTTCCAGCACTTGCAGGGGGCGTGCAAATGGTGGAAGGCGCATGCTCTTCACGTCCAGTGTTGGGAAGGTCAGGCATCGCAACCGACACAATTGGACTCTCCTTGTGGATTTGGGATTTCGAAGAATGCACAGTTCTTTGCTGTGCTGCTTTTGCCAGCTTGAGTCTTTTCATTTTTCTAGCGAGAGGCTGAGTGCTTCCATCCTCATGTGAAGCTGAACCACTAGCCATGAACATAGGCCAGGGCCTCAGCCGTTCCTTGCCACTCCGTGTCGTAAATGGCATATTGGCAAGTTTACGCTTCTCCTCCGACAATTTTATTTTAGGTTTTGGAGTCCTTTTTTTTCTGATATTTGGTGTTTTGGATTTGACATGCTCTGTACTATGACATTGGGCATCGGCCTTGGCAGACGACGTTGCTGGCATTTCATCGTCTCGGCCATGACTAGTGGCAGCAGCTTCAGCACGAGGTGGAAGTGGATCTTGATCTTTCCCTAATTTTGGAACCTCAACATTTTTGTTCTCCATATTTTAATAGGCACAACTAAAAGGCACCTCAGGTAAACAATGGAGATGGATACTAGTATACAATTATGGACTGCCTGCCGAGTGCAGACACAGAGGTAGCCACAGCCGTGAACTACCGTACTGTACTGTGTCTGCTGCTAATATAGACTGGTTGATAAAGAGATGTCTATGTAACTATGTATGTATAAAGAAGAAAGAAAAAAAAACCACGGTTAGGTGGTATACAATTATGGACGGACTGCCTGCCGAGTGCAGACACAGAGGTAGCCACAGCCGTGAACTACCGTACTGTACTGTGTCTGCTGCTAATATAGACTGGTTGATAAAGAGATGTCTATGTAACTATGTATGTATAAAGAAGAAAGAAAAAAAAACCACGGTTAGATGGTATACAATTATGGACGGACTGCCTGCCGAGTGCAGACACAGAGGTAGCCACAGCCGTGAACTACCGTACTGTACTGTGTCTGCTGCTAATATAGACTGGTTGATAAAGAGATGTCTATGTAACTATGTATGTATAAAGAAGAAAGAAAAAAAAACCACGGTTAGGTGGTATACAATTATGGACGGACTGCCTGCCGAGTGCAGACACAGAGGTAGCCACAGCCGTGAACTACCGTACTGTACTGTGTCTGCTGCTAATATAGACTGGTTGATAAAGAGATGTCGTAGTAGTATGTATGTATAAAGAAGAAAAAAAAACCACGGTTAGGTGGTATACAATTATGGACGGACTGCCTGCCGAGTGCAGACACAGAGGTAGCCACAGCCGTGAACTACCGTACTGTACTGTGTCTGCTGCTAATAATATAGACTGGTTGATAAAGAGATGTCGTAGTAGTATGTATGTATAAAGAAGAAAGAAAAAAAAACCACGGTTAGGTGGTATACAATTATGGACGGACTGCCTGCCGAGTGCAGACACAGAGGTAGCCACAGCCGTGAACTACCGTACTGTACTGTGTCTGCTGCTAATATAGACTGGTTGATAAAGAGATGTCTATGTAACTATGTATGTATAAAGAAGAAAGAAAAAAAAACCACGGTTAGGTGGTATACAATTATGGACGGACTGCCTGCCGAGTGCAGACACAGAGGTAGCCACAGCCGTGAACTACCGTACTGTACTGTGTCTGCTGCTAATATAGACTGGTTGATAAAGAGATGTCTATGTAACTATGTATGTATAAAGAAGAAAGAAAAAAAAAACCACGGTTAGGTGGTATACAATTATGGACGGACTGCCTGCCGAGTGCAGACACAGAGGTAGCCACAGCCGTGAACTACCGTACTGTACTGTGTCTGCTGCTAATATAGACTGGTTGATAAAGAGATGTCGTAGTAGTATGTATGTATAAAGAAGAAAAAAAAACCACGGTTAGGTGGTATACAATTATGGACGGACTGCCTGCCGAGTGCAGACACAGAGGTAGCCACAGCCGTGAACTACCGTACTGTGTCTGCTGCGACTGGATGATAAATGATATAAAAAATATATATATATCACTACTGCAGCCGGACAGGTATATATTATATATTATATAACGACGGACCTGCTGGACACTGTCTGTCAGCAGAATGAGTTTTATTTTTATAGAATAAAAAAAACAACAACACACAAGTGAAGTCACACGACGAGTGTTTAACTTTTTCAGGCAATCACAATATAAGTATACTACTAACTATACTGGTGGTCAGTGTGGTCAGGTCACTGGTCAGTCACACTGGCAGTGGCACTCCTGCAGCAAAAGTGTGCACTGTTTAATTTTAATATAATATTATGTACTCCTGGCTCCTGCTATAACCTATAACTGGCACTGCAGTGCTCCCCAGTCTCCCCCACAATTATAAGCTGTGTGAGCTGAGCAGTCAGACAGATATATAATATATATAGATGATGCAGCACACTGGGCTGAGCCTGAGCAGTGCACACAGATATGGTATGTGACTGAGTCACTGTGTGTATCGCTTTTTTCAGGCAGAGAACGGATATATTAAATAAACTGCACTGTCTGGTGGTCACTCACTATATAATATTATGTACTCCTGGCTCCTGCTATAACCTATAACTGGCACTGCAGTGCTCCCCAGTCTCCCCCACAATTATAAGCTGTGTGAGCTGAGCAGTCAGACAGATATATAATATATATAGATGATGCAGCACACTGGGCTGAGCCTGAGCAGTGCACACAGATATGGTATGTGACTGAGTCACTGTGTGTATCGCTTTTTTCAGGCAGAGAACGGATATATTAAATAAACTGCACTGTCTGGTGGTCACTCACTAGTAAACTCTCTGCACTCTCTACACTTCTACAGTACTCCTCCTAGTCCTAAGCTCCAGTAAATCTCTCTCTCTTATAATCTAAATGGAGAGGACGCCAGCCACGTCCTCTCCCTATCAATCTCAATGCACGTGTGAAAATGGCGGCGACGCGCGGCTCCTTATATAGAATCCGAGTCTCGCGATAGAATCCGAGCCTCGCAAGAATCCGACAGCGTCATGATGACGTTCGGGCGCGCTCGGGTTAACCGAGCAAGGCGGGAAGATCCGAGTCGCTCGGATCCGTGTAAAAAAAGCTGAAGTTCGGGCGGGTTCGGATTCCGAGGAACCGAACCCGCTCATCTCTACTATTTACTATCCTCGTCAGGAGTACCTCAGATTTGTGGTACAGGATTACCATTACCAAGTCCAGACTCTGCCGTTTGGACTGTACATAGCACCGAGGGTGTTACCAAGGTAATGGCCGGAATGATGATACTCCTTCGAAAAAGGGGAGTTTTAATTATCCCATACTTGGACAATCTCCTTATAAGGGCGAGGTCCAAGGAGCAGTTGCTAGTCGGGGTAGCACTATTTTGGAAAGTGCTACAACAGCACGGTTGGATTCTAAACAGTCCAGAGTCACAGCTGGTTCCTACGACACGTCTACTGTTCCTGGGAATGGTTCTGGACACGGACCAGAAATAAGTGTTTCTCCCGGTGGAGAAAGCCAAGGAGCTGTCATCTCTAGTCAGAGACCTCCTGAAGCCAAAACAGTTATCGGTGCATCATTGCACGCGAGTCCTGGGAAAAATGTTAGCTTCCTACGAAGCAATCCCATTCGGCAGGTTCCATGCAAGAACTTTTCAGGGGGACCTGTTAGACAAGTGGTCCGGGTCGCATCTTCAGATGCATTAGGCTGATAACCCTGTCTCCAAGGACCAGGGTATCTCTACTGTAGTGGCTGCAGAGTGTCCATCTTCAAGAGGACCGCAGGTTCGACATACAGGACTAGGTCCTAGTGACCATGGATGCCAGCCTTTGAGGCTGGGGGGGCAGTCACACAGGGAAGAAACTTCCAGGGACTTTGGTCAAGTCAGGTGACTTCCCTACATAAATATTCTGGAACAGAGGGCCATTTACAATGCCCTGAGTCAGGCAAGGCCTCTGCTTCAAAACCAGCCGGTCCTGATCCAATCAGGCAACATCACGGCAGTCGCCCATGTAAACCAACAGGGCGGCACAAGAAGCAGGATGGCGATGGCAGAAGCCACAAGGATTCTCCGATGGGCGGAAAATCATGTGTTAGCACTGTCAGCAGTGTTCATTCCCGGAGTGGACAACTGGGAAGCAGATCTTCCCAGCAGACACGACTTCCACCCGAGAGTGTGGGGACTTCATCCAGAAGTCTTCCAAAGGATTGTACACCATTGGGAAAGGCCACAGGTGGACATGAAGGCGTCCCGTCTCAACAAAAAGCTATAAAAGATATTGCGCCAGGTCAAGGGACCTTCAGGCGATAGCTGTGGACGCTCTGGTAACACCGTGGGTGTACCAGTCGTTTTATGTGTTCCCCCCTCTGCCTCTCATACCAAAGGTACTGAGAATAATAAGAAGGCGAGGAGTAAGAACGATACTTGTGGATCCGGATTGGCCAAGAAGAGCCTGGTACCCAGAACTTAAAGAAAATATATCAGAGGACCCATGGCCTCTGCCGCTCAGACAGGACCTGCTGCAGCAGGGGCCCTGTCTGTTCCAAGACTTACCGCGGCTACGTTTTGATGGCATGGCGGTTGAACGCCGGATCCTAAAGGAAAATAAGAATTTACTTACCGATAATTCTATTTCTCATAGTCCGTAGTGGATGCTGGGGACTCCGTAAGGACCATGGGGAATAGCGGCTACGCAGGAGACTGGGCACAAAAGTAAAAGCTTTAGGACTACCTGGTGTGCACTGGCTCCTCCCCCTATGACCCTCCTCCAAGCCTCAGTTAGGATACTGTGCCCGGACGAGCGTACACAATAAGGAAGGATATTGAATCCCGGGTAAGACTCATACCAGCCACACCAATCACACCGTACAACCTGTGATCTGAACCCAGTTAACAGCATGATAACAGAGGAGCCTCTGAAAAGATGGCTCACAACAATAATAACCCGATTTTTGTAACAATAACTATGTACAAGTATGGCAGACAATCCGCACTTGGGATGGGCGCCCAGCATCCACTACGGACTATGAGAAATAGAATTATCGGTAAGTAAATTCTTATTTTCTCTAACGTCCTAAGTGGATGCTGGGGACTCCGTAAGGACCATGGGGATTATACCAAAGCTCCCAAACGGGCGGGAGAGTGCGGATGACTCTGCAGCACCGAATGAGAGAACTCCAGGTCCTCCTCAGCCAGGGTATCAAATTTGTAGAATTTAGCAAACGTGTTTGCCCATGACCAAGTAGCTGCTCGGCAAAGTTGTAAAGCCGAGACCCCTCGGGCAGCCGCCCAAGATGAGCCCACCTTCCTTGTGGAATGGGCATTTACAGATTTTGGCTGTGGCAGGCCTGCCACAGAATGTGCAAGCTGAATTGTACTACAAATCCAGCGAGCAATAGTCTGCTTAGAAGCAGGAGCACCCAGCTTGTTGGGTGCATACAGGATAAATAGCGAGTCAGATTTTCTGACTCCAGCCGTCCTGGAAACATATATTTTCAGGGCCCTGACTACGTCCAGCAACTTGGAGTCCTCCAAGTCACTAGTAGCCGCAGGCACCACAATAGGCTGGTTCAAGTGAAATGCTGAAACCACCTTAGGGAGAAATTGAGGACGAGTCCTCAATTCTGCCTTGTCCGTATGAAAAATTAGGTAAGGGCTTTTATAGGATAAAGCCGCCAATTCTGAGACACGCCTGGCTGAAGCCAGGGCTAACAGCATTACCACCTTCCATGTGAGATATTTTAAGTCCACAGTGGAAAGTGGTTCAAACCAATGTGATTTTAGGAATCCCAAAACTACATTTAGATCCCAAGGTGCCACTGGAGGCACAAAAGGAGGTTGTATATGCAGTACCCCCTTGACAAACGTCTGTACTTCAGGAACTAAAGCCAGTTCTTTTTGGAAGAAAATCGACAGGGCCGAAATCTGAACCTTAATGGACCCTAATTTTAGGCCCATAGACAGTCCTGTTTGTAGGAAATGCAGGAAACGTCCCAGTTGAAATTCCTCTGTAGGGGCCTACCTGGCCTCGCACCACGCAACATATTTACGCCAAATACGGTGATAATGTTGTACGGTTACATCCTTCCTGGCTTTGATCAGGGTAGGGATGACTTCATCCGGAATGCCTTTTTCCTTCAGGATCCGGCGTTCAACCGACATGCCGTCAAACGCAGCCGCGGTAAGTCTTGGAAGAGACAGGGTCCCTGCTGGAGCAGGTCCTTTCTTAGAGGTAGAGGCCACGGGTCCTCTGTGAGCATCTCTTGAAGTTCCGGGTACCAAGTCCTTCTTGGCCAATCCGGAGCCACGAGTATAGTCCTTACTCCTCTCCTTCTTATGATCCTCAGTACCTTGGGTGTGAGAGGCAGAGGAGGGAACACATACACTGACTGGTACACCCATGGTGTTACCAGAGCGTCCACAGCTATTGCCTGAGGGTCCCTTGACCTGGCGCAATATCTGTCTAGTTTTTTGTTGAGGCGGGACGCCATCATGTCCACCTTTGGTTTTTCCCAACGGTTCACAATCATGTGGAAGACTTCTGGGTGAAGTCCCCACTCCCCCGGGTGGAGGTCGTGTCTGCTGAGGAAGTCTGCTTCCCAGTTGTCCACACCCGGAATGAACACTACTGACAGTGCTATCACATGATTTTCTGCCCAGCGAAGAATCCTTGCAACTTCTGTCATTGCCCTCCTGCTTCTTGTGCCGCCCTGTCTGTTTACGTGGGCGACTGCCGTGATGTTGTCCGACTGGATCAGCACCGGCTGACCTTGAAGCAGAGGTCTTGCTAGGCTCAGAGCATTGTAGATGGCTCTTAGCTCCAGGATATTTATGTGAAGTGATGTCTCCAGGCTTGACCACAAGCCCTGGAAATTTCTTCCCTGTGTGACTGCTCCCCAGCCTCTCAGGCTGGCATCCGTGGTCACCAGGACCCAGTCCTGAATGCCGAATCTGCGGCCCTCTAGAAGATGAGCACTCTGCAACCACCACAGGAGAGACACCCTTGTCCTTGGAGACAGGGTTATCCGCTGATGCATCTGAAGATGCGATCCGGACCATTTGTCCAGCAGATCCCACTGAAAAGTTCTTGCGTGGAATCTGCCGAATGGAATCGCTTCGTAAGAAGCCACCATTTTTCCCAGGACCCTTGTGCATTGATGCACTGACACTTGGCCTGGTTTTAGGAGGTTCCTGACTAGCTCGGATAACTCCCTGGCTTTCTCCTCCGGGAGAAACACCTTTCTCTGGACTGTGTCCAGAATCATCCCTAGGAACAGCAGACGTGTCGTCGGAATCAGCTGCGATTTTGGAATATTTAGAATCCACCCGTGCTGTCGTAGCACTACTTGAAATAGTGCTACTCCGACCTCTAACTGTTCCCTGGACCTTGCCCTTATCAGGAGATCGTCCAAGTAAGGGATAATTAAGACGCCTTTTCTTCGAAGAAGAATCATCATTTCGGCCATTACCTTGGTAAAGACCCGGGGTGCCGTGGACAATCCAAACGGCAGCGTCTGAAACTGATAGTGACAGTTCTGTACCACAAACCTGAGGTACCCTTGGTGAGAAGGGCAAATTGGGACATGGAGGTAAGCATCCTTGATGTCCAGAGACACCATATAGTCCCCTTCTTCCAGGTTCGCTATCACTGCTCTGAGTGACTCCATCTTGAATTTGAACCTTTGTATGTAAGTGTTCAAGGATTTCAGATTTAAAATAGGTCTCACCGAGCCGTCCGGCTTCGGTACCACAAACAGCGTGGAATAATACCCCTTTCCCTGTTGTAGGAGGGGTACCTTGATTATCACCTGCTGGGAATACAGCTTGTGAATGGCTTCCAATACCGCCTCCCTGTCGGAGGGAGACGTTGGTAAAGCAGACTTCAGGAACCGGCGAGGGGGAGACGTCTCGAATTCCAATTTGTACCCCTGAGATACTACCTGCAGGATCCAGGGGTCCACTTGCGAGTGAGCCCACTGCGCGCTGAAATTCTTGAGACGACCCCCCACCGTACCGGAGTCCGCTTGTAAGGCCCCAGCGTCATGCTGAGGACTTGGCAGAAGCGGGGGAGGGCTTCTGTTCCTGGGAAGAGGCTGCCTGCTGCAGGCTTTTTCCCCTTCCTCTGCCCCGGGGCAGATATGAGTGGCCTTTTGCCCGCTTGCCCTTATGGGGACAAAAGGATTGAGCCTGAAAAGACGGTGTCTTTTTCTGCTGAGAGGTGACCTGGGGTAAAAAGGTGGATTTCCCAGCCGTTGCCGTGGCCACCAGGTCCGATAGACCGACCCCAAATAACTCCTCCCCTTTATACGGCAATACTTCCATATGCCGTTTGGAATCCGCATCACCTGACCACTGTCGCGTCCATAACCCTCTTCTGGCAGAAATGGACAGCGCACTTACTCTTGATGCCAGAGTGCAAATATCCCTCTGTGCATCTCGCATATATAGAAATGCATCCTTTAAATGCTCTATAGTCAATAATATACTGTCCCTGTCCAGGGTATCAATATTTTCAGTCAGGGAATCCGACCAAGCCACCCCAGCACTGCACATCCAGGCTGAGGCGATTGCTGGTCTCAGTATAACACCAGTATGTGTGTATATACTTTTTAGGATATTTTCCAGCTTTCTATCAGCTGGCTCCTTGAGGGCGGCCGTATCCGGAGACGGTAACGCCACTTGTTTTGATAAGCGTGTGAGCACCTTATCTACCCTAGGGGGTGTTTCCCAACGCGCCCTAACCTCTGGCGGGAAAGGGTATAATGCCAATAATTTTTTAGAAATTAGCAGTTTTTTATCGGGGGAAACCCACGCTTCATCACACACCTCATTTAATTCATCTGATTCAGGAAAAACTACGGGTAGTTTTTTCACACCCCACATAATACCCTTTTTTGTGGTACTTGTAGTATCAGAAATGTTCAAAACCTCCTTCATTGCCGTGATCATGTAACGTGTGGCCCTACTGGAAAATACGTTTGTTTCCTCACCGTCGACACTGGAGTCAGTGTCCGTGTCTGGGTCTGTGTCGACCATCTGAGGTAACGGGCGCTTTAGAGCCCCTGACGGTGTTTGAGACGCCTGGACAGGTATTAACTGTTTTTCCGGCTGTCTCATGTCGTCAACAGTCTTTTGTAAAGTGCTGACGCTATCACGTAATTCCTTCCATACGACCATCCAGTCAGGTGTCGACTCCCTAGGGGGTGACATCACTATTACAGGCAATTGCTCCGCCTCCATACCATTTTCCTCCTCATACTGTCACGATCCGGGTATCTGGACGCCATTTCTTACCCATCAGATGCCTCCTAAGGCTGGCTCAGCGCTCCAGGACCGGATCCCATCTGTTATCCTGATGTGCATATTCCCGCATCCTCTCCTGTCTCTCTGGACGCTGTCACAGTAACGCCTTATACATCTGGCATGGCGTCTCCCGCGGCCTCCGCCGCCGTTCCTGAGCTTCTGCATTCAGAGTGGCGATTACGTCAGCCGCGGCCTCCGCTGTGTCCGCGTGGTTGGATGTGCACCTGTCAGCCTGGCGTCTCCTGTCTCCGGTGGCCGGCGCCGCCATTACTGTTTTCCAGACCACATGGATTACAAACCAAACTTCCCTCCAAGTGTCTGCATGGGCGCAGCCATCTTGGATTCTGTCATCTGATCATATTCACCAATCTGCTGTCTGTATTATTAATTTGCATAATTGCCTAGCCAATGCCTTCCTTGCTGCAGGTATAAATAGGTTGTGCCTGAGCAAGGAAGGCGTCAGTGCTTTGGTTGTCAAACCTAGTTCCAGTTTGTCTCTCTTCTGTGAATGTCTTCCAGGTTCCAGCTCCTGTCTCCAGACTTCTGCTATAGAGACCCGCACCAGCATTCCATCTGCGGTGTAGCCTGACTCTCCGATCCATACTGGACTCACCTGCTTCCAGCTCAGCTTCCAGCAGTGTACAGCTTCTCTTAAAGGGCCGGTGTCCTTTCTGCAGTTTACCACTCTCCACCGGTATTATTATTTCTCCGCTCTCAAATTCTACATTTCATCTACATTGCATCGCTCTCAAGCTTTATTTATTATTTAACTGGTTCCAGCCAGTATCCACTCCGTGCCAACACCTGTCTGGTTCTAACCAGTACCCACAGCAGCATTTTATCTACAGCAGTCCAGCTTTCCCTGGAACACCAGCTGGTACGATCCTGGGCTTTCCTCATTGCTACAGTTGAGCCTGGTAAGGACTTTCCAACTTGCAGATAATAAGAACTGTCTCATACCACCAGAGCTCTGTGGCCCCTGCCACCCTGTAGTACCCAGGAACTGTATTATTATTTCTCTGCTGATTTTTATGTTACTTTTTACTGCTACTGTGATGCATGGAGTTTGTCATAAATAAATATCATTGACTTTTACTCAAGTTGTCGTGGTCACGCCTTCGGGCGCTTTCTCTTCATGTTACTTACATGTCCAGGGGTCTGATACAACCTCCCAGGTTCCGGTACATCTCAGCCCCTACAACTGAGGCTGCCTTCCGTCAGCTCAGGCCCTCAGTTGTGACAGTAAGCACTGACCAAATGAATCCAGCCGGAGACCAGGATCAAGCGGCCAGGCCGATGCAAGAACTGCCAGCCCGACTTGAACATCAGGAGGCTGCACAGGGCCACATCATCCGCTGTCTCCAGGATCTCTCTACTCGGCTGGATGGGATTCAGACAACTCTCCGTGGATCAGGCGCATCTGGGGCGTCAACCACAGTGACTCCAACTATAACCCCACCCACCTTACCCGTTTCTGCTCCACGTCTTCATCTTCCAACGCCAGCAAAATTTGACGGATCTCCAAGATTCTGCAGGGGATTTCTCAACCAGTGTGAGATTCAGTTTGAGCTACAACCTGGCAATTTTCCCAGTGACCGTACAAAAATTGCCTACATCATCTCTCTTCTCAGTGGCTCAGCCCTTGACTGGGCATCACCGTTATGGGAGAGGTCCGACACCCTGCTATCTTCTTACACTGCATTCGTGTCAACATTCAGGCGCATCTTCGACGAGCCAGGCCGGGTAACTTCAGCTTCGTCTGAGATTCTCCGTTTACGCCAGGGATCACATACTGTAGGACAATATCTTATACAGTTCCAGATCCTGGCATCCGAACTGGCATGGAACGACGAGGCCCTGTATGCTGCATTCTGGCATGGTTTATCTGAGTGTATTAAAGACGAGTTAGCTACCAGAGACTTACCCTCCAAGTTAGATGAGCTAATCTCACTTTGTACAAAAGTTGACTTACGTTTCAGAGAGAGAGCAACTGAGCGTGGAAGATCATCTGCTCCAAAATCTTCTGCTCCTCCTCCTCGCCAACTGTCACCAACTAAAGATGAGCCCATGCAAATTGGCCGTTCCCGTTTAACTCCTGCTGAGCGCCGAAGACGTCTCTCCGAGTCTCTCTGTCTTTATTGTGCAGCTCCGTCTCACACCATTAATGCTTGTCCCAAACGTCCGGGACTCCAGACCCTAGCTCGCCAAGGAGAGGGCCGGCTAGGAGTAATGATCTCCTCTCCATCCCCTCAAGATTGTAATCTCCCAGTCTCGCTTCAAGTTGCTCAACGTTATCAGAACGTCATTGCCCTCCTTGATTCCGGAGCAGCTGGGAACTTTATTACCGAAGCCTATGTTAAACGGTGGTCCCTACCCACCGAGAGACTTCCTTCCTCCTTTTCCTTAACTGCCGTGGATGGCAGTAAAATTTTTGATACAGTTATTGCTCTAAGGACTCTACCAGTTCGTCTGAGAGTGGGAGTTCTTCATTCCGAATTTATTTCACTTTTAGTGATTCCAAGAGCCACACATCCTGTGGTCCTGGGCCTTCCATGGCTCCGTCTTCACAATCCTACAATTGATTGGACGACTACGCAAATCCTGGCATGGGGTCCCTCCTGTGCTGAGACATGTTTGTTTAAAGTGTTGCCTGTCTGTTCTTCCTCCCCCAGGTCGTCTGATGTTCCACCTCCTCCATATCAAGATTTCAGATTTCACGGATGTGTTCAGTAAGGCTTCTGCTGATATCCTTCCTCCTCATAGAGAATGGGACTGCCCGATTGATCTCGTTCCAGGGAAGGTTCCACCTCGAGGCCGAACTTATCCGTTGTCTCTGCCCGAGACGCATTCTATGGAGGAATACATTAAAGAGAACCTAGCAAAGGGGTTCATTCGACCTTCTTCTTCTCCAGCCGGCGCAGGCTTCTTTTTTGTAAAAAAGAAAGATGGTGGTCTGCGGCCGTGCATCGACTACAGAGGTTTGAACGACATTACCATCAAGAACCGCTATCCTTTACCCCTGATTACTGAGCTCTTTGACAGAGTTAGCGGAGCTACCATCTTTACAAAGCTGGACTTGAGAGGTGCATACAATCTCATCCGGATCCGTGAGGGTGACGAGTGGAAGACCGCATTTAACACCCGTGACGGACATTATGAGTACCTCGTCATGCCCTTCGGATTGAGCAATGCTCCAGCTGTCTTCCAGCATTTCGTCAATGAGATCTTCAGAGACATTCTATACCGTCATGTCGTGGTCTATCTAGATGATATCCTCATTTTTGCCAACAATTTAGAGGAACATCGTTTTTGGGTAAAGGAGGTTCTGTCCCGTCTCCGTGTCAATCATCTCTATTGCAAATTAGAGAAATGCGTCTTTGAAGTCAAGTCCATTCCGTTTCTAGGGTACATTGTGTCCGGTTCCGGACTAGAGATGGATCCTGAGAAACTACAAGCAATCCAGAATTGGCCGGTACCCTTAACCCTCAAAGGGGTCCAGAGGTTCTTAGGGTTCGCCAATTATTACCGAAAGTTTATACGAGACTTTTCCACCATTGTGGCGCCTATTACTGCTTTCACCAAGAAGGGTGCTAACCCGTCCAAGTGGTCTGAAGAAGCCATGCAAGCTTTTCATCTTTTAAAACAGAGGTTCATCTCTGCGCCTGTCCTGAAACAGCCTGACATCGACTCTCCTTTCATCTTAGAGGTGGATGCCTCCTCCGTTGGAGTAGGAGCGGTGTCATCTCAGAGGGCTAAAGATGGC
Source organism: Pseudophryne corroboree (assembly GCF_028390025.1). Classification (NCBI taxonomy): domain Eukaryota; kingdom Metazoa; phylum Chordata; class Amphibia; order Anura; family Myobatrachidae; genus Pseudophryne; species Pseudophryne corroboree. Next base: position 197,682,068 of record NC_086448.1, read on the forward strand.
CATTTACATCCTTGCAGTTTCTTCTCACGGAAGTTCTCCCCAGCGGAACGCAACTATGCCATTGGCGACCAGGAGTTGCTAGCCATCAAGCTCGCTCTAGAGGAGTGGAGATATCTGTTGGAGGGAGCTTCTCATTCAATCACCATCCTTACAGACCACAAGAACCTTCTATATCTGAAAGGCGCACAATGTCTCAATCCTCGTCAGGCCAGATGGGCACTTTTCTTTTCCAGGTTCGACTTTAAACTCCAGTTCTGTCCGGGCTCTCAGAATCGCAAGGCCGATGCCCTTTCCCGCTCATGGGAGCAAGAAAATGAGTCAGAGTCTTCAGACAAGCATCCTATTATAAATCCGTTGGCATTCTCCACGGTAGGGATGGACTCTACGCCCCCATCAGGGAAAAGTTTTGTGAAGCCGACACTAAGGAAGAAGCTCATGCATTGGGCCCATGCTTCCCGCTTTGCCGGACATACAGGTATCCAAAAAACGCTGGAGTTTATCTCTAGGTCCTATTGGTGGCCAACTCTGAAAAAGGACGTTTTGGAGTTTATTGCATCTTGCCCAAAGTGTGCTCAACATAAAGTATCCCGCCAGTCGCCTGCGGGGCAACTGGTTCCACTATCTGTTCCCCGTCGACCATGGACCCATTTGTCGATGGATTTTATTACAGATTTGCCCATGTGCAACAAGTTCAATACCATCTGGGTGGTAGTTGACCGGTTCACCAAGATGGCACACTTCATTCCTCTCACCGGTCTTCCGTCAGCTTCCAAGTTGGCTCAAGTATTCATACAAGAGATCTTCCGACTCCACGGTCTTCCGGAAGAAATTATTTCAGATCGAGGAGTTCAATTCACAGCCAAATTCTGGCGAAGTTTATGTCAAGTCCTCCAAGTCAAGCTAAAGTTTTCCACGGCTTACCATCCTCAGACCAATGGTCAAACCGAGAGGGTGAATCAGGACTTGGAGTCCTTCCTCCGCATCTATGTGTCCTCCTCTCAAGATGACTGGGTTCAATTACTTCCCTGGGCCGAGTTCTGTCATAACAACCAGTATCATTCTTCATCTTCTTCAACACCATTCTTCACCAACTTTGGATTCCACCCTAAAGTCCCTGAGTTCCAACCGCTTCCAGCAACTTCTGTTCCCGCAGTGGATATCACCTTGCATCAGTTTGCCAATATCTGGAAGAGCGTACGATCAGCTCTGCTCAAGGCATCGTTCAGGTACAAGAAGTTTGCGGATAAGAAGCGTCGAGCAGTTCCTGCTCTCAAGGTGGGTGATCGGGTATGGTTATCCACGAAGAATTTGAGGTTGAGAGTTCCCAGTATGAAGTTTGCACCTCGCTTCATCGGTCCTTTTAAAATTGATCAAGTCATCAATCCTGTTGCTTACAGACTCCAGTTACCTCCTTTCTTAAAAATACCCAGGACATTCCATGTTTCCCTGTTGAAACCGTTAATCTTGAATCGGTTTCATTCCTCACTTCCTCCAACTCCGAAAGTCCAAACTCAACGAGGCGTTGAGTATGAAGTGGCCAAGATCCTGGACTCACGTCACCGTTACGGTCGACTTCAGTATCTTATTGACTGGAAGGGTTATGGCCCTGAGGAACGTTCATGGACCAATGCTTCTGATGTCCATGCTCCTGCCTTGGTCCGGAGATTCCATTCCAAGTTTCCTCAAAAGCCAAAGAAGTGTCCTGGGGCCACTCCTAAAGGGGGGGGTGCTGTCACGATCCGGGTATCTGGACGCCATTTCTTACCCATCAGATGCCTCCTAAGGCTGGCTCAGCGCTCCAGGACCGGATCCCATCTGTTATCCTGATGTGCATATTCCCGCATCCTCTCCTGTCTCTCTGGACGCTGTCACAGTAACGCCTTATACATCTGGCATGGCGTCTCCCGCGGCCTCCGCCGCCGTTCCTGAGCTTCTGCATTCAGAGTGGCGATTACGTCAGCCGCGGCCTCCGCTGTGTCCGCGTGGTTGGATGTGCACCTGTCAGCCTGGCGTCTCCTGTCTCCGGTGGCCGGCGCCGCCATTACTGTTTTCCAGACCACATGGATTACAAACCAAACTTCCCTCCAAGTGTCTGCATGGGCGCAGCCATCTTGGATTCTGTCATCTGATCATATTCACCAATCTGCTGTCTGTATTATTAATTTGCATAATTGCCTAGCCAATGCCTTCCTTGCTGCAGGTATAAATAGGTTGTGCCTGAGCAAGGAAGGCGTCAGTGCTTTGGTTGTCAAACCTAGTTCCAGTTTGTCTCTCTTCTGTGAATGTCTTCCAGGTTCCAGCTCCTGTCTCCAGACTTCTGCTATAGAGACCCGCACCAGCATTCCATCTGCGGTGTAGCCTGACTCTCCGATCCATACTGGACTCACCTGTTTCCAGCTACAACATCACCTGCTTCCAGCTCAGCTTCCAGCAGTGTACAGCTTCTCTTAAAGGGCCGGTGTCCTTTCTGCAGTTTACCACTCTCCACCGGTATTATTATTTCTCCGCTCTCAAATTCTACATTTCATCTACATTGCATCGCTCTCAAGCTTTATTTATTATTTAACTGGTTCCAGCCAGTATCCACTCCGTGCCAACACCTGTCTGGTTCTAACCAGTACCCACAGCAGCATTTTATCTACAGCAGTCCAGCTTTCCCTGGAACACCAGCTGGTACGATCCTGGGCTTTCCTCATTGCTACAGTTGAGCCTGGTAAGGACTTTCCAACTTGCAGATAATAAGAACTGTCTCATACCACCAGAGCTCTGTGGCCCCTGCCACCCTGTAGTACCCAGGAACTGTATTATTATTTCTCTGCTGATTTTTATGTTACTTTTTACTGCTACTGTGATGCATGGAGTTTGTCATAAATAAATATCATTGACTTTTACTCAAGTTGTCGTGGTCACGCCTTCGGGCGCTTTCTCTTCATGTTACTTACATGTCCAGGGGTCTGATACAACCTCCCAGGTTCCGGTACATCTCAGCCCCTACAACTGAGGCTGCCTTCCGTCAGCTCAGGCCCTCAGTTGTGACACATACATGTCGACACAACGTACCGACACACAGCACACACACAGGGAATGCTCTGATAGAGGACAGGACCCCACTAGCCCTTTGGGGAGACAGAGGGAGAGTTTGCCAGCACACACCAGATCGCTATATATATATACAGGGATAACCTTATATAAGTGTTTTTCCCTTATATAGCTGCTGTATTATTAATCTGCCAAATTTAGTGCCCCTCCTCTCTTGTTTTACCCTGTTTCTGTAGTACAGGACTGCAGGGGAGAGTCAGAGAGCTTCCCTCCAACGGAGCTGTGAGGGAAAATGGCGCTTGTGTGCTGAGGAGATAGGCTCCGCCCCCTTCTCGGCGGCCTTTCTCGCGCTTTTTTAAGGAAAAACTGGCAGGGGTTAAATGCATCCATATAGCCCAGGAGCTATATGTGATGTATTTTTAGCCATCTAAGGTGTTTTTATTGCGTCTCAGGGCGCCCCCCCCCCCAGCGCCCTGCACCCTCAGTGACCGGAGTGTGAAGTGTGCTGAGAGCAATGGCGCACAGCTGCGGTGCTGTGCGCTACCTTATTGAAGACAGGACGTCTTCTGCCACCGATTTCCCGGACCTCTTCAGTCTTCTGGCTCTGTAAGGGGGCCGGCGGCGCGGCTCTGGGACCCATCCATGGCTGGGCCTGTGATCGTCCCTCTGGAGCTAATGTCCAGTAGCCTAAGAAGCCCAATCCACTCTGCACGCAGGTGAGTTCGCTTCTTCTCCCCTTAGTCCCTCGGTGCAGTGAGCCTGTTGCCAGCAGGTCTCACTGAAAATAAAAAACCTAAAACTAAACTTTTCACTAAGCAGCACAGGAGAGCCACCTAGTGTGCACCCTTCTCGTTCGGGCACAAAAATCTAACTGAGGCTTGGATGAGGGTCATAGGGGGAGGAGCCAGTGCACATCAGGTAGTCCTAAAGCTTTTACTTTTGTGCCCAGTCTCCTGCGGAGCCGCTATTCCCCATGGTCCTTACGGAGTCCCCAGCATCCACTTAGGACGTTAGAGAAAAGGGCATTCCGGAGGAAGTCATTCCTACGCTGATTCAAGCCAGGAAAGATGTAACTGCAAAACATTATCACCGCATATGGCGGAAATATGTTGCTTGGTGTGAGGCCAAAAAAGGCCCCAACAGAGGAATTTCAACTAGGTCGATTTCTGCATTTCCTACAAGCAGGAGTGTCTATGGGCCTAAAATTAGGCTCCATTAAGATACAGATCTCGGCTCTGTCGTTTTTCTTCCAGAAAGCATTAGCTTCAATACCTGAAGTTCAGACATTGTAAAAGGAGTGCTGCATATTCAGCCCCCGGTTGTGCCTCCAGTGGCACCTTGGGATCTCAACGTGGTGTTGAGTTTCTTAAAATCACATTGGTTTGAACCACTAAAAACCGTGGATCTAAAATATCTCACGTTGCAAGTGGTCATGTTATTGGCCTTGGTTTCGGCCAGGCGTGTATCAGAATTGGCGGCTTTGTCATATAAAAGTCCTTATCTGATTTTCCATATGGATAGGGCAGAATTGAGGACTCGTCCCCAGTTTCTCTCTAAGGTGGTATCAGCTTTTCACTTGAACCAACCTATTGTGGTGCCTGCGGCTACTAGGGACTTGGAGGATTCCAAGTTACTGGACGTAGTCAGGGCCTTGAAAAATTATGTTTCCAGGACGGCTAGAGTCAGGAAAATTGACTCGCTATTTATCCTGTATGCACCCAAAAGGCTGGGTGCTCCTGCTTCTAAGCAGACTATCGCTCGCTGGATCTGTGACACGATTCAGCAGGCGCATTCTGCGGCTGGACTGCCGCATCTTAAATCAGTGAAAGCCCATTCCACAGGGAAGGTGGGCTCATCTTGGGCGGCTGCCCGAGGGGTCTCGGCTTTACAACTTTGCCGAGCTGTTACTTGGTCAGGGGCAAACACGTTTGCAAAATTCTACAAAATTGATACCCTGGCTGAGGAGGACCTGGAGTTCTCTCATTCGGTGCTGCAAAGTCATCCGCACTCTCCCGCCCGTTTGGGAGCTTTGGTATAATCCCCATGGTCCTTACGGAGTTCCCAGCATCCACTAGGACGTCAGAGAAAAAATAAGATTTTACTTACCGATAAATCTATTTCTCGTAGTCCGTAGTGGATGCTGGGACTCCGTCAGGACCATGGGGATTAGCGGCTCCGCAGGAAACAGGGCACAAAAATAAAAGCTTTAGGACTAGGTGGTGTGCACTGGCTCCTCCCCCTATGACCCTCCTCCAAGCCTCAGTTAGGATACTGTGCCCGGACGAGCGTACACAATAAGGAAGGATTTTGAATCCCGGGTAAGACTCATACCAGCCACACCAATCACACCGTACAACTTGTGATCTGAACCCAGTTAACAGTATGACAAACGTAGGAGCCTCTAAACAGACGGCTCACAACAATAACAACACGATTTTTTTGTAACAATAACTATGTACAAGTATTGCAGACAATCCGCACTTGGGATGGGCGCCCAGCATCCACTACGGACTACGAGAAATAGATTTATCGGTAAGTAAAATCTTATTTTCTCTGACGTCCTAGTGGATGCTGGGACTCCGTCAGGACCATGGGGATTATACCAAAGCTCCCAAACGGGCGGGAGAGTGCGGATGACTCTGCAGCACCGAATGAGAGAACTCCAGGTCCTCTTTAGCCAGGGTATCAAACTTGTAGAATTTTACAAACGTGTTCTCCCCCGACCACGTAGCTGCTCGGCAGAGTTGTAATGCAGAGACCCCTCGGGCAGCCGCCCAAGATGAGCCCACCTTCCTTGTGAAATGGGCCTTGATAGATTTAGGCTGTGGCAGGCCTGCCACAGAATGTGCAAGTTGAATTGTGCTACAAATCCAACGAGCAATCATCTGCTTAGAAGCAGGAGCACCCAGCTTGTTGGGTGCATACAGTATAAACAGCGAGTCAGATTTTCTGACTCCAGCCGTCCTTGAAATATATATTTTCAATGCCCTGACAACGTCCAGCAACTTGGAATCCTCCAAATCGCTAGTAGCCGCAGGCACCACAATAGGCTGGTTCAGGTGAAACGCTGAAACCACCTTAGGCAGAAACTGAGGACGCGTCCGCAGTTCTGCCCTGTCCGTATGGAAAATCAGATATGGGCTTTTATACGATAAAGCCGCCAATTCTGACACTCTCCTGGCTGAAGCCAGGGCCAGTAGCATGGTTACTTTCCATGTAAGATATATCAAATCCACCGATTTGAGTGGCTCAAACCAATGGGATTTGAGAAAATCCAAAACTACATTAAGATCCCACGGAGCCACTGGGGGCACAACCGGGGGCTGTATATGTAGTACTCCTTTTACAAAAGTCTGGACTTCAGGAACTGAAGCCAATTCTTTCTGGAAGAAAATCGACAGGGCCGAAATTTGAACCTTAATGGACCCCAATTTGAGGCCCATAGACAATCCTGTTTGCAGGAAATGTAGGAATCGACCCAGTTGAAATTCCTCCGTCGGGGCCTTCCTGGCCTCACACCACGCAACATATTTTCTCCAAATGCGGTGATAATGTTGTGCAGTCACCTCCTTCCTGGCTTTTACCAGGGTAGGGATGACCTCTTCCGGAATGCCTTTTTCCCTTAGAATTCGGCGTTCAACCGCCATGCCGTCAAACGCAGCCGCGGTAAGTCTTGGAATAGACACGGTCCCTGCTGAAGCAGGTCCCGTCTTAGAGGTAGAGGCCACGGATCTTCCGTGAGCATCTCCTGAAGTTCCGGGTACCAAGTTCTTCTTGGCCAATCCGGAGCCACGAGTATCGTTCTTACTCCCCTTTGCCGTATAATTCTCAGTACTTTTGGTATGAGAGGCAGAGGAGGAAACACATACACTGACTGGAACACCCACGGTGTTACCAGAGCGTCCACAGCTATTGCCTGAGGGTCTCTTGACCTGGCGCAATACCTGTCCAGTTTTTTGTTGAGGCGGGACGCCATCATATCCACCTTTGGTTTTTCCCAACGGTTCACAATCATGTGGAAGACTTCTGGATGAAGTCCCCACTCTCCCGGGTGTAGATCGTGTCTGCTGAGGAAGTCCGCTTCCCAGTTGTCCACTCCCGGAATGAACACTGCTGACAGTGCTATCACATGATCTTCCGCCCAGCGAAGAATCCTTGCAGCTTCTGCCATTGCCCTCCTGCTTCTTGTGCCGCCCTGTCTGTTTACGTGGGCGACTGCCGTGATGTTGTCCGACTGGATCAACACCGGCTGACCCTGAAGCAGGGGTTTTGCCAGGCTTAGAGCATTGTAAATCGCTCTTAGCTCCAGTATATTTATGTGAAGAGACATCTCCAGGCTTGACCACACTCCCTGGAAGTTTCTTCCCTGTGTGACCGCTCCCCAGCCTCTCAGACTGGCATCCGTGGTCACCAGGACCCAGTCCTGTATGCCGAATCTGCGGCCCTCTAACAGATGAGCACTCTGCAACCACCACAGAAGAGACACCCTTGTCCGTGGAGACAAAGTTATCCGCTGATGCATCTGCAGATGCGATCCGGACCATTTGTCCAGCAGATCCCACTGAAAAGTTCGTGCGTGGAATCTGCCGAATGGAATCGCTTCGTAAGAAGCCACCATTTTTCCCAGGACTCTTGTGCATTGATGCACAGACACTTTTCCTGGTTTTAGGAGGTTCCTGACAAGTTCGGATAACTCCCTGGCTTTCTCCTCCGGAAGAAACACCTTTTTCTGAACCGTGTCCAGAATCATTCCCAGGAACAGCAGACGTGTCGTCGGGGTCAATTGAGATTTTGGAAAATTCAGAATCCACCCGTGCTGTTGCAGCACTACTTGGGTTAGTGCTACTACGTCCCCCAGCTGTTCTCTGGACCTTGCCCTTATCAGGAGATCGTCCAAGTAAGGGATAATTAATACGCCTTTTCTTCGCAGAAGAAACATCATTTCGGCCATTACCTTGGTAAAGACCCGAGGTGCCGTGGACAATCCAAACGGCAGCGTCTGAAACTGATAATGACAGTTTTGCACCACGAACCTGAGGTACCCTTGATGTGAAGGGCAAATTGGGACATGCAGGTAAGCATCCTTGATGTCCAGGGACACCATAAAGTCCCCTTCTTCCAGATTCGCTATCACTGCTCTGAGTGACTCCATCTTGAACTTGAATTTTTGTATGTACAGGTTCAAAGATTTCAGATTTAGAATAGGTCTTACCGAGCCGTCCGGCTTCGGTACCACAAATAGTGTGGAATAATACCCCTTTCCCTGTTGTAGGAGGGGTACCTTGACTATCACCTGCTGAGAATACAGCTTGTGAATGGCTTCCAATACCGTCGCCCTGTCTGAGGGAGACGTTGGCAGAGCAGACTTTAGGAACCGGCGAGGGGGAGACTTCTCGAATTCCAACCTGTAACCCTGAGATACTACCTGCAGGATCCAGGGGTCCACCTGTGAGTGAGCCCACTGTGCGCTGAAATTCTTGAGTCGACCCCCGACCGCCCCTGAGTCCGCTTGTAAAGCCCCAACGTCATGCTGAGGGCTTTGCAGAAGCCGGGGAGGGCTTCTGCTCCTGGGAGGGAGCTGCTTGGTGCACTCTCTTACCCTTTCCTTTGCCTCGGGGCAGATATGACTGTCCTTTTGCCCGCTTGTTCTTATAGGAACGAAAGGACTGCGGCTGAAAAGACGGTGTCTTTTTCTGTTGGGAGGGGACCTGAGGTAAAAAGGTGGATTTCCCGGCTGTTGCCGTGGCCACCAAATCCGATAGACCGACCCCAAATAATTCCTCCCCTTTATACGGCAATACTTCCATATGCCGTTTGGAATCCGCATCACCTGACCACTGTCGCGTCCATAAACTTCTTCTGGCAGATATGGACATCGCACTTACTCTCGATGCCAGAGTGCAAATATCCCTCTGAGCATCTCGCATATAAAGAAAAGCATCCTTTAATTGCTCTATAGTCAATAAAATACTGTCCCTATCCAGGGTATCAATATTTTCAGTCAGGGAATCCGACCAAACCACCCCAGCACTGCACATCCATGCAGAGGCGATGGCTGGTCGCAGTATAACACCAGTATGAGTGTATATACTTTTCAGGGTAGTTTCCAGCCTCCTATCAGCTGGATCCTTGAGGGCGGCCGTTTCAGGAGACGGTAACGCCACTTGTTTTGATAAGCGTGTGAGTGCCTTATCCACCCTAGGGGGTGTTTCCCAGCGCGCCCTAACCTCTGGCGGGAAAGGATATAATGCCAATAACTTCTTTGAAATTAGCAGTTTTCTATCGGGGTTAACCCACGCTTCATCACACACTTCATTCAATTCCTCTGATTCAGGAAAAACTACAGGTAGTTTTTTCAGACCCCACATAATACCCCTTTTTGTGGTACTTGCAGTATCAGAGATATGCAAAGCCTCCTTCATTGCCGTGATCATATAACGTGTGGCCCTACTGGAAAATACGTTTGTTTCTTCACCGTCGACACTGGATTCGGTGTCCGTGTCTGGGTCTGTGTCGACCGACTGAGGTAAAGGGCGTTTTACAGCCCCTGACGGTGTCTGAGACGCCTGGACAGGTACTAACTGGTTTGCCGGCCGTCTCATGTCGTCAACTGATTTTTGTAATGTGCTGACATTATCACGTAATTCCATAAACAAAGCCATCCATTCCGGTGTCGACTCCCTAGGGGGTGACATCACCATTACCGGCAATTGCTCCGCCTCCACACCAACATCGTCCTCATACATGTCGACACACACGTACCGACACACAGCAGACACACAGGGAATGCTCTTATCGAAGACAGGACCCCACTAGCCCTTTGGGGAGACAGAGGGAGAGTTTGCCAGCACACACCCAAGCGCTATAAATATATAGGAACAACCCTACAGAAGTGTTGTTTCCTTTATAGCAGCTTAATATAACAATATCGCCAAAAAAGTGCCCCCCCTCTCTGTTTTTTTACCCTGTTTCTGTAGTGCAGTGCAGGGGAGAGTCCTGGGAGCCTTCCTCGCAGCGGAGCTGTGCAGGAAAATGGCGCTGTGTGCTGAGGAGATAGGCCCCGCCCCCTATTTCGGCGGGCTCTTCTCCCGGTGTTTGTGAGACCTGGCAGGGGTTAAATACATCCATATAGCCCCAGGGGCTATATGTGATGTATTTTTAGCCAGAACAAGGTATTATCATTGCTGCCCAGGGCGCCTCCCCCCCAGCGCCCTGCACCCTCAGTGACCGCTGGTGTGAAGTGTGCTGACAACAATGGCGCACAGCTGCAGTGCTGTGCGCTACCTCATGAAGACTGAAAAGTCTTCTGCCGCCGGTTTCTGGACCTCTTCACTTTTCGGCATCTGCAAGGGGGTCGGCGGCGCGGCTCCGGGACCGGACTCCATGGCTGGGCCTGTGTTCGATCCCTCTGGAGCTAATGGTGTCCAGTAGCCTAAGAAGCCAATCCATCCTGCACGCAGGTGAGTTCACTTCTTCTCCCCTAAGTCCCTCGTTGCAGTGAGCCTGTTGCCAGCAGGACTCACTGAAAATAAAAAACCTAATAACTTTTTCTAAGCAGCTCTTTAGGAGAGCCACCTAGATTGCACCCTGCTCGGACGGGCACAAAAACCTAACTGAGGCTTGGAGGAGGGTCATAGGGGGAGGAGCCAGTGCACACCACCTAGTCCTAAAGCTTTTATTTTTGTGCCCTGTCTCCTGCGGAGCCGCTAATCCCCATGGTCCTGACGGAGTCCCAGCATCCACTAGGACGTCAGAGAAAATAAGAATTTACTTACCGATAATTCTATTTCTCGGAGTCCGTAGTGGATGCTGGGGTTCCTGAAAGGACCATGGGGAATAGCGGCTCCGCAGGAGACAGGGCACAAAAAGTAAAGCTTTAGGATCAGGTGGTGTGCACTGGCTCCTCCCCCTATGACCCTCCTCCAAGCCAGTTAGGTACTGTGCCCGGACGAGCGTACACAATAAGGGAGGAATTTTGAATCCCGGGTAAGACTCATACCAGCCACACCAATCACACCGTACAACTTGTGATCTAAACCCAGTTAACAGTATGATAACAGCGGAGCCTCTGAAAAGATGGCTCACAACAATAATAACCCGATTTTTGTAACTATGTACAAGTATTGCAGATAATCCGCACTTGGGATGGGCGCCCAGCATCCACTACGGACTCCGAGAAATAGAATTATCGGTAAGTAAATTCTTATTTTCTCTATCGTCCTAGTGGATGCTGGGGTTCCTGAAAGGACCATGGGGATTATACCAAAGCTCCCAAACGGGCGGGAGAGTGCGGATGACTCTGCAGCACCGAATGAGAGAACTCCAGGTCCTCTTTTGCCAGGATATCAAATTTGTAGAATTTTACAAACGTGTTCTCCCCTGACCACGTAGCTGCTCGGCAGAGTTGTAATGCCGAGACCTCTCGGGCAGCCGCCCAAGATGAGCCCACCTTCCTTGTGGAATGGGCCTTAACCGATTTAGACTGTGGCAGGCCTGCCTCAGAATGTGCAAGTTGAATTGTGTTACAAATCCAACGAGCAATCGCCTGCTTAGAAGCAGGCGCACCCAACTTGTTGGGTGCATACAGTATAAACAGCGAGTCAGATTTTCTGACTCCAGCTGTCCTGGAACATATTTTCAGGGCCCTGACAACTCCTAGCAACTTGGAGTCCTCCAAGTCCCTAGTAGGTGCAAGGCACCACAATAAGCTGGTTCAGGTGAAACACTGACACCACCTTAGGGAGAGAACTGGGGACGAGTCCGCAGCTCTGCCCTGTCCGAATGGACAAACAGATATGGGCTTTTTTGAGAAAAAACCACCAATTTGACACTCGCCTGGTCCAGGCCAGGGCCAAGAGCATGGTCACTTTTTATGTGAGATGCTTCAAATCCACATATTTGACTGGTTTTAAACCAATGTGATTTGAGGAATCCCAGAACTACGTTGAGATCCCACAGTGCCACTGGAGGCACAAAAAAGGGGTTTGTATATGCAATACTCCCTTGACAAACTTCTGGACTTCAGGAACTGAAGCCAATTCTTTCTGGAAGAAAATTTACAGGGCCGAATTTGAACCTTAATGGACCCCAATTTGAGGCCCATAGACACTCCTGTTTTCAGGAAATGCAGGAAACGACCGAGTTGAAATTTCTTTGTGGGCCTTCCTGGCCTCACACCACGCAACATATCTTCGCCACACGTGGTGATAATGTTGTGCGGTCACCTCCTTTCTGGCTTTGACCAGGGTAGGAATGACCTCTTCCGGAATGCCTTTTTTCCCTTAGGATCCGGCTTTCCATCGCCATGCCGACAAACGCAGCTGCGGTAAGTCTTGGAACAGACATGGTACTTGCTGAAGCAAGTCCCTTCTTAGCGGCAGAGGCCATAAGACCTCTGTAAGCATCTCTTGAAGTTCCGGGTACCAAGTCCTTCTTGGCCAATCCGGAGCCATGAGTATAGTTCTTACTCCTCTACGTCTTATAATTCTCAGCACCTTAGGTATGAGAAGCAGAGGAGGGAACACATACACCGACTGGTACACCCACGGTGTTACCAGAACGTCCACATCTATTGCCTGAGGGTCTCTTGACCTGGCGCAATACCTGTCCCGTTTTTTGTTCAAAGGGACGCCATCATGTCCACCTTTGGTATTTCCCAACGGTTTACAATCATGTGGAAAAAACTTCTCAATGAAGTTTCCACTCTCCCGGGTGGAGGTCGTGCTGAGGAAGTCTGCTTCCCAGTTTCCATTCCCGGGATGAAAAACTGCTGACAGTGTTATCACATGATTTTCCGCCCAGCGAAAAGTCCTTGCAGTTTCTGCCATTGCCCTCCTGCTTCTTGTGTCGCCCTGTCTGTTTACGTGGGCGACTGCCGTGATGTTTTTCCCACTGGATCAATACCGGCTGACCTTGAAGCAGAGGTCTTGCTAAGCTTAGAGCATTATAAATTTACCCTTAGCTCCAGTATATTTATGTGGAGAAAAGTCTCCATACTTGATCACACTCCCTGGAAATTTTTCCCTTGTGTGACTGCTCCCCAGCCTCTCAGGCTGGGCTCCGTGGTTACCAGCATCCAATCCTGAATGCCGAATCTGCTGCCCTCTAGAAGATGAGCACTCTATAACCACCACAGGAGAGACACCCTTGTCCTTGGATATTGGGTTATCCGCTGATGCATCTGAAGATGCGATCCGGACCATTTGTCCAGCAGATCCCACTGAAAAGTTCTTACGTGAAATCTGCCGAATGGAATTGCTTCGTAGGAAGCCACCATTTTTACCAGGACCCTTGTGCAATGATGCACTGTTTTTAGGAGGTTCCTGACTTGCTCGGATAACTCCCTGGCTTTCTCTTCCGGGAGAAACACCTTTTTCTGGACTGTGTCCAGAATCATCCCTAGGCACAGCAGACGTGTCGTCGGGATCAGCTGCGATTTTGGAATATTTAGAATCCACCCCTGCTGATTGTAGCAGTATCCGAGATAGTGCTACTCCGACCTCCAACTGTTCCCTGGACTATGCCCCTATCAGGAGATCGTCCAAGTAAGGGATAATTAAGACGCCTTTTCTTCGAAGAAGAATCATCAATTCGGCCATTACCTTGGTAAAGACCCCAGGGTGCCGTGGACAATCCAAACGGCAGCGTCTGAAACTGATAGTGACAGTTCTGCACCACGAACCTGAGGTACCCTTAGTGAGAAGGGCAAATTTGGGACATAGAGGTAAGCATCCCTGATGTCCCGGGACACTATATAGTCCCCTTATTCCTGGTTCGTTATCACTGCTCTGAGTGACTTCATCTTAATTTGAACCTTTGTAAGTGTTCAAAAAAAAATTTTTTTGAATAAGTCTCACCTAGCCTTCTGGCTTCAGTACCACAATATAGTGTGGAATAATACCCCTTTTCTGTAGTAGGAGGGGTAATTTAATTATCACCTGCTGGGAATACAGCTTGTGAATTTTTTTTCCATACTACCTCCTTGTCGGAGGGAGACTTGGTAAAGCAGACTTCAGGAGCCTGCGAAGGGGAAACGTCTCGACATTCCCATCTGTACCCCCGGGATACTACTTGTAGGATCCAGGGGTCCTGTACGGTCTCAGCGCCATACTGAGAACTTGTCAGACGCGGTGGAACGCTTCTGTTCCTGGGAATGGGCTGCCTGCTGCAGTCTTCTTCCCTTTCCTCTATCCCTGGGCAGATATGATCTTATAGGGACGAGAGGACTGAGGCTGAAAAGACGGTGTCTTTTTCTGCAGAGATGTGACTTAGGGTAAAAAACGGTGGATTTTCCAGCAGTTGCCGTGACCACCAGGTCCGATGGACCGACCCCAAACAAGTCCTCTTCCTGTATACGGCCATACTGTGCCGTTTGGAATCTGCATCACCTGACCACTGTCGTGTCCATAACATCTTCTGACAGTTATGGACATCGCGTTTATTCATGATGCCAGAGTGCAAATATCCCTCTGTGCATCTCGCATATATAGAAATGCTCTATAGTCAATAAAATACTGTCCCTGTCAAGGGTATCAATATTTTTAGTCAGGGAATCCGACCAAGCCACCCTAGCTCTGCACATCCAGGCTGAGGCGATCGCTGGCCGTAGTATAACACCAGTATGTGTGTATATACTTTTTATTATATTTTCCAGCCTTGTCAGCTGGTCCTTGATGACGGCCCTATCTATAGACGGTACCGCCACTTGTTTTGATAAGCGTGTGAGCGCCTTATCCACCTTAAAGGGTGTTTCCCAACGCGCCCTAACTTCTGGCGGGAAAGGGTATACCGCCCATAATTTTCTATCGGGGGGAACCCACGCATCATCACACACTTTATTTAATTTTTCTGATTCAGGAAAAACTATGGTAGTTTTTTCACATCCCACATAATACCCTCTTTTGTGGTACTTGTAGTATCAGAAATACGTAACACCTCCTTCATTGCCTTTAACGTGTGGCCCTAATAAGGAATACGTTTGTTTATTCACCGTCGACACTGGATTCAGTGTCCCTGTCTGTGTCTGTGTCGACCGACTAAAGTAAACGGGCGTTTTAAAACCCTTGACGGTGTTTTTGAGACGTCTGGACCGTACTAATTGTTTGTCGGCCGTCTCATGTCGTCAACCGACCTTGCAGCGTGTTGACATTATCACGTAATTTCCTAAATAAGCCATCCATTCCGGTGTCGACTCCCTAGAGAGTGACATCACCATTACAGGCAATTGCTCCGCCTCCTCACCAACATCGTCCTCCTACCTGTCGACACACACGTACCGACACACAGCACACACACAGGGAATGCTCTGATAGAGGACAGGACCCACTAGCCCTTTGGAGAGACAGAGGGAGAGTTTGCCAGCACACACCAAAACGCTATAATTATATAGGGACAACCTTATATAAGTGTTTTCCCTTATAGCATCTTAATATATATATAAGCATATCGCCAAATTAGTGCCCCCCCTCTCTGTTTTAACCCTGTTTCTGTAGTGCAGTGCAGGGGAGAGCCTGGGAGCCTTCCCTCCAGCCTTTCTGTGAGGGAAAATGGCGCTGTGTGCTGAGGAGATAGGCCCCGCCCCTTTTTCGGCGGCCTCGTCTCCCGCTCTTAACGGATTCTGGCAGGGGTTAAATATCTCCATATAGCCTCCGGAGGCTATATGTGAGGTATTTTTAGCCAAATTAGGTATTCATTTGCCTCCCAGGGCGCCCCCCTCCCAGCGCCCTGCACCCTCAGTGACTGCCGTGTGAAGTGTGTTGAGAGGAAAATGGCGCACAGCTGCAGTGCTGTGCGCTACCTTTAGAAGACTGAGGAGTCTTCTGCCGCCGATTCTGGACCTCTTCTTACTTCAGCATCTGCAAGGGGGCCGGCGGCAAGGCTCCGGTGACCATCCAGGCTGTACCTGTGATCGTCCCTCTGGAGCTGATGTCCAGTAGCCAAGAAGCCAATCCATCCTGCACGCAGGTGAGTTCACTTCTTCTCCCCTAAGTCCCTCGTTGCAGTGATCCTGTTGCCAGCAGGACTCACTGTAAAATAAAAAACCTAAGCTAAACTTTCCTAAGCAGCTCTTTAGGAGAGCCACCTAGATTGCACCCTTCTCGGCCGGGCACAAAAATCTAACTGGCTTGGAGGAGGGTCATAGGGGGAGGAGCCAGTGCACACCACCTGATCCTAAAGCTTTACTTTTTGTGCCCTGTCTCCTGCGGAGCCGCTATTCCCCATGGTCCTTTCAGGAACCCCAGCATCCACTAGGACGATACAGAAATAAGAATTTACTTACCGATAATTCTATTTCTCATAGTCCGTAGTGGATGCTGGGGACTCCGAAAGGACCATGGGGAATAGCGGCTCCGCAGGAGACTGGGCACAAAAGTAAAAGCTTTAAGACTACCTGGTGTGCACTGGCTCCTCCCCCTATGACCCTCCTCCAAGCCTCAGTTAGGATACTGTGCCCGGACGAGCGTACACAATAAGGAAGGATTTTGAATCCCAGGTAAGACTCATACCAGCCACACCAATCACACCGTACAACTTGTGATCTGAACCCAGTTAACAGCATGATAACAGAGGAGCCTCTGAAAAGATGGCTCACAACAATAATAACCCGATTTTTTGTAACAATAACTATGTACAAGTATTGCAGACAATCCGCACTTGGGATGGGCGCCCAGCATCCACTACGGACTATGAGAAATAGAATTATCGGTAAGTAAATTCTTATTTTCTCTGACGTCCTAGTGGATGCTGGGGACTCCGAAAGGACCATGGGGATTATACCAAAGCTCCCAAACGGGCGGGAGAGTGCGGATGACTCTGCAGCACCGAATGAGAGAACTCCAGGTCCTCCTCAGCCAGGGTATCAAATTTGTAGAATTTAGCAAACGTGTTTGCCCCTGACCAAGTAGCTGCTCGGCAAAGTTGTAAAGCCGAGACCCCTCGGGCAGCCGCCCAAGATGAGCCCACTTTCCGTGTGGAATGGGCTTTTACAGATTTTGGCTGTGGCAGGCCTGCCACAGAATGTGCAAGCTGAATTGTACTACAAATCCAACGAGCAATAGTCTGCTTAGAAGCAGGAGCACCCAGCTTGTTGGGTGCATACAGGATAAACAGCGAGTCAGATTTTCTGACTCCAGCCGTCCTGGAAACATATATTTTCAGGGCCCTGACTACGTCCAGCAACTTGGAATCCTCCAAGTCCCTAGTAGCCGCAGGCACCACAATAGGCTGGTTTAAGTGAAATGCTGAAACCACCTTAGGGAGAAATTGAGGACGAGTCCTCAATTCTGCCCTGTCCGTATGAAAAATTAGGTAAGGGCTTTTATAGGATAAAGCCGCCAATTCTGAGACACGCCTGGCTGAAGCCAGGGCTAACAGCATTACCACTTTCCATGTGAGATATTTTAAGTCCACAGTGGTGAGTGGTTCAAACCAATGTGATTTTAGGAACCCCAAAACTACATTGAGATCCCAAGGTGCCACTGGAGGCACAAAAGGAGGCTGTATATGCAGTACCCCCTTGACAAACGTCTGAACTTCAGGAACTGAAGCTAGTTCTTTTTGGAAGAATATTGACAGGGCCGAAATTTGAACCTTAATGGACCCTAATTTTAGGCCCATAGACAGTCCCGTTTGCAGGAAATGCAGGAAACGACCCAGTTGAAATTCCTCTGTAGGGGCCTTCCTGGCCTCACACCACGCAACATATTTACGCCAAATACGGTGATAATGTTGCACAGTTACATCCTTCCTGGCTTTGATCAGGGTAGGGATGACTTCATCCGGAATGCCTTTTTCCTTCAGGATCCGGCGTTCAACCGCCATGCCGTCAAACGCAGCCGCGGTAAGTCTTGGAACAGACATGGTCCCTGCTGGAGCAGGTCCTTTCTTAGAGGTAGAGGCCACGGGTCTTCCGTGAGCATCTCTTGAAGTTCCGGGTACCAAGTCCTTCTTGGCCAATCCGGAGCCACGAGTATAGTCCTTACTCCTCTCCTTCTTATGATTCTCAGTACCTTGGGTATGAGAGGCAGAGAAGGGAACACATACACTGACTGGTACACCCACGGTGTTACCAGAGCGTCCACAGCTATTGCCTGAGGGTCCCTTGACCTGGCGCAATATCTGTCCAGTTTTTTGTTGAGGCGGGACGCCATCATGTCCACCTTTGGTTTTTCCCAACGGTTCACAATCATGTGGAAGACTTCTGGGTGAAGTCCCCACTCCCCCGGGTGGAGATCGTGTCTGCTGAGGAAGTCTGCTTCCCAGTTGTCCACTCCCGGAATGAACACTGCTGACAGTGCTATCACATGATTTTCCGCCCAGCGAAGAATCCTTGCAACTTCCGTCATTGCCCTCCTGCTTCTTGTGCCGCCCTGTCTGTTTACGTGGGCGACTGCCGTGATGTTGTCCGACTGGATCAGCACCGGCTGACCCTGAAGCAGAGGCCTTGCCTGACTTAGGGCATTGTAAATGGCCCTTGGTTCCAGGATATTTATGTGAAGTGACGTTTCCATGCTTGACCACAAGCCCTGGAAATTTCTTCCCTGTGTGACTGCTCCCCAGCCTCTCAGGCTGGCATCCGTGGTCACCAGGACCCAGTCCTGAATGCCGAATCTGCGGCCCTCTAGAAGATGAGCACTCTGCAACCACCACAGGAGAGACACCCTTGTCCTTGGAGACAGGGTTATCCGCTGATGCATTTGAAGATGCGATCCGGACCATTTGTCCAGCAGATCCCACTGAAAAGTTCTTGCGTGGAATCTGCTGAATGGAATCGCTTCGTAAGAAGCCACCATTTTTCCCAGGACCCTTGTGCATTGATGCACTGACACTTGGCCTGGTTTTAGGAGGTTCCTGACTAGGTCGGATAACTCCCTGGCTTTCTCCTCCGGGAGAAACACCTTTTTCTGTACTGTGTCCAGAATCATCCCTAGGAACAGCAGACGTGTCGTCGGAATCAGCTGCGATTTTGGAATATTTAGAATCCATCCGTGCTGTCGTAGTACTACTTGAGATAGTGCTACTCCGACCTCTAACTGTTCTCTGGACCTTGCCCTTATCAGGAGATCGTCCAAGTAAGGGATAATTAAACATAGAAACATAGAATTTGACGGCAGATAAGAACCACTTGGCCCATCTAGTCTGCCCCTTTTTTATTTTATCCTTTAGGCAATCTCAACCCTTTTTTAACCTTGATTCTTTGTAAGGATATTCATATGCCTGTCCCAAGCATGTTTAAATTGCCCTACAGTCTTAGCCTCTACCACCTCTGATGGGAGGCTATTCCACTTATCCACTACCCTTTCTGTGAAGTAATTTTTCCTTAAATTTCCCCTGAACCTCCCCCCCTCCAGTCTCAATGTATGCCCTCGAGTTCTAATGCTTCTTTTCCTTTGAAGAATGTTTCCCTCCTGAACTTTGTTAAGACCCTTTATATATTTGAAAGTTTCTATCATGTCTCCCCTTTCCCTTCTCTCCTCCAAACTATACATGTTAAGATCTTTTAGCCTTTCCGGGTAAGTTTTGTGATGTAGGCCATGCACCATTTTAGTTGCCCTTCTTTGTACACTCTCTAATGTATTTATATCCTTCTGGAGATAGGGTCTCCAGAACTGGACACAGTATTCCAGATGGGGCCTTACCAATGACCGATACAGTGGCATTATCACTTCTTTTTTCCTGCTACTGATTCCTCTCCCTATGCAACCAAGCATCTGACTTGCCTTTCTCATTGCTTTGTTGCATTGCTTTCCTGCCTTCAAGTCACTTGAAATAGTGACTCCTAAATCTCTTTCCTCCTCAGTAGTTTCCATTATAGTACCCTTGATACTATACTTAGCCTTTGGGTTTTTGAGACCCAAGTGCATGATTTTGCATTTTTTAGCATTAAACTGTAGTTGCCACGTTCTTGACCATTTCTCAAGCCTACCTAGGTCATCAATCATTTGTTTGACCCCTCCCGGTGTGTCTACCCTGTTGCATATCTTTGTATCATCTGCAAAAAGGCATATCTTCCCTTCAATACCATCTGCAATGTCACCAACAAAGATATTAAAGAGAACTGGACCAAGTACAGATCCCTGGGGTACTCCACTGGTAACATTTCCCTCCATAGATTGCACTCCATTAACTACAACTGTCTGTTTCCTATCCTGCAACCAGGTTCTTATCCATTTCACTAATTTATAATCCACCCCCAGGCTTTCAAGTTTATTTAGCAGTCTGTGATGTGGGACAGTGTCAAATGCCTTACTAAAGTCTAGATATGCTACATCTACAGCTCCCCCTTGATCTATTATTTTCATCACAGAGTCAAAAAAGTCAATAAGATTTGTTTGGCATGATCTCCCACCAGTAAATCCATGCTGTTTTGGATCCTGTAAGTTGTTTGATTTAAGATATTCCACTACTCTTTCTTTTAATAGTTTTTCCATTACTTTCCCTACTACTGATGTAAGGCTTACTGGTCTGTAGTTACTTGCTTCTTCCTTGCTTCCACTTTTGTGCAGTGGAACTACATTTGCTCTTTTCCAGTCCTCTGGAATATCACCTGTATTTAGTGACTGGTTAAATAATTCTGTTAAAGGTGTAACCAGGACATCTTTTAGCTCTTTGAGTATCCTTGGGTGTATTCCATCTGGTCCCATTGATTTATCCACTTTTAGTTTTGAAAGTTCTGTTAGGACCTTCTCCTCTGTAAATGTATTTTCATCTACCTTATTTTTATGAATGTCCTTGCAATTTAACTGTGGCCCCATCCCTTCTTCTGTAGTAAATACTGAGCAAAAATAATTATTTAGGTGATCTGCTATTGCCTTGTCTCCCTCCACCAAATGCCCACTCTCTGTCTTAAGTCTTATTATTCCTCCATTTGATTTTCTCCTTTCACTTATATACTTAAAAAAAGTTTTGCCCCCTTTATCTACTGACTGGGCCATTTTCTCCTCAGCTTCTGCCTTTGCACGTCTGATCACTTTCTTAGCATCCTTCCGTCTGTCCAGATACTCCTCTTTGTCGTTATTATTTTGAGTCTGTTTGTATTTCCTAAAAGCCATCTTTTTTGCTTTCACACTAGTTGATACTACTTTTGTGAACCACACTGGCTTCCTTTTCCTGGTGCTTTTCCTAACCATTTTGATACAAAGGTCTGTTACACTTAGTAATGCACTTTTAATTTTTTTCCACCTCTCCTGCACCCCTTCCAAGTTCCTCCAGTCTGCCAATGAATCACTTAAACATCTCCCCATTTTTGCAAAGTCTGCATTTCTAAAATCCAACACCTTTGTTTTTGTGTGAGAGGAGTTGGATCCTGTCTTTATACTAAACCATACTGCTTGATGATCACTGGATCCCAGGTGCTCACCCACATATATATCAGATATTCTATCACCATTTGTAAGAATTAGATCTAATATTGAGTCTTTGCGAGTGGGCTCCCTCACCAATTGCTTGAGAGATGCTCCCTGTAAGGAATGTAGAAATTTGCCACTTGTAGCTGAACTTGCAAAAGACCCATCCCAATTTACATCAGGTAAATTAAAGTCTCCCATGATTATGACTTCTCCCTTAAAAGCCATTTTAGAGATGTCCAACAATAGGTTCCTGTCCAAATCCTGCCCCTGGCCTGGTGGTCTATAGATCACCCCAATGCGAATAATGTCCTTCTTCCCAGTTTCTATGGTGACCCAAAGGGCCTCAGTTTTGGCTTCAATATTTTGTATTAAAGTGGCATTTATGCTTTTTTTCACATACATTGCTACCCCTCCTCCTATTCTTCCTATTCTATCTTTCCTAAATAAATTGTATCCTGGTATAGTTAAGTCCCAGTCATGATTCTCATTGCACCAAGACTCTGTAATAGCCACAAAATCCAGGTTATCCCTTGTCATTATCGCAATTAGCTCTGGAATTTTGTCTCCTAAGCTCCTAGCATTTGCAGACATAGCTTTAAAAAATGTTTCTGTGCATTTGTTAGTAGTAGCCATGTCCAGAGCGTACAAAATAAATGACAAGTTTAAAGTTGAAATTACCTGTTTGGGGATGTTGCTCAGTATTTGTTTTCTTTTACTAATCAGTAATCATACTCTGTCCTTTACACCACGACTATACCTAATTAAGACGCCTTTTCTTCGAAGAAGAATCATCATTTCGGCCATTACCTTGGTAAAGACCCGGGGTGCCGTGGACAATCCAAACGGCAGCGTCTGAAACTGATAGTGACAGTTCTGTACCACAAACCTGAGGTACCCTTGGTGAGAAGGGCAAATTGGGACATGGAGGTAAGCATCCTTGATGTCCAGAGACACCATATAGTCCCCTTCTTCCAGGTTCGCTATCACTGCTCTGAGTGATTCCATCTTGAATTTGAACCTTTGTATGTAAGTGTTCAAGGATTTCAGATTTAAAATAGGTCTCACCGAGCCGTCCGGCTTCGGTACCACAAACAGCGTGGAATAATACCCCCTTCCCTGTTGTAGGAGGGGTACCTTGATTATCACCTGCTGGGAATACAGCTTGTGAATGGCTTCCAATACCGCCTCCCTGTCGGGGGGAGACGTTGGTAAAGCAGACTTCAGGAACCGGCGAGGGGGAGACGTCTCGAATTCCAATTTGTACCCCTGAGATACTACCTGCAGGATCCAGGGGTCCACTTGCGAGTGAGCCCACTGCGCGCTGAAATTCTTGAGACGGGCCCCCACCGTGCCTGAGTCCGCTTGTAAGGCCCCAGCGTCATGCTGAGGACTTGGCAGAAGCGGGGGAGTGTTAGGCGCCGAGGGTCCGCCCGTCAGTGTGGCCCGGCGCCTAGCAACTAGGGACGCCGCATGCGGACAGCCGCCGGCTCCCTAGCAACGTTAGACGCCGGGCGCACGGAGCCGCTCAGACCCTAGCAACGGGGACGCCACTGTCGGACCGCGTTCCCCGTTGCTGGGTCTAGATTAATCACCTCATTGGTATCCTGGCCGTGCAGCATGCAGCTGCACGGCATGATTGTTAATTACCCTGTCTGGCTCCTGATTGGAGAGCTCCCAGTTAAAAGCACTCTCTGGACTTCTCACAGACGCCGGTAATAGCTTCCTGTTTGCTGTGTCTGTTGCAGAGAGTTTTCCAGTCCTGTCTATCCGGTCGTTCTTGTCCTCAGTGGTCCAATACTCGGAAGTTGTCATCTTTTCCTGGAGTCCTGACCGAGCACCTTTAACATCCTGTGGTGTTCGTGAGTCGCGGCGTAGCCGTGTGTTGCGGCTTGACCGCTTACTATTTATTATTTGGTTATATTGTGTTTCGGAGCTTTTGCGGAGGATTCCGCTCCCACAAATCCACTCTGGTATCCAGCGGTGCTGGATAGGAGTAACGGATTCGTGGATTTTTGGTTGTCCTTTTCCCTGGCGGTTTGTCCGCACATACTTCTGGTTTAAGTTAGTTAGCTTGTAGCCCCTGGCCTGGTTGCTTAGTCAGAGGGCCCCTTGTTATCACCCTGTCTCGGATTTCCCTTTGTCTCCCATTAAGACCTGAGGGGGCATCGGAGTTGGGCAGACATAATCCGCCCTTCAAACGCGGCTGCCATGGGCTCAAGCAACCATAGTCTCGCAGGGGATTTCTGATAACACGGGCGAGACAACGGAGTTAGGGCGCCAGGGGTTACTAGGCTATCCTGCTCCCGTAACCAGCATTCCATTCCAGTACTCTGACCTCCGTCATAAGATCACCTCTGGTCAGACGTACTGGTATCATAACAGGGAGGGCTTCTGTTCCTGGGAAGAGGCTGTCTGCTGCAGTCTTTTTCCCCTTCCTCTGCCCCGGGGCAGATACGAGTGGCCTTTTGCCCGCTTGCCCTTATGGGGACGAAAGGACTGAGCCTGAAAAGACGGTGTCTTTTTCTGCTGAGAGGTGACCTGGGGTAAAAAGGTGGATTTCCCAGCCGTTGCCGTGGCCACCAGGTCCGATAGACCGACCCCAAATAACTCCTCCCCTTTATACGGCAATACTTCCATATGCCGTTTGGAATCCGCATCACCTGACCACTGTCGCGTCCATAACCCTCTTCTGGCAGAAATGGACAGCGCACTTACTCTTGATGCCAGAGTGCAAATATCCCTCTGTGCATCTCTCATATATAGAAATGCATCCTTTAAATGCTCTATAGTCAATAATATATTGTCCCTGTCCAGGGTATCAATATTTTCAGTCAGGGAATCCGACCAAGCCACCCCAGCACTGCACATCCAGGCTGAGGCGATTGCTGGTCGCAGTATAATACTAGTATGTGTGTATATACTTTTTAGGACATTTTCCAGCTTCCTATCAGCTGGTTCCTTGAGGGCGGCCGTATCAGGAGACGGTAACGCCACTTGTTTTGATAAGCGTGTGAGCGCCTTATCTACCCTAGGGGGTGTTTCCCAACGCGCCCTAACCTCTGGCGGGAAAGGGTATAATGCCAATAATTTTTTAGAAATTAGCAGTTTTTTATCGGGGGAAACCCACGCTTCATCACACACCTCATTTAATTCATCTGATTCAGGAAAAACTACGGGTAGTTTTTTCACACCCCACATAATACCCTTTTTTGTGGTACTTGTAGTATCAGAAATGTTCAAAACCTCCTTCATTGCCGTGATCATGTAACGTGTGGCCCTACTGGAAAATACGTTTGTTTCCTCACCGTCGACACTGGAGTCAGTGTCCGTGTCTGGGTCTGTGTCGACCACCTGAGGTAACGGGCGCTTTAGAGCCCCTGACGGTGTTTGAGACGCCTGTACAGGTATTAACTGATTTGCCGGCTGTCTCATGTCGTCAACAGTCTTTTGTAAAGTGCAGACACTATCACGTAATTCCTTCCATAAGACCATCCAGTCAGGTGTCGACTCCCTAGGGGGTGACATCACTAATACAGGCAATTGCTCCGCCTCTATACCATTTTCCTCCTCATACATGTCGACACAACGTACCGACACACACCACACACACAGGGAATGCTCTGATAGAGGACAGGACCCCACGAGCCCTTTGGGGAGACAGAGGGAGAGTTTGCCAGCACACACCAGAGCGCTATATATATACAGGGATAACCTTATATAAGTGTTTTTCCCTTATATAGCTGCTGTATAGATTTATCTGCCAAATTAGTGCCCCCCCTCTCTTGTTTTACCCTGTTTCTGTAGTGCAGGACTGCAGGGGAGAGTCAGGGAGCTTCCCTCCAACGGAGCTGTGAGGAAAAATGGCGCCAGTGTGCTGAGGAGATAGGCTCCGCCCCCTTCTCGGCGGCCGTTCTCCCGCTTTTTTATGGAAAAACAGGCATGAGTTAAATGCATCCATATAGCCCAGGAGCTATATGTGATGCATTTTTTGCCCCCTAAGGTGTTTATATTGCGTCTCAGGGCGCCCCCACCCAGCGCCCTGCACCCTCAGTGACCGGAGTGTGAAGTGTGCTGAGAGCAATGGCGCACAGCTGCGGTGCTGTGCGCTACCTTATTGAAGACAGGACGTCTTCTGCCGCCGATTTTTCCGGACCTCTTCTGCTCTTCTGGCTCTGTAAGGGGGACGGCGGCGCGGCTCTGGGACCCATCCATGGCTGGGCCTGTGATCGTCCCTCTGGAGCTAATGTCCAGTAGCCTAAGAAGCCCAATCCACTCTGCACGCAGGTGAGTTCGCTTCTTCTCCCCTTAGTCCCTCGATGCAGTGAGCCTGTTGCCAGCAGGTCTCACTGAAAATAAAAAACCTAAAACTAAACTTTTTTCTAAGCAGCTCAGGAGAGCCACCTAGACTGCACCCTTCTCGTTCGGGCACAAAAATCTAACTGAGGCTTGGAGGAGGATCATAGGGGGAGGAGCCAGTGCACACCAGGTAGTTCTAAAACTTTTACTTTTGTGCCCAGTCTCCTGCGGAGCCGCTATTCCCCATGGTCCTTTCGGAGTCCCCAGCATCCACTAGGACGTCAGAGAAATAAGATTTTACTCACCGGTAAATCTATTTCTCGTAGTCCGTAGTGGATGCTGGGCGCCCATCCCAAGTGCGGATTGTCTGCAATACTTGTATATAGTTATTGCCTAACTAAAGGGTTATTGTTGAGCCATCTGTTGAGAGGCTGTTATATTCATACTGTTAACTGGGTATAGTATCACGAGTTATACGGTGTGATTGGTGTGGCTGGTATGAGTCTTACCCGGGATTCAAAATCCTTCCTTATTATGTCAGCTCGTCCGGGCACAGTGTCCTGAGGCTTGGAGGAGGGTCATAGTGGGAGGAGCCAGTGTACACCAGGTAGTCATAAATCTTTCTAGAGTGCCCAGCCTCCTTCGGAGCCCGCTATTCCCCATGGTCCTTACGGAGTTCCCAGCATCCACTACGGACTACGAGAAATAGATTTACCGGTGAGTAAAATCTTATTTTTTCCTTGCTCTGAGCATTTGTGAGAATTCTCTGGACCTCAGTATATAGATTTCAAGAGCCATGCCATGAAAACAGTTGATCCAGATATCTGTGATAATCAAGGACCCTGTCTTAGTCTGGGCGTAGAGTAAACAGAAAAAGTATTCAGCATTTTCTGCAGATCCGTGTACCAACGCCTTCTGGGCCAAGCCGGGGCTTATTAGAATCCCGGCATCTTTGTTGTATTTCTCTATCGTCCTAGTGGATGCTGGGGTTCCTGAAAGGACCATGGGGAATAGCGGCTCCGCAGGAGACAGGGCACAAAAAGTAAAGCTTTAGGATCAGGTGGTGTGCACTGGCTCCTCCCCCTATGACCCTCCTCCAAGCCTCAGTTAGATTTTTGTGCCCGGCCGAGAAGGGTGCAATCTAGGTGGCTCTCCTAAAGAGCTGCTTAGAAAAGTTTAGCTTAGGTTTTTTATTTTACAGTGAGTCCTGCTGGCAACAGGATCACTGCAACGAGGGACTTAGGGGAGAAGAAGTGAACTCACCTGCGTGCAGGATGGATTGGCTTCTTTGGCTACTGGACATTAGCTCCAGAGGGACGATCACAGGTACAGCCTGGATGGTCACCGGAGCCTCGCCGCCGGCCCCCTTGCAGATGCTGAAACAAGAAGAAGGTCCAGAATCGGCGGCATGAAGACTCCTCAGTCTTCTTAAGGTAGCGCACAGCACTGCAGCTGTGCGCCATTTCCTCTCAGCACACTTCACACGGCAGTCACTGAGGGTGCAGGGCGCTGGAAGGGGGGCGCCCTGGGAGGCAATGAAAACCTATTTTTGGCTAAAAATACCTCACATATAGCCTCCGGGGGCTATATGGAGATATTTAACCCCTGCCAGAATCCGTTAAGAGCGGGAGACGAGGCCGCCGAAAAAGGGGCGGGGCCTATCTCCTCAGCACACAGCGCCATTTTCCCTCACAGAAAGGCTGGAGGGAAGGCTCCCAGGCTCTCCCCTGCACTGCACTACAGAAACAGGGTTAAAACAGAGAGGGGGGGGCACTAATTTGGCGTTAGAAATATATAAAAAAGATGCTATAAGGGAAAACACTTATATAAGGTTGTCCCTATATAATTATAGCGTTTTTGGTGTGTGCTGGCAAACTCTCCCTCTGTCTCTCCAAAGGGCTAGTAGGTCCTGTCCTCTATCAGAGCATTCCCTGTGTGTGTGGTGTGTCGGTACGTGTGTGTCGACATGTATGAGGACGATGTTGGTGAGGAGGCGGAGCAATTGCCTGTAATGGTGATGTCACTCTCTAGGGAGTCGACACCGGAATGGATGGCTTATTTAGGGAATTACGTGATAATGTCAACACGCGGCAAGGTCGGTTGACGACATGAGACGGCCGACAAACAATTAGTACCGGTCCAGACGTCTCAAAAACACCGTCAGGGGTTTTAAAACGCCCGTTTACTTTAGTCGGTCGACACAGACAGGGACACTGAATCCAGTGTCGACGGTGAATAAACAAACGTATTCCTTATTAGGGCCACACGTTAAGGGCAATGAAGGAGGTGTTACATATTTCTGATACTACAAGTACCACAAAAGAGGGTATTATGTGGGATGTGAAAAAACTACCGTAGTTTTTCCTGAATCAGATAAATTAAATGAAGTGTGTGATGATGCGTGGGTTCCCCCCGATAGAAAATATGGGCGGTATACCCTTTCCCGCCAGAAGTTAGGGCGCGTTGGGAAACACCCCTTAGGGTGGATAAGGCGCTCACACGCTTATCAGAACAAGTGGCGGTACCGTCTATAGATAGGGCCGTCCTCAAGGAGCCAGCTGACAGGAGGCTGGAAAATATCATAAAAAGTATATACACACATACTGGTGTTATACTGCGACCAGCGATCGCCTCAGCCTGGATGTGCAGAGCTGGGGTGGCTTGGTCGGATTCCCTGACTAAAAATATTGATACCCTTGACAGGGACAGTATTTTATTGACTATAGAGCATTTAAAGGATGCATTTCTATATATGCGAGATGCACAGAGGGATATTTGCACTCTGGCATCAAGAGTAAGTGCGATGTCCATATCTGCCAGAAGATGTTTATGGACACGACAGTGGTCAGGTGATGCAGATTCCAAACGGCACAAAGGTGTATTGCCGTATAAAGGAAGAGGAGTTATTTGGGGTCGGTCCATCGGACCTGGTGGCCACGGCAACTGCTGGAAAATCCACCGTTTTTTACCCTAAGTCACATCTCTGCAGAAAAAGACACCGTCTTTTCAGCCTCAGTCCTTTCGTCCCTATAAGAGTCATATCTGCCCAGGGATAGAGGAAAGGGAAGAAGACTGCAGCAGGCAGCCCATTCCCAGGAACAGAAGCGTTCCACCGCTTCTGACAAGCTCTCAGCATGACGCTGAGACCGTACAGGACCCCTGGATCCTACAAGTAGTATCCCAGGGGTACAGATTGGAATGTCGAGACGTTTCCCCTGCGCAGGCTCCTGAAGTCTGCTTTACCAAGGTCTCCCTCCGACAAGGAGGCAGTATGGGAAACAATTCACGAGCTGTATTCCCAGCAGGTGATAATTAAATTACCCCTCCTACAACAAGAAAAGGGGTATTATTCCACACTATATTGTGGTACTGAAGCCAGAAGGCTAGGTGAGACCTATTCTAAATCTAAAAAAATTTGAACACTTACAAAGGTTCAAATCAAGATGGAGTCACTCAGAGCAGTGATAACGAACCGGGAAGAAGGGGACTATATGGTGTCCCGAGACATCAGGGATGCTTACCTCCATGTCCCAAATTTGCCCTTATCACTAAGGGTACCTCAGGTTCGTGGTACAGAACTGTCACTATCAGTTTCAGACGCTGCCGTTTGGATTGTCCACAGCACCCCGGGTCTTTACCAAGGTAATGGCCGAAATGATGGTTCTTCTTCGAAGAAAAGGCGTCTTAATTATCCCTTACTTGGACGATCTCTTGATAAGGGCAAAGTCCAGGGAACAGTTGTAGGTCGGAGTAGCACTATCTCGGATACTGTTACAACAGCAGGGGTGGATTCTAAATATTCCAAAATCGCAGCTGATCCCGACAACAAGTCTCCTGTGCTTAGGGATGATTCTGGACACAGTCCAGAAAAAGGTGTTTCTCCCGGAAGAGAAAGCCAGGGAGTTATCCGAGCTAGTCAGGAACATCCTAAAATCAGTGCATCATTGCACAAGGGCCATGGTAAAAAAAATGGTGACTTCCTTCGAAGCAATTCCAGTCGGCAGATTTCATGCAAGAACTTTTCAGTGGGATCTGCTGGACAAATGGTCCGGATCGCATCTTCAGATGCATCAGCGGATAACCCTATATCCAAGGACAAGGGTGTCTCTCCTGTGGTGGTTACAGAGTGCTCATCTTCTAGAGGGCCGCAGATTCGGCATTCAGTTTTGGATGTTGGTGACCACGGAGGCCAGCCCGAGAGGCTGGGGAGCAGTCACACAAGGAAAAAATTTCCAGGGAGTGTGATCAAGTCTGGAGACTTTTCTCCACATAAATATAGCTAAGGGTAAATTTATAATGCTCTAAGCTTAGCAAGACCTCTGCTTCAAGGTCAGCCGGTATTGATCCAGTGGGATAAAACATCACGGCAGTCGCCCACGTAAATAGACAGGGCGGCACAAGAAGCAGGAGGGCAGTGGCAAAAACTGCAAGGACTTTTCGCTGGGCGGAAAATCATGTGATAGCACTGTCAGCAGTGTTTCATTCCAGGAATGGAAACTGGGAAGCAGACTTCCTCAGTAGGCACGACCTCCACCCGGCAGAGTGGGAACTTCATGGGGAAGTTTTCCACATGATTGTAAACCGTTGGGAATTACCAAAGGTGGACATGATGGCGTCCCGTCTGAACAAAAAACGGGACAGGTATTGCGCCAGGTTAAGAGACCCTCAGGCAATAGCTGTGGACGTTCTGGTAACACCGTGGGTGTACCAGTCGGTGTATGTGTTCCATCCTCTGCTTTTCATACCTAAGGTACTGAGAATTATAAGACGTAGAGGAGTAAGAACTATACTCATGGCTCCGGATTGGCCAAGAAGGACTTGGTACCCGGAACTTCAAGAGATGCTCACAGAGGACTTATGGCCTCTGCCGCTAAGAAGGGACTTGTTTCAGCAAGTACCATGTCTGTTCCAAGACTTACCGCAGCTGCGTTTGACGGCATGGCGGTGGAACGCCGGATCCTAAGGGAAAAGGCATTCAGGAAGAGGTCATTCCTACCCTGGTCAAAGCCAGAAAGGAGGTGACCGCACAACATTATCACCACATGTGGCGAAAATATGTTGCGTGGTGTGAGGCCAGGAAGGCCCCACGAAGAAATTTCAACTCGGTCGATTCCTGCATTTCCTGCAAACAGGAGTGTCTATGGGCCTCAAATTGGGGTCCATTAAGGTTCAAATTTCGGCCCTGTCGATTTTTCTTCCAGAAAGAATTGGCTTCAGTTCCTGAAGTCCAGAAGTTTGTCAAGGGAGTATTGCATATACAACCCCCTTTTGTGCCTCCAGTGGCACTGTGGGATCTCAACGTAGTTCTGGGATTCCTCAAAACACATTGGTTTAAAACCAGTCAAATCTGTGGATTTGAAGCATCTCACATGAAAAGTGAACATGCTCTTGGACCTGGCCTGGACCAGGCGAGTGTCAAATTGGTGGTTTTTTTCTCAAAAAAGCCCATATCTGTTTGTCCATTCGGACAGGGCAGAGCTGCGGACTCGTCCCCAGTTCTCTCCCTAAGGTGGTGTCAGTGTTTCACCTGAACCAGCTTATTGTGGTGTCTTGCGCCTACTAGGGACTTGGAGGACTCCAAGTTGCTAGATGTGGTCAGGGCCCTGAAAATATAGGTTCCAGGACGGCTGGAGTCAGGAAAACTGACTTGCTGTTATCCTGTATGCACCCAACAAACTGGGTGCTCTTGCTTCTAAGCAGACTTTTGCTAGTTGGATGTGTAATACAATTCAGCTTGCACATTCTGTGGCAGGCCTGCCACAGCCAAAATATGTAAATGCCCATTCCACAAGGAAGGTGGGCTCATCTTGGGCGGCTGCCCGAGGGGTCTCGGCTTTACAACTTTGCCGAGCGGCTATTTAGTCAGGGGCAAACACGTTTGTAAAATCCTACAAATTTGATAACCTGGCTAAGGAGGACCTGGAGTTCTCTCATTCGGTGCTGCAGAGTCATCCGCACTCTCCCGCCCGTTTGGGAGCTTTGGTATAATCCCCATGGTCCTTTCAGGAACCCCAGCATCCACTAGGACGATGTAGAAAATAAGAATTTACTTACCGATAATTCTATTTCTCGGAGTCCGTAGTGGATGCTGGGCGCCCATCCCAAGTGCGGATTATCTGCAATACTTGTACATAGTTACAAAAATCGGGTTATTATTGTTGTGAGCCATCTTTCAGAAGCTCCGCTGTTATCATACTGTTAACTGGGTTCAGATCACAGGTTGTACAGTGTGATTGGTGTGGCTGGTATGAGTCTTACCCGGGATTCATAAATCCTTCCTTATTGTGTACGCTCGTCCGGGCACAGTATCCTAACTGAGGCTTGGAGGAGGGTCATAGGGGGAGGAGCCAGTGCACACCACCTGATCCTAAAGCTTTACTTTTTGTGCCCTGTCTCCTGCGGAGCCGCTATTCCCCATGGTCCTTTCAGGAACCCCAGCATCCACTACGGACTCCGAGAAATAGAATTATCGGTAAGTAAATTCTTATTTTTCCTCACTATCCTGAGTAGCAGGATGATTTGAGAAACACATAAGAGAAATAAAATTCCCATTAAAAAGACATCCACAAAGATCACTTCCTTTGTTCCTGACCAGATTATGGCTTTTGTTGTTCAGATAGGACACCATGAGAATTATCTCTGGCCAAGCCCATCTGTCTACCAGAGTCTGAGACGACTTTAGGGTGCAAAGCCCATTCATTTACCTGAATGACATGTCGACTGAGAAATCAGCTCTTCAGTTTAGGACTCCCAGAAAAAACCCTGCGGACAATGCTGGAAGATGGAGTTCTGCACACTTTAGTATGTGATTTACCTCCTTTCTTGCTATTTATCTGCGTGTTCCTCTCTGAAAGTTGAGGTACACTACTGCTATTTCCTTGTCATTGTGGATCTGGACCGATCTTCCTTTAGGAATGTCCCGTGCCTGAATCAGAACCCAGTATATGGCCTAAAGTGCTAACAGATTTATTAGAGTCACCTTTCTTCTGTGGTCCATAATCCCCAGAATCATAATTTTCCGGATAACGGCCTCCATAGCCGTGAAGACTTGTATTTGTTGTCAGGATTTCCCCACCTGATATCCAAAAAGAAAAAGGTATCCTCTGATCTAGATGGAATGTCTGTAGTCCCCAGGCTACTTCTTACCTTTTTTTTGCCAGTACCACGTACTCGTTTGTGTACTGTCCATCTGGCCCATCTACACCACCTGGTATTCACAGATGGTCTTGCACTCAGAATTTAACCAGGTACAACACTGCTTAACTTCCAACATCAATTGAGATTGGACATAGCCAGTGTGATGCGGCCTTAGATGGAGGAGATACTGAAAAAGTCTTGAGTGGAATTATGCCCACTCCACCATATGTATTGTTAACACCATCAAACCCATCATTCGCATTGCTGCGTGAATTGATATTGTTTGACATTGTAACCACTCTCCTAGCTTTGCATTGGATATCTTGTTCCGAGGTAACTACTTTCTACAAACTCGAATTCAGTATAGCCCCACCGTAAGTTATGTTACGGAACCAGAGATGATCCCATTTACGTACCACCCGTGCCTCTGCAGACAAGTTATTTGTATGTTGTAGATGACACAGAACCTTTCCTGTATTTGTGTCAGGATAGGAAGGTGGTCAAGGTATGGCAATTTTCTTAACCTCTACAAACAGAGATAAATCGCCATAATCATTTTGGTAAATACTCTGGGGCTGTGGCTAACCCAAAGGGTAAGGCCTAACTGAAATTTTGCTGAAGGATGGTAAACCTTGAGATAACACTGATGGACAGTGTTATAGGAGCCTGAAGGTAAGATTCCTGACTTATCCACGAATACCATATAATATATTGGCTCCCCACCCAACTATGGAGTTTCCTCCACGTGAACCGTGTTACCCAAATTTCTCTGTTTTGGAAATTGATAATGGGGCGAGGGATTGTTTTTGACCCAGGTGGGAATAAACACCCCCATAATGCATGGGTTACTGGAATGACTATTCCTGACAAAACATTTTCTGAATTAATTCATGCCAATCCCTCGCCTATGCCTCTACCAGAGATGGGCTGAGATCGAAACCTTTTTAGGAGAATGGTTCCAGAAGGGAAAGTATAAACTTAGAAATACCGCTTCTTGCACCCAGGCATCTATCTGTAGATTGCTATCAAATCTGTGCAAACTGAAGAAGTCGGCCCCTTATCCTTCTGGAATCCGCCAGAAGGAGACCCGCACCATCATCTGATGGCCTCTGGTTTGGAAGCTGGCCTCTGGTTGCCTTTGCCTTATTGTATTGGGGCTGTTACGTTCCTTTATGACCGACAAGGCCGAACCAGGCCCCTAGATTTGAGCTTATATGTGGAAGGAAACGTGACCTTCTTGGAGTCTGTTTTTGAACCCGGAATAACTGTTAACTCAAACAGAACTTCCAGCCAAGGCAAAAATTTCCAGAACCTTCTTAGATTCTGAATCAGCTTTCCATGTATGTGAACCAAGCTGTTCTTGAACAGCGATTGTTATGCTGATGCCCTAGAACATTAGTGTTCATATGAGCTATATGGGATTCGTATAGGCCCTACACATTGGCCGATCCGCCGCCGAGCTGCCCGACGGCGGATACGGCCGACCCAGCAGTGGCGGGGAGAGTGAAGTTTCCCCCCGTCACCCGGCTGCATTGAAGTGCAGGCAAATATGGACGAGATCGTCCATATTGGCCTGCATGTACAGCCGACGGGGGACCAGCGATGAACGAGTGCAGGGCCACGCATCGTTCATCGCTGGAGCCTCCACACTCAGATATGAACGGTATCTCGTTCATTTATGAACGAGATCGTTCATATCTTTGGCTGATGTCGGCCAGTGTGTAGGGCCCTTAACTCCCTTGCAGGCGCTGAAAACCTGTCTTCCAGTACCTCAGCCTAATGTACCTACACAACCTGGTATTTCAAAGTGGTCTCCCCTCCAAGAACTAACCAGGCCGAACACTGCTTAGCTACCAAAATCTAGTGAGATTGGGCCTATCCAGTGTGTAGCCGTAGATAGCAAGGAGAAGTCGCGGCTTGCCTTATGACTGCCCCAGACAAAAACAATATGATCTTATTCTTTTGATGGCAGAGGCCCTATAGATTTTTGCATTCTCAATGACATGCATATCTTTTTTGGGAGGCACTTCCCTATTTTAAACAGTCCCTAGGTTGAAAAAGATATTGGAATCCCATTTACCGGGCATTCTACTTTATTGGGTGCAACCCAAACCTTTGTCCCGAATTCTTCCCTCGTGCAGAGGCCCTTTTCAGACGTTTAAACAGAAGTGACTTATTTTTTTTACCCCAAGCTCTGCTGCCTCTATTGACAGCTAACCTATTTTTGCTCTCATTTATTCAGCTTATTTATTTAGTAGATATCTTTTACCTGTCCTTCGTATACTGAAGTAGACTATATAGAGCTTTCATCGTCTGATGATTATCATGTGTAGCCTGTGAAATCAATGATTTAATTTACATTCGGTTCATCAGCTTGTCTTATTGGATAGCCTTTGCAATCCAAGCACAGGCTATACTAGGCCGCAATATAACCCCTGAAGCGTAGCATCCACCTTTCGATCTGCCGGGTCTTTCAACGCGGTGTACCCGGGACTGGCAGCACCACCTGTTTGGACAGCCTAGAGACAGAGGAGTCAACTATCGGTGGGGACTCACATTTTTTCTCCTATCTTCCTCTGGGAAAGGAAAAGCAACAAAGACCCTCTTAGGGATCTGGAATTTCTTTTCCAGATTTTCCCAAGCTTTTTCAAAGATAGCATTTAATTCTTTGGATGCCGAGAAGGTGAGAAGGGGGGGGGGGGGGGGGGGTGTTTATTGTCTGTGAAGAAGGCCTTCTCTACCTGCTCAGGAGCTGTCAGTAATGTGTAACACATCCCTTACAGCTTCAATCATCTACTGCACCCACTTAGCAAGTGATGCCGTCCCCCTCAACACATCCCCGTCACCGCCTGTAGTGTCAGAATCAGTGTCCGTGTCATCCTGCATGAAACTGGCAAGTGCATGTTTGTGAGAATGTACTGCAGGGGTCCCCGAGGAAGCAGTATCAGACCATACAACCATAGAGGATTGCAGAACTTGAGTGGAATGCTCCGTCCTAGCAACCCTATCAGAAATTTGAGAAATAGTCCCCCTCAAGAGACTAACCATTCTGGCTCTCTAGATGGGATCTGCGCTACAACAGTGCAATCCTGATTACATGGTATGGAGTCTTCCTGGGAAGATAAATCCTCTGCAGCATATGAAACAGTGTCCTTAGACATGTCACATACACACCAAACACCCCAGAAACACACAGGGTACTGGGTAGACAGTTTCTCCCCCCCAAGAATGGCAGAGAGACACAGAGATTGGAGCCAACCCACACACAGCGCTATTATAGGGAGACCCTAACCAGCACTGACTGTGTCCCTTAATAGGCGACACAGCCTCCCCTCCCTTATAGAACTCCCTGGTACCGTACAGATAGCTGGAGGTGCTCTGGAGGAACCTGTTCATCCACTGGCAGTGAGCTGCAGGCAGGAAAATGGCGCTGAACGCTGCTGGGTCCGCTCCGAGAAGCTCCGCTCCCTCAATGGCGCTGTCTTCCCGCTCCTGTGAGATTATACTGGCCTGAGGAATTGTTTGCTGGCTGAGATCCGCGGACCCCGACAGGCTGGGAATGGTCAGTGTAGGGTCAGGTGCTGGCTCAGGGCCCCCCTCACAGCGCCGCACCGCTGAGCCGTCCGGGAGCGCGGTTCACTTTCAGCTCTGCAAGGGGGTGGCGGCTGGCTGCCAGGGTGAGCGTTCCCCTGTGGCGTGGAGCGATCTGTCCCCTCTGCAGCTCAATGACCAGTCAGTGGCTCAGACCCTGCAGGGTAGACACTGCTCCCCCCTCAGTCCACCAATGCAAGCAGGCTGTTGCCAGCAGCCTCCTGTATATAAAAAAAAAAAAAAAAAAAAAAAAAAAAAAGCTCTGTAGAGCTCCCCTAGCTGTGACCAGCTCCTCCGGGCACATTTTCTAAACTGATAGGAGGGGCATAGAGGGAGGAGCCAGGCCACAGTAATAGATTCTTAAAGTACCAATGGTTCCTAGTGGACCGGTCTATACCCCATGGTACTAATATGGACCCCGGCATCCTCTAGGACGTAAGAGAAAATATTGTAGTAGTGGGTCTATTTTTAAGGAGACTATTGTAGTAATAAATGCGGTAGACAAGTCTATGATTAGAATTTTTGCAGTGTGGTAACATTGAGAAAAGCAGAAGACCTAAAACTGATCCTTGCAGTACTCCAACTAATAGAGGTAGCGAATAAGGTGGATTTTGAGAAATGAACACTGAAAGTGATTAAATTATGTTAGCTGAAAACCAAGAAAGGACTGTAGCAAAACCTATTTCAATCAGCACTTTGCTTGTCTACAGTGCCATCTACAGCCATCAGCCATTACTACACCACACAGCCAAGTTCTTACTGGTGGATGCGATAGGAAATTATGCTTGCCTCAAGGCTAGGCATGCTTCCTCTGGAGAAGCAGTGGCTTTATATGAAAAAAAAAAAAAAAAAAAGCACCTTTTATTAAATACATTTCTTCACATATGCAACAAAAAGGACCATTTGAAACAATTTATATGTAACGTGACCTATGCCTACATTAGCTTCATTGGACCCTAAACATTTCAATATCTGCATGCAACCATAACCTTTCAAAATAATCATGTACATTTGCATCCAACTATCTACATACTCCAAAGCCACCTATTACATGAAGTTCAGACCATATACAACAACAGTTTTAATAGCTGCAATTATCTGAACACACACCTCACACAAACAGAACATTTTTGCAAATCAAGGTAGTCTCTGCAATTACATGAGCTACTTTTCCTGTTGCAGAAGGGGAGAAATAACAAAAATAGTATTTTAATTACCTACCCGTAAATTCTTTTCTCGTAGTCCATAGATGATGCTAGGGTCCACATTCGTACCATGCGGTATAGACAGGTCCACCAGGCACTTTAAGAGTTTGAGAGTGCGGGCTGGCTCCTCCCTCTATGCCCCTCCTACCAGACTCCATTTAGAAACTGTGCCCGAGGAGACAGACATCTTCGAGAGAAGGAGTATACACAGATAGTGGCGAGCTCACACATACAGGCACATAAAGCTAACAAGCTTGAAAAACTTCAGCAACAGCTGAAACATTACTTACCTAGTAATAATGCAGTACATAACTACATACTTTGTTGTACTGAAAAGGATGACTGCAGGAAAACGAAGCGCTGGCCAAGCGCCCAGCATGCTCTATGGACTACGAGAAAAGGATTTACCGGTAGGTAATTAAAATCCTATTTTCTCTTGCGTCCTAGAGGATGCTGGGGTCCACATTAGTACCATGGTGATGTACCAAAGCTCCCAGAACGGGAGGGAGAGCGCAGAGGCTCCGGCAAAACCGATTAACTGAACTTCAGATCATCAGAGGCCAAAAAAATCGAACTTGTAGAACTTTGCAAACGTGTTCGACCACGCCCAAGTTGCTGCTCGGCAAACTTGTAATGCCGAGACACCCCAAGCAGCCGCCCATGAAGACCCCACCTTACGAGTAGCGTGGGCCGTAACAGACTAAGGACACGGCAATCCCGCCGAAGAATACGCATGCTGGATAGTGAACCTGATCCAGCGAGAGATAGTCTGCTTAGAAGCAGGACACCCAATTTTCTTGGAATCATATAGGACAAAGAGTCCGGTTTTCTGTGACGAGCAGTCCTCTTAACATACATCTTCAGAGCCCTTACCACATCTAAGAACTTAGATGAAATTGAGGAGTCAGTAGCAACTGGCACCACAATAGGTTGGTTGATATGAAATGCCAACAACCTTCAGAAGAAACTGCTGACGTGTCCAGAGCTCAGCTCTATCTTCATGGAAGATCAAGTAGGGGCTCTTACAAGACAAAGCCCCCAACTCAGACACACGTCTAGCAGACGCTAAGGCCAACAAAGTGACAGCCTTCCACGTAAGAAACTTGACCTCTACCTCTTGCAGAGGCTCAAACTAGTCAGACTGGAGAAACTGCAACACCACGTTAAGATCCCATGGCGCCGTAGGCGGTACAAAGGGAGGATGTGCAGAACTCCCTTCAAAAAGGTCTGAACCTCAGGGAGGGAAGCTAATTGTTTCTGGAAGAAAATGGATAGGGCCGAAATCTGGACCTTCACAGATCTCAACCTCAGGCCCATATCCACTCCTGCCTGCAGGAAGAGGAGAAACCGTCCCAGTTGAAACTCCATCGTAGGAAACCTCTTGAACTCACATCAAGACAGATATTTTTTCCAAATACGATAGTACTGTTTAGACATTACTCCTTTCCTAGCCTGTATCAGGGTAGGAATAACTTTGTTCGGAATGCCCTTCCGAGCTAGTATCAGGCATTCAACCTCCATGCCGTCAAACATAGCCGTGGTAAGTCCTGATAGGCAAATGACCCCTGCTGCAGCAGGGCCTCTCGAAGAGGAAGGGGCCTCGGCTCTCCTTGTAGTATATCCAGAAGGTCCGCGTACCAAGCCCTTCTCGGCCAGTCTGGAGCAATGAGGATCGCTTGAACTTTTGTTCTCCTTATGAGCTTTAGGATTCTTGGGATTAGTGGGACTGCCACTGCCTGTGGGTCCCTCGACCTGGAACAATAACGCTGAAGCTTCTTGTTGAGACGAGAGGCCATCATGTCTATTTGTGGTAATCCCCAAAAGGTGTTATGTCTTTGAACACCTCCGGATGGAGACTCCACTCCCCTGGATGGAGATCGTGTCTGCTGAGGAAGTCTGCTTCCCAGTTGTCTACCCCCAGCATGAAGATTGCTGACAGCGCCAACACGTGTTTTTCTGCCCAAAGGAGGATTCTTGTACCACCGCCATGGCAGCTCTGCTCTTCGTTCCGCCCTGTCGGTTTATGTAAACCACTGTTACGTTGTCCGACTGCACTTGAATGGCCCGAATTCTTAGAAGATGGGCCGCCTGAAGAAGACCGTTGTATACGGCTCTTAATTCTATAATGCTGATCGGAAGGCCGACTTCCAGAATTAACCACCTTCCTTGGAAGGTCTCCCCTTGAGTGACTGCGTCCCAGCCCCTTGCATCCGTGGTTAGAAGGATCCAGTCCTGAATCCCGAACCTGTGGCCCTCCAGAAGGTGAGGTAGTTGGAGCCACCAGAGGAGCGAAATCTTGGCCTTTGGCAACAGACGAATTCTCAGGTGCATGTGCAGATGAGATCCTGACCACTTTGTCCAGGAGATCCAGTTGGAAGGACAGAGCATGAAACCTTCCGTACCTTTCCCAGAAGGCGAATGCATTGATGAACCGACACCCAGGCTGGCTTCAGGACATCCCGGACCATTGTTTGTATCACCAACGCTTTTTCCGGTGAAAGAAATACCCTCTGTACTTCCGTGTCGAGGATCATCCCCAGAAAGGACAACCTCCTGGTTGGTTCGAAGTGTAATTTTGGAAGGTTCAAAATCCAACCGTGGACACTGAGAAGATCGGTCATGAGTAGCAATGGACCCCAATAGTTTCTCCCTGGACGATGCCTTTATCAACAGATGGTGCAGACATGGAATGATGTTCACCCAGTCTGCTAAGGAGAACCATCATCTCTGCCATCACCTTGGTGAATACCCTCGGTGCCGTTGAGAGGCTGAATGGCAGGGCCTGGAACTGGAAATGATAGTCCAACAAGGCAAAGCGGAGATACGCCTGATGCAGCAGCCAGATCAGAATGTGGAGGTACGCATCCTTGATATCCAGGAATTCCCCCTCTTCCAGACTGGATATCACCGCTCTTAGAGACTCCATTTTGAACTTGAACTCCTTCAGAAAGGGGTTTAGTGACTTTAGGTTCACAATGGGCCTGACCGAAACATCCAGTTTCGGTACCACGAAAGGGTTCGAATAGTAACCCTTGTTGTGCATATGAGGTGGTACGGGCACAATGACTTATGACTCCACCAACTTTTGGACAGCGGTTTGTAGGACCGCCCCGTCTGCCAACAGAGCTGGTAAACCGGATTTGAAAAATCGGTGAGGGGGGAGATTTTGAAACTCCAGCCTGTACCCTTAGGACACAATATCTTGCACCCAGGGATCCAGGCCGGACGACACCCAGACGTGACTGAACTGCCCGAGTCTCGCTCCCACCTCCGGGACCAGCAGTCCACAGTCATGCAGAGTACTTTGGTGTACCTGAAATAGGTTTCTGTTCCTGGGAACCTGCTGTAGCAGGTCTCTTGGACTTGGGCCTACCTCCCCAAAAGAAGGTGTTGGACGGTCTGGCCTTTCTGGGCTTCGTAGTCCGAAAGGGCTGTGATGTAGGTGCCGAAAACTTTCTTCAGAGCAGCTGAGGGAAGAAAGGTAGACTAACCCGCTGTAGATGTGGAATTCCACGCATCTAGCGCTTCCCCAGAGAGCCTGACCTGTATACGGTAGGGACTCCACACTTTTCCTGGATTCTGTGTCAGCAGACCATTGACATAGCCACAGTCCTCACTGAGACAGACATAGAAGAAATTCCTGCCGGCATGGAACCCAGATCTTTCATGGATTCCACCAGAAATCCCACTGAATCCTGAATGTTGTGCAAAAATAAGTCAACATCATCCTTTACTACAGCTTTGGCAATACAAGCACTGACAGTAGTGGGACGCAGTATAGCCCCTGAAGCCGTGTACATGGATTTCAACCGGCTCTTTCAAGGCGGTAGGTCCCGGAACAGGCAACACCACCTTTTTTGAAAGTCTGGATACGGACGCATCAATAGGCGTGTTTTCCCATTTTTGCCTATCCTCAACAGGGAAAGAAAATGCCACCTGAACACTCTTCGGGATCTGGAATTATTTTCTCAGGGTTTTCCCAAGCTTTTTCAAAAATAGCATTTAATTATTTTGACATAGGGAAGGTTAGCAAGACTTTCTTATTCTCAGTGAAGTAAGCCTCCTCAACCTGCTCAGGTGGTGTATCATTAATATTCAACTCATCTCTAACAGCCTCTATCAAGAGATGCTGTACCCCGCACGCCATCATCAGAATCTGTATCGGTGTCATACTGCATAATTTGTGCTAAAGGACACTTATGGGAGTACACAGCAGAGGGGACCGGAGGTACCATAACTGGGCCAGACTGCCATATTCTGCAGCACCTGGGTAGCAGATTCATTTTGTGCAACCATCTGTGAAATCATATTTTTGATAGCCAGAATGGTTATCTTCTACCTTGCTGGAATCTGTGCTAAAACAGTGCAATCCTGATTACATGGAATGGGATCATCTTGAGAGGACAAATCCTCTGCAGCATATGAGACAGATCCCTGGACATTGCTATTGGTGACAATCCACACACAGGGGACACAGACAGTTTCTCCCCAAGAATGGCAGGAGAGACACAGAGATTGGAGCCAACCCACACACACAGCGCTTTTATACATATAAGGGAGACCGCTTATGAGCGCTGACTGTGTACCTTAATAGGTTACACAGCCGTTTTGCAGCCTCCCCCCCTTCTACAACCCCCTGGTACCGTGAGAGATAGCTGGAGTTGCTGTGGAGGAACTTGCTTCTCTCCTGGACAGCGCTGTGCAGGAAGGAAAATGGCGCTGAACGCTGCTGGGTCGGCTCTGAGAAGCTCCGCCCCCAAAATGGCGTAGTCTTCCAGCTCTTCATAGGATTATACTGGCCTGAGGATTGATGCTGGCTGAGATCCGGGGACCCTGATTGGCTGAGTGACCAGTGTAGGGTGCGGGCGCTAGCTCAGAGCGCCGCACAATGTACCGCTGAGCCTCCTGGAGCGCAGTGAATACTGCGCTCCTACCCTGATGCCGCCATCTTCACACTGGCCCCCCGCTTGCTAGGGTGGGGGGGTTTCAGCGTCTCACTCGCCACAATGTTCACCTCTGCAAGTGGGTGGCGGCATGCTGCTGGGGCGAGCGGTCCCGTGTGGCAGGGAACAATCTATCCCCACTGGAGCTCAGTGTCGAGTCAGTGGCTCAGAACCCCGCAGGGTGGACACTGCTTCTTTCTTTCTTTCTCTCTCTCTCTCTCTCTCTCTCTCTCTCCTCCTCCCCCCCCCCCCCCCCCCCCCCCAAGTCCCTCACTGCAGGGAGGCTGTTGCCAGCAGCCTCCCTGTAAAACAATACATTTTTACTAAAGGAAACTCTGGAGAGCTCCCCTAGCTGTGACCGGTTTCTCCAGGAACATTTTCTAAACCAAGTCTGGTAGGAGGGGCATAGAGGGAGGAGCCAGCCCACACTATCAAACTCTTAAAGTGCCAATGGCTCCTGGTGGAGCACTCTATACCCCATGGTACTAATGTGGACCCTAGCATCCTCTAGGACAGGCTTTCCCAACCACGGTCCTCAAGGCACACTAACAGTGCATGTTTTAGTGATATCCAGGCTTCAGCACAGGTGACTTAATTAGTAGCTCACTTATTTTGATTTAACAGTCTGTGCTGCAGCCTGGATATCACTAAAACCTGCACTGTTAGTGTGCCTTGAGGACCGTGGTTGGGAAAGCCTGCTCTAGGATGTAAGAGAAAAGGACCTTGTTTAGCCAAACACTGCACTTTTCTGATAAGTGTCAAGAGTCATTTGTGTCAGATCATGGAGGGGTGATCCAATCAATCCTTATAATTGAAGGGGGGTAAAGGGCCATACACACCAGGTTTCTCCCAGAGATGTGTGCTGAGCGATCTAGCAAAGAACACTCAGCACACATCTCTCCCCCACTCAGAACACAGCGATCTGTCTAGTACTGGCGATAGCTATGAGTGTGGCCGCCCATCACGCACACGGAGAGATCTGTGCTTGATTTCTAAGCAATCTGAATTAAGCACGGATCTCTCCGTGTACAGCCCCCCTTTAGTTACAGAGGTCAATGGAAACAGTCAGGTAAACCAAACATACCTCACCCGCTATAACAGGTCCTCTCACTAAGTAAACACTAAGTATTCTACTCACTGAGTGCCGCAGCAAACCCACATTGCTCGGGCGCAGAAACAGCTGATCCGAAGTTCAGCTGTCCCTGCAAATACTTGTCAATGTCAATTCTGCTACTGCACATTCATGAATGTCAGTTCAAGCATGTACGACTTCCGGCAGAAGGAGCTGAGCAGGGTCTCCTTTGCATAGAGAAGGAGCAGGTACAAACTCCATCTTAAGACAGCAATTGTTTCAGCAGTCAGGTTGAAGCTTGATTAATTTAGGTCCCCACACTAGTGAATGGCATCAGCGAGCCAGATCGGGACTGCAAGTTAAGATCCTTTATATTCTATTACCTCTATAAATGAATGGCACTGAATTTATACAAGTGTATGAAAATTTTAATTTTCGTCTGCTTTTGTATAAAATAGACCCCCTAATGCAGTATGATGGCAGATTAGCATTGTCATAAAGTACTAGTTTAATAGGTTTTATTCCAGCCTGTTATACAATGTAACATTACACCAAAAAAAAAAAAAATGTTTAAAAAAAATCCCGTATTTCTCTTCTATTTTGAGGGGGGGGTGGGGGGGGGGGGGGGTGGTGACACCATACAGTACTTTAAACTGTCTCTACATGCACAAATTTGAGAATATAAAACTATTTATTGAACACTGCTCACCAGTATTTACATTGAAGTAAACAATATACAATTAGGTAACATTCCACTTACTACAAAGATCTCCAGACAGCTTCCAATGAAGCAGGGACTGGAGCTAATAACCTAGGAGAAAGATGGGGCTATAGCATCAACATGCACATCAACTGAAGGCTACAAAACACTTGCAAGTATGCATTATAGATACTCAGACTTCAGTAGATTGAAGAGTTAAAAAAGCCTAAACCGCAAATACATTTACGTATTAAAGGTTCTATATAGACCATGTACATTTTGTAGGGCCACATTCAGCCGAATTACTGGTGTGGTTTATTCAGAGGATTAAAAAAAAAAAAAAAAAAAAGTGTAACTCTTAAGTAGAGTCAAGTGGCCAAAAAGTCAATAATATAAAAAAAAAAAAAAAAAAACATGTAAATAGCAAATATTTTACTGCGCTTCATCTTCTGGACAGGAGTGCCATGTTAATCTTTCTTCATAAAATGCAATTACAACTTGAGGACATTTCATATTTGCTTCTTTCGCAGGAACCAAGTCTGCTTCATCAGAATCTTTCCTGTAAAATAAAATTAACATGTTGTGAACGAGTACCGCAGCCATACGATCACATAGAACAGGCAT
Organism: Pseudophryne corroboree; assembly: GCF_028390025.1. Taxonomy (NCBI): domain Eukaryota; kingdom Metazoa; phylum Chordata; class Amphibia; order Anura; family Myobatrachidae; genus Pseudophryne; species Pseudophryne corroboree. The sequence goes on from NC_086448.1 coordinate 197,727,022, forward strand.
GGTGAAACCGGCAACATTAGTGTTAACAGTGGAGACTGAACAGAAATGTAAAAAGGTACTTTTAAGTCATGACCGATTGAAGGCAACAAGAGCAGGAGTAGTGATGTGAATTGGTTTCACACATCAGCAACTGATGTAACAAACATGGTCATACCACCAGCATTTAGCAGTCACAAGACACGCCGAGCAGAACTTACTGGTTACATTACAAAGTTCATCCTGAAGTTGTAATTTTAAAATTACTGAACACCAAAACTTACAGTATTTAAACACACACATTTGCAGAAGTTTAATGTAATAAGCCATTTGAGGGCAGATACCTAAGGCAGAAAGTCTGCCGTAACAAATCATTTATTATTTTCTTTGATGCAACCTTAAACTGGATACACGCTAATTTTCAGTCCAATCTGGTTGGAATGAAAATCTGGTAATGTACAGGAGCAAACAACTGACCATTTGCTCCTGATCAGTGGGTGGGAAATGGACATTCAAATTTGTTAAATCCATTTAGCCAGTTTTATCCCAACAACCATTTTTGTCCATTTGCTGGCTTTTGGGAGCAGACATTAACAGATTTCTCACTCCAACCAGAAAGATTGGACATATAATCTTCGTGTGTATCTAGCTGAAGTAAAAATTAGATTTGAAAGCTTCAAGGGTTCAAATTAAATTAGCGGTGATGAAGTTACATCGTGACAACCCTCTCTCAGGCACCTAGTGGCCAACCACGCAGATATATTTTTATTTTTTTTGCACCCCACAGAGAAGAGATGTTAGGGTTATGTGTATAGTTGCACATGGTCACTAATTGCACTGCATATACTCATAGTCAAACCATGCCTTGTTCACTTGTGATAAAATATACCCATATTACTAGACACGTTTTTTAATGATCACATTAACGCCATCTACAACATGCTCCACTTATGAGTACAGAAGCAATCCTTAAAAAAAAAATAAAAAAATAAGAATTTACTTACCGATAATTCTATTTCTCGTAGTCCGTAGTGGATGCTGGGGACTCCGCAAGGACCATGGGGATAGCGGCTCCACAGGAGACTGGGCACAAAAGTAAAGCTTTAGAACTACCTGGTGTGCACTGGCTCCCCCCATATGACCCTCCTCCAAGCCTCAGTTAGGATACTGTGCCCAGACGAGCGTACACAATAAGGAAGGATTTTGAATCCCGGGTAAGACTCATACCAGCCACACCAATCACACTCGTGATCTAAACCCAGTTAACAGCATGATAACAGAGGAGCCTCTAGAAAAGATGGCTCACTACAGCAATAACCCGATTTTTTGGTAACAATAACTATGTACCAGTATTGCAGACAATCCGCACTTGGGATGGGCGCCCAGCATCCACTACGGACTACGAGAAATAGAATTATCGGTAAGTAAATTCTTATTTTCTCTAACGTCCTAAGTAGATGCTGGGGACTCCGTAAGGACCATGGGGATTATACCAAAGCTCCCAAACGGGCGGGAGAGTGCGGATGACTCTGCAGCACCAAATGAGAGAACTCCAGGTCATCCTCAGCCAGGGTATCAATTTTGTAGAATTTTACAAACGTATTTGCTCCTGACCAAGTAGCTGCTCGGCAAAGTTGTAAAGCCGAGACCCCTCGGGCAGCCGCCCAAGATGAGCCCACCTTCCTTGTGGAGTGGGCATTTACAGATTTTTGGCTGTGGCAGGCCTGCCACAGAATGTGCAAGCTGAATTGTACTACAAATCCAACGAGCAATAGTCTGCTTAGAAGCAGGAGCACCCAGCTTGTTGGGTGCATACAGGATAAATAGCGAGTCAGATTTTCTGACTCCAGCCGTCCTGGAAACATATTTTCAGGGCCCTGATAACGTCTAGCAACTTGGAGTCCTCCAAGTCCCTAGTAGCCGCAGGCACCACAATAGGTTGGTTCAGGTGAAACGCTGAAACCACCTTAGGGAGAAACGGAGGACGAGTCCTCAATTCCGCCCTGTCCGAATGGAAAATCAGATAAGGGCTTTTACAGGATAAAGCTGCCAATTCTGACACGCGCCTGGCCCAGGCCAGGGCCAACAGCATGACCACTTTCCATGTGAGATATTTTAACTCCACAGATTTAAGTGGTTCAAACCAATGTGACTTTTGGAACCCAAAAACTACATTGAGATCTCAAGGTGCCACTGGAGGCACAAAAGGAGGCTGTATATGCAGTACCCCTTTTACAACGTCTGAACTTCAGGGACTGAAGCTAGTTCTTTTTGGAAGAAAATTGACAGGGCCGAAATTTGAACCTTAATGGACCCCAATTTCAGGCCCATAGACACTCCTGTTTGCAGGAAATGTAGGAATCGACCCAGTTGAATTTCCTCCGTCGGGCCTTACTGGCCTCGCACCACGCAACATATTTTCGCCAAATGCGGTGATAATGTTTTGCGGTTACATCCTTCCTGGCTTTGATCAGGATAGGGATGACTTCATCCGGAATGCCTTTTTTCCTTCAGGATCCGGCGTTCAACCGCCATGCCGTCAAAACGCAGCCGCGGTAAGTCTTGGAACAGACAGGGTCCTTGCTGGAGCAGGTCCCTTCTTAGAGGTAGAGGCCACGGATCCTCCGTGAGCATCTCTTGAAGTTCCGGTTACCAAGTCCTTCTTGGCCAATCCGGAGCCACGAATATAGTGCTTACTCCTCTCCATCTTACCAATCTCAGTACCTTGGGTATGAGAGGCAGATGAGGGAACACATACACTGACTGGTACACCCACGGTGTTACCAGAGCGTCTACAGCTATTGCCTGAGGGTCCCTTGACCTGGCGCAATACCTGTCGAGTTTTTCCCAACGGTTTATAATCATGTGGAAGACTTCTGGGTGAAGTCCCCACTCTCCCGGGTGGAGGTCGTGTCTGCTGAGGAAGTCTGCTTCCCAGTTGTCCACTCCCGGAATCGCTGACAGTGCTATCACATGATTTTCCGCCCAGCGAAGAATCCTTGCAGCTTCTGCCATTGCCCTCCTGCTTCTTGTGCCACCCTGTCTGTTTACGTGGGTGACTGCCGTGATGTTGTCCGACTGGATCAACACCGGCTGACCTTGAAGCAGAGGTCTTGCTAAGCTTAGAGCATTGTAAATGGCCCTTAGCTTCAGGATATTTATGTGAAGTGATGTCTCCAGGCTTGACCATAAGCCCTGGAAATTCCTTCCCTGTGTGACTGCTCCCCAGCCTCGCAGGCTGGCATCCGTGGTCACCAGGACCCAGTCCTGAATGCCGAATCTGCGGCCCTCTAGAAGATGAGCACTCGGCAACCAACACAGGAGGGACACCCTTGTTCTTGGTGACAGGGTTATCCGCTGATGCATCTGAAGATGCGACCCGGACCATTTGTCCAGCAGGTCCCACTGGAAAGTTCTTGCGTGGAATCTGCCAAATGGGATTGCTTCGTAGGAAGCCACCATTTTACCCAGAACCCTTGTGCATTGATGCACTGAGACTTGGCTCGGTTTTTAGGAGGTTCCTGACTAGCTCGGATAACTCCCTGGCTTTCTCCTCCGGGAGAAACACCTTTTTCTGGACTGTGTCCAGGATCATCCCTAGGAACAGAAGACGAGTCGTCGGAACCAGCTGCGATTTTGGAATATTGAGAATCCAATCGTGCTGCCGCAACACTACCTGAGATAGTGCTACACCGACCTCCAACTGTTCCCTGGATCTTACCCTTATCAGGGAATCGTCCAAGTAAGGGATAACTAAAATTCCCTTCCTTCGAAGGAATATCATTTCGGCCATTACCTTGGTAAAGACCCGGGGTGCCGTGGACCATCCATACGGCAGCGTCTGAACTGATAGTGACAGTTCTGTATCATAAACCTGAGGTACCCTTGGTGAGAAGGGTAAATTTGGACATGAAGGTAAGCATCCTCGATGTCCCGAGACATCATGTAGTCCCCTTCTTCCAGGTTCGCAATCACTGCTCTGAGTGACTCCATCTTGAATTTGAACCTCTGTATGCAAGTGTTCAAAGATTTTAGATTTAGAATCGGTCTCACCGAGCCGTCCGGCTTCGGTACCACAACAGTGTGGAATAATACCCCGTTCCCTGTTGCAGGAGGGGTACCTTGATTATCACCTGCTGGGAATACAGCTTGTGAATGGCTTCCAAAACTGTCTCTTTGTCAGAAGGAGACATCGGTAAAGCCGACTTTAGGAAACGGCGAGGGGGAGACGTCTCGAATTCCAATTTGTACCCCTGAGATATCACCTGAAGGATCCAGGGGTCTACTTGCGAGTGAGCCCACTGCGCGCTGAAATTCATTGAGACGGGCCCCCCACCGTGCCTGATTCTGCTTGTAAAGCCCCAGCGTCATACTGAGGGCTTGGCAGAGGCGGGAGAGGGTTTCTGTTCCTGGGAACTGGCTGATTTCTGCAGCCTTTTTCCTCCCCCTCTGTCACGGGGCAGAAATGAGGAACCTTTTGCCCGCTTGTCCACGAAAAGACTGCGCCTGATAATACGGCGTCTTCTCATGTTGCTTCCAAATGCCGTTTGAAATCCGCATCACCTGACCACTGTTGTGTCCATAACCCTCTACTGGTAGAAATGGACAACGCACTTACTCTTGATGCCAGTCGGCAAATATTCCGCTGTGCATCACGCATATATAGAAATGCATCTTTTAAATGCTCTATAGGCAATAATATACTGTCCCTATCTAGGGTATCAATATTTTCAGTCAGGGAATCCGACCACGCCAACCCAGCACTGCACATCCAGGCTGAGGCGATTGCTGGTCGCAGTATAACACCAGTATGTGTGTAAATACATTTTAGGATACCCTCCTGCTTTCTATCAGCAGGATCCTTAAGGGCGGCCATCTCAGGAGAGGGTAGAGCCCTTACAAGCGTGTGAGCGCTTTATCCACCCTAGGGGGTGTTTCCCAACGCACCCTAACCTCTGGCGGGAAAGGATATAATGCCAATAACATTTTAGAAATTATCAGTTGTTATCGGGGGAAACCCACCTCATTTAATTTCTCAGATTCAGGAAAACTACAGGTAGTTTTTCCTCACCGAACATAATACCCCTTTTTGGTGGTACTCGTATTATCAGAAATGTGTAAAACATTTTTCATTGCCTCCATCATGTAACGTGTGGCCCTACTGGAAGTCACATTTGTCTCTTCACCGTTGACACTGGAGTCCGTATCCGTGTCGGCGTCTATATCTGCCATCTGAGGTAACGGGCGCTTTAGAGCCCCTGACGGCCTATGAGACGTCTGGACAGGCACAAGCCGAGTAGCCGGCTGTCTCATGTCAACCACTGTCTTTTATACAGAGCTGACACTGTCACGTAATTCCTTCCAACAGTTCATCCACTCAGGTGTCGACCCCCTAGGGGGTGACATCACTATTACAGGCAATCTGCTCCGTCTCCACATCCTTTTTCTCCTCATACATGTCGACACAAACGTACCGACATACAGCACACACGCAGGGAATGCTCTGATAGAGGACAGGACCCCACTAGCCCTTTGGGGAGACAGAGGGAGAGTTTGCCAGCACACACCAGAGCGCTATATATATATATATATATATATATATATATATATATATATATACACACACACACACACAGGGATAACCTTATATAAGTGTTTTTCCCCTTATAGCTGCTGTATCTTTAATACTGCGCGTAATTAGTGCCCCCCCTCTCTTTTTTAACCCTTTCTGTAGTGTAGTGACTGCAGGGGAGAGCCAGGGAGCTTCCCTCCAACGGAGCTGTGAGGGAAAATGGCGCCAGTGTGCTGAGGAGATAAGGCCGCCGATAAGGGGGCGGAGCCTATCTCCCGTTTTTCTGTGTATTCTGGCAGGGGTTAAATGCATCCATATAGCCCAGGAGCTATATGTGATGCATTTTTTGCCATCCAAGGTGTTTTTATTGCGTCTCAGGGCGCCCCCCACCCAGCGCCCTGCACCCTCAGTGACCGGAGTGTGAAGTGTGCTGAGAGCAATGGCGCACAGCTGCAGTGCTGTGCGCTACCTTGTTGAAGACAGGACGTCTTCTGCCGCCGATTTTCCGGATCTCTTCTGTCTTCTGGCTCTGTAAGGGGGCCGGCGGCGCGGCTCTGGGACCCATCCATGGCTGGGCCTGTGATCGTCCCTCTGGAGTTAATGTCCAGTAGCCTAAGAAGCCCAATCCACTCTGCACGCAGGTGAGTTCGCTTCTTCTCCCCTTAGTCCCTCGATGCAGTGAGCCTGTTGCCAGCAGGTCTCACTGAAAATAAAAAACCTAAAACTAAACTTTTCACTAAGCAGCTCAGGAGAGCCACCTAGTGTGCACCCTTCTCGTTCGGGCACAAAATCTTAACTGAGGCTTGGAGGAGGGTCATAGGGGGAGGAGCCAGTGCACACCAGGTAGTTCTAAAGCTTTACTTTTGTGCCCAGTCTCCTGCGGAGCCGCTATCCCCATGGTCCTTACGGAGTCCCCAGCATCCACTTAGGACGTTAGAGAAAAAAAAAAAAAAAAAAAACTGCTGCAAGTTTCCTAACTCAGCTTGCAGTAGATAAGAAGCAATTACGTTTCTTACAACGCCGAAGCAACATCCATGTAGATATGCCACCATTGTTATATAAATTGGTACCCAAGCCAGTATTATTTAATGCACAAACCATAACAGCTTTTCAATTGGCCCAAGTATGTAGATGTTGGCCTTTAATGACTTGGTTTAATGTAAGCACTGGTACTGCCTCTGCTCAGCCAGGAACATTTGGTGCTACAGATGACTAGTTCCCAGATGTAGAAATTACAGCATGCGGCTTACCATTGCTAAATGCTTTTTTGAACAAATGATCCTGTACTTACCATTTCATAAGAAACATCAGTTCACCACTGCTATCAGTAGCTCCAATTATTCTTTCTGGATCTAAGCCTCTAGAAAAACCTCTGGGTTTATCAACCTGAAACATTTAAACAGAGATCACAAACACAAGCACTTTATCATGTGTGAACGCAGTTGCAGGTAGGCATGTCTTGACAGTCATGTTTCCTTTAAAAGGAATGGTGCATGTACAATTTGTTCAACCTTGGTTGCTTTATAGACTTAGAAGTGTCTCGGTTAGCAATGCTAACACTGCAGATCTGCTTTTAAGTACTGTGCAACATACAGAGCAAAAAATTCTAGGACTAAGGAAACCTTGACCAACTATAGAATTCTGAACCGGTCAAGAAGCAAAACTGCAGTTTATAACAGTTAACAAGTGAATGACTATGTACGAGATACCCGATTCACTGGCATAATAGACAGTGAGACGTTCAATAGATTCACTTTTCTGCAGCAATTTACAGTGTTACTCAAATGTTAACTAAGCCAGAAGTTGCCCTGGCTTTAGGAGACTGCCATACCGATTCCCGTTTCTTCTTTGATTTACTGTCCTCAGACTCGCTGTCCGATACAGACTTTCGCTTGGCTCCATCTGTTGGCTTTTCTTTGCCAGCCTTTTGAGAATTGAGAAAGGCTTCAATTAACTCTGGACAATCTAAGTTCTCTTCTGGTTCCCAAGTGTTGTCTGCACTGGAAAAAATAAAAAAATTATCTTTTACCACAGTGAAAGAACTGGAAGCAGGTAGTAATTTTAACAAACAGTTGAGTGCACACCCAAGTTTTGCCTATACTTTGCTAAGTAGCTACTGTTATGGGACTCCATGCATGAGAGAATTTCTGTGTGCTTGTGCCTTAATAAAAGGATCTGCACAACTCATGTTTACACAGCATCTATACAAGAGTCACTGAGGATTGATCATATAATCGTACCGACGGTGTCTACATTCCACCAACCACTCCCAGAGCCATCAGTTTAAGTTACACAACGGACACCAGTGGGTTTCAAACATTTTGTATTACAGTGAACGCTCATCTTAAAGTTTAAAGACAGCTACCTTTATGGCATAGAAGAGTGGTTACAATAAGATACTGTGAAACAATTCATACTCTGGGGTATAGAATTACTACCACCACACAAGTTCTAGCACAAACAATGCCAGCAGAAAAAGTGTGTTCAACTAACAGGGTTGACCTATTGGCGATACTTTATCTATTATTGCATCTATGACAGTTTAAAAAAAAATACTTTTTTGGTCTAAACACTTTATTATGCTGTGACGACAGGCAGGACTGACTTCTTAAAATAATTTTTTTTAGTCAAAATGTTTAATGCCAGTGCCAATAAATAACCTTGTTTGTGTTCTCTTTAAAGTGCTTTTGAACTTTCCATTTACTACTCAAATTTAATTACAGGTTGAGTATCCCTTATCCAAAATGCTTGGGACCAGAGGTATTTTGGATATCGGATTTTTCCGTATTTTGGAATAATTGCATACCATAATGAGATATCATGGCGATGGGACCTAAATCTAAGCACAGAATGCTTTTATGTTTCGTATACACCTTATACACACAGCCTGAAGGTCATTTTAGCCAATATTTTTTATAACTTTGTGCATTAAACAAAGTGTATCTACATTCACACAATTCATTTAGGTTTCATATACACCTTATACACACAGCCTGAAGGTCAATTAGTACAATATTTTTAATAACTGTGTATTAAACAAAGTTTGTGCACATTGAGCCATAAAAAAACAAAAGTTTAACTCACTCAAAAAGTCCGTATTTCGGATATTTGGATATGGGATACTCAACCTGTATAAGTAAATGCTTAACAATAACTTGTCATTAATTTTGTCAATTTCATCTGTACCCAAGTGTACTTTGTAGGTTTTAATATATTTAATCTACATATATTCAGATGTATAGTAAAACAATGGACGACTCTGGTGTTGGGGCATATTCAGATGTAATAGGAATGGTAAGTAGGGGGGCGGGAGTTTTTTTTTTTTGTTTTAAAGCTGTAAAATAAATCACTCACTAGTAACTTTGGATTGTTAATAATAAAACATGGTTGATCAAGGTTTCTAATACATAGCAATGTTTAACAGTACAGGTTGAGTATCCCATATCCAAATATTCCGAAATACGGAATATTCCGAAATACGGACTTTTTTGAGTGAGAGTGAGATAGTGTAACCATTGTTTTTTGATGGCTCAATGTACACAAACTTTGTTTAATACACAAAGTTATTAAAAATATTGTATTAAATGACCTTCAGGCTGTGTGTATAAGGTGTATATGAAACAAATGAATTGTGTGAATGTACACACACTTTGTTTAATGCACAAAGTTATAAAAAATATTGGCTAAAATGACCTTCAGGATGTGTGTATAAGGTGTATATGTAACATAAATGCATTCTGTGCTTAGATTTAGGTCCCATCACCATGATATCTCATTATGGTATGCAATTATTCCAAAATACGGAAAAATCCGATATCCAAAATTCCTCTGGTCCCAAGCATTTTGGATAAGGGATACTCAACCTGTATTATAATAAAGCAGGATTAAATCTCATTAAAACATTCATACAAAAAAAAAAAAAAGTTAACCTTTTGTTTCTCCCCCAACTCTGCTAATATGCTACTATTTGGCAAAATGGAAAATAAAAGCCTCACAACTTCAGTAGTCCTGACAATGGAGATATTTTCCTTGCACAGCCAGCTTGCCGATAGTAGCCATGCTGTCTGTCTCAGCCTTATATCTACTAGCATAGACTTGTTTTTTTTTTCAGTCTAACATTAGTATAATGCAGGTTAATGATCTGTGACCAGAACACATTGGAGGCGAGATGCATCAAGCAGAGGAGAGTGGAGAAGTTGCACATAGTATTTTTATAATGTACTTGATAAATGCTACCTTAGAGACAAATGGTTGATCCACAACTTTTTACTGCTTCATACATCATCCATATTGTTTTAAATTATATTCACTAACATTTGATTATTTTTTTAATCTTTCAATATGGTTTAACCAATAGCAATTGTCGTGGGAAACTAGCATGAAGAACAAAGCCAGTAGATACCTGATCTGTAACAGCTTGCTGTCAACTGCATGACCAACAAAGAGCTGAATACTTACAAACATGTGAACCAATAAGTGCAACATACACAAAAAAGTTCAGGTTCAAGACCCAATTCAGTCTACAATTATTTCTCTTCACATTATGGGTAAACTCTGCATGTATCAGAAAGTGAACATGGGTCCTGATGACAAGTCAGAACTTCTTAGGATTACCGGTCTCATTCTGTGGATCAACGGGTCAGTTTTTGGAGCAAATATAAAAACCAAATCCTTGCAATATAAAGTTAAGGTAGGTACATTAACAGTTTCACCTGGGCCACTTACTCTGTAAAACCTTTCCACTTCAGGTAATATTCGACCTTTCCATTCACAACACGTCTGTCTAGAACTTTTTCTACAACAAATTCCTCAGGCTCCGCTTCCTCAACTTTCTTGCCCTTTCCATTTTGCTTCTTCCCCATTTTCTGCTATAGTACCAAGAGGGAACAAAAAAAAAAAAAATGGGAGATTGGGTGAGAAAAAGATTGATGACTAGTTTTCTTCTTCTCGGTATCAAACAACTTCATAAACAGATTGCACTTAAGGTGCTCACACACTGAGCAATTCACAAACAATGCAAAATCGTTTTTCGATTTCCCTTGAACTCCACCAGGAGCTCCCCGACTCATGATTTTGTAAGAAAAAAAAAAAAAGTTTTTTTTAACAAAAAATGTATTGTACGATCTCTAAAAACATTAATAGATATTGGCAGATCTTTCCTGCAGCAGGTAAGATCAGAGAATAAATCATATGAGCTGCGGAGACGCGCATTGGATCGTTATTGTTTGAGCATAACATACGATTTGATCTTGTGAATGATATATCGTTACGATGTATCATTTCCATCCAAATTGACCGCAAAATCACCGTGTGTGGGCACCTTTACAGTTAGACAAAAGATAAATAGCATAACACAGACAACCAAAATATTCAAACCTATATGTCCACATAAGGCCTTATCGTATTAAACAGAGGAATAGGTATTTGCGCTTTGCATATAATAATCCTACTGAGGCTAATGTAACAGTGAGCTACTTTGAAGATCATGTTATAACCAAAAATAGGAAATACGCTTTGCCCCTCTGCAGTCTATTGTGCTACATACGTTAATACAGGGAGATGCATCAAACCTCCATAAGCATGGACAAGCTGCTCATAGCAACCAGTCTGTCATACCATAGGCTGCTGAATAAATCATGGCTAGAAGCTGACTGATTACTATTGGCAACCTCTATGGTAGGTTTGATAGCTCTCCTTTACAGTAAGGCTTGAGCAGCGCCGTCAGCAGGGTCACATTGTTACAGGGGAAGCAGCATCCTCGCTATGCGGCTACAGTGCGCACTCTGAGGCCGCCCGAGCCCAGAGGGAGCGGGGACTGTACACTACACAAGCAGCGTCGCACGGCGCAGCGCCCTCGGCAAGGGCCTCCCGTCTACCCGGTACAGTCCAGCAGCAGCCTGCACATAGCGGACGCGGCGCATCCCCGATTACCGATCAGTGCAGCACGGCAGCAGCGTACAGGCCCGTCCACCGCTATGTGCCTACAGCAGCCCCTCCCCCTCCGGTTCTCCTAGAGAGCCCACCCCATCGCGCGCATGCGCCCCGCACACACGCAGGCGGCGGCAGCACTGATGCCCCTGTGCAGCGCCGTGTGTGTGGCCGCCGCCAGTAACTATTGTGAGCAGCGAGGCCGCTTCCCCGGGCGCCGGCAGCAGGCAGACATTGCATGGCGGGAGCCGCTCCTCCTCCATCACTTACACAGCTGTAATACAAGAGAAATGTTACTACTACCTGCTTCTCCAGACTGTCCTGCATTTAATATCTATTATCTGGTCACCTTATCGCTCTGCAGCACTATGTAGGCCTGTGTGTGAGATACATAAACCTTTAGTACATGCATGTGGGAAGAGGAAACACAAATACAGCCCCAGCGCCCGCCCAGCAGGCGGCACCCCCCCACCACACATACACGGGCTGGCCCAGTCACCACGGGCAGGGAGAAGATGAAGGGGACGGGACTCGGGTGACTACAGGCGGGGAGGCGGATGGAGGGAGGGGACCGGGTGCTGCAGGTGGCGGGCACAGCATCAGGCTATACCGCCTATCCTGTACGAGGCACCGGTTATGGAGCCAGCCCCGTACCGTGCCCCAGCCTTCTCCGCTCCGCCATCCTGCTCGACCGCTCACACAGCCGGTAAGCCGGTCCGCGCTGCACGTAATACAATGGCGGCTTAGGGGCCTGGTCGCCCCCCACATCATTCATACAGCACACATGGAGCAGGCCCTTACCTCGCTGGTCTTGTATCGTACACCCGGTGCTGCTGCTCAGACCGCTTATACCGACAACCGCCTTAAACCGCCGCTTACAGCGTCACTGAGCGCGCGCGGCGGGGAGGGGGAGGAGTCGGGTGACGTCGCAGAACAATGGGCGCTCCCCGCGTTCTGGCGGGTAATTCTCTGCTGGGCTGGCGCCGGCGCAGCCTACCCTGTGCACACACACAATGCATTGCGCAGCTCCGGCCACCTGGCCGCCACAGGGCAATGACGTCGTATCCGTGGTGCAGGCGTATCAGGGTAGTTAAGTTATTGCTCGTTGTGTGCTGCAGTACGGCTGCCGCGATTCTGAGCTAAATGGGGTATTTATTTGGCAACAGTTTGAGAGATGAAGTACAAACGCATCCATTAACATGTAAAGTAGGAGTACTTTATCACTCCAAGCTTTGATAAATAGCCACTTATGTGTAGTAAGAACAGCCCAGGTTTCTTTGTGACCCTTTTCGTGCTTGCACCATTAAAACTTGCACAAACTCTATGGGGGGGTGCAGATTTTCCATCTGATTATGGCCTCCAAACTGTGAGACGCAAACACTTCTTTAACATACTTATGACCTCCCTTAGCTTAGCACATTACATTTTCAAATCTCTTCTGTGTGCATGCGCCTGAAATCGCAACTGTGACCCTAAATACAATTGGGAGATATGACAGGTGCGACTTGGATGCATGCATACATAGGAAAAATATGAACCTGATGAACAATCAATCAGCCCCATTGTCTTGAGGGACATTTAAGGGCCCCATACATTACAGCGATATGGCTGAAGTCGGAGGCGATTTCCCTTGAACTCTCCCGGGAGTGGTTCCATACGATTTGGTACTTGTGACTTTTTTTTTTGTATGCGATATGTCACGCGGCGACATATCGCAGGCAATTTATCGCAATGCATTCACATGTACCATAAGATATATCTGATGGACTGGATTAGGATGCTAGGGGGGCTGGGCCAAATAGGCATTTCTCTGACGTCCTAGTGGATGCTGGGAACTCCGTAAGGACCATGGGGAATAGCGGCTCCGCAGGAGACTGGGCACAAAAGTAAAGCTTTAGGACTAGCTGGTGTGCACTGGCTCCTCCCCCTATGACCCTCCTCCAAGCCTCAGTTAGATTTTTGTGCCCGGCCGAGAAGGGTGCACACTAGGGGCTCTCCTGAGCTTCTTAGGGAAAGTTTAGTTTTAGGTTTTTTATTTTCAGTGAGACCTGCTGGCAACAGGCTCACTGCATCGAGGGACTAAGGGGAGAAGAAGCGAACCTGCCTGCTTGCAGCCAGCTTGGGCTTCTTGGCTACTGGACACCATTAGCTCCAGAGGGACCGAACACAGGCCCAGCCTCGGAGTCCGGTCCCAGAGCCGCGCCGCCGGCCCCCTTACAGAGCCAGAAGCAAGAAGAGGTCTGGAAAATCGGCGGCAGAAGACATCAGTCTTCACCAAGGTAGCGCACAGCACTGCAGCTGTGCGCCATTGCTCCTCATACACACCTCACACTGCAGTCACTGAGGGTGCAGGGCGCTGGGGGGGGGCGCCCTGAGCAGCAATAAAAACACCTTGGCTGGCAAACATACATCACATATAACCCCCAGGGCTATATGGATGTATTTTAACCCCTGCCAGAATCCATAAAAATGCGGGAGAAAAGTCCGCGAAAAAGGGGCGGAGCCTATCTCCTCAGCACACTGGCGCCATTTTCTCTCACAGCTCCGTTGGAGGGAAGCTCCCTGGCTCTCCCCTGCAGTTACTACACTACAGAAAGGGGTTAAAAAAGAGAGGGGGGCTCTAATTAGGCGCAGTATTAATAAAACAGCAGCTATAAGGGGAAAAACACTTCTATAAGGTTATCCCTGTATATATATATAGCGCTCTGGTGTGTGCTGGCATACTCTCCCTCTGTCTCCCCAAAGGGCTAGTGGGGTCCTGTCCTCTATCAGAGCATTCCCTGTGTGTGTGCGGTGTGTCGGTACGATTGTGTCGACATGTTTGAGGAGGAAAATGAGATGGAGGCGGAGCAATTGCCTATAATAGAGTTGTCACCCCCTAGGGAGTCGACACCTGAGTGGATGAGCTTATGGAAGGAATTGCGTGACAATGTCAGCTCTTTACGAAAGACAGTTGACGATATGAGACAGCCGGCTACTCCGCTTGTGCCTGTCCAGGGGTCTCAAACGCCATCAGGGGCTCTAAAACGCCCGTTACCTCAGATGGCAGACACAGACACGGATACTGACTCCAGTGTCGACGATGATGAGACAAATGTGACTTCCAGTAGGGCCACACGTTACATGATTGAGGCAATGAAAAATGTTTTGCATATTTCTGATAATACAAGTACCACTAAAAAGGGTATTATGTTTGGTGAGAAAAAACTGCCTGTAGTTTTTCCTGTATCCGAGGAATTAAATGAAGTGTGTGATGAGGCGTGGGTTTCCCCCGATAAAAAACTGATAATTCCTAAAAGGTTATTGGCATCATACCCTTTCCCGCCAGAGGATAGGGCACGTTGGGAAACACCCCCTAGGGTGGATAAAGCGCTCACACGCTTGTCTAAACAGGTGGCACTACCCTCTCCTGATACGGCCGCCCTAAAGGAACCTGCCGACAGAAAGCAGGAGAATATCCTAAAATGTATATACACTCACACGGGTGTTATACTGCGACCGGCAATCGCCTCAGCCTGGATGTGCAGTGCTGGGGTGGCGTGGTCGGATTCCCTGACTGAAAATATTGATACCCTAGATAGGGACAGTATATTACTGACTATAGAGCATTTAAAAGATGCATTTTTATATATGCGTGATGCGCAGAGGGATATTTGCCGACTGGCATCAAGAGTTAGCGCGCTGTCCATTTCTGCAAGAAGAGGGTTATGGACGCAGCAGTGGTCAGGTGATGCGGATTCCAAAAGGCACATGAAGGACCCCTGGATCCTTCAGGTGGTATCTCAGGGGTACAAATTGGAATTCGAGACGTCTCCCCCTCGCCGTTTCCTAAAGTCTGCTTTACCGACGTCTCCCTCAGACAGGGAGGCAGTATTGCAAGCCATTCACAAGCTGTATTCCCAGCAGGTGATAATCAAGGTACCCCTCCTGCAACAGGTAAAGGGGTATTATTCCACACTGTTTGTGGTACCGAAGCCGGACGGCTCGGTGAGACCAATTTTAAATCTAAAATCCTTGAAAACTTACATACAGAGGTTCAAATTCAAGATGGAGTCACTCAGAGCAGTGATTGCAAACCTGGAAGAAGGGGATTATATGGTGTCTCTGGACATCAAAGATGCTTACCTACATGTCCCAATTTACCCTTCTCACCAAGGGTACCTCAGGTTTGTGGTACAGAATTGTCACTATCAGTTTCAGACGCTGCCGTTTGGCTTGTCCACGGCACCCCGGGTCTTTACCAAGGTAATGGCCGAAATGATGATACTCCTTCGAAGGAAGGGAGTTTTAGTTATCCCTTACTTGGACGATCTCCTGATAAGGGCAAGATCCAGGGACCAGTTGGAAGTCGGGGTAGCACTATCTCAGATAGTGTTGCGGCAGCACGGTTGGATTCTCAATATTCCAAAATCGCAGCTGATCCCGACGACACGCCTTCTATTCCTAGGGATGATCCTGGACACAGTCCAGAAAAAGGTTTTTCTCCCGGAGGAGAAAGCCAGGGAGTTATCCGAGCTAGTCAGAAATCTCCTAAAACCAGGCCAAGTCTCAGTGCATCAATGCACAAGGGTCCTGGGAAAAATGGTGGCTTCCTACGAAGCAATCCCATTCGGCAGATTCCACGCAAGAACCTTCCAGTGGGATCTGCTAGACAAATGGTCCGGGTCGCATCTTCAGATGCATCAGCGGATAATCTTGTCACCAAAGACAAGGGTGTCTCTCCTGTGGTGGTTGCAGAGTGCTCATCTTCTAGAGGGCCGCAGATTCGGCATTCAGGACTGGGTCCTGGTGACCACGGATGCCAGCCTGAGAGGCTGGGGAGCAGTCACACAGGGAAGAAATTTCCAGGGCTTGTGGTCAAGCCTGGAGACATCACTTCACATAAATATCCTGGAGCTAAGGGCCATCTACAATGCTCTAAGCCTAGCAAGACCTCTGCTTCAAGGTCAGCCGGTGCTGATCCAGTCAGACAACATCACGGCAGTCGCCCACGTAAACAGACAGGGCGGCACATGAAGCAGGAGGGCAATGGCAGAAGCTGCAAGGATTCTTCGCTGGGCGGAAAATCATGTGATAGCACTGTCAGCAGTGTTCATTCCGGGAGTGGACAACTGGGAAGCAGACTTCCTCAGCAGGCACGACCTCCACCCGGGAGAGTGGGGACTTCATCCAGAAGTCTTCCACATGATTGTGAACCGTTGGGAAAAACCAAAGGTGGACATGATGGCGTCCCGCCTCAACAAAAAACTAGACAGGTATTGCGCCAGGTCAAGGGACCCTCAGGCAATAGCTGTGGACGCTCTGGTAACACCATGGGTGTACCAGTCAGTGTATGTGTTCCCTCCTCTGCCTCTCATACCCAAGGTACTGAGGATTATAAGACGGAGAGGAGTAAGAACTATACTCGTGGCTCCGGATTGGCCAAGAAGGACTTGGTACCCGGAACTTCAAGAGATGCTCACAGAGAACCCGTGGCCTCTACCTCTAAGAAGGGACCTGCTCCAGCAGGGACCCTGTCTGTTCCAAGACTTACCGCGGCTGCATTTGACGGCATGGCGGTTGAACGCCGGATCCTGAAGGAAAAAGGCATTCCGGATGAAGTCATCCCTACCCTGATCAAAGCCAGGAAGGATGTAACCGCACAACATTATCACCGTATTTGGCGTAAATATGTTGCGTGGTGCGAGGCCAGGAAGGCCCCTACAGAGGAATTTCAACTGGGTCGTTTCCTGCATTTCCTGCAAACAGGACTGTCTATGGGCCTAAAATTAGGGTCCATTAAGGTTCAAATTTCGGCCCTGTCGATTTTCTTCCAGAAAGAACTGGCTTCAGTTCCTGAAGTTCAGACGTTTGTCAAGGGGGTACTGCATATACAGCCTCCTTTTGTGCCTCCAGTGGCACCTTGGGATCTCAATGTAGTTTTGGGGTTCCTAAAATCACATTGGTTTGAACCACTCACCACTGTGGACTTAAAATATCTCACATGGAAAGTGGTAATGCTGTTGGCCCTGGCTTCGGCCAGGCGTGTGTCAGAATTGGCGGCTTTATCCTATAAAAGCCCTTACCTAATTTTTCATACGGACAGGGCAGAATTGAGGACTCGTCCTCAATTTCTCCCTAAGGTTGTTTCAGCGTTTCACCTGAACCAGCCTATTGTGGTACCTGCGGCTACTGGGGACTTGGAGGACTCCAAGTTGCTGGATGTAGTCAGGGCCCTGAAAATATATGTTTCCAGGACGGCTGGAGTCAGAAAATCTGACTCGCTGCTTATCCTGTATGCACCCAACAAGCTGAGTGCTCCTGCTTCTAAGCAGACTATTGCTCGTTGGATTTGTAGTACAATTCAGCTTGCACATTCTGTAGCAGGCCTGCCACAGCCTAAATCTGTAAAAGCCCATTCCACAAGGAAGGTGGGCTCATCTTGGGCGGCTGCCCGAGGGGTCTCGGCTTTACAACTTTGCCGAGCAGCTACTTGGTCAGGGGCAAACACGTTTGCTAAATTCTACAAATTTGATACCCTGGCTGAGGAGGACCTGGAGTTCTCTCATTCGGTGCTGCAGAGTCATCCGCACTCTCCCGCCCGTTTGGGAGCTTTGGTATAATCCCCATGGTCCTTACGGAGTTCCCAGCATCCACTAGGACGTCAGAGAAAATAAGAATTTACTTACCGATAATTCTATTTCTCGTAGTCCGTAGTGGATGCTGGGCGCCCATCCCAAGTGCGGATTGTCTGCAATACTTGTACATAGTTGCTGTTACAAAAATCGAGTTTTTGTTGTTGTGAGCCATCTTTTCAGAGGCTCCGCTGTTATCATGCTGTTAACTGGGTTCAGATCACAGGTTGTACGGTGTGATTGGTGTGGCTGGTATGAGTCTTACCCGGGATTCAAAATCCTTCCTTATTGTGTACGCTCGTCCGGGCACAGTATCCTAACTGAGGCTTGGAGGAGGGTCATAGGGGGAGGAGCCAGTGCACACCAGGTAGTCCTAAAGCTTTACTTTTGTGCCCAGTCTCCTGCGGAGCCGCTATTCCCCATGGTCCTTACGGAGTTCCCAGCATCCACTACGGACTACGAGAAATAGAATTATCGGTAAGTAAATTCTTATTTTCGGCATCGTGCTGATGGCAGTGGTGAATGCCAACTACGAATTCATCTTCATTGACATTGGCAAAAACGGACGTGCATCAGATGGTAGGTCGCTGAAGAATACCACCTTCTACGAGCAGCTCACCACAAAGACCCTGAACTTGCCGTCTAGGGAGCAAACCAAGCACGGCCTCAATTTTGTTTTTGTGGCTGATGAGCCATTCGCACTCCACGAGAATATTATGAAGCCGTACCCCCAAAGGCACCTGACCAGGGAGAAGCGCATCTATAATTATAGGCTATCCTGGGCACGCGAATTGTAGAGAACACTTTTGGCATCCTGTCTAGCCGCTTTCGCATATTCCTAACGGCTATCAGTTTGCAGGTGGAGAATAAAGATTGGGTGGTGACTGCGTGCTGTGTCCTGCATATCTATTTGCGCAGAAAAAACACCCAGCATAGGATAATGCCCAGAGCACCCAGAGGAGACTTCACCATTTCCCTCTGTGGAACCACCTCCACTCCATTCTAGGGCGAGTCTATGGGCAAAACAGGTCAGGGACGGGTACCTGGCCTATTTTAACGGGGTGGGTGCAGTCGATTGGCAGGAGGACCACAGTTAAGTGTACTGTGTTGGACTGATGATGGAACTTGCAAAAACTTATTAAAAAATATATACTTACTGATACAAAGATAGTTCACCCTCTTCAGGCTCTGGTGTGGCAGTCTGATGGAGGGAGGTGAAACCTGTTCGGGTAGCCTAGTCCAGGACAAACTTTAGCATGGGGTAGTACCAAAGCGAGGTCTTGTAAATCTGGGAGGAACCTGCTCCAGATCTATTAGACTTTAATTTTTTTTGTGTTCTTTGAGGAACACCGTACGCGGGTTCTGTATCTTTTTCTTTACCCAGTCTTTGTCAGCACCGGACACAAAGGGCCTGTTGTAATCCACTGCTCCTCCAAGGCCACATTCTGCCACACTTTATCCGAATACCCCTAGGCTTTGATCTACCACAGACATTCATGGCCACGGTACATTTCTAGTAGGCCGGTGATGAAGTCTATGTCTTGATCCAGACATATCTATAATGAAAAAAAGTGGTGCACAAACTGTTATATATTTTGTGTTTAAAAATGGTTTTACTTTAGGTATATGATTAAATGGTTATATGGTTAAATATGGTTAATATATGGGCCCTCATTCCGAGTCGTTCGCTCGGTATTTTTCATTGCATCGCAGTGAAATTCCGCTTAGTGCGCATGCGCAATATTCGCACTGCGACTGCGCCAAGTATCTTTGCTATGAAGATAGTATTTTTACTCACGGCTTTTTCATCGCTCCGGCGATCGTAATGTGATTGACAGGAAATGGGTGTTACTGGGCGGAAACAGGCCGTTTTATGGGCGTGTGGCTGAAAACGCTACCGTTTCCGGAAAAAACGCAGGAGTGGCCGGAGAAACGGGGGAGTGGTTGGGCGAACGCTGGGTGTGTTTGTGACGTCAAACCAGGAACGACAAGCACTGAACTGATCGCACAGGCAGAGTAAGTCTGGAGCTACTCTAAAACTGCTAAGTAGTTTGTGAGCGCAATATTGCGAATACATCGGTCGCAATTTTAAGATGCTAAGATACACTCCCTGTAGGCGGCGGCTTAGCGTGTGTAACTCTGCTAAATTCGCATTGCGACCGATCAACTCGGAATGAGGGCCATGGTTTTAAAATGAAGGGGTATTTTTTTCATTTTCGAAATGGTTTTACTTAAGTTTAAAAATTTACTTTGAAAATGTTTTGATATATGGTTCAATTTGGATAATATATGGTTTCAAAATAAAGTTGTTTTCTCATACGTCCTAGAGGTTACTGGGGATGCTTCAAGAACCATGGGGTATAGACGGGATCCGCAGGAGACATGGGCACTTTAAGACTTTAAAAGGGGTGTGAACTGGCTCCTCCCTCTATGCCCCTTCTCCAGACTCCAGTTAGATTCTGTGCCCAGGGAGACTGGTCACACACAGGGGAGCTCTACTGAGTTTCTCTGAAAAAAGACTTATGTTAGGCTTTTTATGTTCAGGGAGCTCTGCTGGCAACAGGCTCCCTGCTTCGAGGGACTAAGGGGAGAGAAGAAGACCTACTTCTGTGAGTTAAAAGGCCCTACTTATTAGGCTACTGGACACCATTAGCTCCAGAGGGTTCAATCACTTGGTACGCCTAGCTGCTCGTTCCCAGAGCCGCGCTTTCAAACCCCCCCCCCCCGCTTGCAGAGCCAGAAAAAAGAAGCCGGGTGAGTATAAGAAGAACCGAAGAATTCAGTGACGGCAGAAGACTTCAGGTCTTGAGGTACAGCGGCACTGACGGTGCAGGGCGCAGGGGGGGCGCCCTGGGCAGCATGTGGACCTGAAAGTAACTGGCAAAAGTTATATTAAAAGTGCCTAGGCACTCAATATAGACCCCCGCCAGTATAAAAATGTTAAAATGAGTGGGACTGAAGCGCGCCGGTCAGGGGGCGTGGCTTAGCCACCACAGCTCTGACCAGTGCCATTTTCTCTTCACAGAAGCTGCAGAGACGCTGGCCCTGACCTCCACACTGCTGTACAAGTAACAGGGTGCAAAACGGGGGGGGGGGTCACAGTAGATTTGGTGCTATTATCTTTATTATAAAAGCACTAACAGGTCTGAGGCATTGTATATAAAGTTTCAGTACCGGGATAGGCGCTGGAACAGGCTTTGCTGTGGGTCTGTCCCCTATAGCCCAGTGTGATTGTGGGTGTTGGTACGTGTGTGTCGACATGTCTGAGTGCTCTTTCCAAGAGGAAGCCAGAGTGGGGACAGAAAAAGCGGTGGGAGTGACCCTGTCGGCCCCCCGACTGCTGAGTGGGTAAATTTGTTGAGTGTTTTGAATGCAAATGTGGCTCGGTTGACTAAGAGATTAGATAAATCTGAGTCTAAGAACCAGACATGGAGGAAATCCATGGAGGATGCATTGTCACAAGCTCAGACCACTTCGGGGTCACAGAAACGTGCATTTACCCAGATAGCAGATACAGATACCGAAACGGACTCTGATTCTAGTGTCGACTATAGTGATGCCAGATTGAATCCTAAACTGGCTAAGAGCATTCAGTACATGATTGTGGCAATAAAAGACATATTACATATCACTGAGGACCCTGCTGTTCCTGATACAAGGGTCTGTATGTTTAAAGGAAAGAAACCTGAGGTAACGTTTCCTCCCTCTCATGAACTGAACGCTCTTTTTGAAAAGGCTTGGGAAAATCCTGACAAGAAGGTACAGGTTCCCAAAAGAATTCCAGTGGCATATCCGTTCCCCTCTGGGGACAGGGAAAAGTGGGAGTCAACCCCCATTGTGGACAAAGCTCTATCGCGTCTGTCCAAAAAGGTGGTGCTTCCGTCTCCTGGCATGGCAGCCCTAAAGGATCCTGCGGATCGTAAGCAGGAAAATACACTAAAATCCATTTATGTCACTACAGGTTCGCTACTCAGGCCTGCCGTTGCTTCGGCATGGGTGAGTAGCGCTATTGAAAAGTGGGCAGATAACTTGTCATCTGAGATAGATACCCTGGACAGGGATAACGTGCTTTTGACTCTGGGTCATATCAGGGACGCTGCAGCATAATTAAAAGACGCTGCAAGGGATATTGGCCTTTTGGGATCAAGGGCCAATGCCATGGCAGTCTCGGCCAGGAGGACATTGTGGATTCATCAATGGAATGCTGATGCTGACTCGAAGAAGGCTATGGAGTCTCTGCCGTAGTGTCTTGTTTGGTGACGGCCTCACTGACCTGGTATCTACGGCTGCCGCGGGTAAGTCGTCATTTTTACCTTATGTTCCTGCGCAACAAAAGAAAACGCCCCACTATCAGATGCAGTCCTTTCGGCCCAATAAATACAAAAAAGGACGAGGATCCTCCTTCCTTGCTGCGAGAGGAAGAGGAAAGGGAAAAAGGTCACAGGCTGTGTGTGGCAAGTTCCCAAGAACAGAAGTCCTCTCCGGCTTCTACCAAATCCACCGCATGACGCTAGGGCTCCTCTGCAGGAGTCCGCACCAGTGGGGGCACGTCTCAAACTCTTCAGTCAAGTCTGGGTTCGCTCGGACCTGGATCCTTGGATATTAGAAATAGTAGCCCAAGGGTACAAATTAGAGTTTCAAGACGTGCCCACTCACCAATTTTTCAAATCGGCCTTGCCAGCTTCTCTTCCAGAAAGGGAGGTTGTATGCGCTGCGATACGAAAGCTGTGTCAAAATCAAGTCATTGTCACGGTGTCGAAGTCGGAAAATATTACAGTACACACATCACGTACAAACACCACATAGATGGCCTCCGTGCGTGTACTTATTCGGCCGTGCATGCACATATTCGCAAATTGCGTATGATCGCTCACGCGGTCGTGCGTGTTAGCGCGTGGTATGAGTAATTACGGAGGCATTTGTACTCGCATGGAAAAGCCACAAAGACATATCATATATTTAATCCACATATTGCATAAATCACCCATTGTCTGCTCATCTTTCTAATAGCATGAAGATGGTTCGCACATAAATTATCCTCCCAGAAACTCAAATACAATGTACCAGATGGCCTTATTTACGCAAAGCTTTGAAATCCTATGAAGAAAGCAAATACCTTTGGTTACCCCCATTGTTCTAGAGTTGTCCAGTATCTGTTGAAGACAATAAATACTCCAGGACAAACAGAAAGACAATATCCAGGAACCTAGGTTGACTGAAGAGAAACTCAATTAGCAATAGCTAACAAATTACAAACCAGACATTTAGAAATCTGAGGTAATAACATTCATAGTCTAAACTCTTGGATAGATATATATATATATATATATATCCTAACAAATTGTAATAGCAGGAGTGTATGTATATATGTGTGTGTGTGTGTGCGTGTGTGTGTGTGTGCGTGTGTGTGTGTGTGTGTGTGTGTGTGTGTGTGTGTGGATATATATGGATATGTATATCTTGAGGATGGAAATAATCATATCATGTGTGGGATCATATTGTTCAGAGTCACATAAGCATTAATCTGGTGGCTATAAGAATATTATCATATATTGCAACATTAAGCTATTAATACCAGATTTATGAATGATTAATGTGATGGGTTTAACTGGTCATGGGGTGGGAACTCAGATGCAAACAACAGAAATCACATCTCAAGTCTTAGCCATCGCCCACCTCTTGAGCTGACCAATGATCCCCGGTGCACAGGATATGTCCCACCCCCGAACCAATGGAAGAAGAGCACACAGTGTCTATTATATTATGTTTTGGACTGTTGTATAAAAAGCCAGCTGCATGCCTGGTCCCACATAGACTCTGAAGGTGACTGAGGACCGGCCGGGAAGCGCAGGCGAAACCAAAAACGTATGTACCATTGACTGTAGCCATTTTTGTATTGTATTGTTGTTATTGTAACCCCCTTTCAGCAATTATATGTTGGTGTGTCGGAACCCAGCATCTTAAATATAATCTGGTGTCGTGCCTCTTTTCCCTGCTAAGGTTATAAGTGTATTTCAGTCACACGTGTAGCTGCAAAGTGCTCACGACGTGTCTTTGGGTGTGTACGTACTGCGTATACTTTGTACGGCCAGCGCGGCGTTTGTACGCAAAGTGCGTACATGGTATGGGGCTTTGTACGCTAATGGTGTCAAAAGTACGTAGGCTAAGGTTGATCACAAACGGCCGCAGCGGCTCCATTTAAAAGTGTATTTAATGTGTTTTTAAAGTGTTGCTTTTAGTCCTGTATGTAATCGACGTTTACAATTGGGAGCTCATCCGGTTTTCACATGCTCACAGGCTAGCAGGTCATAGCAGACTTAATCTATCAGCAAAGGGTGGAAAGTTATCTACGTAACCTTTTCCTGGTTGGTGGATGTTCTAAAAACCCTATTTGTGTGCTGTTAGATTGCGTCTGCTCTGTCTGGTCTACAGAGGTGCTGATAGAACCCGTAGGTAAACAGGAAAAAAGCTATTTAAAAAATCTGTGTAAATTTTCTTTGGCGCCAAAAGCGTACACAAAGGACACAGATACTTTGCATACCCTCTCACATATTGTTGCAAAACAAAGTTCAAATAAGTCATATTGTGTTTGATTCAGAATGGATTATTTATCTTTTAAGTAGATTTAAAAGTACATTTAAAAGTTGCTGCATAACCTTGATATAGCTTTTTTTTTTTTTTTTTTTAAACTCAGGCCTAAAGTAACTTCTGGTGCTTGTATTATTTGTGATTTCTTTGTGACAAAGGAGCCGCATGGTTTGTCCTCCATTTTGGCCTAACCACATGGCCTGTCCACCATCTTGTGTAAACCTCTTGGATGTGGAAGGGGTAGGAGCAGTGGCCATTTTAGGAAGGTCACTTTCTAAACAGCTGATTTTCAGTGTGCTCAGAACAATCAGTTTCCTTTGTCACATTCATAGCACCATTTATGAGTTACCAATGAATTTATTTAACCCATGCCATAGTCAATTACAAATAGTTTCAATTGGGCCTAGTGAGAGTAAATGGTGAGATAAGTGTTTTTTTTTCCTTCTTGTCTGTGCGTAATTAACATTACATCAAGTGGGGGGTTGCACACAGATAGAAAAAGGAAAGAGAGTTTTTTTTGGTGGGGGTTTCTCTTTCCTTCCAAGACTTGTAGAGTCTGCTTACTAGGGAGTATAGCCATTGAAATGCAAATTAACCTGTGTAACTACTTTTTTTTAGCAGTAAAAAGCAAATATCTTTGATATGAAAATTAGAGGCAGTGAAGGGGTTAAGGTGTCTCATAGGAGGCCAGTGAATGATACATATATATAATATTATTATAATTATGTGTATATTTATATCAGTGTATGTTCTGCAAGATAGCTATCCAATCTTAATCATATCATTTAAATTATAGATTATTGCAGTCATTATAGATCTGTGTGAAATCGGATACATTTGTTGTTATATAGTTAAATTTGAAATAAAAGTATTTAAGGAAGTAAGTTTAAAGCACAACACGCAGGTCTGGCCCAGTCATAAAGTGTTACACAGAACAAGCGTGGGTTGTGCTTGTGAGTGATTATAGTTAGTATTGCTCACATTTATAGAGACTGTGATTTGTTTTATTGCAGACGCACGTTTTGTACACGTGGCTCGGACAAAGTACAGGACCGCGCACGCAGCATAAAAGGCACGCTGGTCGCGTGGTTACGCAAAGTGCGTAAGAGTGCGGACACTAAGTACAAATTACACAATAGTTTCATTCAATTAAAAGGTGGGATAGTAGCCATGCTACAATAGCACAAAACTATCCGGTTTCAAAAGCAGATTAGTATAAGACTTTTGTTTAAACTGTATTGTCTCTGGGGGAAAAGCTGCCGATCAGAACGAGTGGAAATTTCCTGTACAGAAAAACCAGGTGTATTTGAGTGAGTGAAAGTGGAGTGTCTGGAGCTGAACCCGGGAATTCGGGATCCCGTCGTGGAACACTGGGTTAGTAGAGGCCCGGTGGCGTAGGGTTCGCTACCTTGCGTGATTAGAACTAGGTGGTCTAGTTGATCTGCAGTGGTCTAGGTGTCCCATACAACTAGGTGATCTAGAGTGGTCTAGGTGTTTCAGGTGGTCTACAACAATCGTAGGGCATATAGATAACTAGTATCTATAGGCTGTGCGATTGCATCGCATGTCCGTATGTTCTACACAGCACAACGTGATACCATTGTGTCATATGCGCTGTGGAAAAGCATACGCAGATGTGATTGTATAGACAAAGGGGTTTTTCTTTGATAACGTCGGGAAATCTCCCTGGTGGGCTTCCACTGGAAAGGGTGAACAATAGTTATCTAATTTCTCTGTTTCTCTAACGTCCTAGTGGATGCTGGGGAATCCGTAAGGACCATGGTGAATAGACGGGCTCCGCAGGAGACAGGGCACTCTAAGAAAGAATTAGGACTACTGGTGTGCACTGGCTCCTCCCTCTATGTCCCTCCTCCAGACCTCAGTTAGAATCTGTGCCCGGTCAGAGCTGGGTGCACTTTAGTGAGCTCTCTTGAGCTTGCTAATAAGAAAGTATTTTATTAGGATTTTTTATTTTCAGAGAGATCTGCTGGCAACACACTCTCTGCTACGTGTGACTGAGGGGAGAGAAGCAAACCTACTAACTGCGGATAGGTTGCGCTTCTTAGGCTACTGGACACCATTAGCTCCAGAGGGATTGAACACAGGAACTCAACCTTGGTCGTCCGTTCCCGGAGCAGCGCTGCCGTACCCCTCGCAGAGCCAGAAGACAGAAGCCGGCGAGTGAAGCAAGAAGACATCAAAATCGGCGGCAGAAGACTCCTGTCTTCATATGAGGTAGCACACAGCACTGCAGCTGTGCGCCATTGCACCCACACTAACCCACACACTCCGGTCACTGTAGGGTGCAGGGCGCAGGGGGGGGCGCCCTGGGCAGCAATTGAGTACCTCCTGGCAAAATAGAGCATATATACAGCTGGGCACTGTATATATGCATGAGCCCCCGCCATTATTTTACACAAAATCGCGGGACAGAAGCCCGCCGCTGAGGGGGCGGGGCTTCTTCCTCAGCACTCACCAGCGCCATTTTCTCTCCACAGCTCCGCTGAGAGGAAGCTCCCCAGGCTCTCCCCTGCAGAAGCACGATAGAAGAGGGTGAAAAGAGAGGGGGGTCACATAAATTTGGCGTAAAAACAAGATATACAGCAGCTACTGGGTTAACACTACGTTACTGTGTGATTCCTGGGTCATATAGCGGTGGGGTGTGTGCTGGCATACTCTCTCTCTGTCTCTCCAAAGGGCCTTGTGGGTGAACTGTCTACATATAGAGCATCCCCTGTGTGTGTGGTGTGTCGGTACGTGTGTGTCGACATGTCTGAGGTAAAAGGCTCCCCTAAGGAGGAGATAGAGCAAATATGTGTGTGAGGGTGTCTCCGTCGACAACGCCGACACCTGTTGGATATGTGTAATTAAGTGCTGAGGTGAATTTATTGCACAAAAGATTAGAGAACAGATAGGAAATCTACCCATGTCTGTCCCTCTGTCGCAGAGACCTTCAGTGTCTCTCAATGCTCACTATCCAAAATAATAAACACTGATGTCGACACGGAGATTGACTCCAGTGTCGACTACGATAATGCAAAGTTACAGCCAAAATGGCAGAAAAGTATTCAATATATGATTATTGTAATAAAAGATGATTTGCATATCACTGATGACTCATCTGTCCCTGACACAAGGGTACACATGTTTAAGGGGAAGAAAGCTGAGGTAAATTTCCCTCCTCTCATGAGGAAAAAGAGCGGGAATCTCCAGACAAGAGACTGCAGTTTCCCACAAAGAATTCTCAGGCAGTATCCTTTCCCCACTAGGGCCAGGATACGATGGGAATCTTCCCCTAGGGTGTCACGTTTGCCCAAAAGGTAACCTGTCGTAACAGCTATTCTCAGGGATCCTGCAGATAGCGTGCACATTCTAGTACACTACTCAGACCGGCGATTGTGTCGGCATGGGTTTATAGCGCTGGGGCAGAGTGGACAGGTACCTTATCAGCAGAGATTGAGACCCTAGTATGTAGATATATATAGATATATGTATATATAGAGATATATATATATTAAAGATGCTGTCTTAAGAGATTTATATATATATATATAAAACATGCCCAAAGAGACATGAGTATACTGGGTCCTAGAGACAAAGCTATGTCGATTTCTGCTTAATGTGTCCTGTAGAATATGCAATGGACAGATGATGCCGACTTAAGAGGCATATGGAAGACTGAGGATTGTGTGGAGAAGGGTTCTCGGACCTGGTCTCCACAGCTATAGCTGGTAATTCTGTTGTTTTGCCTTATATTCCTGCACAGCCTAGGAAAGCGCGACATTATCAAATGCAGCCTTTAGAACAAAGAAACAAGAAAGTCCGAGGTGCGTCCTTTCTTGCCAGAGGCGGGGCCAGAGGAAAGAAGCTGCACAACACAGCTAGGTCCCAGGAACAGAAGTCCTCCCCGGCCTCTACAAAAATCCACCGCATGTCGCTGGTGCTCCACAGGCGGAGCTAGGCCCGGTGGGGGCACGCCTGCGTAAGTTCAGCCACAAGTGGGTTCACTCCCTGTTAGGTCCCTGGGCAATAGATATTGTGTCTCAGGGATGCAAGCTGGACTTTGAGAAGATGCCCCCTCACCGACGGCCCTGCCGGCTTCCCCCCACGAGAGGGAAACAGTGTTAACTGCAATTCACAAATTGTATCTTCAGCAGGTGGTGTTCAAGGTTCCCCTCCTTCAACAGGGAAAGGGTTATTATTCGACCATGTTTGTAGTACCGAAACCGGACGGTTCGGTCTGACCCATATTGAATTTAAAATTCCTGAACATATACCTGAAAAGGTTCAAGTTCAAGATGGAATCGCTCAGAGCGGTCATTGCAAGCCTGGAAGGGGGGGATTATATGGTGTCTCGAGACATAAAGGATGCATACCTTCATGTCCCCATTTATCCACCTCATCAGGCGTACCTCAGATTTGTGGTACAGGATTGTCATTACCCATTCCAGACGTTGCCGTTTGGTCTGTCCACGGCACTGAGAATATTTACCAAGGTAATGGCAGAAATGATGATGCTTCTGCGAAAGCAAGGAGTTACAATTATCCCATACTTGGACGATCTCCTCATAAAGGCGAGGTCCAGAGAGCAGTTGCTGATCAGCGTAGCACACTCTCGGGAGGTGTTGCAACAGCACGGCTGGGTTCTGAATATTCCAAAGTCGCAGCTGATTCCTACGACGCGTCTGCCCTTCTTGGGCATGATACTGGACACAGACCAGAAGAAGGTTTTTCTCCCGGCGGAGAAGGCTCAGGAGCTCGAGACTCTGGTCAGAGGCCTCTTAAAACCAAAACAGGTGTCGGTGCATCAATGCAAGCGAGTCCTGGGAAAGATGGTGGCGTCATACGAAGCCATTCCCTTCGGCAGGTTCCATGTGAGGACCTGTCAGTGGGATCTGTTGGACAGGTGGTCCGGATCGCATCTTCAGATGCAGCGGCTGATCACCCTATCCCCCAGGGCCAGGTTGTCTCTTCTGTGGTGGCTGCAGAGTGCTCACCTTATTGAGGGTCGCAGGTTCGGCATTCAGGACTGGGTCCTGGTGACCACGGATGCAAGCCTCCAAAGGTGGGGGGCAGTCACACAGGGAAGAAATTTCCAGGGTCTGTGGTCAAGTCAGGAGGCTTGTCTGCACATCAATATCCTGGAACTAAGGGCCATATACAACGCCCTAAGTCAAGCAGAGCCTCTGCTTCGCTACCAACCGGTGCTGATTCAAGCAGACAACATCACCGCAGTGGCTCATGTAAACCACCAAGGCGGCACAAGGAGCAGGGTGGCGATGGCGGAAGCCACCAGAATTCTTTGCGGGGCGGAGAATCACGTAAAAGCACTGTTAGCAGTGTTCATTCCGGGACTTGACAACTGGGAAGCAGACTTCCTCAGCAGGCACAACCTCCACCCGGGAGAGTGGGGACTTCATCAAGAAGTCTTCACACAGATTACAAGTCGTTGGGAACTGCCACAGGTGGACATGATGGCATCCCGCCTCAACAAAAAGCTACAAATGTATTGCGCCAGGTCATGAGACCCTCAGGCGATAGCTGTGGACGCACTAGTGACACCGTGGGTGTTCCAGTCGGTTTATGTATTTCCTCCTCTTCCTCTCATACCCAAGGTGCTGAGAATCGTAAGAAAAAGAGGAGTGAGAACAATACTCATTGTTCCGGTTTGGCCAAGAAGGACTTGGTATCCGGAATTGCAAGAAATGCTCACAGAGGACCCATGGCCTCTGCCTCTCAGACAGGATCTGTTGCAACAGGGGCTCTGTCTGTTCCAAGACTTACCGCGGCTGCGTTTGACGGCATGGCGGTTGAACGCCGGATTCTAGCAGAAAAAGGCATTCCGGATGAGGTTATTCCTACGCTAATAAAGGCTAGGAAGGACGTGACGGCTAAGCATTATCACCGTATATGGCAAAAATATGTTGCTTGGTGTGAGGCCAGGAATGCCCCTACGGAGGAATTCCAGCTGGGCCGTTTCCTTCACTTCCTACAGACGGGAGTGACTTTGGGCTTAAAATTGGGGTCCATTGAGGTCCAGATTTCAGCCCTATACATTTTCTTTCAAAAGGAACTGGTTTCTCTTCCTGAAGTTCAGACGTTTGTAAAGGGAGTGCTGCATATTCAGCCCTTTTGTGCCACCAGTGGCACCTTGGGATCTTAACGTGGTGTTGAGTTTCCTGAAATCACACTGGTTTGAGCCACTTAAAACCGTGGAGTTAAAATATCTCACGTGGAAGGTGGTCATGCTGTTGGCCTTAGCTTTGGCTAGGCGTGTGTCAGAATTGGCGGCTTTGTCACATAAAAGCTCCTATCTGGTTTTCCATATGGACAGGGCAGAATTACGGACTCGTCCGCACTTTCTGCCAAAAGTGGTGTCATATTTTTATTTGAACCAACCTATTGTGGTGCCTGCGGCTACTCGTGACTTGGAGGATGCCAAGTTACTAGAGGTAGTCAGGGCTTTGAAGGTTTATGTAGCCAGAACGGCTGGAGTCAGGAAAACTGAGTCGTTGTTTATCCTGTATGCATCCAACAAGCTGGGTGCTCCTGCTTCAAAGCAAACTATTGCTCGCTGGATCTGTAACACGATTCAGCAGGCTCATTTTGCGGCTGGATTGCCGTTACCAGAATCAGTAAAGGCCCATTCCACTAGGAAGGTGGGCTCTTCTTGGGCGGCTGCCCGAGGCATCTAGGCATTGCAGCTTTGCCGCGCAGCTACATGGTCGGGTTCAAACACTTTTGCAAAATACTACAAGTTTGATACCCTGGCTGATGAGGACCTCTTGTTTGCTCATTCGGTGCTGCAGAGTCATCCGCACTCTCCCGCCCGTTTGGGAGCTTTGGTATAATCCCCATGGTCCTTACGGAGTCCCCAGCATCCACTAGGACGTTAGAGAAAATAAGATTTGACTTACCGGTAAATCTATTTCTCGTAGTCCGTAGTGGATGCTGGGCGCCCGTCCCTAGTGCGGACTTCTTCTGCAATGCTTGTATATAGTTATTGCTTACATAAGGGTTATGTTATGGTTGCATCAGGTTGGTCTGATGCTCTGTTGTTGTTCATACTGTTAACTGGGTAAGTTTATCACGAGTTATACGGTGTGATTGGTGTGGCTGGTATGAGTCTTACCCTGGATTCCAAAATCCTTTCCTTGTACTGTCAGCTCTTCCGGGCACAGTTTCCTTAACTGAGGTCTGGAGGAGGGACATAGAGGGAGGAGCCAGTGCACACCAGTAGTCCTAATTCTTTCTTAGAGTGCCCTGTCTCCTGTGGAGCCCGTCTATTCCCCATGGTCCTTACGGAGTCCCCAGCATCCACTACGGACTATGAGAAATAGATTTACCGGTAAGTAAAATCTTATTTTTTCACCCTACAAAAAATTCCAGTGGAAAGATACCGAAAAGGAATTTTTCGCTGCCTCTCTCAGGAAAATATTCCAACAGAACCTCCACCGAGAGAAATCACGGTGCTGTAAGGTCTTATAGGAGCCCTAAGTTGGGTACATTGCCTTCCGCTATCAACAGTGTGTTGCAGTACTGGCCAACGTGGGCGAGAGCGAGTGGAAGGCGCTCGGAGATACTTCCACCGTCTACTTGCATTGAGTATTTTGGTGTTTGTGGGAATTTTTTAGTTATTAAAAAGACCCACAAACATGGGAGCCAGTTGCTCAGGCGAGAGACGTTTATGCAGGGTTCAGGCTGAAGAGTTTATCATGTGTGGGAAATATGGTCCACACGCTGAAGTTTATTGTGACGAATGGGTACGTATGACTGACAAAGATAGGGTATCCTTCCCTAGGGTGGGCAGCTTTGAACCAGAGGTACTGCAGAATGTAGGTGGTAAAATATGTCTGATTAAATCCAGAAAACAAAGGATCAGACATAACAATTGTTTAAACCTGTGGCAACAAGAGGGGGAGGTGCAAAGGGAACAAACTCGCAAAGCAAGTTCCAAACCTAGCAGGAATGAGGGCACGGACACACCATTATCGACACAGGTCGAAAGGGAAGAGACGGCTACAGTCAATGGTATATCTGTAAATGATAGTAGAATACAAGAGCAATGTATTAACCCTAATTTTTGCAAGTTGTATCCTGTTTTAAAGTCTCTCCAAGGTTATAGGTCACAGGGAGATGAAGGACCCAGCCAAATCGCAGCCCTCATTCAGGCAGTCACCTTGCAAGAAACTCAGGTGGGGCCTGTCCATCCAGTTAGAGCAGTAACAATATTCCCCACTGAAAGAACTGGTGAGGTCACAGCTACCGGTAAGTGTGAGACGGGTCATTGCACAGAGACAACAACACCTTACAGTAAACAGATTAGGAACGGAATGGTAGGATTACATCCTGTCTTGGAAATTGTAACTCCCAATGGGGAAACCGATAGTCAGGGAGTAATCCTCACCAGGAATAATGCAATGTATTGCCCGTGGTCCAGATCAGAACTTCGGTCAATCATTTCAGAATTCCCCGATCCCCGAAAGTATTTAGCCAGATGTCAGAAGTTTATCAGAGATCTGGGTAATGCTCATAAACGAGCTAACAAAGATTGGCGGATATTTTTGAAAGCGTGCCTACCCCCTAATATTGACAACCAAAAATTAATCACTGATTGTAGATTAGAGTCGGATGGTCCTATGACTGACGAATACAATCAGGAGAACGTGGAACGAATTAACATGCAACTAGATATAGGATTTGGGTGGACTGCGCACAGAAATGTGCTAACGTTACGGGGAGTGCTGCTGGTGTTTAACAAGTTGGTCCTACTTGTTAGAATATTGGTGCAAAAGTGGAAATTTTTCACACTGCGCTCATCCCCGGTTTTGGGTTTGCATGTGTCTACACTAGTGTAATAAATGGTGAAAATGCTTGTTTGAGTTTCAAAGTGATGTTTATTTATAAAAAAGCAGAATTAGATAGTCCTGAATTAATTGCACTCTATTTGGCTGTAATTAGCCTTCTTGCTAATTGTGCATGAATACGCTTGAATCTAAACGTATTTTGATGAAGTCCAAATGTAGTGAAAAAAATGAATGAAAAAAATGATGAAAAAAGGAAAAAATAAAAATGAATGAATTATTGAAAAACGAAGAAAAATTGAAAAAGGAGAGAAAATGTCTATTTGATTGAAAATCGGGCCGCGGCGTCCCGCTGGTATTAACTGAGTGCACTTTGTTTAAAAAGTATTCTGCTACTGACAGACAAACAGCAGTGGAGAGTGCGTGAGGAAGAAAGGGACTCCGGACTGGTCTGCCTCCCCCTGCTTCTGCCTCCGTCACTGTGACTGTGTTCTGTCACAGGTCGGAGGCTTGTCAGCCTGGGTTTGGTGCCTGTCTTGGAGGGGGAGATGCACGCACTGCGACCACTCTCAGAGTGGTTCGTTGCCGCACTTCCCCCACCTACAGAGACTCACCTTTGATCTCCTCCTCCTCTGCTGGATGTGTCAGCGGCAAGTTGTTTCCTCGCTGTTCGGCCGTCGTCCGTGATCTGCAGACACTTCCTGGTTTTCAGTCACGTGACCGGGTTCTCTGTCTTGTTCCGCTCCTTCTGCTCGATCGTGCAGCTGTTGTAGATAGTGTGGGGAAAATGCTCCAACGCGTTTCGGCCCTTGGGGGCCTTCCTCTGGGAGAAGAAGTGTATATGATTTCTCCTGTGGTGAAGGAATAAATAGGCTGATCTGTGGTTCCTTCGTTCTGATTGGATGTCGTGCTTCATGTTATGAGAGGCAGTTGTTCTTGTCAGTCACATTGTGTAACCAATGAAAGGCATGTGCTCAGTCTTTCATGGTCCTTTTTGATTGGTTTTGCAACTGTCAGTTATGTTCTGTCGTCCAGTGAGTGGGTTTGTGACCTTGAAGCTTTGTTTATGGTTGCTATAGTGATGATTGTAGCCTGGTGGATGAACTGGTTCATTGTGCAGTTCAGAAATCAATGGATGAGAATAATGAAATGAACCAATAAATTGATTACAAATTGTGGAAAAGGTGGAATTGAATCATATTAGGAATAAATGAATGAAATGAAGTAAAAATGAAGTAAATAAATGTGAAGATGGTATTAAATGCCATAAGAATAATAAATAATAAAATAATAAAAAATAAATAAATAAAAATATATATAAAATAAAACAAAAGGAAAATGGAATGATTGAGAAATGAAGAATACTATAATCTTAAAGTACATAGCTTTAATCTGATGTATAGTGTAGGTGGGTGGGTTGGTGTTGGGTGGGCTAGTATAATTTCAAGTGAGAATGGATGAACAACTGTAAGCTGGAGTGTGTTGAATTTATTTAAAAAGTTTCTACATTGAGCGCAGACCAAAGTGGTCAATTCTGCTTTGTAAGTGTTAGTTTTTTTATTGACAAATGATGGATCTCACTTCATTGTCAAAATTGAGTCCTCTTGGTACTAGTGTGTCCATGTTAATCATGACTCGTAGTTCTTCTTTGTTT
The DNA here is from genome assembly GCF_028390025.1 of Pseudophryne corroboree. Classification (NCBI taxonomy): domain Eukaryota; kingdom Metazoa; phylum Chordata; class Amphibia; order Anura; family Myobatrachidae; genus Pseudophryne; species Pseudophryne corroboree. The sequence goes on from NC_086448.1 coordinate 197,762,158, forward strand.
ATCTGGTGGATGTAATTGCCCCCCCTCCACCTGGGTTTGACCTCTTTTAATCCTATGAATGTGAGTAATGTGGGATCACTGTTATGAAATTGTTTGAAATGTTTTGATAGTGGATGTTCCTCTGTTCCTTTTCTTATGTTCCTGATGTGTTCATTTAATCTTATCTTGAGTGGTCTCACTGTCCTCCCTACGTACTGCTTGTGACACGGGCATTCCAGTACATAAATCACCCCCTTGCTATGACATGTTAGTGTTGTTTTGATTTTCATTGTTTTCTTGTTTGAGGTGGATGTAACTGTGTGAACAGGTTTGGTACTTCTGTTTTTAGTAGTGGTACATGCGTTACATGTGCCACAGTAATAAAAGCCTCCTTTTAGTTGGACTTTGTCTATAGTGGTTTGTTTTTGTGTTTTGGGTGCTATATGGGGTGCTACGAAGAAACTGCTCACGCCTGACAGATTATGACATACAGGGACAAAATTTAAAGAGTCAATTTATAGAAAAGAAATATGACAGTACCATCATCCAAGAAACATTCAACAAAGTACGAGAACTAGACAGAGGACCTTTGTTACAATACAACCAAAAACAGGAACAAGTCCAGGACGATAACATATTCTTTATCACACAATACTCCAAAGACTCCCATCAAGTTAGGAAGATCATCAACAAATATTGGCCCATCTTACTACAGGATGAGACACTGGCGAAAGTTCTACCAACAGCACCCAGAATAATATTTAGAAAAGCGCCAGACATCAGACAGAAAATAGTAAGGAACCATATAGCACCCAAAACACAAAAACAAACCACTATAGACAAAGTCCAACTAAAAGGAGGCTTTTATTACTGTGGCACATGTAACGCATGTACCACTACTAAAAACAGAAGTACCAAACCTGTTCACACAGTTACATCCACCTCAAACAAGAAAACAATGAAAATCAAAACAACACTAACATGTCATAGCAAGGGGGTGATTTATGTACTGGAATGCCCGTGTCACAAGCAGTACGTAGGGAGGACAGTGAGACCACTCAAGATAAGATTAAATGAACACATCAGGAACATAAGAAAAGGAACAGAGGAACATCCACTATCAAAACATTTCAAACAATTTCATAACAGTGATCCCACATTACTCACATTCATAGGATTAAAAGAGGTCAAACCCAGGTGGAGGGGGGGCAATTACATCCACCAGATAAACAAAGAAGAACTACGAGTCATGATTAACATGGACACACTAGTACCAAGAGGACTCAATTTTGACAATGAAGTGAGATCCATCATTTGTCAATAAAAAAACTAACACTTACAAAGCAGAATTGACCACTTTGGTCTGCGCTCAATGTAGAAACTTTTTAAATAAATTCAACACACTCCAGCTTACAGTTGTTCATCCATTCTCACTTGAAATTATACTAGCCCACCCAACACCAACCCACCCACCTACACTATACATCAGATTAAAGCTATGTACTTTAAGATTATAGTATTCTTCATTTCTCAATCATTCCATTTTCCTTTTGTTTTATTTTATATATATTTTTATTTATTTATTTTTTATTTTTTTATTATTTTATTATTTATTATTCTTATGGCATTTAATACCATCTTCACATTTATTTACTTCATTTTTACTTCATTTCATTCATTTATTCCTAATATGATTCAATTCCACCTTTTCCACAATTTGTAATCAATTTATTGGTTCATTTCATTATTCTCATCCATTGATTTCTGAACTGCACAATGAACCAGTTCATCCACCAGGCTACAATCATCACTATAGCAACCATAAACAAAGCTTCAAGGTCACAAACCCACTCACTGGACGACAGAACATGACTGACAGTTGCAAAACCAATCAAAAAGGACCATGAAAGACTGAGCACATGCCTTTCATTGGTTACACAATGTGACTGACAAGAACAACTGCCTCTCATAACATGAAGCACGACATCCAATCAGAACGAAGGAACCACAGATCAGCCTATTTATTCCTTCACCACAGGAGAAATCATATACACTTCTTCTCCCAGAGGAAGGCCCCCAAGGGCCGAAACGCGTTGGAGCATTTTCCCCACACTATCTACAACAGCTGCACGATCGAGCAGAAGGAGCGGAACAAGACAGAGAACCCGGTCACGTGACTGAAAACCAGGAAGTGTCTGCAGATCACGGACGACGGCCGAACAGCGAGGAAACAACTTGCCGCTGACACATCCAGCAGAGGAGGAGGAGATCAAAGGTGAGTCTCTGTAGGTGGGGGAAGTGCGGCAACGAACCACTCTGAGAGTGGTCGCAGTGCGTGCATCTCCCCCTCCAAGACAGGCACCAAACCCAGGCTGACAAGCCTCCGACCTGTGACAGAACACAGTCACAGTGACGGAGGCAGAAGCAGGGGGAGGCAGACCAGTCCGGAGTCCCTTTCTTCCTCACGCACTCTCCACTGCTGTTTGTCTGTCAGTAGCAGAATACTTTTTAAACAAAGTGCACTCAGTTAATACCAGCGGGACGCCGCGGCCCGATTTTCAATCAAATAGACATTTTCTCTCCTTTTTCAATTTTTCTTCGTTTTTCAATAATTCATTCATTTTTATTTTTTCCTTTTTTCATCATTTTTTTCATTCATTTTTTTCACTACATTTGGACTTCATCAAAATACGTTTAGATTCAAGCGTATTCATGCACAATTAGCAAGAAGGCTAATTACAGCCAAATAGAGTGCAATTAATTCAGGACTATCTAATTCTGCTTTTTTATAAATAAACATCACTTTGAAACTCAAACAAGCATTTTCACCATTTATTACACTAGTGTAGACACATGCAAACCCAAAACCGGGGATGAGCGCAGTGTGAAAAATTTCCACTTTTGCACTAACATGCAACTAGAGTTATATTTCCCCACTACTGTTAAGTGGGGAAGAATTTTCTCCATAAAACAGAGAGAAAATGAAATGGCATCTGAATATTTCCATCGGGCTCTGCAAATAATGGATAGATACGTTGGGGTATCGGATACAGGGAACGATGCGAATTACAGGGAGGTGGCTGTCTCTGTGCTAATAGACGGGCTCAATAAGACATTAGGTGACAGGGCTGCAAACATCTTTGCCAAATTGGAGAGGGGTCACAGTAGCTTGTCTTAGAGAGTGCGCAATTGAACACCACAAGAATATTGCTAGGCGCAGACAACAACAGGAGGAGAAGCTGATGACAATAAGTCTACAGGCTCTGACAGGAAAGCCCCATCAGCCCAAACCCCAGACCCCTGCTGTTTGGAAAAGACCGAGAATATGTTACATTTGTAAAAAGGAAGGACATTTTGCCAGAAATTGTAGGAGTAGTAGGACAGATAGTCAATATCGACCCCTAGACAGAGAAAACAAGCCACATTATTAAACACATAGACGGGATCAAGGGACATATAGTAAGGAATCACGAGCCATATAGAAAACACAGATTCGGTTAATGGGAAGAACGGAATAAATGCAACTTTACCCTTGTTGACAAAACTTGCTGGGGTTAAGATGATGCCTCTAAACTTTTGCTTCTGTCTCTAGTAGAGATGGCCCCTGATTAACTTAACAGGAATTTTGTTAGATATGGTATACATATAGCGTGCTCCCGCCCAGGAAGTACAAAGTATGTTGGATACCCACGAAGACTAATATTGCATTTCACTGTTCTAGATTCATGTCCATCACAGGTAGAGGAAATTATCTTACAGATACCGGGTTCCCTATGAACTTAGGATGGACAGGACACTGGATTGATGGCTGGGATAGTCCCAGTAGAGATACGACACACATAGATTTTTTTTTAGGGGTATAGACCAGGAGTCCTCAGGACTTTGGACAGGTGGACACGGTAAGCCAGTGGCCCCCAGAGCATATCTTCCAAGTCTAGCTGAGGCGGCACACGGTCTGACTCATCTGGGCAAAGAGGGTATGTGCAAGCTGGTAAGAGCCTACTGGTGTGCACCAGGATTCTCTTCTCATGCAGGTAAGAGAGCAATGACATGTTTTACTTGCTTGAGGAAGAATATTGGTAAGACAATACCAACAGAGCCATCCCATATCCCTCCGACAGACGGACCTTTTCAGGTAATACAAATCGACTTCATACAGCTACCACCCTGTAGGAATTTGAAATATGTGTTAGTATGTATTGATGTATTTTCCAACTGGGTAGAAGCGTTCCCTGCTGCCACAAATACTGCTACGTTCACTGCAAAGAAAATTGTGCAGGAATTTGTGTGTAGATATGGTATCCCTAGAGTGATTGAAAGTGATAGGGGTACCCATTTTACAGGTGAAGTCTTTCAGGTCATGTGCAAACTGATTAATAGCAAGCTGCATACTCCATACCGGCCACAGGCGAGTGCAAAGGTAGAGAGAGTGAACAGCACTATTAAGAACAAGCTGAGCAAAGTGATGGCTGAAACTGGATTGCTGTGGCCAGAAGCTTTGCCACTAGTGTTGTACAGCATCAGAACCACTTATCACCCTTTGAAATTCTTTTCTCATACGTCCTAGAGGATGCTGGGGACTCTGTAAGGACCATGCTGTGGACTCCGTAAGGAGCATGGGGTATAGACGGGATCCGCAGGAAACATGGGCACACTGTAAGACTTTGAATGGGTGTGAACTGGCTCCTCCCTCTATGCCCCTCCTCCAGACCTCAGTTAGACTCTGTGCCCAGGAGAGACTGGACACACACTAGGGGAGCTCTACTGAGTTTCTCTGGAAAGACTTTATGTTAGGTTTTTTATTTTCAGAGAGACCTGCTGGCTACAGGCTCCCTGCTTCGTGGGACTGAGGGGAGAGAAGTCAGACCTACTTCTTCTGAGTTAAGGGCTCTGCTTCTTAGGCTACTGGACACCTTTAGCTCCAGAGGGTTCGATCACTTGGTGCGCCTAGCTGCTTGTTCCCGGAGCAGCGCCGTCAACCCCCTCACAGAAGACAAAAGCCTGGTGAGTATTGGAAGAAAAAGAAGACTTCAGTGACGGCAGAAGACTTCAGGTCTGAGGTACAGTGCAGCGGTCGCGCTGCGCGCCATTGCTCCCGCACACCAACGGTTCTACAAGGGTGCAGGGCGCAGGGGGGGAGCCCTGGGCAGCAATATACCTCTTTCCTGCATCTGGCAAAAGATGTATACAGTGCATAGGCACTGTATAGGGACCCCCGCCAGTATAAATATGAATATTATTAGAGGGGCTGAAGCGCGCCGAAGGGGGCGGGGCTTAGCCCTCACAACGTATTACAGCGCCATTTTCTCCTCATGTCCCCGCCAAAAAGCACTGTTAGGCAGCTAACAGTGGAAAACAAGGGGGAGGCAAGGTGGTTTTAGTGCAAAAGAGAAAATATAGCACTATACACTATAATGGGCGTGTTAATTAATGAGTTGTACTTGTATTCTGTGTTTTCCCTGTCACATATACCCATGATAGCTTATAGTGCTCATGTGTCGACATGTGTGTGTGCTCTGCCACAAGCTGGCTATGGGAATCCCTCTGTCGGCATTGCCGACTCCTGATGGTACTTGGGTCTGTACATCAAGTGTCAGCAGGTCGGTAGTTGTATGCTTTTTCGAAAGTAAACACTGTATGGGTGACACAGTAGTATGTGGGTGACCTGTCGGCACCATCTGTTATTACTGGGGGTAAATTAATATGAAGTCAATAACCTATACCTGTATATGGTACGGTTCCATGGGCCTGTAGCTCTGACACAGTTGTGCTTTTATTTGTGGGCACATGATATTAAATTTATGTGTATATACTTCCCTCGGACCCCTCGGGGTCTTAAGAATGCTATTTTTACCTAATTACCACTCCCTGTTGTCGACAAAATTCTATATTTTATGTCGACCATAAGGTTCCTGATCAGATCCACAACTTGGGCATTCAGTACATGGTCGTACACATTCAGCACAATTAATGTCACTAGGAACCCTGGGGTTCTGGGCAAAATACTTATATGTATGATATATATATATATATATATATATATATATATATATATTTATATAGAGGATATGTGTGTTTATGTGTATTTAAATATGTATATTCATATTGCAAATTCTAATGAATGCTGACGTAAAAGTATTCCTTCTCATGTGCTGGTCGCTCTGTTGATAAAGCTCTAGGTTGGCCGTGACGAGTTGGTCTCAGATCCTCACGAGGAGTCCGAGTGTTTCTCTGACGTCCTAGTGGATGCTGGGGACTCCGTAAGGACCATGGGGAATAGACGGCTCCGCAGGAGACTGGGCACATCTAAGAAAGATTTAGGACTATCTGGTGTGCACTGGCTCCTCCCCCTATGACCCTCCTCCAAGCCTCAGTTAGATTTCTGTGCCCGGCTGAGCTGGATGCACAATAGGGGCTCTCCTGAGCTCCTAGAAGAAAGTATAGTTTAGGTTTTTTATTTTCAGTGAGACCTGCTGGCAACAGGCTCACTGCAACGAGGGACTAAGGGGAGAAGAAGCGAACCTACCTAAGTGGTGGTAGCTTGGGCTTCTTAGGCTACTGGACACCATTAGCTCCAGAGGGATCGAACACAGGACCCGACCTCGTCGTCCGGAGCCGCGCCGCCGTCCCCCTTACAGAGCCAGAAACAAGAAGGTGGTCCGGAAAATCGGCGGCTGAAGACTTCTGTCTTCTCCAAGGTAGCGCACAGCACTGCAGCTGTGCGCCATTGCTCCTCATGCACACCACACACTGCGGTCACTGATGGGTGCAGGGCGCTGGGGGGGGGCGCCCTGAGCAGCAATAATAACACCTTGGCTGGCAAAACTAACACCATATATAGCCCCAGAGGCTATATAGGTGTATATTAACCCCTGCCAGAAACGATAAAATAGCGGGAGAAAGCCCGCCGAAAAAGGGGCGGAGCCAACTCCCTCAGCACACTGGCGCCATTATTCCCTCACAGCTTCGCTGGAAGGAAGCTCCCTGGCTCTCCCCTGCAGTCCTGCACTACAGAAAGGGTAAAAAAGAGAGGGGGGGCACAATTTAGGCGCAGTATATATATATTATAGGCAGCTATAGGGGAAAACACTCTGTATAGTGATATCCCTGTGTTATATAGCGCCCTGGTGTGTGCTGGCATACTCTCCCTCTGTCTCCCCAAAGGGCTTTGTGGGGTCCTGTCCTCTGTAAGAGCATTCCCTGTGTGTCTGCTGTGTGTCGGTACTGCTGTGTCGACATGTATGATGAGGATAATGATGTGGAGGCGGAGCAAATGCCTGTGAATGTGATGTCACCCCCTGCGGGGTCGACACCAGTGTGGATGGACTTATGGAAGGAATTACGTGACAGTGTCAGCTCCTTACATAAAAGGTTTGACGACATAGGACAGCCGGCTACTCAGCTTATGCCTGTCCAAGCGTCTCAAATGTCATCAGGGGCTATAAAATGCCCGCTACCTCAGATGACAGATACAGATGTCGACACGGATACCGACTCCAGTGTCGACGATGATGAGACGAGTGTACCCTCCAATAGATTCACCCGTTATATGATTGAGGCTATGAAAAATGTTTTACACATTTCTGATGATACTCCAGGTACCACAAAAAAGGGTATTATGTTTGGTGAGAAAAAACTACCAGTAGTTTTTCCTGCATCTGACGAATTAAATGAGGTGTGTGAGGAAGCGTGGACTTCCCCAGATAAGAAATTGATCATTTCTAAACGGTTAATGGCTGCGTACCCTTTCCCGCCAGAGGATAGGTCACGCTGGGAAACACCCCCTAGGGTAGATAAAGCATTGACACGCTTATCAAAGAAGGTGGCACTACCGTCTCCGGATACGGCCGCCCTAAAAGAACCTGCTGATAGAAAGCTGGAAAGTACCCTAAAAGCTATATACACACACACTGGCATTATATTGAGACCCGCTATTGCATCAGCTTGGATGTGCAGTGCTGCTGCTGCGTGGTCAGACTCCCTGTCGGAAAACATTGATACCATGGATAGGGACAATATTTTGCTAACGATTGACCATATAAAAGACGCGGTCTTATACATGCGTGATGCACAGAGGGATATTTGCCGGCTGGCATCAAAAATAAGCGCTATGTCCATTGCCGCCAGACGGGGGTTATGGACTAGGCAATGGTCAGGTGATGCCGACTCCAAGCGGCACATGGAAGTTTTACCCTATAAAGGGGTGGAACTTTTTGGGGAAGGTCTTTCAGACCTCGTTTCCACAGCTACTACTGGGAAATCGACTTTTTTGCCACAGGCTACCCCACAGCAAAAGAAAGCACCGTATTATCAGGTACAGTCCTTTCGGCCCCAGAAAAATAAGCGGGCTAGAGGCTCATCCTTTCTGCCGAGGGGCAGAGGAAGGGGGAAAAAGCTGCAGCACACAGCTAGTTCCCAGGAGCAGAAGTCCTCCCCTGCGTCCGGTAAGTCCACAGCATGACGCTGGGGCTGCTCAGGCGGAATCGGGAACGGTGGGGGCACGTCTCTGGTTTTTCAGCACACAGTGGGCTCTCTCACAAGTGGATCCCTGGGTCCTTCAAGTAGTATCTCAGGGGTACAGGCTGGAATTCGAGACGTCTCCCCCCCGCCGTTTCCTAAAATCTGCCTTGCCAGCAACTCCCTCTGCCAGGGAGGCAGTGTTGGTGGCTATTCAAAAACTGTATTCACAGAAAGTGATCGTCAAGGTACCCCTCCTTCAGCAAGAAAAGGGTTACTACTCCACAATGTTTGTGGTACCGAAACCGGACGGTTCGGTGAGACCCATCTTAAATTTAAAAACCTTGAACACTTATATCAAAAGGTTCAAGTTCAAGATGGAATCGCTCAGGGCGGTTATTGCGAGCCTGGAGGAGGGGGATTACATGGTATCCCTGGACATCAAGGATGCGTACCTCCATGTCCCCATTTACCCTCCGCACCAGGAGTACCTCAGATTTGTGGTACAGGACTGTCACTATCAGTTCCAGACGCTGCCGTTCGGGTTATCCACGGCACCGAGGGTGTTTACCAAGGTAATGGCCGAAATGATGATACTCCTTCGCAAGAAGGGAGTTTTAATTATCCCGTACTTGGACGATCTCCTGATAAAGGCGAGGTCCAAAGAACAGTTGATAGTGGGGGTGGCACTTTCTCAGGAAGTGCTACAACAGCACGGCTGGATTCTAAACATTCCAAAGTCACAGCTGGTCCCGACGACACGTCTTCTGTTCCTGGGAATGATTCTGGACACAGACCAGAAAAGAGTGTTTCTTCCACTGGAAAAAGCAGAGGAATTGTCATCTCTGGTCAGAGACATCCTAAAACCAGGAAAAGTGTCGGTACATCAATGCACACGAGTCCTGGGAAAAATGGTAGCTTCGTACGAAGCAATTCCATTCGGAAGGTTCCACGCAAGGACGTTCCAGTGGGACCTGTTGGACAAATGGTCCGGGTCCCATCTCCAGATGCAACAGCGGATAACCCTATCGGCCAGAACCAGGGTGTCGCTGCTGTGGTGGCTGCAGAGGGCTCATCTACTAGAGGGCCGCAGATTCGGAATACAGGACTGGGTCCTGGTGACCACGGATGCCAGCCTTCGGGGCTGGGGGGCAGTCACAAAGGGAAGAAATTTCAAAGGACTGTGGTCAAATCAGGAGATTTCTCTTCGCATAAATATCCTGGAGCTAAGGGCCATTTACAATGCCCTAAGCCAGGCAAGACCCCTGCTTCAAAACCAGCCGGTACTGATCCAGTCAGACAACATCACGGCGGTCGCCCATGTAAACAGACAGGGCGGCACGAGAAGCAGGATGGCGATGGCAGAAGCCACAAGGATTCTCAGATGGGCAGAGAATCATGTGTTAGCACTGACGGCAGTGTTCATTCCGGGAGTGGACAACTGGGAAGCAGACTTCCTCAGCAGACACGACCTCCACCCGGGAGAATGGGGACTTCATCCAGAAGTCTTCCAAATGCTGGTCAACCGGTGGGAAAAACCACAGGTAGACATGATGGCGTCCCGCCTCAACAAGAAGTTGAAAAGATATTGCGCCCGGTCAAGAGACCCTCAGGCGATAGCGGTGGACGCTCTAGTGACACCATGGGTGTACCAGTCGGTTTATGTGTTTCCTCCTCTACCTCTCATACCCAAGGTACTGAGAATAATAAGAAGGCGAGGAGTGAAAACCATACTCGTGGTTCCGGATTGGCCAAGAAGAGCTTGGTACCCGGAACTTCAAGAGATGCTTACAGAGGACCCTTGGCCTCTGCCGCTCAGACAAGACCTGCTGCAGCAGGGACCCTGTCTGTTCCAAGACTTACCGCGGCTGCGTTTGACGGCATGGCGGTTGAACACCGGATCCTGAAGGAAAAGGGTATTCCGGAGGAAGTCATCCCTACCCTGATCAAAGCCAGGAAGGATGTCACCGCAAGACATTATCACCGCATTTGGCGAAAATATGTTGCTTGGTGTGAGGCCATGAAGGCCCCGACGGAGGAATTTCAACTGGGTCGATTCCTGCACTTTCTGCAAGCAGGGGTGACGTTGGGCCTCAAATTGGGGTCCATAAAGGTCCAGATTTCGGCTCTGTCGATTTTCTCCCAAAAAGAACTGGCTTCACTGCCCGAAGTTCAGACTTTTGTCAAAGGAGTACTGCATATTCAGCCTCCTTTTGTGCCCCCAGTGGCACCTTGGGATCTCAATGTGGTTTTGGCATTCCTGAAATCACATTGGTTCGAACCACTTAAGACTGTGGATTTAAAATATCTCACGTGGAAAGTGGTCATGCTGTTGGCCTTGGCGTCGGCCAGGCGGGTTTCAGAATTGGCGGCTTTGTCTTGTAAAAGCCCTTATCTGATTTTCCATATGGATAGGGCAGAATTGAGGACTCGTCCTCAGTTTCTCCCAAAGGTGGTCTCAGCTTTTCACTTGAACCAACCTATTGTGGTGCCTGCGGCTACTAGGGACTTGGAGGATTCCAAGTTGCTGGACGTAGTCAGGGCCCTAAAAATTTATATTTCCAGGACGGCTGGAGTCAGAAAGACTGACTCGCTGTTTATCCTGTATGCACCCACCAAGCTGGGTGCTCCTGCTTCTAAGCAGTCTATTGCACGCTGGATTTGTAGCACTATTCAGCTGGCGCATTCTGCGGTAGGCTTACCGCAGCCTAAATCTGTAAAAGCCCATTCCACACGGAAGGTGGGCTCAACTTGGGCGGCTGCCCGAGGGGTCTCGGCTTTACAACTTTGCCGAGCAGCTACTTGGTCGGGGGCAAACACGTTTGCAAAATTCTACAAATTTGATACCCTGGCTGAGGAGGACCTGGAATTCTCTCATTCGGTGCTGCAGAGTCATCCGCACTCTCCCGCCCGTTTGGGAGCTTTGGTATAATCCCCATGGTCCTTACGGAGTCCCCAGCATCCACTAGGACGTCAGAAAATAAGAATTTACTCACCGGTAATTCTATTTCTCGTAGTCCGTAGTGGATGCTGGGCGCCCATCCCAAGTGCGGATTGTCTGCAATACCTGTACATAGTTATTGTTACAGAAATCGGGTTTTGTTGTGAGCCATCTCTTCAGAGGCTCCATTTGTTATCATACTGTTAACCGGGGTTTCTATCACGTGTTATATGGTGTGATTGGTGTGGCTGGTATGAGTCTTACCCGGGATTCAAAAATCCTTCCTTATTGTGTCAGCTCTTCCGGGCACAGTTCCTAACTGAGGCTTGGAGGAGGGTCATAGGGGGAGGAGCCAGTGCACACCAGATAGTCCTAAATCTTTCTTAGATGTGCCCAGTCTCCTGCGGAGCCGTCTATTCCCCATGGTCCTTACGGAGTCCCCAGCATCCACTACGGACTACGAGAAATAGAATTACCGGTGAGTAAATTCTTATTTTATTCTTTTCCCGCCGCGGATAGAATACTGTGAAAGTCAACTCCTGGTCGGCACGGGGCCCTGTCACAAAGGATCGTATACAGGAAGCTAAGTGATATTTTATTTCTATGCTTTGAAGTTATTTGCATTACATGCGCATGGGGGAGTGCTTGTATTCGGAAAGACGTCCAATAGAATTACCCTAGAGACAAAGGGGATGTTTCTTATGTTGGTTCTTCTCTATAACATTGCGACAGCCTGCCGTGCGTCTGCAGTAGGTGTGGCCGGAGGAATGCTGAGGCTGACTCCGAGAGATACTGGAGTTTTTCCCTGTGACGGTGTACCGCTGTTTGGGGATGCCTCAGTTAAGTCACTCTCGGCGAATACCACTGGTAAGTCTTCCATTCTTTTGTGGGATGCAGTCATTTTAACCGGTTCGATACCGTTCTTTTTTCCCTTTTTGTGCAGATAGTGGAAGGTGAAAAGGTAAGAGCTCTGCAGCCTTCTTAGGTTCGCAGAAGCGGATATTGTCTTCTGTTTCTACCACATCCACCGCATGTCGCTGGGTCTATCTGGTTGGAGCCCACACCGGTGGGAACTCGTCTGATACTCTTCAGTCGGTCCGGGAATGGACTTGGACCTGTGAGTTAAAAATAGAACCCAAAGGGGGGACATACTGGAGTTTACAGATGATTCCCCTCACTGATTTTTCAAATAGATCTTACCGATTCCCCTCTGGAAGGGGAGGTAGTACGCGACGCCATACCAGAGTTGCGTCAGGTTCAGGACATTGTCCTGCTTTCCCTGTTAAAAAAAAAAACGCTTTCTACTTACGAAGCTGAACTACAGGTCTCTCAGGCACGGGAGTACCAGCACGTAAAGGTAGAAAAGGGTTCAGCTTACCTGGGTTGATATTCAGGATTGTCTTTGCCATTTCACCGGAGTGATGGCAGTATGATGGGTTTCTTTCAATAGTAAGAGCCATTGTTATTCAGTACTGAGACGCTCTTCTGATTAAGGCAAGGTCAAGAAACAGTTGGTGCACTATAGTAGAAGCTCTTTAAGAGTGAAATGCGCATAGGCTTCAGCTATGTGCTCCCGTTTTAATAATAATGTTTAAAAAGTGCAGTTGATAAACAACATACATGTGAGACCTATAGTGCAGTGTCAGGAGCCAAACCTGCTCGTAGAGAGGAGTTTTTAATTGTCTTTATACTTGCCTGAAATTTCATGTGAATGCTGTGGGAAAGCTGACACTTATATCAAACAAGAGAAATAACTGGGTTTATGCCAGATACAAGAATTTCTCTGTACCCAGTGGACATCTAGGGCTATTATATGTGTACTGCAGTTAGTCGGCAAACAGGGGCATGATCCTCTGATACCCACTATATATAAAATACAAGTTACTTGAGTTTAAAGAGCAATATTTAAGTGCTACTAATATGTCCTGCATGGACACAAGTTAATATTGCTAAGTACCAGCAACGACTGCTGCTAATACAAACTTACACACAAGGTGGAAAATAGTGTGGATTAACATCATATTGAAATATATTAAACCCACCTCTCTAGCACATTTATTTATGCATTATTAACAGCAGCAACTGGGGTCAGAGATTCTTAAGCTCTATGAAGCAGACAGCCTCTAATACAGGGCAGTGAAACTGTTTACCCAGGCTTATCCCCATTGTTTTTCTCAAACACTGGGTTTATGCATATAATGTCATACCAGCATTCCCTATACCATATGACACTCTAGAGTTTCAGGCAAAAGTTGCACATTTAGCAACATTGTTACATCCCTCCACGTGTAACATTACAATCAAGTTATTATTATTACAGCCTTACAGGCAGGAGTGGAGAGAAACTTGGCTACAATTTGTTGCAACAGCTTGTAACTTTAAAGCAATACAGCATAGTTTCCCTCTACTGCAGCATAACAGGCTCTAATGAATATGAAAACTGTAGGTCTCATATAAGGATAGCACTGATACAGTGCTGCATAAATATATGTATGTAAATGCACAAGTAAAATAAACATAGGAAAATATAAGAAGGGACGAACACATTAGCTTTGTTTTTTAAATCTTTATTCACATATATTCTATTTCTGTCACTTTCTATTCTCTGCTTCTTACTCTATGTATTTTAATATTTCGCTCTAATTTCAATAAAGGACAATTGAGTCCCATATAAATGAATTACATAATAAACCTCTATACTATTTTTGGTTATTGAGCACTTTAGCCTATATTTGATACTGCTGCTGTGGATATATATGTTCTATAACAATAATCATATTGATAAATTAATAGTTGGATGTGTGCACCTTAAATTTATCTGGTTTCTTTTCCTTTTCCCCTTCTTATGGGGATTTGACTCCAAGTCTTTGAGGAGTGCCTCAATTGGGCATGTTGGCGTCTCGCCTCCACGAGAGACCTCAGGGATATTGTTCCAGATCAAGGGACACTCAAGCTATAGCAGTGGACGCCCTCGTGACACCTTGGATGTTTTCAGTTGGTCTATGTGTCCCCTTCGCTTTCACTCTTATGAAGGTGATAAACGTAAGAAGAACAGAGGTTCAGGCGATCCTCATTGTTCCGGTCTAGCCAAGGAGGGCTTGGTATCCAGTTCTTCAAGATTTTCTCATAGAAGATCCCTGGCCTCTTCCTCTACGTGGGGAACTGTTACGGCAAGATCCGGGCGTGTATCAAGACTTACCGCGGCTGCGTTTGACGGCGTGGCGGTTGAACGCCATATCCTAGCCCGAAGGGGTATTCCCAGTGAAGTCATTTCCACACTTCTTCAGGCTAGAAAAGAAGTAACGGCAAGCCTTACCACCGTATTTGGTGTAAATATGTGTCTTGGTGTGAATCCAAGAAGGCTCCTACGGAAGATTTTCAGCTGAGTCGTTCTTCTCCATTCTTTGCAAGCAGGTGTGGATGCAGGCCTAAAGTTAGGCTCCGTTTCAGGGCAGTTTTGGCCTTATAAATTTTCTTTAAAAAAAAAAGAATTGGCCACCTTTCCGGAAGTTCAGACTTTCGTGAAAGGAGTACTGCACATCCAACCTCCATTTGTGCCCCATTGGCACAGTGGGATCTTGACGTGGTGTTGCGTTTCTTGTGTCACACTGATTGGAACCGTTATTAAAGGTTGTGTTAAAATTTCTCTCTTGGAGAGTGGTCATGCTATTGCCTTTGGGCGACCGCAAGGCGGGTGTCGGAAGTAGCGGCTTTGTCTCACAAGAGCCCCTGTTTGATCTTCCAAGTGGATAGAATTGAGAACTCGGATAGAAGTTCTGCCAAAAGTGGTTTTCTGTGTTTTGCAGAAACCAGCCTATTTTGATGCCTGTGGTAACTTCAGCATTGGCTGATTCAAAGTCTCTCGATGTAGTCAGGGCTTTGGATATTTATGTCGCCAATTGGGCTCAGATTGGGGAAACAGAGGCTCTGTTTTATCCGGTATGCTCCCAGCGTGATTGGGGCACCTGCGTGTATGCAGTCTGTTACACGCTGGATCTGTGATACGATTCAGCATGCTAGTTCTACGGCTGGATTGCCGTTACCGAAGTCGGGGGTGACCCATTTTACTAGGAAGATGGGCTCTTGGGCGGATGCCCGAGGTGTCTCGGCGGTTTAACTTTGCTGAGCGGCTACTTGGTCGGATTCAAACACCATTGCTAAGCTCTACAAGTTTGATACCCTGGCTGATGGGGACCTCATGTTTGCTCAATTGGTGCTGCAGAGTCGTCCGCACTCTCCCGCCCGGTCTGGAGCTTTGGTATAAACCCCATGGTCCATACGGAGTCCCCAGCATCCTCTAGGACGTATGAGAAAATAGGATTTTAATACCTACCGGTAAATCCTTTTCTCTTAGTCCGTAGAGGATGCTGGGCGCCCGTCCCAGTGCGTAATGTGTCTGCAGTTATTGGTTATGGTTACACTCTTGTGGTGTTTCTTTTCTGTCAGGCTGTTACTGACGTTGTTCATGCCATGGCATGCGGTATCTTCTTATTGGTTGGGTTGACACACAGGTTGTGTTACATATTCTCTCAGCATGTGGCTGTGTAATTTTTTATGCCCTTGGCTGGTGTTCTATTGAATACCACGTTCTGAGGTATGTTCGAGGTGTGAGCTCGTATGACACTCACCATTTTTAAACTATAAATTCTTTACTCGAAATGTCCATCTCCCTGGGCACAGTTTTCTAACTGAGATCTGGAGGAGGGGCATAGAGGGAGGAGCCAGTTCACACCCATTCAAAGTCTTATAGTATGCCCATGTTTCCTGCGGATCCTGTCTATACCCCATGGTCCTTCCGGAGTCCCCAGCATGGTCCTTCCGGAGTCCCCAGCATCCTCTACGGACTAAGAGAAAAGGATTTACCGGTAGGTATTAAAATCCTATTTTTGGTCGACAACCTCATGTAATAATAGACCCCCAGGAGGATTTGAAATACAATAATGAAGTGACTGTGAAATATTTGGTTGGGATGAGCCAGCAGCTGAGAGATCAACAAAGGAATCTAAAGCTGGTGATTCCTGACCTACCGAACAGTAATTGTCATGACATTGAGCCTGGGGATTATGTGATGATTCGAAATTTCTTACGCTCAGGTTGCCTCATAGACAGGTGGGAAGGACCATACCAAGTCTTGTTAACCAGCACGATAGCACTAAAGGTCGCCGAAAGAGAGACTTGGGTCCACTCGTCCCACTGCAAGAAGGTCGCTGACCCGGAGAGAACTTGTGACAAAGAGCAAGGTGAAGAGAACCTCGTATCACTAGAGTGTTTTTTCCGGGAAAGTTGAGAGGCAGGACTGTTGAAAGGACTGAGCGCGGAGAGCAACAAGACCAAGGACGGTTGTCGCATCATTTTATTTTTTTTAATTTTTTTTTTATTTAATATTTTTATTAGAGAGAAGTCGAGTAAGCTGGAGATGACAATTCCGAATAAATATTGAATCACATACATGTTATCCCATGGGGAATAACCAAATATAACAGGAACAAGGGAATACGTCATCAATAACAAATATATATATCGACAACAATTTTTCTGTGTTTAAACAAAGATAAAAATAAAAAGGAAAGATAGTAAGAAGAAAGATTCTGAGAAGAAGAGAGATAGAGTGGGGGAAAGAAAGGGAAGGGGGGGGGGGATGGGAGAATGGTGGATCGTCAGAGAAGCTAGCAAGGTGGGGATGTGCCATAGAAGGCATTACCTCCCTGCTACAGACCATGTCATCTGTGCAACCAAGAACGGCATAAGATCTCTTCTATTTATTGTGATCTGTTTGGCGTAGAGTAATGCATCATACCGCATCACATCCCATCACACCCCGGAAGTGGAGGGTGTAGTAAAGATGAACCATGGTTCCCATATCCTCCTATATTTGTCCGACCTGTCGTGTAAGGATGCTGTGATTTTCTCCATCATGGAGATATGCCAAATTTTAGCTATTAGCATGCTCCTAGGGGGGGTATTGGTTTTTTTCCAGTTCTTAGCTATTACACAGCGGGCCGCATGTAAGATTTGGAGTACAAGGCTATTCGCATGGCTATCCAGGTTGGATAAGGGAAGGCCCAGCAGGGCTGACCAGGGGCCCAGGGTTACCCGTGAACAGAAAATAGAACCAATAAGAGCTTCCACCTGAGTCCAGAACATGCGTATTTTTGGGCATGACCACCATATGTGTTTGAAATCTCCGGTTTGGCCGCACCCACGCCAACACAGTGGAGAGGACCCTGGAAAGATCCTATGCAAGGTTGCAGGGACCCGATGCCATCTTGTGTAGACTTTTTATAGGAATTTTCCTTTACTAAAGAGGAGATTGAAGACTGGGCTACTTTTTGTCTAATGATTTCCCAGGAATCGTCATCGGGGGGTGGGCCTAGGTCTTGTTCCCACTTACTTTCATGGGGAAGTATATTTGCTGCCTTCAGGGAACGTAACAAACCGTAGAGTATAGAGATAATCCCCTGCCGCATAGGAGAGTAAATACAAAGACGCTCCAAGGGGGTGAGCTGGCGAATAACCCGGGATTTGGGGAGGGAGCTTAAAAAGGAGCGGAGCTGTAAGTATTCATAAAATACAGGTTGGGAAATATCATATCTGTCACTTAGAGATTGAAGGGAACGCCATGAGGACCCATCTATAAAATCAAATACCAGACCCGGACGCGGGTTCAAATGAAGCCACGAATGGGATCGCAAGGTGGAGCCTGGGGGGAAATCCCGGTTATCCCAAATGGACGTGATGGGTGAAGGGAAAGTGGACAGGCCATAATGGCGAATGCAGAAAAGCCACAGGGAGCAGGTGAGTTTTGTTGAAGGGATACAGGTATGCATTGTCCGTAGTGGCTTAGTTGGCGTAAGAAGGGAAACCAAAGTGGAGACCCCGGCTGCTAAGAGTTCAATTCGAATCCAGGGTAGGTGGGGGGCTGGGGAGAACCATGCAAGAGCCTGACTCAGGTGGGTTGCATGGTAGTATTTACGGATATCCGGCAATCCTCTACCTCCCGCTAACGGGTCACGTACCAGGGTGGAGGTCCTGATTCTAGGGGGCTTATTAGACCATATAAATTTTACGAAGAGTTTCTGCATTCGACATAAGGCCTCAGCGGGGATGCTTACGGGGAGTGTTTGAATCAGATACAAAATCCTGGGAAGGATGTTCATTTTTACTGATACTATCCGTCCGAACCAGGCTATAATCTGTTTATCCCAAGCTCGAAGGTCTGACTCTATACACCTAAAAAGGGCTGGGAAGTTCTCAGAGTATAGAGAGTTGTAGGAGTTTGTGATATACACGCCTAGATACTTGATTTTCTTGGAGCGCCAAGAAAAGTTAAAGTTAGCAGCTAGGAGAGATCTGGTATTCTCGTCAAGATGCAGAGGGAGGGCTTCCGATTTAGAGTAATTGATGCGATATCCCGAGTAGTGAGAGTATAATGATAGGGTTTTAAATAGATTAGGGATAGATATATTGGGAGAGGAGAGAGTTAAGAGAACGTCATCTGCGAATAATGACAATTTGAATTCCTCTTCACCAACAGAGATTCCTTTGACGTCGGGGTTGGTCCTAACCATACACGCCAGAGGTTCGATTGTCATAGCAAAAATTAGTGGTGACAGGGGGCACCCCTGGCGTGTACCGTTGCTGATGTGAAAGAGGTGAGAGTCTTTGCCATTAACCCGGACTCTAGCAGAGGGGTTGGAGTAGAGTGCCTGAATACCCTGAAGTAGGCTTCCCCCCAGACCGAACCTGCGTAGGGTGGCGAACATGAAGGGCCAAAGTATTTTATCAAAAGCCTTCTCTGCGTCAAGCGAGAGAAGGATGGAGGGCAATCTGGTTTTGTTAATAAGATGGACCAGATTAATAGTTCTCCGTGTATTGTCTCTAGCTTGTCGGCCTGGGATGATCCCACCTGGTCAGCGTGTATTAAGCGGGGGAGAATTGGGTTTAATCTTAGGGCTAGAATTTTGGCAAATAGTTTAATATCGTTATTTCTCTGACGTCCTAGTGGATGCTGGGACTTCCGTAAGGACCATGGGGAATAGCGGCTCCGCAGGAGACTGGGCACAAAAAGTAAAAGCTTTAGACTAGCTGGTGTGCACTGGCTCCTCCCCCTATGACCCTCCTCCAAGCCTCAGTTAGATTTTTGTGCCCGAACGAGAAGGGTGCATGCTAGGTGGCTCTCCTGAGCTGCTTAGAAGTAAAAGTTTAAATAGGTTTTTTATTTTCAGTGAGTCCTGCTGGCAACAGGCTCACTGCATCGTGGGACTAAGGGGAGAAGAAGCGAACTCACCTGCGTGCAGAGTGGATTGGGCTTCTTGGCTACTGGACATTAGCTCCAGAGGGACGATCACAGGTTCAGCCTGGATGGGTCCCGGAGCCGCGCCGCCGGCCCCCTTACAGAGCCAGAAGAGCGAAGAGGTCCGGAGAAATCGGCGGCAGAAGACGTTCCTGTCTTCAGATAAGGTAGCGCACAGCACTGCAGCTGTGCGCCATTGCTCTCAGCACACTTCACACTCCGGTCACTGAGGGTGCAGGGCGCTGGGGGGGAGCGCCCTGAGACGCAATAAAACACTATGAAAACCTTATATGGCTAAAGAAATGCATCACATATAGCTCCTGGGCTATATGGATGCATTTAACCCCTGCCAGTTTTCCTGAAAAAAGCGGGAGAAAAGGCCGCCGTGAAGGGGGCGGAGCCTTTCTCCTCAGCACACAAGCGCCATTTTCTTTCACAGCTCCGCTGGAAGGACGGCTCCCTGACTCTCCCCTGCAGTCCTGCTACAAGAATCAGGGTAAAACAAGAGAGGGGGGGCACTATTGGCAGCTAATATAAAACAGCAGCTATAAAGGGAGAAACACTTACATAAGGTTATCCCTGTATATATATAGCGCTCTGGTGTGTGCTGGCAAACTCTCCCTCTGTCTCCCCAAAGGGCTCGTGGGGTCCTGTCCTCTTTCAGAGCATTCCCTGTGTGTGTGCTGGGTGTCGGTACGATTGTGTCGACATGTATGAGGAGGAAAATGATGTGGAAGCAGAGCAATTGCCTGTGTTAGTGATGTCACCCCCTAGGGAGTCGACACCTGACTGGATGGTCGTATTTAAAGAATTACGTGACAGTGTCAGCACTTTGCAAAAAACTGTTGACGACACGAGACAGCCGGCAAATCAATTAGTACCTGTTCAGGCGTCTCAGACACCGTCAGGGGCGCTAAAACGCCCGTTACCTCAGATGGTCGACACAGACCCAGACACGGATACTGAATCCATTGTCGACGGTGAGGAGACAAACGTAATGTCCAGTAGGGCCACACGTTACATGATCACGGCAATGAAGGAGGCATTGAATATTTCTGACACTACAAGTACCACAAAAAAGGGTATTATGTGGGGTGTGAAAAAACTACCAGTAGTTTTTCCTGAATCAGATGAATTAAATGAGGTGTGTGATAAAGCGTGGTTTTCCCCCGATAAAAAACTGCTGATTTCTAATAAATTATTGGCACTATACCCTTTCCCGCCAGAGGTTAGGGCACGTTGGGAAACACCTCCTAGGGTAGATAAGGCGCTCACACGCTTATCAAAACAAGTGGCGTTACCGTCTCCCGATACGGCCGCCCTTAAGGAACCAGCTGATAGAAGGCTGGAAAATATCCTAAAAGGTATATACACACATACTGGTGTTATACTGCGACCAGCAATCGCCTCAGCCTGGATGTGCAGCGCTGGAGTGGCTTGGTCGGATTCCCTGACTGAAAATATTGATACCCTGGATAGGGACAGTATATTATTAACTATAGAGCATTTAAAGGATGCATTACTATATATGCGAGATGCACAGAGGGATATTTGCACCCTGGCATCTAGAGTGAGTGCGATGTCCATTTCTGCCAGAAGAGCGTTATGGACGCGACAGTGGACAGGTGATGCGGATTCCAAACGACATATGGAAGTATTGCCGTATAAAGGGGAGGAGTTATTTGGGGTCGGTCTATCGGACCTGGTGGCCACGGAAACGGCTGGAAAATCCACCTTTTTACCCCAGGTCACCTCTCAGCAGAAAAAGACACTGTCTTTTCAAACTCAGTCCTTTCGTTCCCATAAGGGCAAGCGGGCAAAAGGCCACTCATTTCTGCCCCGGGGCAGAGGAAGGGGAAAAAGACTGCACCAGGCAGCCTCTTCCCAGGAACAGAAGCCCTCCCCCGTTTCTGCCAAGTCTTCAGCATGACGCTGGGGCTCTACAAGCGGACTCAGGCACGGTGGGGGGCCGTCTCAAGAATTTCAGCGCGCAGTGGGCTCACTCGCAAGTGGACCCCTGGATCCTGCAGGTAGTATCACAGGGGTACAAATTGGAATTCGAGACGTCTCCCCCTCGCCGGTTCCTGAAGTCTGCTCTACCAACGTCTCCCTCCGACAGGGAGGCGGTAGTGGAAGCTATTCACAAGCTGTATTCCCAGCAGGTGATAATCAAGGTACCCCTCCTACAACAGGGAAAGGGGTATTATTCCACGCTGTTTGTGGTACCGAAGCCGGACGGCTCGGTGAGACCAATTTTAAATCTAAAATCCTTGAACACTTACATAAAAAGGTTCAAATTCAAGATGGAGTCACTCAGAGCAGTGATAGCGAACCTGGAAGAAGGGGACTATATGGTATCTCTAGACATCAAAGATGCTTATCTCCATGTCCCAATCTACCCTTCTCACCAAGGGTACCTCAGGTTTGTGGTACAAAACTGTCATTATCAGTTTCAGACGCTGCCGTTTGGATTGTCCACGGCACCACGGGTCTTTACCAAGGTAATGGCCGAAATGATGATTCTTCTTCGAAGAAAAGGCGTCTTAATTATCCCTTACTTGGACGATCTCCTGATAAGGGCAAGGTCCAGGGAACAGTTAGAGGTCGGAGTAGCACTATCTCAGGTAGTACTACGTCAGCACGGGTGGATCCTAAATATCCCAAAATCACAGCTGATTCCAACAACACGTCTACTGTTCCTGGGGATGATTCTGGACACAGTCCAGAAAAAGGTGTTTCTCCCGGAGGAGAAGGCCAGGGAGTTATCCGAGCTAGTCAGGAAACTCCTAAAACCAGGCCAAGTGTCAGTGCATCAATGCACGAGAGTCCTGGGAAAAATGGTGGCTTCTTACGAAGCGATTCCATTCGGAAGATTCCATGCAAGAACTTTTCAGTGGGATCTGCTGGACAAATGGTCCGGATCGCATCTTCAGATGCATCAGCGGATAACCCTATCTCCAAGGACAAGGGTGTCTCTCCTGTGGTGGTTACAGAGTGCTCATCTTCTAGAGGGCCGCAGATTCGGCATTCAGGATTGGATGCTGGTGACCACCGATGCCAGCCTGAGAGGCTGGGGAGCAGTCACACAGGGAAGAAATTTCCAGGGCTTGTGGTCAAGCATGGAAACGTCTCTTCACATAAATATCCTGGAACTAAGGGCCATTTACAATGCCCTAAGTCAAGCAAGGCCTCTGCTTCAGGGTCAGTCGGTATTGATCCAATCGGACAACATCACGGCAGTCGCCCACGTCAACAGACAGGGCGGCACAAGAAGCAGGAGGGCAATGGCAGAAGCTGCAAGGATTCTTCGCTGGGCGGAAAATCATGTGGTGGCACTGTCAGCAGTGTTCATTCCGGGAGTGGACAACTGGGAAGCAGACTTCCTCAGCAGACACGACCTCCACCCGGGGGAGTGGGGACTTCACCCAGAAGTCTTTTAAGTGATTGTAAACCGTTGGGAAAAACCAAAGGTGGACATGATGGCGTCCCGTCTCAACAAAAAACTGGACAGATATTGCGCCAGGTCAAGGGACCCTCAGGCAATAGCGGTGGACGCTCGGGTAACACCGTGGGTGTACCAGTCGGTGTATGTGTTCCCTCCTCTGCCTCTCATACCAAAAGTACTGAGAATCATAAGAAGGAGAGGAGTAAAGACTATACTCGTGGCTCCGGATTGGCCAAGAAGAACTTGGTACCCGGAGCTGCAAGAGATGCTCACGGAGGACCCGTGGCCTCTACCTCTAAGAAAGGACCTGCTCCAGCAGGGACCTTGTCTGTTCCAAGACTTACCGCGGCTGCGTTTGACGGCATGGCGGTTGAACGCCGGATCCTGATGGAAAAAGGCATTCCAGATGAAGTCATCCCTACCCTGATCAAAGCCAGGAAGGATGTAACCGTGAAACATTATCACCGCATTTGGCGAAAATATGTTGCGTGGTGTGAGGCCAAGATGGCCCCCACAGAGGAATTTCAACTGGGTCGTTTCCTGCATTTCCTGCAAGCAGGACTGTCTATGGGCCTAAAATTAGGATCCATTAAGGTTCAAATTTCGGCCCTGTCGATCTTCTTCCAGAAAGAACTGGCTTCAATGCCTGAAGTTCAGATGTTTGTCAAGGGGGTACTGCATATACAGCCTCCTTTTGTGCCACCAGTGGCACCTTGGGATCTCAATGTAGTTTTAGGGTTCCTAAAATCACATTGGTTTGAACCACTCACCACTGTGGAATTAAAATATCTCACATGGAAGGTGGTCATGCTGTTAGCTCTGGCGTCAGCCAGGCGTGTCTCAGAATTGGCGGCTTTGTCATATAAAAGCCCTTACCTAATTTTTCATTCAGACAGGGCAGAATTGAGGACTCGTCCTCAATTTCTCCCTAAGGTGGTTTCAGCGTTTCACATGAACCAACCTATTGTGGTGCCTGCGGCTACTAGGGACTTGGAGGACTCCAAGTTGTTGGACGTAGTCAGGGCCCTGAAAATATATGTTTCCAGGACGGCTGGAGTCAGAAAATCTGACTCGCTGTTTATCCTGTATGCACCCAACAAGCTGGGTGCTCCTGCTTCTAAGCAGACGATTGCTCGTTGGATTTGTAGTACAATTCAGCTTGCACATTCTGTGGCAGGACTGCCACAGCCAAAATCTGTTAAAGCCCATTCCACAAGGAAAGTGGGCTCATCTTGGGCGGCTACCCGAGGGGTCTCGGCTTTACAACTTTGCCGAGCAGCTACTTGGTCAGGGGCAAACACGTTTGCAAAATTTTACAAATTCGATACCCTGGCTGAGGAGGACCTGGAGTTCTCTCATTCGGTGCTGCAGAGTCATCCGCACTCTCCCGCCCGTTTGGGAGCTTTGGTATAATCCCCATGGTCCTTACGGAAGTCCCAGCATCCACTAGGACGTCAGAGAAAATAAGAATTTACTTACCGATAATTCTATTTCTCATAGTCCGTAGTGGATGCTGGGCGCCCATCCCAAGTGCGGATTGTCTGCAATACTTGTATATAGTTATTGTTACAAAAAAATCGGGTTGTTTATTGTTGTGAGCCATCTTTTCAGAGGCTCCTACGTTTATCATACTGTTAACTGGGTTCAGATCACAGGTTGTACAGTGTGATTGGTGTGGCTGGTATGAGTCTTACCCGGGATTCAAAATCCTTCCTTATTATGTACGCTCGTCCGGGCACAGTATCCTAACTGAGGCTTGGAGGAGGGTCATAGGGGGAGGAGCCAGTGCACACCAGCTAGTCTAAAGCTTTTACTTTTTGTGCCCAGTCTCCTGCGGAGCCGCTATTCCCCATGGTCCTTACGGAAGTCCCAGCATCCACTACGGACTATGAGAAATAGAATTATCGGTAAGTAAATTCTTATTTTAATAAAGAAATGGGGCGGTAGCTAGCACAGGAGTTGGGGTCCCTCCCAGGCTTATGGATCAAAACTATTCGTGCCTCCAATGCGCGGGGAGAAAGGGGGTTACCACTTAGGAAACCGTTGAAGAGCCTACAAAGGTGGGGCAATAAAGTCCCCTTAAATTTCTTATAGTACATAATTGACATCCCATCAGGTCCAGGGGCCTTACCTGGTTTCTGAGTTTTAAGAGCATTCTCTAATTCCTCGACAGTGATCTCTGAACCTAACTGGGACACTGTCGAGCTACTCAAGGATGGTAGGTTACATTTATCTAGGAGGGAGTCAATCCCCTCATCAAATCTCGGTGACGAGGAAGGGGTCACTTCCGAGTTATACAATGATTTATAAAACTCCTCAAATTCACCCAGAATGCGGTCAGGATCATGAGTCAGAGCTCCTTGTTTGGTGCGAATGGATAAAATATTTTTGGAAGAAATCTGAGCCCTCAACTTTCTGGCTAGGAGTTTATCTGCTTTATCCCCTTTTTCATAATATATCTGATTAAGACGTCTAAGGCACTGTTCAGTCTTGTGCGATAACAACATATTAAGTTCGCCCCTGATTTTAAGTACCTTTTCTAAATCAGCAGGGTTTAGGGAGGACTTATGAACTTCCTCCAATTGATGAAGTTGATTGGTTAACTCTAAAATCTTTTGGGAACGCTGTTTATTGAGCCTGGCCGCGGTCTGGATGAAGTGGCCCCGGAGGACCGCTTTATGTGCCTCCCACAGGGTCATATCAGATATACCGGGTGTTTGGTTCTCGTTGAAGTAATCAGTCAATGCTTGAGTAGTTTGCTGTAGCACTTCAGGCTGTTGAAGAAGGGCATCGTTAAGGGACCAAGATGGGGGGGAGGGAGTGCGAGCCAGCCCAGTCAGAGTCATAGATATCGGGGCGTGGTCGGACCACGTAATTGGATAAATACAGCAGTTCTGGATTCTAGAGGTCATATCTCTTCCAACCATAATCATGTCAATTCTAGTATATAAATTGTGGACTGGGGAAAAAAACGTGTAATCTTTAACTAAGGGGTCGACAACCCTCCAGGAGTCAAATAGTAGATGGTTTTTAAGTAGCAACTGCAAGGCTCTGGAGATACGGGCGCTTATGTGGGACTGGGATGGTGGGAGGGGGTGGGAGCGATCAAGATTATGGTGTAGTATAGTGTTAAAGTCTCCTGCTATTAAGAGGTCACCTTTCCTGCATTGGGCGATTTTAGAGTCTAAGGAAGCAAAGAACGAGGCCTGATTAACGTTGGGAGCGTAGATATTGACCATAGTGATGGGAACATTATTAAGTTTGCCTACTATAATAAGGAACCTACCGCGTTTGTCCTTAATGATTCGGTCTGATTCCAAATGTAAATGAGCGGGGATCAGAATTGCGACCCCTCTTTTCTTTTGGGTGCGATCGCAAGTGTGGATAGCGACAGGGTGGCGTCTAGAACGCAGTTCGGGATGGGAAATACCTCTAAAATGCGTCTCCTGAAGGAATACCAGATCTCCCCTCACCTGTTTCAGAAAAATAAATAACTTGGTCCTCTTTTGGGGACTATTGAGACCCTTCACATTATAGGATATTACATTGATAGACATAGGGGGAAATTTACTAAGATTCGTATTTTCCAGATTCAGGTCAAAGTTCAATCACGAATGACATCGAAAGTGTAAAACTGCAACTTTTTGAATTGATTACGACTAATTTACTAAGCTGTCGTATTCGGGTTTTTCTTTTGTTCCGATGTCGATGTCATTCGTGGTTTTTTTTCTATTTTTACGGCAGTGATTAGCAAAACACTGCCGACTTTTTTACAATGAATCTCGGCCGGATCTGTGTGATCCGTGCTGGGGTTCATTTTTTTTGTTTTTTTTAAATTAAACACTGTCAAATATTTAAAAAAAATTGCGTGGGGTCCCCCCTCCTAAGCATAACCAGCCTCGGGCTCTTTGAGCCGATCCTGGTTGCCGAAATATGTGAAAAAAAATGACAGGGGTTCCCCCATATTTAAGCAACCAGCATCGGGCTCTGCGCCTGGTCCTGGTTCCAAAAATACGGGGGACAAAAAGAGTAGGGGTCCCCCGTATTTTTAAAACCAGCACCGGGCTCCACTAGCTGGACAGATAATGCCACAGCCGGGGGTCACTTTTATATAGTGCCCTGCGGCCGTGGCATCAAAAATCCAACTAGTCACCCCTGGCCGGGGTACCCTGGGGGAGTGGGGACCCCTTCAATCAAGGGGTCCCCCCCCAGCCACCCAAGGGCCAGGGGTGAAGCCCGAGGCTGTCCCCCCCCCCATCCAATGGGCTGCGGATGGGGGGGCTGATAGCCTTTGTTGTAAAAGAAAAGATATTGTTTTTAGTAGCAGTACTACAAGTCCCAGCAAGCCTCCCCCGCATGCTGGTACTTGGAGAACCACAAGTACCAGCATGCGGCGGAAAAACGGGCCCGCTGGTACCTGTAGTACTACTACTAAAAAAATACCCAAAAAAACACAAGACACACACACCGTGAAAGTATAATTTTATTACATACATACACACATACATACATACTTACCTTATGTTCCCACGCAGGTCGGTCCTCTTCTCCAGTAGAATCCAAGGGGTACCTGTTGAAGAAATTATACTCACGAGATCCAGGGGTCCAGGGTCCTCGGGGAATCCAGGTGTAATCCACGTACTTGAAAAAAATAACAAAACGGACACCCGAGCCACGCACTAAAAGGGGACCCATATTTGCACATGGATCCCCTTTTCCCGACTGCCAGAAACCCACTCTGACTGATGTCTAAGTGGGTTTCTACAGCCAATCAGGGAGTGCCACGTTGTAGCACTCTCCTGATCGGCTGTGTGCTCCTGTACTGAGTGACAGGCGGCACACGGCAGTGTTACAATGTGGCGCCTATGCGCTCCATTGTAACCAATGCTGGGAACTTTCTGCCCTGCGGTTGACCTAAAGTGACGTCACCGCTGAGCAGAAAGTTCCCAGCATTGGTTACAATGGAGCGCATAGGCGCTACATTGTAACACTGCCGTGTGCCGCCTGTCACTCAGTACAGGAGCACACAGACGATCAGGAGAGTGCTACAACGTGGCACTCCCTGATTGGCTGAAGAAACCCACTTAGACATCAGTCAGATTGGGTTTCTGGCAGTCGGGAAAAGGGGATCCATGTGCAAACATGGGTCCCCTTTTAGTGCGTGGCTCGGGTGTCCGTTTTGTTATTTTTTTCAAGTACGTGGATTACACCTGGATTCCCCGAGGACCCTGGACCCCTGGATCTCGTGAGTATAATTTCTTCAACAGGTACCCCTTGGATTCTACTGGAGAAGAGGACCGACCTGCGTGGGAACATAAGGTAAGTATGTATGTATGTGTGTATGTATGTAATAAAATTATACTTTCACGGTGTGTGTGTCTTGTGTTTTTTTGGGTATTTTTTTAGTAGTAGTACTACAGGTACCAGCGGGCCCGTTTTTCCGCCGCATGCTGGTACTTGTGGTTCTCCAAGTACCAGCATGCGGGGGAGGCTTGCTGGGACTTGTAGTACTGCTACTAAAAACAATATCTTTTCTTTTACAACAAAGGCTATCAGCCCCCCCATCCGCAGCCCATTGGATGGGGGGGGACAGCCTCGGGCTTCACCCCTGGCCCTTGGGTGGCTGGGGGGGGGACCCCTTGATTGAAGGGGTCCCCACTCCCCCAGGGTACCCCGGCCAGGGGTGACTAGTTGGATTTTTGATGCCACGGCCGCAGGGCACTATATAAAAGTGACCCCCGGCTGTGGCATTATCTGTCCAGCTAGTGGAGCCCGGTGCTGGTTTTAAAAATACGGGGGACCCCTACTCTTTTTGTCCCCCGTATTTTTGGAACCAGGACCAGGCGCAGAGCCCGATGCTGGTTGCTTAAATATGGGGGAACCCCTGTCAATTTTTTCACCATATTTCTGCAACCAGGATCGGCTCAAAGAGCCCGAGGCTGGTTATGCTTAGGAGGGGGGACCCCACGCAATTTTTTTTTTAAAAATAAGCACTTTCCCACCCCTTCCCACTGATATACATGCACGGATCTCATGGATCCGTGCATGCCTATCCAATCACGAATAAAAAAAAAAGGTCTGGTTTTTTTTTAGCACTTTTTTACGAGTTGTAATTTTTCACGGCAGTGTTTGGTTTTTTTTTGCTTTGCACTTCTTAGTAAATGACCGAGATTCATACTTAAACAGCCGCGTTTTGACCGATGGTGTATTCATTCGTGATTTTTTTCCTAGGACTTCAAAATATTACGAATGCCCTCATCACTGCCGTGATTATTGCTTAGTAAATTACCGAGATGACACTTTGATGAAAAAACGGCATCTCGGTCAAAATCGGGAGCTTAGTAAATTTACCCCATAGTGTTACCAGTATGAGCATAGCATGATTGAACCTAACGACCCAAGGACGGTCTCCCTGGGAGACAAGGAAAACAAGGGGGAGAGGAAGAGTTGGAAGTGGAAAAAGAAGGGAAAGAGACAAAAGAAGCAAAAGGAGACATCTAGAACACTGTAAAATGAACATGTAGTTTTGACCGAGCCAGCGACCCATTGTACACTACGTACGGGTCCGTATGTTTGAGCACCCGTATGGGGAATCTAAAGGAGATAATAACTCCCCTATGCCCAAACCTGACTATAGTGGCTCGGTGGGGGGCGCAGCTCCGACCACCAAGGGGCCCACCAACTAAACATGGGGAGGGCGACCGAGGGGGTCGGGGCAGCAACTAACCATAATGAACCACCGTTAGGAACCAGGAAACAGAGTGAACATATGCTAAATTATATAAGCTCAGCTCAGGGAGGAACTTTTAAACCTCTAAACCAGATTGTATAACAGTAACAATTAACATATAGTAACCCATCAGAGCATCTGTGAAGGAGCTTTCATGGAGGGTCATGATTTGTAGAGGTTTTCTCCGGGACTGTCGACCAAAGGCGTCGAGGTGCTCGTTGTGGGAGGGGAGAGTTCGGTGAGTGTCGGAGATCTGGTGCATCCCGCGGGGAGGAAGATTTATTGGGCTCCGGAGGGTGCAAGTTCAATCTCAGCAGAAGCCTGTGAGCCTCCTCCTTGGATCGTGCCAGCATTCTCTTCCCATCAAGCTGAACAAATAGGGCAAAGGGAAAACCCCATCTGTAACGGATTTGATTATCCCTGAGGATTTGGGTGTATTCCCTCAGGTCAAAGCACCTCTTAAGAGTAGTAGGGGATAAGTCCTGAAACACCATGAGCTTGTGAGATTCGAACAGACACACGTCCTTGTTCCGGGCAGCCGTTAGAATTTTATCTTTAGTTTTGAAATAGTGACAGCGTAAAACTACGTCGCGAGGAGGGGACGAAGTTGAGGGTTTTTGGCGTAGGGAGCGATGGGCCCTATCTAGGAGGAACTGTTCGCAAGGAATGTCCGGCAGGAGGTGTTGAAAAAACCGGAGGAGGAAATCCTCCAGTTGTGCTGATTCCACCGATTCTGGAATATATTTAATGCGCAAATTATTACGTCGTGCGCGGTTATCAGCGTCCTCCTGTTGGTCTTGGAGTAGGTAGATATCCTCCTGCATGACTTGAACGGAATGTTCTAGCTCCTGCTGGAAAGTGATGACTTCATCGATTTTCTGTTCAACATAATTAGTGCGGGCCCCAAGATCAGATATCTCCGCCTTGAGACCAGAGATGGCTTTGTGGATCTCTGAATGGAAGGCCTGTTTCAGAGATTTCATTTCCGTTAAAATTGAGGAGAAGCAATCTTTCATGGAGGGGTCTGGGGTAGACGAGTCTTCCTCCGATTCCGAAACCAAATCAGGGGGGGGGGGAGGGTGGCTGGTAATTTGGCTGCACTAGACTTCATTTTGGAAATAAAGGACGATATTTCCGCCGAAGCTGGGGCTTTCTTAGACTTGGATTTAGATTTAGGCATGGTGTGTGACAGTCCCGAAGATGGAGAGGGTCATAGGTCAGAGCTGAGCCATAACGTAAGTAGTTAGTGATCCATCATGAATTGAGCATAGAGAATAAACATAGGAAGACCCCCAGGGTCGCCCCCACAGGCATTCAGCAGGTCATTTCCCCGGCCAGCAGAATCATAGAGGACTGATATATAGAGGCACACTGCAAGTGTAGGGGAGAGGGATGATGGGCCAGCATATGTGGGGGCCCAGATGACCACAGCTCAGGTGCCCAGCGTGTACCCCGCGGTCCCAGGGCTGCGGGGTGGGAAGGAGGGGGTAGCGATCCTCAGCAACAAGTCGGGGGTCCCAGGACGGGTGTCACTGAGCCGGCCACGCCGGAGCGTAAGGCGTGTCGGGCTGTCCAGTTGGCACCGTGCCGGGTGCAGGGCCCGTAAGCAGGGACGTCAATGTATGCGGGCCTCCGGTGCCGGGACTAATAATAGGCCGCAGCGGGGGGAATAGTGTGTGCCCCAGCAACGATGACCCCGGGGAGGATCAGGTCCGGTGTCCAGCCCCAATGCGAGGTCCGCAGAGGAGCCGCGTACCTCCCGACTGCCGGAGGTAGCCAGCCGTGGTCATCCCCTAGTGCGGGTGTTGGAGAGCGTTGGTGGGGGTGAGTAAGGGGAGGAGGGAAGCGGCTCACCTCTTCGTGCGGCGCGTGTCGCCGAGACCCGTGGCCGTATCTTCACCACTTGTGCAGGAACAGAAGATGGCCGCCGTCCCTGAGGCTCCGGGGTGGCGGTGTCCACGTCTCGGCCTGACCTCCTCACCTCCGCAGTGTGCAGCGTCCCAGCAGTATAGTCAGGCGGGAGGGGGACCGGTCTCCGGCAGGGGGGGACCAGGTAGAGACCCGCCAGGAGAGGACACGGGACCGGAGCTCCGGGCGTCCCACCGCAGGAGAGAGATCAAAATTGAGGCCCCGGCTTTGAGGTGGAGGGTAGGCCGCAACCCGCGGGAGCCAGTATACCGGCTCCCCGATTCCGCAGCGCCACCACACCACACAGGAGTGTACCCTCAGTCAGGGGGACGAGGTTTGAGGGGTCTTTTGTGAAAAGGGGTGAGATTTTAAGGCAGTAATTCTCCCGTTTTCGAGGAGCTCACAGAAATTGCTGCCTCACAGATCAGCCTCCAGGCCACGCCCCCCATCATTTTCTTTTTTCACCCCTCCCTGCATTTTCCTTTCTTTTCTCCTTCTTATTTTCCTTCTTTCCCTAACGAAATGGATCTATCACAAGAGACTGCGTTTCGGGTTCTGCTAGTAATTCTGTTTTTGATCAGGACAATTTGTTTTGGTGAGGGTCCCAGATAGGTCGAGCAGGGATCTGGAATGGGTTCTGATGGCAAGTACGAATTTGTAGGATCTCAGGAGCAGCACATCACTCGAGTAAAGGCTGGTATCAGTAAGCGCTCTGGTAATCATGGAGCTCGGAAGCAATGTGAAGGGTTATTGTCTTATGAATATTGTATTTGTAGTAATTGTGATAATATAGTCGAGGATGGGTGCATCCAGAGATGTCAGTCCAACCTTAATATCGACATGGACCGCCATACGATGAGCGATTACCACTCATTAGTGGGTAAGGTCTTAAACCAGACAGAATGCTGGGTGTGCTCACAGGTACCTCGAGGTCAGAGTAAGTCAGGATTAGTACCATACCCTTTAGCAATAGATGAGGTACTCGAATTACGGGGTGGGAGACCGGTTGACAAGAAATTGAATATCTCCAGGCCCCCTAGCTTGAAGCTCCACCAGTATCATGTAGACAGGTACTTATAGTGTTTTAATATTTCCAATCACCGAAAACCAGGAAATTGGGAAGTGACGTGGAATAACCAGACAATTACCTTTTTTACACAGAGCTGATAAGATACCTATTGACTCTGAACTTGTACGCCAGATAGCCAACAGTGGGAAGTATTTTCGGTATAGGTATACACGTGGAAGCAAGACCATGTGGGTTGGAAAAGTATTGTCAGGGTATTGTGCCCATATCATCCAGCCTGATACTTGTACTGAGCAAATGAGAGAACTAGGGATCGGTTTCTTTACATGGAAAGTTTGCAATATGGTGATGTTACAATTTGTCCCCTATGTTCTCCCAGATGATGCCTATTTCATATGTGGGAGGAAAGCGTACAAGTGGCTTGCCCCGAGCTCTGAGGGATTGTGTCATATTGGGAGAGTACTACCGAAGGTCATGACCATAACCCACGATAAAATGAAAGACGTTCACCGCAGTGCTCAGACTCCTTATACTCATACTCACTATGAACACTTCATCAAGAGACACCTCATAGATAGGGCAGAGCACGCAGCCTCTGATTTGATCCACAAATCCACCGGTATTCAGTTCCTTCTCGCATTAGACATCACCCGTACTGCCAGAACTATAAATTATAGGTATATCCATGCGCTAGCGAACTTGATAGATAATATCACTGAGGTGCATGATGACACCTTCAGGTATACAGAAAGGGAGTTACAAGCCTACAAGAAGGAACTGATCCAGCACAGGATGGTCCTTAATTATGTTACAGCCGTGACAGGTGGGTACTGTGTTAGTCTGGCAATTCAATATGGTGTGAAGTGCTGTACATATATTCCGAACAGCACTGACGACCCCACGGAGATCATCGATCAGAAGATGGATGAGATCTTGCAGTTGAAGTGGGAGTTCAGGAGGAAGCACAACCTTACCTTAGCGACTGTGGGTAATGAACTGACCGGCTGGGTCTCATGGTTGAACCCACGCAAATGGTGGGCTCAAAATGTCATTATGAGTGTGGGGAAGTTTCTCCTTTGTATCCTGTGAGTCATCATAATTATTGGTTTGATATTTAGGTGTGTTCAAATTCTAACGCGGCGCAAGCGCAGCACAAATTTGATGAGTCTAAGGAGTGAGCGCGCTGTTATAGCAGCAGATTTAATTTATGACCCCTCAATAAAGACAGCGTTATGATAAGGATTGCAAGTGAATTTCATGGCCTGTTTCTTTCACCTGTTTTTCTTTGTCTCCCCCTCTGCCCAGATACATCCAACCGGAAAAGACGTCAGCCCTACCCAAAATGTTTATGTGAATGTATTTTTAAATATGTGTCTTCTATTCATCTCTGCAACCTTCAGTTAATGGCACACATAGTCGACAGGTGTTATACACATATAGTAGCATTCACATATGTCCCCCCTCCATGTATCATCAACTAAATGTGCTCCCCATTTGTTGGAATAAGAAGCCGAAAAGAGCTCAGTAGTGTTTGTTTGCCCATTTACAGACCCTTAATACGGGATGAGAAGGATTTAATGTATACTTCGCAATACCTCGAAGCTTATTTAGAACGTATACGGCACGATGATACATGCCCCTCAGACATTGGTTCATACATACATGCTTTTTACTATCCCACTAGGCTATACATTTCCCACCATACAACTCTCCCCGATCATCCAAGCTTTTGTTTATATTGTATAGGTAATATTTTTTTTCTGTTTATTGATTACTTAGTGGCAGTTATTGATGACTGCCAAAGGGTGGACTGTCGAAGTCGGAAAATATTACAGTACACACATAACGTACAAACACCACATAGATGGCCTCCGTGCGCGTACTTAATCGGCCGTGCGTGCAACATATTCGCAAATTGCGTATGATCGCTCACGCGGTCGTGCGTGTTAGCGCGTGGTATGAGTAATTACAGAGGCATTTGTACTCGCATGGAAAAGTCACAAAGACATATCATATATTTAATCCACATATTGCATAAATCACCCACTGACTGCTCATCCTTCTAATAGCATGAAGAAGGTTCGCACATAAATTATCCTCCCAGAAACTCAAATACAATGTACCAGATGGCCTTATTTACGCAAAGCTTTGAAATCCTATGAAGAAAGCAAATACCTTTGGTTACCCCCATTGTTCTAGAGTTGTCTAGTATCTGTTGAAGACAATAAATACTGGATTGTCATTGCCTTACCTGAAGACAGGACAAACAGAAAGACAATATCCAGGAACCTAGGTTGACTGAAGAGAAACTCAATTAGCAATAGCTAACAAATTACAAAACACATTTACAAATCTGAGGTAATAACATTCATAGTCTAAACTCTTGGATATATATATATATATATATGTGTGTGTGTCGACGTTTCGGCCCCTAGGGCCTTTCTCAGGACAATCAATGGAGACATCCAAACAGCATGCCAATTACACACATACTGACACTGCCTACCGGGTCCCCTTATATAGCCCATCAAATATCAATCAACAATGTAATCAACCCAAATAGGATACCTGCAGTGTGATTCAAAAATCCCCCGTTATGTATATAATATAACATCCTGGACTCACAGAGCAAGCAAGAATCAAAATGCATATCACCGAGATAGGTATCATTATTCAAACACAGGAGACAGCTGTGAACGCTGCGCCGCGCGTCCGGAGCTACCGGAAATACGTCATCCGTATCGCGCATTACCATGGCTACAGAGTTGAACCCATAAGCGTCACCGGTAACCATGGTAGCGCGGCGCACATTTTAATGATGTGCTAACCGCGCACTAGAGCGTGTCATACTTGCTATTCGTAGCCAGGGTAACCACATACAACTAGAGATTACAAAACCCGGAAATGCTAAAAAAACGTATAAGTCTAGATTGCGCTCTATGTTGCTCCCCACAATAACTAGACCCAAATTAGATTAGGGTTCACACCTATATCGCAATGTGACCCAAAAGTTAAACTGCCTTAATAATAAGAATTTACTTACCGATAATTCTATTTCTCATAGTCCGTAGTGGATGCTGGGGACTCCGTAAGGACCATGGGGAATAGCGGCTCCGCAGGAGACTGGGCACATCTAAAGAAAGCTTTAGGACTATCTGGTGTGCACTGGCTCCTCCCCCTATGACCCTCCTCCAAGCCACAGTTAGGATACTGTGCCCGGACGAGCGTACACAATAAGGAAGGATTTTGAATCCCGGGTAAGACTCATACCAGCCACACCAATCACACCGTATAACCTGTGATCTGAACCCAGTTAACAGCATGATAACAGAGGAGCCTCTGAAAGATGGCTCACAACAATAATAACCCGATTTTTGTAACAATAACTATGTACAAGTATTGCAGACAATCCGCACTTGGGATGGGCGCCCAGCATCCACTACGGACTATGAGAAATAGAATTATCGGTAAGTAAATTCTTATTTTCTCTAACGTCCTAAGTGGATGCTGGGGACTCCGTAAGGACCATGGGGATTATACCAAAGCTCCCAAATGGGCGGGAGAGTGCGGATGACTCTGCAGCACCAAATGAGAGAACTCCAGGTCCTCCTCAGCCAGGATATCAATTTTGTAGAATTTTACAAACGTATTTGCTCCTGACCAAGTAGCTGCTCGGCAAAGTTGTAAAGCCGAGACCCCCTCGGGCAGCCGCCCAAGATGAGCCCACCTTCCTTGTGGAGTGGGCATTTACAGATTTTTGGCTGTGGCAGGCCTGCCACAGAATGTGCAAGCTGAATTGTACTACAAATCCAACGAGCAATAGTCTGCTTAGAAGCAGGAGCACCCAGCTTGTTGGGTGCACACAGGATAAACAGCGAGTCAGATTTCCTGACTCCAGCCGTCCTGGAAACATATATTTTCAGGCCACTGACAACGTCTAGCAACTTGGAGGCCTCCAAGTCCCTAGTAGCCGCAGGCACCACCAATAGGTTGGTTCAGGTGAGACGCTGAAACCACCTTGGGGAGAAACTGAGGACGAGTCCTCAATTCCGCCCTGTCCGAATGGAAAATCAGATAAGGGCTTTTTCAGGATAAAGCCGCCAATTCTGACACGCGCCTGGCCCAGGCCAGGGCCAACAGCATGACCACTTTCCATGTGAGATATTTTAACTCCACAGATTTAAGTGGTTCAAACCAATGTGACTTTTGGAACCCAAAACTACATTGAGATCCCAAAGTGCCACTGGAGGCACAAAAGGAGGCTGTATATGCAGTACCCCTTTTACAAACGTCTGAACTTCAGGGACTGAAGCTAGTTCTTTTTGGAAGAAAATTGACCGGGCCGAAATTTGAACCTTAATGGACCCCAATTTCAGGCCCATAGACACTCCTGTTTGCAGGAAATGTAGGAATCGACCCAGTTGAATTTCCTCCGTCGGGCCTTACTGGCCTCGCACCACGCAACATATTTTCGCCAATTGCGGTGATAATGTTTTTGCGGTTACATCCTTCCTGGCTTTGATCAGGATAGGGATGACTTCATCTGGAATGCCTTTTTTCCTTCAGGATCCGGCGTTCAACCGCCATGCCGTCAAACGCAGCCGCGGTAAGTCTTGGAACAGACAGGGTCCTTGCTGGAGCAGGTCCCTTCTTAGAGGTAGAGGCCACGGATCCTCCGTGAGCATCTCT
The DNA here is from genome assembly GCF_028390025.1 of Pseudophryne corroboree. Lineage (NCBI taxonomy): Eukaryota > Metazoa > Chordata > Amphibia > Anura > Myobatrachidae > Pseudophryne > Pseudophryne corroboree. The sequence continues at coordinate 197,799,627 of NC_086448.1, forward strand.
TGAAGTTCCGGTTACCAAGTCCTTCTTGGCCAATCCGGAACCACGAATATAGTGCTTACTCCTCTCCATCTTATCAATCTCAGTACCTTGAGTATGAGAGGCAGAGGAGGGAACACATACCCTGACTGGTACACCCACGGTGTTACCAGAGCGTCTACAGCTTATTGCCTGAGGGTCCCTGGACCTGGCGCAATACCTGTCGAGTTTTTAATCATGTGGAAGACTTCTGGGTGAAGTCCCCACTCTCCCGGGTGGAGGTCGTGCTGAGGAAGTCTGCTTCCCAGTTGTCCACTCCCGGAATGAATACTGCTGACAGTGCTATCACATGATTTTCCGCCCAGCGAAGAATCCTTGCAGCTTCTGCCATTGCCCTCCTGCTTCTTGTGCCACCCTGTCTGTTTACGTGGGTGACTGCCGTGATGTTGTCCGACTGGATCAACACCGGCTGACCTTGAAGCAGAGGTCTTGCTAAGCTTAGAGCATTGTAAATGTCCCTTAGCTTCAGGATATTTATGTGAAGTGATGTCTCCAGGCTTGACCATAAGCCCTGGATATTCCTTCCCTGTGTGACTGCTCCCCAGCCTCGCAAGCTGGCATCCGTGGTCACCAGGACCCAGTCCTGAATGCCTAATCTGCGGCCCTCTAGAAGATGAGCACTCTGCAACCACCACAGGAGGGACACCCTTGTCCTTGGTGACAGGGTTATCCGCTGATGCATCTGAAGATGCGATCCGGACCATTTGTCCAGCAGGTCCCACTGGAAAGTTCTTGCGTGGAATCTGCCGAATGGGATTGCTTCGTAGGAAGCCACCATTTTACCCAGAACCCTTGTGCATTGATGCACTGAGACTTGGCTCGGTTTTAGGAGGTTCCTGACTAGCTCGGATAACTCCCTGGCTTTCTCCTCCAGGAGAAACACCTTATTCTGGACTGTGTCCAGGATCATCCCTAGGAACAGAAGACACGTCGTCGGAACCAGGTGCGATTTTGGAATATTGAGAATCCAATCGTGCTGCCGCAACACTACCTGAGATAGTGCTACACCGACCTCCAACTGTTCCCTGGATCTTACCCTTATCAGGGAATTGTCCAAGGAAGGGATAACTAAAATTCACTTCCTTCGAAGGAATATCATCATTTCGGCCATTACCTTGGTAAAGACCCGGGGTGCCGTGTACCATCCATACTGCAGCGTCTGAACTGATAGTGACAGTTTTGTACCATAAACCTGAGGTACCCTTGGTGAGAAGGGTAAATTTTGACATGAAGGTAAGCATCCTTGATGTCCCGAGACATCATGTAGTCCCCTTCTTCCAGGTTCGCAATCACTGCTCTGAGTGGCTCAATCTTGAATTTGAACCTCTGTACGTAAGTGTTCAAAGATTTTAGATTTAGAATCGGTCTCACCGAGCCGTCCGGCTTCGGTACCACAACAGTGTGGAATAATACCCCATTCTTTGTTGCAGGAGGGGTATCTTGATTATCACCTGCTGGGAATACAGCTTGTGAATGGCTTCCAAAACTGTCTCCCTGTCAGAAGGAGACATCGGTAAAGCCGACTTTAGGAAACGGCGAGGGGGAGACGTCTCGAATTCTAATTTGTACCCCTGAGATATCACCTGAAGGATCCAGGGGTCTACTTGCGAGTGAGCCCACTGCGCGCTGAAATTCATTGAGACGGGCCCCCCACCGTGCCTGATTCTGCTTGTAAAGCCCCAGCGTATACTGAGGGCTTGGCAGAGGCGGGAGAGGGTTTCTGTTCCTGGGAACTGGCTGATTTCTGCAGCCTTTTTCCTCTCCCTCTGTCACGGGGCAGAAATGAGGAACCTTTTGCCCGCTTGTCCACGAAAAGACTGCGCCTGATAATACGGCGTCTTCTCATGTTGAGAGGCGACCTGGGGTACAAACGTGGAATTCCCAGCTGTTGCCGTGGCCACCAGGTCTGAAAGACCGACCCCAAATAACTCCTCCCTTAATAAAGCAATACTTCCAAATGCCGTTTGGAATACGCATCACCTGACCACTGACGTGTCCATAACCCTCTACTGGTAGAAATGGACAACGCGCTTAGACTTGATGCCAGTCGGCAAATATTCCGCTGTGCATCACGCATATATAAAAATGCATCTTTTAAATGCTCTATAGGCATAAATATACTGTCCCTATCTAGGGTATCAATATTTTCAGTCAGGGAATCCGACCACGCCAACCCAGCACTGCACATCCAGGCTGAGGCGATTGCTGGTCGCAGTATAACACCAGTATGTGTGTAAATACCTTTTAGGATACCCTCCTGCTTTCTATCAGCAGGATCCTTAAGGGCGGCCATCTCAGGCGAAGGTAGAGCCCTTACAAGCGTGTGAGCGCTTTATCCCCCCTAGGGGGTGTTTCCCAACGCACCCTAACCTCTGGCGGGAAAGGATATAATGCCAATAACATTTTAGAAATTATCCGTTGTTATCGGGGGAAACCCACGCATCATCACACACCTCATTTAATTTCTCAGATTCAGGAAAACTACAGGTAGTTTTTCCTCACCGAACATAATACCCCTTTTTTTGGTGGTACTCGTATTATCAGAAATGTGTAAAACATTTTTCATTGCCTCAATCATGTAACGTGTGGCCCTACTGGAAGTCACATTCGTCTCTTCACCGTCGACACTGGAGTCAGTATCCGTGTCGGCGTCTATATCTGCCATCTGAGGTAACGGGCGCTTTAGAGCCCCTGACGGCCTATGAGACGTCTGGACAGGCACAAGCTGAGTAGCCGGCTGTCTCATGTCAACCACTGTCTTTTATACAGAGCTGACACTGTCACGTAATTCCTTCCAACAGTTCATCCACTCAGGTGTCGACCCCCTAGGGGGTGACATCACTATTACAGGCAATCTGCTCCGTCTCCACATCATTTTTCTCCTCATACATGTCGACACAAAAGTACCGACATACAGCACACGCACAGGGAATGCTCTGATAGAGGACAGGACCCCACTAGCCCTTTGGGGAGACAGAGGGAGAGTTTGCCCGCACACACCAGAGCACTATATATATACAGGGATAACCTTATATAAGTGTTTTTCCCCTTATAGCTGCTGTATAGTTAATACTGCGCCTAATTAGTGCCCCCCTCTCTTTTTTTAACCCTTTCTGTAGTGTAGTGACTGCAGGGGAGAGACAGGGAGCTTCCCTCCAACGGAGCTGTGAGGGAAAATGGCGCCAGTGTGCTGAGGAGATAGGATCCGCCCCTTTTTCGCGGACTTTTCTCCTGCTTTTTTATGGATTCTGGCAGGGGTTAAATGCATCCATATAGCCCAGGAGCTATATGTGATGCATTTTTTGCCATCCAAGGTGTTTTTATTGCGTCTCAGGGCACCCCCCCCCAGCGCCCTGCACCCTCAGTGACCGAAGTGTGAAGTGTGCTGAGAGCAATGGCGCACAGCTGCAGTGCTGTGCGCTACCTTGTTGAAGACAGGACGTCTTCTGCCGCCGATTTTCCGGACCTCTTCTGCCTTCTGGCTCTGTAAGGGGGCCGGCGGCGCGGCTCTGGGACCCATCCAAGCTGGGCCTGTGATCGTCCCTCTGGAGCTAATGTCCAGTAGCCTAAGAAGCCCAATACACTCTGCACGCAGGTGAGTTCGCTTCTTCTCCCCTTAGTCCCTCGATGCAGTGAGCCTGTTGCCAGCAGGTCTCACTGAAAATAAAAAACCTAATCTAAAACTTTCACTAAGAAGCTCAGGAGAGCCCCTAGTGTGCACCCTTCTCGTTCGGGCACAGAGATCTAACTGAGGCTTGGAGGAGGGTCATAGGGGGAGGAGCCAGTGCACACCAGATAGTCCTAAAGCTTTCTTTAGATGTGCCCAGCCTCCTGCGGAGCCGCTATTCCCCATGGTCCTTACGGAGTCCCCAGCATCCACTTAGGACGTTAGAGAAATCATACATGTATGATATAGTATACAAAATATGCCGCACTCCAATAGTTTGTATAGTATATATAAAGCAGATTATAAGCATAGTAATTACTTCACATTGAGAGAATTAACTCAATATCATATAGGCTCTATATCAGCAAATCACATGATATCAGACTGTATCAATAAAAAACTAGAATACAAAGACAGGGTAATAACACTGCTCATAGGCTGCAGATATATAGACAGTACATTAGGATTAATCAGCTTATCAATATCTATATCATAACAAAGGTATTATCAATCCCAAAATCCCTCGGCAGAATATCACCGATAAGATGTGGGGATCAAACATGAAACCATTAAACCTAATAGCATAGCACATAATCAAAGATGATGCTACAGAAGAGGACCCGGCAGAAACAATACACCCAATAGTACCCCCAGATTAAAATTTCAATATATGGTGATCACTGTCACCAACACCAAACCAATATACCAATAAAACAAACAATAATATAAACAGTAACCCTGTGCCTCTAGGGAAAGGGGTCAAAAGTTGACCTCTGTTCTACACTACTTAATGAATGAATATGTTAAGTGGATTGTTCTCATTAAGCCCGCGTGGAGTTATGGTGTCCAGTCTATGAATCCACCTTGCTTCACACTTTTTTAAAGTTAGAATACGATCTCCACCACGTATGGGTTCAGGAACGTGGTCAATGACCATACAACGCAATGCAGCTACTTGATGATTAGCAAGAAGAAAATGTTTAGCAACTGGTTTGTCAGTATTGCCCAATTCAATGGCTTGTCTGATGGAATATCTGTGATTTGCCATCCTATCCCTAAAGGATCTCTTAGTCATCCCTGTATAGTAGAGTCCGCAGGGGCAGATAATTATATAAACCACAAAAGCACTGGTACACGTCACATTATGTTTGATGGAGATTTTGGTGCTATTATGTGGATGGCGAAAGTCCTTACCACTGACCATAGAATTACATGTGGTACACCCCTTGCACTTAAAGCATCCGGTCCTTCCAGAGCGCAACCAACTCGATGGTCCCACATTTGGTTGCAAAGTGGGACGCATCAAAAGTTGTCGCAGATTGGGACCTCGTTTATATGCACACATCGGGGGTTTAATACCACGTAATTTCAAACTTGGATCAGTAGTTAAAAGTGGCCAATTCTTTTCATATATCTTCTTGGTAATCTGTGAAGTATGATCATATGTGCTCACATGTATCATCCGATTATCAGTAGCCTTCTTAGGTACTTTATCTTTTGGATGATTATACCGATGATATGCTTTCTTGATACATCTCTCAAGTGTGTTAGGTGAGTACCCTCGTTGCATAATCCTGGACTTCATCTCATCAATCTGTACCCTAAAACCCCTAGGTATCCTTTTAGCTCGATGGTACTCGCTAAGGAATTGACCATGTAGTACAGTATGATAGGGAAATCCGACGTCAATTGGCTGATAATACCACATACAAGCGTTTAAGTGGGAATCCAACTAATAAGATCAAAATACTTATTGATAATACTATTGATTTGGGGCTACAGGCAGGGTTGATTGACAGTGATACAGCTGGATATTTAAAAGTTGAACACCCTATAACACCTATTATCTATACACTGCCTAAAATCCATAAGCGGCTTGAAGATCCTCCGGGTAGACCGATTATATCGGCCCGGGGGTCTCTTTTACAGCCCCTGGCAGTATATGTGGACCAATTTTTACAACCCTTGGTGTTGAATACCACTAGTTATGTTCGTGATACTACTGATTTTCTTCTTAAGATTAAGGATCTTGTAGTTCCTGACGGTGAAGTTTGGTTAGTAAACCTTGATATTCAGTTGCTGTATACAGTAATACCACACAGTGATGGCATTGATGCTATTAGGCGACATTTGATTGAAGCAGCTCACAAACAACCTCCTATTGAATTTTTGACCAGCCTGGTGGAACTGGTTTTGAAGCAGAACTATTTTTTGTACGGTTCTACATTTTTCGCCCAAGTAAATGGCACGGCCATTTGGCGCCGGCATACGACAATTTATATATGGCCATATATGAGCGTAATTATATCTTTCGCCAATTTGGACATAAATGTTTAATATACGTTAGATTTATTGATGATGTTTTTTTGCTGTGGTCTGGCACTGGGGACGAAGTAACTAAGATGGTTGAAACGCTTAATGCGTTAGATGAACCAATTAGGTTTACTGTTAACATGGATCTACACTCTGTAGACTTCTTAGACGTAACTGTGTGGAGGGAGGGTCCTCGACTGTGTACCACTCTGTTCCGTAAGCAGACGGATAGGAACACATTGCTACAGGCTACGAGCCAACATCCTCCGACTCTGAAGGAAAGTCTACCGATTTCCCAGTTCTTGAGGGTACTCAGAATTAATTCCTCTAATGAACTTGCTCAGCTACAGATTGATGAGATGAAGTCCAGGTTTATGCAAAGAGGGTACTCACCTAACACACTTGAGAGATGTATCAAGAAAGCATATCATCGGTATAATCATCCAAAAGATAAAGTACCTAAGAAGGCTACTGATAATCGGATGATACATGTGAGCACATATGATCATACTTCACAGATTACCAAGAAGATATATGAAAAGAATTGGCCACTTTTAACTACTGATCCAAGTTTGAAATTACGTGGTATTAAACCCCCGATGTGTGCATATAAACGAGGTCCCAATCTGCGACAACTTTTGATGCGTCCCACTTTGCAACCAAATGTGGGACCATCGAGTTGGTTGCGCTCTGGAAGGACCGGATGCTTTAAGTGCAAGGGGTGTACCACATGTAATTCTATGGTCAGTGGTAAGGACTTTCGCCATCCACATAATGGCACCAAAATCTCCATCAAACATAATGTGACGTGTACCAGTGCTTTTGTGGTTTATATAATTATCTGCCCCTGCGGACTCTACTATACAGGGATGACTAAGAGATCCTTTAGGGATAGGATGGCAAATCACAGATATTCCATCAGACAAGCCATTGAATTGGGCAATACTGACAAACCAGTTGCTAAACATTTTCTTCTTGCTAATCATCAAGTAGCTGCATTGCGTTGTATGGTCATTGACCACGTTCCTGAACCCATACGTGGTGGAGATCGTATTCTAACTTTAAAAGAGTGTGAAGCAAGGTGGATTCATAGACTGGACACCATAACTCCACGCGGGCTTAATGAGAACAATCCACTTAACATATTCATTCATTAAGTAGTGTAGAACAGAGGTCAACTTTTGACCCCTTTCCCTAGAGGCACAGGGTTACTGTTTATATTATTGTTTGTTTTATTGGTATATTGGTTTGGTGTTGGTGACAGTGATCACCATATATTGAAATTTTAATCTGGGGGTACTATTGGGTGTATTGTTTCTGCCGGGTCCTCTTCTGTAGCATCATCTTTGATTATGTGCTATGCTATTAGGTTTAATGGTTTCATGTTTGATCCCCACATCTTATCGGTGATATTCTGCCGAGGGATTTTGGGATTGATAATACCTTTGTTATGATATAGATATTGATAAGCTGATTAATCCTAATGTACTGTCTATATATCTGCAGCCTATGAGCAGTGTTATTACCCTGTCTTTGTATTCTAGTTTTTTATTGATACAGTCTGATATGATGTGATTTGCTGATATAGAGCCTATATGATATTGAGTTAATTCTCTCAATGTGAAGTAATTACTATGCTTATAATCTGCTTTATATATACTATACAAACTATTGGAGTGCAGCATATTTTGTATACTATATCATACATGTATGATATTAAGGCAGTTTAACTTTTGGGTCACATTGCGATATAGGTGTGAACCCTTATCTAATTTGGGTCTAGTTATTGTGGGGAGCAACATAGAGCGCAATCTAGACTTATACATTTTTTAGCATTTCCGGGTTTTGTAATCTCTAGTTGTATGTGGTTACCCTGGCTACGAATAGCAAGTATGACACGCTCTAGTGCGCGGTTAGCACATCATTAAAATGTGCTCCGCGCTACCATGGTTACCGGTGACGCTTATGGGTTCAACTCTGTAGCCATGGTAATGTGCGATACGTGATAAAAGAAGAGTCTCATCCAAAATCTTCCAGAATGATAATTCGGAGGAGATTAATATTGTAGATGAGGACCTTACCACGTTATTAAATAAATTAGAGAGAATCATGCTGAAGGAAAATCGCATGTGGTGGGAGGTCACTGCACTTGAACATTATCTTTCCCACCATGTCATTCCCAAAGGACTAAGGATTGTAAAAAAAGCCTTCCTTTGCCAATGAGAACGAAACATTCTGCAAAGAGTGGGAGAAAATTCTCACACACTGTGGACTGTCACTGGTGGAATTGATAATTAGGGAAAGAAAAGAGAACTTGTTAGAGGCAAATAGAGAAATAGAAATGATAAAGACCCTAGTTGACCCTTATTGTGATTTAGAGGAGGTAAAAGTTAAAGAGAAATTTATCCTCACTAAATTAGAAAAGGAAACAAATGAACTGAAGAGTAGGAAAAGAAGAAATTTAGCAGAGATACCAAGGAACCCCTATATGAAGATTCAAAAGGGGGCACAGAGAAAATAATCACCAAAAGAGAATATACTAGGACCCCCACATGGCGGAAAAGGGGGAAAAAATTCCATCATATACAGGAGAAGGATGTAGAGGAAAGATCTCATTTCCCTTCAAGAATCCCCAGGGATAGACAATTTAGAAAAGAAAGGAGCCCTTACCAAATAAATCAATTTGGTAGGAGAGAAAATTGGAAGTCCTGGGGAAGTAATAAACCCCAAGATAGAAGGGACACCTATTGGAAAGATCAGGATAGGTGGTACCAGACACCAAAAAATCAGTATGAAACACCCAAGCCACAAAGAGAGATGCAATACAGGAATAATCAATATGATCAAAGTAGGTTTGATCACAGAAAAGAGAATGTATGGCAAACACCATCTAGGAATTTGAGTTTTTTAGACCGGGGAACTTGGCCCCAGAGAAAGACATAGAACTAAAAACCAAGCATAAATCCACCAGAAGAGGAAAAAGAGGAGGCATTCCAAAAAAGAAGAATAAACCTCACTCACCAAAGGGTTCAAACCCCATTAAAAAGAATATAAACCTTAACAAACCCCCAGTTGAATCTACCAGTAAAATCTTCAACCTCAGTGAATATAATCTATCCGAGGTTGAACAATCGGTCCTTCTGAAAGGCCTCAAGTTTGCTCCTACGAATGACCCTAACCCCTTTGAAATTTTTGTTGATTTACAAAAATATATCAGGAAATTAAGCTTGAAAAAATTCTTTGAGGGGAAGGACCAAAGGGACAAAGTTCAGGAAGTAACCCAGGGGGGAAATAGGAAGGGGTTCAAAAAGAAATCCCATTTTTACCCCCAACATGTGAAAGGTGGTAGCATCGAATGTTTTAATTCCATAGTAACGAAAGAAATCAGACAAATCTCCAAATCAAAGAAAAGCAATCTCACACAAAAAGAAAAATCAGCACTAGCATCTTTACAGAAAAATAAAGAAATCATAATAAAGCCGGCTGATAAGGGAGGAGGGGTAGTTATCATGAGCAAAATGAAATATATTTGTTATGCACACCAGTGCCTGCAGGAAAGTACTGGTGTCAGAACTGTTATGCACTCCAGTGTCTGCAGGAATGTACTGGTGTTTGAACTGTTATGCAAAACAAATGGACTCACAGACAAACTGGGGAATATGACATAACGTACACAGAAGGTAATAGGGTAACAAAATACACACAAGGTGAACAGAGAAGCCCAGAGGCTAAGGAACTGGGTATCTCCCTTGTATTAGAACTGCACAGATGGAAAAAGCAAGATGTTGTGTTTTAATACGTAGAGAACCTGAAATGCTGTTGCTAAGGGCAACAGCAAAACCCTAAAGGGTTACCAACGGGTGTGGCAGTAAACTCCTTGGTCAGAGATGGAATGATAGACACAAGGAGAGTCTCCACAATCCTATTTCTCACTTGCAGTGCACAGGTTTTAGCTTACTGCCACTAAACTGACCCCTGACACCTAGCACAGTGAGACAGGATTAGACAGGCAAGTCTTAGAATACAGCCGCAAACTTGCTAAGTTCACAGAGTAGTAACAGAACCCCAGCAAGCTAAACGACTGACTCCAGTCTTACTGCTAGGTCTGGATTGGCAGAGTGTAATACCAAATCCCCAGGCCTATTTGCAGTAAGCAACAAACAAATACAAAGCTACACAGTACTGGCTAACTTTCATGAACTGACTAACCAACAAAGATTCAGCAGCATCTGCTTACCCTGAAAAGAGGCCTTATAAAGCAGGTGCTGTCCACGCCCCACTCAGACCTCACAGACTGTGAGCACAAAAACCAGCACCGGATCCCCTGCCGTGCACAGAGCCTATAACCACTGCACAGCAAAAGACCCGAACCGGAGTATCAGCTGCGCTCAGGTTACTCCACTAGCACTTGTCTCCCGGTTGCCATGACGACGTGGCAGCACAGGGCAGGAGACCCTAACAGTACCCCCCCCTCTGACGAGGGGTCAAAGAACCCCTACCACCGGGTTTATCGGGGAACTGCGAGAAGAAAGAGCGTATCAGTCTGGGGGCATGAAGATCACAACTGCGCACCCACGACCGCTCCTCCGGGCCATACCCCTTCCAGTGCACCAAAAATGACAGCCGGCCCCGAACCACCTTGGAGTCAAGAATCCTTTCAACAACAAACTCCCTCTGGCCACGTATCAGAAGAGGGGAAGGTCTTCCACTGGAAGAAGGATTACTAATCGCCCGTTTTAAAAGGGAACAATGAAATGTTTTATTGATACCCAAAGAACGGGGCAGATCTAACTGAAATGCCACCGGATTGATAACCCTGGTGATCTTATAAGGGCCGATGAACCGGGGCCCTAACTTATGAGATGGCTGTCTCAACTTCAAATTCTTGGTAGACAACCAGACGAAGTCTCCTAATTTGAAGCTGCAGGGTCTTTTCCGCTTATCAAAAACCCTTTTGGTCACTAATGACACAGACACAAGGGCTTTCTTCACTTTCCGCCAAATACCTCTAAGGACCGAAACCACAGAGGAACCACCAGGCGTGGAGTCCAGGGGGTCAAAATAATTGGCCTTAGGATGATGCCCATACACACAAAGGAAGGGAGAGATCCCTGTAGCAGAGTGAGCCGCGTTGTTATAGGCAAACTCCGCCATGGACAGATGAGCAACCCAGTCAGTCTGACACTTGGAGACATAACACCTGAGGAACTGCTCCAAGGACTGGTTCACCCTTTCAGTCTGCCCATTAGACTGCGGATGGTAGCCTGACGACAAGCTGACAGAAATCTGGAGATCGGAACAAAATGCCCTCCAGAATTTGGCCACAAACTGGGATCCGCGGTCAGAGACCACATCAAGTGGCAACCCGTGGAGACGCACAACATGCAGCATAAATAATTCAGACAGGCGTCTGGCTGATGGCAGCCCAACCAGTGGAACGAAGTGCGCCATCTTCGAAAACCTGTCAACGACAACCCAGATGGCTGTCATCCCCGAGGATTTGGGCAAGTCCACCACAAAATCCATTGAAATGTGGGTCCATGGCTTAGATGGGATAGAGAGTGGATGTAATGGGCCAACAGGAACCCCTCTAGGAGTCTTATTTCGGGCACAGATGTCACATGCCCGAACCCACTGATCCACATCCTTAGCCACCGAGGGCCACCACACCGCCCTAGATAGCAACTCCCGAGTTCTGGCAATACCCGGGTGACCTGCCGACTTCTTGGCATGGAATTCCAGGAACACTCGCTGTCTTAACCTAGGAGGCACAAACAAAAGACCTACCGGAAGGTCTGGAGGAGCCTGCTCCTGTGCTCTAAGGACTAATGATAAGAGGTCCTGGGTAATGCCCACTTTAATACATGATGGGGAAACAATGGGCAACGGCTCCTCGGTGGTCTCCTGGATTGGAGCAAAACTCCGCGAGAGCGCATCAGCCTTGATGTTTTTTGACCCAGGGCGATATGTTATCAAAAAATTAAAGCGAGCAAAAAACAAAGCCCATCGTGCCTGCCTGGCATTGAGACGCTTCGCTGACTCTAAATATGCCAGATTCTTATGGTCAGTGAGAATTGAGACCACAAACTTAGCCCCCTCAAGCCAGTGTCTCCACTCCTCGAGTGCATCCTTAATAGCCAACAATTCCCGGTTACCCACGTCATAATTCATCTCGGCAGGCGAAAATTTACGGGAAAAGTAAGCACAGGGATGAAGGCGATTATCAGACACTCCCATCTGAGAAAGCACTGCCCCAATACCCATCTCAGAGGCATCCACCTCCACCACAAAAGGACGCTCTGGATCTGGGTGTCGCAGCACCTTGGCCGAAACAAATGCCCTTTTGAGACGGGCAAAAGCCGCTTTAGCCTCACAAGACCAGTGAGCAACATCCGCCCCTTTCTTAGTGAGTGCCACCAAGGGCGCCACTATAGACGAAAATCCAGCGATAAATCGTCTATAAAAATTTGCAAAGCCCAGGAAACGCTGAAGCGCCTTCAAACTAGTGGGCTGCACCCAATCCAGGACTGCCTGTACCTTGGAACCCTCCATTTGGAAACCTTCTGGGGAGATAATATATCCTAGAAATGCGATTTGCTGAACTTCAAATTCGCACTTCTCCAGCTTTGCCCCAAGCCGGTGGTCTCTGAGTTTCTGGAGGACTAAGCGTACATGCTTCCGATGTTCCTCAAGGGAATGGGAGAAGATTAGGATGTCATCTAAGTATACAACTAAGAATCTATCCAAATATTCCCTGAGCACATCATTCATGAAATCCTGGAAGACTGCCGGGGCATTACAGAGCCCAAAAGGCATCACCAAATATTCATAATGCCCTGAGTGGGTATTAAAGGCAGTCTTCCATTCATCCCCCTCTCTTATTCGGATTAGATTGTACGCACCGCGTAGGTCAATCTTAGAAAAAATGGTGGCAGTACGAAGCTGGTCAAACAAGACCGAAATGAGAGGCAGTGGGTATGAGTTTTTAATCGTGATACGGTTCAATTCCCTGAAGTCGATGCAGGGTCGCAACGAACCGTCCTTTTTACCCACGAAGAAGGACCCCGACCCAACTGGAGACTGTGAAGGTCTGATAAATCCCTTAGCCAAGTTCTCCTGAATGTACTCTGCCATAGCCTGAGTCTCAGGACGTGACAGGGAGTACAACCTGCTCTTGGGAAGCTTAGCATTTGGCAACAAATCAATGGCACAGTCATAGGGGCGATGGGGAGGTAGTACCTCTGCAACTTTTTTGGAGAACACGTCCGCAAAATCTGCATAACACCCTGGCAATCCTGGCAAACTTAGCTGCGAGAGCCTGACTGGAAGGCTCAAGCAACTCCTGAAACAATCAGTACCCCAACTAAGAATCTCCCCAGAGACCCAGTCAAATTGAGGATTGTGGGCCCTTAACCAGGGTAACCCCAACACCAATGGGGCAAAAGTACAGACAGTCACATAAAAGGACAATTTTTCAGAGTGTGTGGCTCCAATAAACAAAGAAATCTGGCTAGTGCAAGAGGTAATTTTACCTTGGGATAATGGTTCCCCGTTTAACCCACAAATCTCAATTTCCGATGCCAAGGGTACTAAGGGAACAGAGTGTTTCAGGGCGAATTGGCGGTCCATAAAAACCCCGTCGGCCCTACTGTCCACAAAGGCCTCAGTCTTGACAGTTTGACCGAGGATCTTCAAGGTCACCGGAATGATAAAAGTCTTCTTGGGAAATTCTGACTTCTGGCCTGACAGGATATTTCCCATCACCCTCAGGCCCTGAAGTTTTCCGGCTTTTCTGGGCATGATACTACCACATGACCTTTATTCCCACAGTACAAACACAACCCCTGCTGTCTCCTCCGCGTCTTCTCACGCGAGGAGAGGCGGGTAGCCCCAATCTGCATAGGCTCCTCAGAAAATTCCTCAGAGTCTGAGGTTCCCTTGGGAAGGAAGGAAATCTCAGTCTCCCTTTCAAGCCTACGCTCTCTCAGCCGTCTATCCACCCGGATGGATAACTGCATGAGCTGATCCAAGCTATCAGGCAAGGGATATTGTACCAGTTGGTCCTTTATCTGGTTAGAAAGACCTCTTCGGTACTGGTGTCTCAGGGCTGGGTCATTCCACTGGGTATCATGGGCCAACCTCCGAAACTCCGTACAGTAAACCTCAACTGGCCTTCGCCCTTGCTTAAGGATCGAAATCTGAGCCTCGGCTGAGGCCGTCTTGTCAGGGTCATCATACAACATGCCCAGTGCCGTAAAAAAAGCATCAACACTTTTAAGCGACGGACAGTCAGGCTGCAACCCATATGCCCAGACCTGTGGGTCTCCTTGTAGCAAGGAAATCACTATGCCCACCCGCTGAATCTCCGACCCAGAAGACTGAGGCCTAAGCCGGAAGTATAGCTTGCAGCTCTCCTTGAAACAAAAGAACTGCGAGCGATCTCCAGAAAAACGATCCGGGAGATTTACTTTCGGCTCCTTAACCCCTGCAGGTGCTGCTGCTGCGGGAGCTCCGCCAGCAGCCTGGGAGGTGTGCATTTTAATGGACAAATCATTAAATTGTCGAGTCAGGACCTGCACCTGATCGACCACCTGTTGCAACGTATTTTGAGGGGTATGCTCCATATTCCCACAAAATTTCAACAGGAGTATTAGGCTGCTGAATATGTTATGCACACCAGTGCCCGCAGGAAAGTACTGGTGTCAGAACTGTTATGCACTCCAGTGTCTGCAGGAATGTACTGGTGTTTGAACTGTTATGCAAAACAAATGGACTCACAGACAAACTGGGGAATATGACATAACGTACACAGAAGGTAATAGGGTAACAAAATACACACAAAGTGAACAGAGAAGCCCAGAGGCTAAGGAACTGGGTATCTCCCTTGTATTAGAACTGCACAGATGGAAAAAGCAAGATGTTGTGTTTTAATACGTAGAGAACCTGAAATGCTGTTGCTAAGGGCAACAGCAAAACCCTAAAGGGTTACCAACGGGTGTGGCAGTAAACTCCTTGGTCAGAGATGGAATGATAGACACAAGGAGAGTCTCCACAATCCTATTTCTCACTTGCAGTGCACAGGTTTTAGCTTACTGCCACTAAACTGACCCCTGACACCTAGCACAGTGAGACAGGATTAGACAGGCAAGTCTTAGAATACAGCCGCAAACTTGCTAAGTTCACAGAGTAGTAACAGAACCCCAGCAAGCTAAACGACTGACTCCAGTCTTACTGCTAGGTCTGGATTGGCAGAGTGTAATACCAAATCCCCAGGCCTATTTGCAGTAAGCAACAAACAAATACAAAGCTACACAGTACTGGCTAACTTTCATGAACTGACTAACCAACAAAGATTCAGCAGCATCTGCTTACCCTGAAAAGAGGCCTTATAAAGCAGGTGCTGTCCACGCCCCACTCAGACCTCACAGACTGTGAGCACAAAAACCAGCACCGGATCCCCTGCCGTGCACAGAGCCTATAACCACTGCACAGCAAAAGACCCGAACCGGAGTATCAGCTGCGCTCAGGTTACTCCACTAGCACTTGTCTCCCGGTTGCCATGACGACGTGGCAGCACAGGGCAGGAGACCCTAACAATATTAAGGAAATTGAGAGGCAATTGAGAGACCCCGAGACGTACAGGAAACTTAAGGCAGATCCTTTTACCAACATGGCCAAAAAATTGGAAGAACTCACGAAGAAGGCGGTAGAGAATGGAGCAATATCAATAGAAGAGCGTGACTTCATCCATATCGATAA
Organism: Pseudophryne corroboree; assembly: GCF_028390025.1. Classification (NCBI taxonomy): domain Eukaryota; kingdom Metazoa; phylum Chordata; class Amphibia; order Anura; family Myobatrachidae; genus Pseudophryne; species Pseudophryne corroboree. The sequence continues at coordinate 197,815,402 of NC_086448.1, forward strand.
TCCTTCAACCCCAACCATCTATGTCCTTCCGAAGATTCATAAGGACTTGGAGAATCCACCTGGACGTCCGATCATCACAGGCACAAACAGCCTGTCCTCCAACTTATCTGCCATGGTTGATTCATTCCTTCAACCTTTGGTTGCCAACACCCCTGCTTTTCTAAAGGACACAGGTGATGTGCTGAGGAAACTCGAATCAATTACCTGGGAGGAGGGGTGTACTTTAGTAAGCGCGGATGTCAGTACACTGTACACCATAATCAATTGGAATGAAGGGAAAAAAGCCATTGAATATTTTTTACAACAGAGCACATACAAAGATGAGGTGAGACTATTCATTTTGGAATCAATTGATTTTATTCTTAGTAATAATTATTTTTACTTTGATGGTTCTTATTACCTCCAAATAAGGGGCACAGCCATGGGCACCAGGTTCGCTCCCAGTTATGCCAATCTATATATGGCATACTGGGAAATGCAAACAGTGGACCCAATTAGGGGACTGGGAGCGAACCTGGTGTCATGGTGGAGGTTTATAGATGACATATTTTTTATCTGGAGAGGACCAGATGGAAGTTTACCTTCATTTTTAGAAATTCTTAACCACAATACTTTTAATATCAGTTTGTCCTTCACTCAGAGCAAAAAAGAGTTGGTTTTCTTAGATTTAGTAATATATATTGAAAACAACTCCATCTCTACACGGACTCATCGAAAACCCACGGATTCGAATGCCTACATCAATATAGATAGTGAGCACCACCAAAAATGGCTTGAAAACATTCCGGTGGGGCAATATAAGCGATTAAAGAGAAATTGCACTGATCCAAATGTCTTTGATGTACAGATACGAGAGATGGGAGACCGTTTTAAAGAGAAGGGATATCCAAATTCCACTCTGGTAAAGGCAGAGGAACAAGTAAGGAGCACAGAGAGGAGTCTTTTACTCAAAGAGAAAGTACACACAGAAACTAGTGAGAATCCGTACGAATGGGCATTCATTACCCAGTACGGAGCACACCATAAGCATATCGAAAGAATATTCAAACAGAACTGGAGAATACTGCAGGATGATCCGATTATTGGACATATTATCCCTAAAAAACCCACTTTCATATACAAAAAAGCAAAGTCTCTAAAAGACAGTCTAGTAAAAAGCAGTCTCCCTGAGAATTTGTTAGCCAGAACATGCAATCAGGGATTCCACAGATGTGGGACCTGTCTGATGTGCAAAACCACCACTAAAAAAGATATCCCAAGGAAAATCACAGAATTCACAGTCAAAGGAAAAAAATACAAAATCAGGGATTTCATAACCTGCCATTCAAAAAATGTTGTATATTTACTTGAATGCAGGTGTGGACAGATATATGTGGGTAAAACATCCAGACCCTTAAAAACACGAATGGCGGAACATGTGTATAATATCCGCAAGGGTCTGTATAGCCATCCCTTCTCGGACCATTTCAGTAAGATACATAATAAATGTGAAGGGCACATTGTGAGGTATCTGGGAATCCAACAGATTAAAACAAATTGGAAAAATAGAGATCTCGATAAACGTCTTGCACAAACCGAGATGCGTTGGATCTTTGATCTCAATTCCCTGAAACCTAATGGACATAATGTTGACTTCGAACTGAAGTGGTTTTTAGATTGCCTTGTTCATATGAAATATTTTAAGAATGTATTTTTTATGTCAAAATTTTAGCATTTTTACATCTGGTCTTTTTACAGTATTAAAATTTGCATATCAGTATTAAAATTTGCATATCGTTTTCTGTAACCAAAATGTCTCTTTTCTCTTTTATGTATCAACAATGATGAATTATAAATGATGATAACCTTTGGGGTGAACTCCGCATAAAGAAAACAGGGACCCTACTCGGGTAATAGGGATGGACTGGTGGGAACAAAAAGTACCACAAAGTTTGGTCAGAGGGGGCCCCTGAATATATGAGGAGAAATAGACCCGGCAACACATCAAAAATTCCCTTGAAAGGACAAAATTGTTGCTATTGGCTATTTTCCCTGGAGAAAGATGGCGGAATGGACATCGTTTAAAAGGATTTGATCTATTCTCTCAAAATGACGGCTCCAGGAAAAATGCCAGTCTCCTTGCTTAAAAGCGTGTGGATACAAATTTGATGTTGATTAAATAAGAGAACTACTGGGATGTACAAATTTAGAAAAATCAATGGTCCACTGTATGGCATTCGCGATCGCGCAACTTCCGGTGAATGCTGGAACGCACGGGACGTCACTTCCGGGAGTAGTTGGAACGCAAACCGCGACACTTCCGGAATTGAATGTCCGGTAATTGCGGTGCTCGTTGCCCGCAGGTGACAGTACTGTAATTAATGAACAGGGGTATAAATATACCTCCAGGAAGAGGTAGCCTCCATCCAGGAACTTGAGAAAGGTCACAGCCACGTGACCGAAACGCGTTGTTCATAGACGGAGGTGACGAGGGGAGAGGACCAGTGGAGGAATCTAAAGGACTCACATGCTGAATAAATCCGTTGCGGTGGTGCCTAGGCTATTTTCAGCCTTGGACACTGTTGCTTTTTTAAAGCTAGCCCACCGCAATCCTGATTCATGGTGAGAGACATTTTTTCCATTGCACAGTCACTTTAAACTGGTCCAGCCCCACAGATGCACTTTATGTATGTAGATGTCAGCTATTATTTTGTGTTTAAATAAAACCTTTCATATTTTAAACCTTCATTCGGTACAATTGATTTGTTGACCGGTATATCCCTTTTAAACAAAAGGGATACATCTTTTAAATTGAGCGCCAGTGCAAGCTACACCATTTCAACTTTATTCATATATCTATGGAATTTATGTGTTTATTCCTTTGTGTGTAGAAGCAAGGCTGCTTTGATTTATTCGCTGCGCAATACTGTGGTTGTACACCCATCTCTTTTGGTCAATTTCTTCAATTCGGAACTAACTTTCTTCAATAACCAGTAAAATAAGGTCAGATGAGCACTTATTGAGGACCGAGCACCATTTGGCACAGAACGCTGGGTTGTTACGGCCCAGTGTGGGTACATTCTGTACCCTAAAACCCCTAGGTATCCTTTTAGCTCGATGGTACTAGCTAAGGAATTGACCATGTAGAACAAGATCGATTTCTCGTTTCCTCATTCTTAACAACTTTGTATATAAATCAGCTGAAGTTTCAGCAGGCAATTCAGTAAATTCCACATGGTCAAAATATATTCTCTCAGCGTCATCATCTGTGAGCGATAAAAAATTACTCTCAGCTATTCTCAACAAGTCCTCATCGACCACATTAGTCCCTGCTTGTGACATATTCAATAATATTTAAAACAACAAGAAAGGAAGGAAGTAAGAGAAGAGAAGAGAAAGATAGAGAATATCACACAAAATTAGATGTTATTACTGTAGTCTGGCACTGGTAAGGACAAAACTCAGAGGCACAGGGCTATATTAAATGTTAAATATTAAAACACCTAGAAATATAGGTATACTAGGTGGCTCATAATGCCAGCATGCTATGCATCCGACATACTAAAATGTCCCACTGAAAAAGGAATAGAGAATCAAATATAGTCACCAATCCAAAAGGTTCATCATAGAGTAACGGGTGCTTGACAAAGAAATCCTGGCTCGTAGCTTGGGATCCATATATATATCCATAGAAATGTCCGCACTCACGTCCAAAAAATCATCACCATGGGGTGCTGCTCATGATAACCCCGAAAGGGTTTCACATATACCAGGTGTGTTGGAAAATCCAACAGAGGGCACTCACCAGTCCATAAGAGTATAAAGGTTTATTGATACATTATAATCACCAATAGTGTGTCGACGTTTCGGCCCCTAGGGCCTTTCTCAGGACAATCAATGGAGACATCCAAACAGCATGCCAATTACACACATACTGACACTGCCTACCGGGTCCCCTTATATAGCCCATCAAATATCAATCAACAATGTAATCAACCCAAATAGGATACCTGCAGTGTGATTCAAAACCCCCCCGTTATGTATATAATATAACATCCTGGACTCACAGAGCAAGCAAGAATCAAAATGCATATCACCGAGATAGGTATCATTATTCAAACACAGGAGACAGCTGTGAACGCTGCGCCGCGCGTCCGGAGCTACCGGAAATACGTCATCCGTATCGCGCGTTACCATGGCTACAGAGTTGAACCCATAAGCGTCACCGGTAACCATGGTAGCGCGGCGCACATTTTAATGATGTGCTAACCGCGCACTAGAGCGTGTCATACTTGCTATTCGTAGCCAGGGTAACCACATACAACTAGAGATTACAAAACCCGGAAATGCTAAAAAACGTATAAGTCTAGATTGCGCTCTATGTTGCTCCCCACATTAACTAGACCCAAATTAGATTAGGGTTCACACCTATATCGCAATGTGACCCAAAAGTTAAACTGCCTTAATATCATACATGTATGATATAGTATACAAAATATGCTGCACTCCAATAGTTTGTATAGTATATATAAAGCAGATTATAAGCATAGTAATTACTTCACATTGAGAGAATTAACTCAATATCATATAGGCTCTATATCAGCAAATCACATGATATCAGACTGTATCAATAAAAAACTAGAATACAAAGACAGGGTAATAACACTGCTCATAGGCTGCAGATATATAGACAGTACATTAGGATTAATCATCTTATCAATATCTATATCATAACAAAGGTATTATCAATCCCAAAATCCCTCGGCAGAATATCACCGATAAGATGTGGGGATCAAACATGAAACCATTAAATCTAATAGCATAGCACATAATCAAAGATGATGCTACAGAAGAGGACCCGGCAGAAACAATACACCCAATAGTACCCCCAGATTAAAATTTCAATATATGGTGATCACTGTCACCAACACCAAACCAATATACCAATAAAACAAACAATAATATAAACAGTAACCCTGTGCCTCTAGGGAAAGGGGTCAAAAGTTGACCTCTGTTCTACACTACTTAATGAATGAATATGTTAAGTGGATTGTTCTCATTAAGCCCGCGTGGAGTTATGGTGTCCAGTCTATGAATCCACCTTGCTTCACACTTTTTTAAAGTTAGAATACGATCTCCACCACGTATGGGTTCAGGAACGTGGTCAATGACCATACAACGCAATGCAGCTACTTGATGATTAGCAAGAAGAAAATGTTTAGCAACTGGTTTGTCAGTATTGCCCAATTCAATGGCTTGTCTGATGGAATATCTGTGATTTGCCATCCTATCCCTAAAGGATCTCTTAGTCATCCCTGTATGGTAGAGTCCGCAGGGGCAGATAATTATATAAACCACAAAAGCACTGGTACACGTCACATTATGTTTGATGGAGATTTTGGTGCCATTATGTGGATGGCGAAAGTCCTTACCACTGACCATAGAATTACATGTGGTACACCCCTTGCACTTAAAGCATCCGGTCCTTCCAGAGCGCAACCAACTCGATGGTCCCACATTTGGTTGCAAAGTGGGACGCATCAAAAGTTGTCGCAGATTGGGACCTCGTTTATATGCACACATCGGGGGTTTAATACCACGTAATTTCAAACTTGGATCAGTAGTTAAAAGTGGCCAATTCTTTTCATATATCTTCTTGGTAATCTGTGAAGTATGATCATATGTGCTCACATGTATCATCCGATTATCAGTAGCCTTCTTAGGTACTTTATCTTTTGGATGATTATACCGATGATATGCTTTCTTGATACATCTCTCAAGTGTGTTAGGTGAGTACCCTCGTTGCATAAACCTGGACTTCATCTCATCAATCTGTAGCTGAGCAAGTTCATTAGAGGAATTAATTCTGAGTACCCTCAAGAACTGGGAAATCGGTAGACTTTCCTTCAGAGTCGGAGGATGTTGGCTCGTAGCCTGTAGCAATGTGTTCCTATCCGTCTGCTTACGGAACAAAGTGGTACACAGTCGAGGACCCTCCCTCCACACAGTTACGTCTAAGAAGTCTACAGAGTGTAGATCCATGTTAACAGTAAACCTAATTGGTTCATCTAACGCATTAAGCGTTTCAACCATCTTAGTTACTTCGTCCCCAGTGCCAGACCACAGCAAAAAAACATCATCAATAAATCTAACGTATATTAAACATTTATGTCCAAATTGGCGAAAGATATAAAATGCCAATTTATAGATAAAGGCTACAAGGAAGATATTCTGGAGAAAGACTTAGAAAAAGCAAAAGAAATAGACAGGAACACCCTCCTAACATACAAGAATAAAGACACAACAAATGAAACTTTCAAAACAGCCTTCATTACACAATACAGCACAAATAACCGGCAGTTAGAAAAAATCCTATACAAACACTGGCATATTCTACTAGAAGACGACATCTTAGCAGACAAACTCCCATCAAGGCCAAAAGTTATCTACAAAAGAGCACCAGACCTTAAATCAAGATTATCACATAGTCACCTTAGAAAAGTAGAAAAAATACAGACTACCATGCTAGGACAGAAACTCAACAAAGGTTTTTTTCATTGTGGCACCTGCAACTACTGTAGAACACACAAAGTGAGCACCAAAAGGGTCACAAACTTTATTTCCAACAAAACAGGAGAAGTTTTTGATATACAAGAACACATCTCATGCCACAGCAAAGGGGTGATCTACCTAGCTGAATGCCCGTGCAAACTACAGTATGTAGGGAGAACAACTAGACCCCTTAAAACGAGAACAGCTGAACATGTCAGAAACATCAAACACGGTTTAGAAACACACAATTTGTCACAGCATTTCAAAGAAACACACGACAGCAACTCGACAGGTTTGAAGATACTGGGAATTAAGCTAGTACCACCAAATTGGAGAGGAGGAGACTTTTTGAAAAAAATAAACAAAGAGGAATTAAGATGGATGTACACGCTAAAAACACTGAGACCACAGGGTTTGAACTTAGACAATGAAGTGAGGTCAATAGTGATGAACTGATGGATATTCAGAGCCTATATTCCGTCTAGTTTATTTAATGGCTAGCATGACATCACAAAACGTCAGTATTACATTTCATAGCACCATAAATATGTTCCAGTGCACCAACAACATGTAAGAAGATACATCCTGTTATATCATGTAAAGGTCTTTTGCATAACCTCAGTTCATCCACGTATTTCAAAAAACCAGCAATTACGCATAACCACTAAATCAACACAACAATTGGGTATAACTACTGGGAAATAGCTTTTCTCACTATAAGCTATACCTTCTATTATACCAATAATCATCAAAGGAAGTCAATATAAACAATGTATTTCATTTATTTATTCCCGTAGATAAATTGATAATATATATCAACATAAAAATATAAAATGTTTTGTGTTAGACTGTATACATACGGCTAAATCAATCATTTCTAAAACAAACGAAGAAAAAGAAAAAAAATTCTTTTATTTCTAGTATTAAAACTTATTATTTGCAGAATCAACATAAGAAGATTATACAAGATGTTTATTTTATTCTATTTTATTTATTTTGTTATATACATTATTAGTTATTTTTGCACACAGTCACAAATAGCAATCATCGTTTTTCTTATACAAGCCTGTTTTACTATGTGACAAATCCAAACACACATTGTATCCATTTAGCTTATACAGAGGTAGTATGGACACCCCCCCTTTTGGGATGACACAGTCAAGTTTGGGCATAAAAAGCCCTCAATTAAGATGGTGAATAAGGACTCCCTGAGGAAGACCCAAACGGGTCGATACGCGTTGGAGAAGGAACTGAGCATTGCATCACCACTCTCCATATCATCTATAGAAAACAACAGTATTTAAAATATATCTGGACGGAACAAACTAATTCGCAAGAGACACTGTGGAGGAGAAACGGAGCCGCACGGCCGAGAGGACACAGACCTGAGAGCGGAACACCGATCATCAGGCTGAGAGAAGACAGAAGAAAGGAGTGGAAGTGTGTGACGGGATCGAGCGCAGGAGAAAAGGTAATACACCCCGTAGGAGGGAAGGTTCACGGCGGACAGTCCCCTTGTGGGTCCAGAAGTCGTTGATACCTTCCCCCCAGAGGCATGACCGCGTCCCTCCGGTTTTGAACACTGGCAGACGTCTGTGTTTGCGGACGTCTCCTGCTGCACAGGACGGAGGAGGTTAGCGGGGAGTCCGGGGATATTTAATTTTACCTTCACCCTGCTCACCTCATCCCACCACTGTCCAGATTGGGGTACCCCACAGCGATACTGTGACCAACTGTGAAATTCAACATTCCTGCTAATCCAGAAATATTATTTTATACTGTGATACCGGATAGTACAAAACGACAGTAAGGTGGAAAAGAGGTGGGACGCCACACTCTGCTCACACCAGACATTTTGGGACTTAGACATATTTTTTCCAATTTTTTCATTTCCACTTCCTATTTTTCATTTTTATATTACATTTTTTTATCATTATTTTTTATTTTTATATAAAATTTTTTTTTTTTTTTTTTTTTCTTTATCATCATTCTTTGCCTAACTTCATGATTATCACTATCATTTTTTTCATGTATTTGGGTAAATGAAAATTTTGACCCTATACTATTTATATACAAATAAACGTCAGTTTTTTTCATACTACATATTATTCCGTGGTTCTTTCACTTAAACTGACAATTTATTTTGCAAGCAGGCGCAGTTGTGTAAATCCTGTTTGAACTTTAATTACTGGAGGTTTCTGGGTTTAACCTCTCACACGTACTGCTGCCACCCCAGTATTACTTATATAAGTAGAGCGTTGGTCACATTTACAAATAAATAATTACGCTCATATATGGCCATATATAAATTGGCGTATGCCAATTGATGGGCTATATAAGGGGACCCGGTAGGCAGTGTCAGTATATGTGTAATTGGCATGCTGTTTGGATGTCTCCATTGATTGTCCTGAGAAAGGCCCTAGGGGCCGAAACGTCGACACACTATTGGTGATTATAATGTATCAATAAACCTTTATACTCTTATGGACTGGTGAGTGCCCTCTGTTGGATTTTCCAACACACCTGGTATATGTGAAACCCTTTCGGGGTTATCATGAGCAGCACCCCATGGTGATGATTTTTTGGACGTGAGTGCGGACATTTCTATGGATATATATATGGATCCCAAGCTACGAGCCAGGATTTCTTTGTCAAGCACCCGTTACTCTATGATGAACCTTTTGGATTGGTGACTATATTTGATTCTCTATTCCTTTTTCAGTGGGACATTTTAGTATGTCGGATGCATAGCATGCTGGCATTATGAGCCACCTAGTATACCTATATTTCTAGGTGTTTTAATATTTAACATTTAATATAGCCCTGTGCCTCTGAGTTTTGTCCTTACCAGTGCCAGACTACAGTAATAACATCTAATTTTGTGTGATATTCTCTATCTTTCTCTTCTCTTCTCTTACTTCCTTCCTTTCTTGTTGTTTTAAATATTATTGAATATGTCACAAGCAGGGACTAATGTGGTCGATGAGGACTAGTTGAGAATAGCTGAGAGTAATTTTTTATCGCTCACAGATGATGACGCTGAGAGAATATATTTTGACCATGTGGAATTTACTGAATTGCCTGCTGAAACTTCAGCTGATTTATATACAAAGTTGTTAAGAATGAGGAAACGAGAAATCGATCTTGTTCTACATGGTCAATTCCTTAGCAAGTACCATCGAGCTAAAAGGATACCTAGGGGTTTTAGGGTACAGAATGTACCCACACTGGGCCGTAACAACCCAGCGTTCTGTGCCAAATGGTGCTCGGTCCTCAATAAGTGCTCATCTGACCTTATTTTACTGGTTATTGAAGAAGTTAGTTCCGAATTGAAGAAATTACGAGGAGAGATTGAAACATTTAAGGGATTATATATTAAGAAGCTGACAACTGATAAAACTGAACCATGGCTTGAACGTTTGAAAAGCCAGATTGATGCTTATCAGCAGGAATTATTACAGTTTAAAAGGAAAAAACTTGAAACCGTCAATACTGACTACAAGTTACATACAGTGTACAGATGGTTAACAGGTAATCAGGGTGATACTAGGGGGAGACGGTTTTTCCGCCAATATAGACCTAGAGATGCCACACAGGGAGGTGCAGTCTCGGCACAATCTTCCTCTGACGGTGAGACGACTGACTCCAATGATGGTAGACGATTTAGACAACAAAATTTTTTAGAGACAGGTACACATGTATATCCCCCCTTCAGAAGAAGAGGCGGGTCCGGAGCCACCAGAGGCGGGGTGGATACCATAAGAAGAAGTGGCAGGAAACCCAAGATACCAACCTGATCTTTAACCTTTCATCTCATACCCTTACTGAAGCTGAATCATCGGTTCTATCACTAGGTTTATCATTTATCACTACCACTACACACGATGCATTCTCGTGGTCAGTTGATAATTATAAGTTTAGTCAAAAACTACGCCTTAGAGAACAGTTTGGTACCACAACTGTACGAGAGCAGGTAGCTCCATCCAAATGTAAGAAACCAAGCCAATATGATCCGATTTCCTATAATGCCAGTATTAAGACCTTCACTAGGATGGCTGAAATTGACAAACAATCTAGTACCATCACAAAACCCAAATACTATAATATGTCTCCAGCCCAGAGGGAAGCACTTAAATCCCTTAAGAATAATAAGGATATCACCATTCGCCCCGCTGACAAAGGCGGGGCAGTGGTGATACAAGATTGGGTACAGTATGATAGGGAAATCCGACGTCAATTGGCTGATAATACCACATACAAGAGTTTAAGTGGGAATCCAACTAATAAGATCAAAATACTTATTGATAATACTATTGATTTGGGGCTACAGGCAGGGTGGATTGACAGTGATACAGCTGGATATTTAAAAGTTGAACACCCTATAACACCTATTATTTATACACTGCCTAAAATCCATAAGCGGCTTGAAGATCCTCCGGGTAGACCGATTATATCGGCCCGGGGGTCTCTTTTACAGCCCCTGGCAGTATATGTGGACCAATTTTTACAACCCTTGGTGTTGAATACCACTAGTTATGTTCGTGATACTACTGATTTTCTTCTTAAGATTAAGGATCTTGTAGTTCCTGACGGTGAAGTTTGGTTAGTAACCCTTGATATTCAGTCGCTGTATACAGTAATACCACACAGTGATGGCATTGATGCTATTAGGCGACATTTGATTGAAGCAGCTCACAAACAACCTCCTATTGAATTTTTGACCAGCCTGGTGGAACTGGTTTTGAAGCAGAACTATTTTTTGTACGGTTCTACATTTTTTGCCCAAGTAAATGGCACGGCCATGGGGTCTAATTTGGCGCCGGCATACGCCAATTTATATATGGCCATATATGAGCGTAATTATATCTTTCGCCAATTTGGACATAAATGTTTAATATACGTTAGATTTATTGATGATGTTTTTTTGCTGTGGTCTGGCACTGGGGACGAAGTAACTAAGATGGTTGAAACGCTTAATGCGTTAGATGAACCAATTAGGTTTACTGTTAACATGGATCTACACTCTGTAGACTTCTTAGACGTAACTGTGTGGAGGGAGGGTCCTCGACTGTGTACCACTTTGTTCCGTAAGCAGACGGATAGGAACACATTGCTACAGGCTACGAGCCAACATCCTCCGACTCTGAAGGAAAGTCTACCGATTTCCCAGTTCTTGAGGGTACTCAGAATTAATTCCTCTAATGAACTTGCTCAGCTACAGATTGATGAGATGAAGTCCAGGTTTATGCAACGAGGGTACTCACCTAACACACTTGAGAGATGTATCAAGAAAGCATATCATCGGTATAATCATCCAAAAGATAAAGTACCTAAGAAGGCTACTGATAATCGGATGATACATGTGAGCACATATGATCATACTTCACAGATTACCAAGAAGATATATGAAAAGAATTGGCCACTTTTAACTACTGATCCAAGTTTGAAATTACGTGGTATTAAACCCCCGATGTGTGCATATAAACGAGGTCCCAATCTGCGACAACTTTTGATGCGTCCCACTTTGCAACCAAATGTGGGACCATCGAGTTGGTTGCGCTCTGGAAGGACCGGATGCTTTAAGTGCAAGGGGTGTACCACATGTAATTCTATGGTCAGTGGTAAGGACTTTCGCCATCCACATAATAGCACCAAAATCTCCATCAAACATAATGTGACGTGTACCAGTGCTTTTGTGGTTTATATAATTATCTGCCCCTGCGGACTCTACTATACAGGGATGACTAAGAGATCCTTTAGGGATAGGATGGCAAATCACAGATATTCCATCAGACAAGCCATTGAATTGGGCAATACTGACAAACCAGTTGCTAAACATTTTCTTCTTGCTAATCATCAAGTAGCTGCATTGCGTTGTATGGTCATTGACCACGTTCCTGAACCCATACGTGGTGGAGATCGTATTCTAACTTTAAAAAAGTGTGAAGCAAGGTGGATTCATAGACTGGACACCATAACTCCACGCGGGCTTAATGAGAACAATCCACTTAACATATTCATTCATTAAGTAGTGTAGAACAGAGGTCAACTTTTGACCCCTTTCCCTAGAGGCACAGGGTTACTGTTTATATTATTGTTTGTTTTATTGGTATATTGGTTAGGTGTTGGTGACAGTGATCACCATATATTGAAATTTTAATCTGGGGGTACTATTGGGTGTATTGTTTCTGCCGGGTCCTCTTCTGTAGCATCATCTTTGATTATGTGCTATGCTATTAGGTTTAATGGTTTCATGTTTGATCCCCACATCTTATCGGTGATATTCTGCCGAGGGATTTTGGGATTGATAATACCTTTGTTATGATATAGATATTGTTAAGCTGATTAATCCTAATGTACTGTCTATATATCTGCAGCCTATGAGCAGTGTTATTACCCTGTCTTTGTATTCTAGTTTTTTATTGATACAGTCTGATATCATGTGATTTGCTGATATAGAGCCTATATGATATTGAGTTAATTCTCTCAATGTGAAGTAATTACTATGCTTATAATCTGCTTTATATATACTATACAAACTATTGGAGTGCGGCATATTTTGTATACTATATCATACATGTATGATATTAAGGCAGTTTAACTTTTGGGTCACATTGCGATATAGGTGTGAACCCTAATCTAATTTGGGTCTAGTTATTGTGGGGAGCAACATAGAGCGCAATCTAGACTTATATGTTTTTTTAGCATTTCCGGGTTTTGTAATCTCTAGTTGTATGTGGTTACCCTGGCTACGAATAGCAAGTATGACACGCTCTAGTGCGCGGTTAGCACATCATTAAAATGTGCGCCGCGCTACCATGGTTACCGGTGACGCTTATGGGTTCAACTCTGTAGCCATGGTAACGCGCGATACGGATGACGTATTTCCGGTAGCTCCGGACGCGCGGCGCAGCGTTCACAGCTGTCTCCTGTGTTTGAATAATGTTACCTATCTCGGTCATATGCATTTTGATACTTGCTTGCTCTGTGAGTCCAGGATGTTATATTATATACATAACGGGGGGTTTTTGAATCACACTGCAGGTATCCTATTTGGATTGATTACATTGTTGATTGATATTTGATGGGCTATATAAGGGGACCCGGTAGGCAGTGTCAGTATGTGTGTAATTGGCATGCTGTTTGGATGTCTCCATTGATTGTCCTGAGAAAGGCCCTAGGGGCCGAAACGTCGACACACTATTGGTGATTATAATGTATCAATAAACCTTTATACTCTTATGGACTGGTGAGTGCCCTCTGTTGGATTTTCCAACACACCTGGTATATGTGAAACCCTTTCGGGGTTATCATGAGCAGCACCTCATGGTGATGATTTTTTGGACGTGAGTGCGGACATTTCTATGGATATACAGGTTGAGTATCCCTTATCCAAAATTCAAAATCCCACATTTTTGGGTCCCCTACTGAGATAATGACATATATATATTATATGTATAGATATATTATATATAGATATATAAAATATAAATATGTGTGTCATTATCTCAGATGGGGAACAAAACATGTGGGATTTTGAATTTTGGATAAGGGATACTCAACCTGTATATATATTTATTTCCTAACAAATTGTAATAGCAGGAGTGTATGTATATGTATGTATATATATATATATATATATGTGTGTGTTTATGGATATATATATATGGATATATGTATATCTTGAGGATGGAAATAGATAATCATATCATGTGTGGGATCATATTGTTCAGAGTCACATAAGCATTAATCTTGTGGGTATAAGAATATTATCATATATTGCAACATTAAGTTATTAATAATACCAGATTTATGTATGATTAATGTGATGGTTTAACTGGTCATGGGGCCGGATCTCAGATGCAAACAACAGAAATCACATCTAAAGTCTTAGCCATCACCCACCTCTTGAGCTGACCAATGATCCCCGGTGCACAGGATATGTCCCACCCCCGAACCAATGGAAGAAGAGCACACAGTGTCTATTGTATTATGTTTTGGACTATTGTATAAAAAGCCAGCTGCATGCCTGGTCCCACACAGACTCTGAAGGTCATCTCCCTTGATGACTGAGGACCGTCCGGGAAGCGCAGGCGAAACCAAAAACGTATGTATCATTGCAGGGCCGAAACTAGGATTCTCGTCACCCGGGGCAAGGCGGTAGTCTAATATACCATAACCACCCCCCCCCCACCCCCCCAAAAAATAAACAACAAAAAAAACCTGGAATCAAACAAACCTTGTCAGACTAAAATAATCATATTATAGAAAATGTAGGGAAAAAAGGGGATACTGTTAGACAATATTCCCTTATGTGCCCGTAATGCCCTAAGCATTACATGACCGCCACCCAGCAGTGTGTTCCACTACATGCCACCCTGTGTGTCCCCATACATTGCACTATATCACTGCACTACATTCTCATATCCACTGCACTACATCACTATACTACATCACTACACAACAGCTTATCTTCAGCTTGTTATAGGTTGGTGCTGGGCAGGCAGCCAGGATCATAGCCTGCTTAAAAACACAGCACTAACTTGCTTCTATAGCTTGTACGGTGCACCGCACGCTAGTCGCAGCATGGCAAAGAAGACAGTTTAAGACAGTAGCCAGCATAGGAGAGATCCCAGGTACTGGAGCTCACCCGCACAGTGTTGAAGCCAGCTGCAGGCAGACAGGTGGATCAGAGAAACTGCCCCGGGAGCTGTCTGCTGTCTCACTGGAGCAGCACAGCACTGCTGGTAAAAAAACACACAAAAAAAACTGTTCCTCTGTAACTTCTCGGCGCCCACTCAAATCCTGCACCCGGGGCACATGCCCCCTTAGCCCCCCCCCCTAGTTGCGGCCTTGCTGTAGCCATTTTTCTATTGTATTGTATTGTTGTTATTGTAACCCCCTTTCAGCAATTATATGTTGGTGTGTCGGAACCCAGCATCTTAAATACAATCTGGTGTCGTGTCTCTTTTCCCTGCTAAGGTTATAAGTGTATTTCAGTCACACGTGTAGCTGCAAAGTGCTCACGGCGTGTCTTTGGGTGTGTACGCACTGCGTGTACTTTGTATGGCCAGCGCGGCGTTTGTACGCAAAGTGCGTACATGGTACGGGGCTTTGTACGCTAATGGTGTAAAAAGTACGTAGGCTAAGGTTGATCACAAACGGCCACAGCGGCTCCATTTTAAAGTGTATTTAATGTGTTTTTAAAGTGTTGCTTTAGTCCTGTATGTAATCGACATTTACAACGGTACCCCCGTCACAACAGGGGGAGGGCTTTTATTTGAGTCTGTTCGTGGTACCGAAGCCGGATGGCTCGGTCAGACCGATTCTGAACCTAAAATCCCTCAATTTCTGTCTAAAAAAATTCAAATTCAAGATGGAATCTCTCCGAGCAGTGATCTCCAGTCTGGAGGAGGGGGATTTTATGGTGTTGGTCGACATAAAGGATGCCTACTTACACGTCCCCATATATCCTCCACATCAGGCTTACCTGAGGTTTGCTGTTCAGGATTGTCATTACCAATTTCAGACGTTGCCGTTTGGTCTGTCCACGGCTCCGAGGATTTTCACGAAGATTATGGCGGAAATGATGGTTCTCCTGCGCAAGCAGGGAGTCACAATTATCCCGTACTTGGACGATCTCCTCATAAAGGCGAGATCCAAGGAACAATTGCTGAAAAACGTTGCGCTCTCTCTGACGATTCTGCAACATGGTTGGCTCCTAAACTTGCCAAAATCACAGTTGGTTCCGACGACACGGCTGTCGTTCCTGGGTATGATTCTGGATACAGAAGTACAGAGAGTTTTTCTTCCAGTGGAAAAGGCTCTGGAAATACAGTACATGGTAAAACAGATTCTGAAACCGGCAAGAGTGTCGATTCTTCAATGCACTCGGTTGCTGGGGAAGATGGTGGCGGCCTACGAGGCCATTCAGTATGGCAGGTTCCATGCCAGGGTGTTTCAGTGGAACCTGCTGGACAAGTGGTCCGGGTCTCACCTGGACATGTACCGGAAAATATTCCTATCTTCCAGGACCAGGATCTCCCTTCTGTGGTGGCTGCACAGTTCTCACCTTCTGGAGGGACGCAGGTTCGGGATTTAGGGTTGGATCCTGGTGACCACAGATGCAAGTCTCCGAGGCTGAGGAGCAGTCACACGGGAGAAATTTTCAGGGAAAGTGGTCAAGCCAGGAAGTTTGTCTGCACATAAACATTCTGGAATTAAGGGCCATTTACAACGGCATTCTGCAAGCGAAACATCTTCGCGGTTTGCCTGTCTTGATTCAGTCAGACAACATAACAGCAGTGGCTTACATAAACCGCCAGGGCGGAACAAGGAGCAGAGCGGCAATGGTCGAGGCCACGAAAGTTCTTCGCTGGGCGGAGAGACATGCAAGCGCTCTGTCAGCGGTCTTCATTCCAGGAGTGGACAACTGGGAAGCAGACTTCCTCAGCAGACACGATCTCCATCCAGGAGAGTGGGGTCTTCATCAAGAGGTCTTTGCAGAAGTGACAAGTCGTTGGGGAATTCCTCAAAGAGACATGATGGCGTCCCGCCTCAACAAGAAACTTCAGAGATATTGTTCCAGGTCAAGGGACCCTCAAGCGATAGCGGTGGACGCCCTAGTGACACCGTGGGTGTTTCCGTCAGTATATGTGTTCCCTCCACTTCCACTCATTCCAAAGGTGATAAAGATGATAAGAAGAACAAGGGTTCAGGCGATACTCATTGTTCCAGATTGGCCAAGGAGGGCCTGGTATCCAGATCTTCAGGAATTGCTCATAGAAGATCCCTGGCCTCTTCCTCTACGGGAGGACCTGTTACAACAAGGACCGAGCGTGTATCAAGACTTACCACGGCTGCATTTGACGCCATGGCGGTTGAATGCCAAATCCTAGCCCGGAAGGGTATTCCCAGTGAAGTCATTCCCACACTTCTTCAGGCTAGAAAAGAAGTAACGGCAAAGCATTACCACCGTATTTGGAGGAAATATGTGTCTTGGTGTGAATCCAAGAAGGCTCCTACGGAAGAATTTCAGCTGGGGCATTTGCTCCATTTTTTGCAAGCTGGTGTGGATGCGGGCCTTAAGTTGGGCTCTATTAAAGTACAAATTTCGGCCTTGTCAATCTTCTTTCAGAAAGAATTGGCCTCCCTTCCAGAAGTTCAGACCTTCGTGAAAAGCGTGCTGCACATCCAACCTCCATTTGTGCCCCCTGTGGCACCGTGGGATCTTAATGTGGTGTTGCAGTTCCTGCAATCTCATTGGTTTGAACCTTTACATAAGGTTGAGTTAAAATTCCTTACTTGGAAAGTAGTCATGTTGTTGGCCTTGGCATCCACAAGGCGGCTATCTGAGTTGGCGGCTTTGTCTCACAAAAGCCGCTATTTAATCTTCCATGCTGATAGAGCGGAGTTGAGAACTTGTCAGCAATTTCTACCAAAAGTGGTTTCATCATTTCACGTAAACCAGCCTATTGTGGTGCCGGTGGCTACTGATGCCTTGGCGGATCCGAAGTCTCTCGATGTGGTCAGAGCTTTGAAGATCTATGTCGCCAGAACGGCGCAGATTAGGAAAACAGAGGCTCTGTTTGTCCTGTGGGCTCCCAACAAGGTTGGGGCTCCTGCATCCAAGCAGACTATTGCACGCTGGATCTGTAATACGATTCAGCAGGCTCATTCTACAGCAGGATTGCCGTTACCGAAATCGGTAAAAGCCCATTCTACCAGAAAGGTGGGCTCATCCTGGGCAGCTGCCCGAGGGGTTTCGGCATTACAGCTTTGCCGAGCTGCTACTTGGTCGGGTTCAAACACCTTTGCGAAGTTTTACAAAGTTTGATACCTGGGCTGAGGAGGACCTCTTGATTGGTCAATCAGTGCTGCCGAGTCATCCGCACTCTCCGGCCCGTTCTAGAGCTTTGGTATAAACCCCATGGTTCTTGAAGCATCCCCAGCATCCTCTAGGACGTATGAGAAAATAGGATTTTAATACCTACCGGTAAATCCTTTTCTCTTAGTCCGTAGAGCAGGCCTGGCCAACCTGTGGCTCCCCAGATGTAGTGAAACTACGCATCCCAGCATGCCCTGCCACAGTTTTAGCATTCCCTAATAGCAAAACTGTGCCAAGGCATGATGGGACTTGTAGTTTTACAACAGCTGGAGAGCCACAGGTTGGCCAGGCCTGCCGTAGAGGATGCTGGGCGCCCGTCCCAGTGCGGGCTGTATCTGCAATTTGGTTATGGTTACACTTGTGTTGAGTTAAGTTCAGTCAGTCTGTGGCTGATGTTGGTCATGCCGTTGCATGCATTGTTGTTGAATGCCATGTTACACGGCGTATTTGAGGTGTGAGCTGGTATGTATCTCACCTTAGTTTTAAAAATTAAATAAATCCTTTTCCTCAAAATGTCCGTCTCCCTGGGCACAGTTCCTATAACTGGAGTCTGGAGGAGGGGCATAGAGGGAGGAGCCAGTTCACAACCCTTTAAAGTCTTAAAGTGCCCATGTCTCCTGCGGATCCCGTCTATACCCCATGGTTCTTGAAGCATCCCCAGCATCCTCTACGGACTAAGAGAAGAGGATTTACCGGTAGGTATTAAAATCCTATTTTTTTTAAAATAGTTTCCTCATTACCCAAACATCAATGGTGCAGCATTGGGATACAGTGGCAGTGAAATCACATGGCCATTAGGGGTTTAAAATATGTTTTGGGGCACAGAAGCACAGGGTGCAGCATTGGGGTACAGTGGCGGTGAAAACACATGGCCATTTGGGGTTAAAATTACTTTGGGGCCACAGAAACACAAGGTGCAGCATTGGGGTACAGTGGCGGTGAAAACACATGGCCATTAGGGGCTTAAAATAAGTTTGGGGCCAGAGAAACAAGGTGCTGCATTGGGGTACAGTGGTGGTGAAAACACATGACCATTAGGGGGTTAAAATAAGTTTTAGGACACAGAAACACAAGGTGCAGCATTGGGGTACAGTGGCGGGGAAAACACATGGCCATTAGGGGGTTTTAAAATGACTTTGGGCCCACAGAAATTGATAAAATGTGAACAATAATTTAGAATACATTGGTGGTCAGTGTGATTACATTGGTGGATAGTGTACTAGGTGGACAGTGATACTCGTGGTCAGTGTGGATTAAATACATACTTGGGGATATGGAATTCCAATTAAATCTGATTGATGCGCTCTCCTCCTGCGTCGTATCGTGCTGCTGAAGCTGCTGCTGCCGCTGGGAGTGTGCTGAGTTTGCCAGTCAACTTCCTACGATATATTGCATGCGATATATCGCATGCACACACAAAAACACCTCTTTCCAAACGATTCCATGCGATTACGATATATCAAGAGTGCAGCACTTGCAACCTAAGGGATCCGACACGACACTCACGGGAACGCGCATCGGATCGGATGGAAAACACATACAATATGACACTTTTCATCCGATATATCGGACCGAAAGATCGAAATTGCAGGAAATCGGCCATTATCGTTCTACTGTATGGGGCCCTTTACTTTAGAGAGGTGGGGCTCACCACCCTGCCATGCTTTTTTTCATGAAATAAATTTGCCACAATGGTTAATAGGCGAGCAGCTCACCCAGGCTGGCTATCCCGACCTACACAACCAGGCCTCCACCACTCACTGTGCCTGTGAGTTTGACAGGCTGGCAGCATCTCCCGACCTGTGGCAACAACTTAAAAAAGACATAAGGTATGTGAAAGGGGGCTGTGGGGGTCTCAACTTAAATATATATGATGGTACAGTGGCCACAAGTTAAAAAATATATATATATATTTTATATATATATATATATATATATATACACAGATCCTCCAGACTACGGCACTCAGTGGTCTCTTTCAAGGAATAAACATTTCAACAGCAACTTGCAACGTTTCGGCTTTAATTAGCCTTTTTCAAGCAACATCATAACAAACGTGTGATACATAAAATATTTAAATACCCTTACC
The DNA here is from genome assembly GCF_028390025.1 of Pseudophryne corroboree. NCBI lineage: Eukaryota > Metazoa > Chordata > Amphibia > Anura > Myobatrachidae > Pseudophryne > Pseudophryne corroboree. The sequence continues at coordinate 197,835,909 of NC_086448.1, forward strand.
TCCACATCTCGTGTCTCAAGCTCCCTCCCACGTCCCGCATGCGTCACTACCGGCTTCCGGGTGCAGCAGCATTCTCCTCCCGCACACAGATCGCTGTGCGTTGTCACGGCAACCCGCTGCTAACTATAGCAGCTCAGGCCGCTATGTTCTCTCATCAGTGCTGGCACATAAGGACTCCAGTGCTTCCCCGGGGCCAGTGTATAGGACAGCCTGCTGACAGCGTGGTCTGGATCACTCAGACACCTAATGCGGACCAAAATATATCGGACCGAAAGATTGAAATTGCAGGAAATCGGCCATTATCGTTCTACTGTATGGGGCCCTTTACTTTAGAGAGGTGGGGCTCACCACCACCCTGCCATGCTTTTTTTCATGAAATAAATTTGCCACAATGGTTAATAGGCGAGCAGCTCACCCAGGCTGGCTATCCCGACCTAAACAACCAGGCCTCCACCACTCACTGTGCCTGTGAGTTTGACAGGCTGGCCGCATCTCCCGACCTGTGGCAACAACTTAAAAAAGATATAAGGTATGTGAAAGGGGGCTGTGGGGGTCTCAAGTTAAATATATATGATGGTACAGTGGCCACAAGTTAAATTTTTTTTTATATATATATAGTCGGTAGGAAGTCTGGCACTCCAAATAATATAACAGCTTTGGTCGGTGCCTTCAAAGAAGAGACATGCAGCTGGAGGAAAGTGCGGCACTCGGCTCTTGATAAATATGACACAGTCAAAAAGTATTTAAACAACGTTTCAGTGCCTCCGCACTGTCGTCAGGTTTATAAACCTGACGACAGTGCGGAGGCACTGAAACGTTGTTTAAATACTATTTGACTGTGTCATATTTATCAAGAGCCGAGTGCCGCACTTTCCTCCAGCTATATATATATATATATATATATTGTTCTAGTGGTAAATCGGTTGCGCCTTCAGTGTTTGTATGTAAATTGTTGCAAATCCTTGAGTGATAGTTAAAATGTGCGTACCAGACATACGTAGAACATTCGCCTTGTTTGAGGTATCTTTGCATCTGGATAATCCTTACTCGTACTGATTCTCCATTCCCATCCGTCCAAGCGTTGGTGTGGAGTTTGTACGTATATGCAAAAAATGTGTGTCAGAATGCTGCTCTTAAACAAAGTGACTTGGTGCTATATTTCGTGCAACTTTAACAGTAAAGTGAATATGTGCAAAGAAAAGTGCTGTACGTGCTTGTTATATATATATATAAATAAAAATATGAATAAATACGAATAAATATTTTATTTTACTATCAGTGTGCAAATTCCCTTAGGTAATGTGCTTATATACCACTTATTGAGGGTGCAACACCATATGGCTCAGTAGTCTAAAGGAGCACTTACATCTAGAGTTGAAATGATTTAATAGGATGCTGCCATCATTCCATCATCAGACTTATGGACCTTAAAAAAAGGGTTCCCATGTGGGATGGAAAAAAGCCTCTGATAGTGTAGTATTATTTAAAAAACATTTAATAATACATAAAACGACAAAAAACATACAGATGGACTCGTACAATTTTAAAAATGCATATAAGCTTATCTGTTAATTCCTCAGATAGGAGCGGAGTGCCGGTATATGCCCAACGCGTTTCGTCCCTTAGTTCATATCTGGGACTTCCTCAGGGGTCAATGGTGGTCTGCTCTGCATCCCCACACCTTCTATTTGCCAGGAATCAAGTTACATAATCAAAACTGGATTGCGCTGGTTGTCCGCGCGCGTAGCGCTACTGCGCATGCGTGGGATTAGTAAATCTCGCGTGGCTATTGCTGCCGGGTATTGGAACTACAAGTGGGAACTACAAGTTTCTACTGCGCATGCGTGGTCGTGTCGCGCATGCGCGCTAGTGAATAGCCGTGGACTTGCGATGGTGTGTCTCTGAAATTCTGAGACACAAGAATGTAGACGCCAGTGTGCGGCTGCGCAAGGCTGCCTGCTGGATTCGTGTTCATAAGTGTTAATAAATAAACAAAGGTGTTTGGTGCAGATCACATCACCGCATCTTGTATTGGGATACGTTTAGGAAGGATACCACATGTTACACTTATACATGCAATTTAGGAGGAATAGGATGCATAACAAACATCAGTATTTAACTTCACGTGGTGGGTGTTTTTACTTAGTAAGAAAGCCTGGTCGCCATGGTTACCAAAATGACACACCATGCTCCACCGCTTGGTTCCATACACGACAGCTACATGTAATGGGCGCTGGAGCACAGTGTGCTACACTAGGATTTCTCACAATATAGGTAATGGTGAAGAGGGTATATAATACTTAGTCATAAAAACGCATATATATGTGTATATAAAGATAAATAAAGATAAATACATACAAGCATCCACATATACATGAGAGCGCATGAGGGTGCTCAGAGATACACATATAAAAATATAAATGTAAAAATAAAGAAGAGGTGAATCTAAATATGAATATATATATATAAACATATATAAATACAGGTACATTCAAAGTGCATAAATTGATAGATTGATAAACCAATAAATTAATAAATTAATAAACCAATAAATTAATAAATTAATAAATTAATAAATCAATAAATTAATAAATTAATAAATCAATAAACCAATTAATAAATTAAGTTAGTGTGGAATAAATTGCAGGAAGGCTTACTGAAGCATTTAGTTACAGTTGTACTCTCATAAAATATTTATATAAAATATTTATATAAAATATTTATGTAAAATACTTCCATAAAATATCTAATAAGATCTCTAAAAAGTGTAAAAATAGTGTAAAAACTTGTGTAAAAAATTGGCGCTTGTAGGGTAATTTATAAAAAGGGGGTGAGTTCATAGTGTTCATTGAGACCTTCTGGCATCATTGTACCAAGTGTTTGGATCCAGAACATTTCTCTCTGTGCCAGTCTTTTGTCTCTGTCACCGCCTCTTTGTCCTACTTTTATGTGTTCGATGGCTTTGAATGTGATTTGGTCCGGATTAGAGTTATGAGTTTTGTTAAAATGTTTGGGAACAGAGTGATTGTCCATTTTGTTTTTGATTGCTCTTATGTGTTCCTGAATTCTCAGGCGAAGTATTCTCTTTGTTTTGCCTATGTACTTTAGGCCACATGTACATTCCAGGCAGTACACTACATAATTCGTGGAGCAGTTTATCAAATCCTTGATGTTATATGTTTTGGACGAATCAGAGGTGCTAAATTTCTTACCATCCTTGTGTGCATATTTACAGATGCAACAGTGGTTGCATTTAAAAAATCCGGTTGATTTAAGCCATGGGCCAGTGGATTCCGTCGCTATTGGTTTGAGAAGACTTGGTGCTAATATGTCCTTCAGATTTCTGGCTTTCCTGTAGATAGTTCTTGGTCTTTCTGGAAGTATAGGATTAAGAACTTTGTCCATTTGGAGAATATGCCAGTGTTTTTTCAGGGTTCCCTCAATCTTCTTCTCTCCAGCATTAAATGTAGTGATAAAGTTCAATTGGTGAGCGCCATCTTCTTTGGGTTGGTACTTTAGTAAAGTTTCTCTCTGTGTGGTATTTGTTTTTTCTTTTGCTTTCTCAATTGTTTTCATGGGATAACCTCTGTCTATAAACCTATGTGAGTAGGTGTCCAGTTGAGTTTGGAAATCTTCATCCCTTGTGCAGTTTCTCTTCAGTCTGCAGAATTGTGAGAAGGGAATATTGGTTTTCCACTTCTCTAGGTGACCACTGTTAAAATGTAAGTAACTATTTTTATCCACTGCTTTTACATAATTCTTGGTTATTATTCGCGTGCCTTCCATTGTGAGTATTAGATCCAGATATTCTATTTCCACCTTATTTGCTTTGTATGTAAAGGTTAAGTTGTATTCATTAACAGAAATCTTTCTGAAAAAATCAATAAAGGATTCTTCACTCCCTTTCCAGATCATCAGAATGTCATCTATGTACCTGCGGTATGTGACGATGTTTGTATGGTACTCGTTACACTTGTATATTTGGTCTTTCTCCCAGCACCCCATATGTAGGTTAGCGAAACTGGGAGCAAAAACCGTACCCATCGCGGTCCCGCAAGTCTGTAGATAAAATCCGTTAAGAAATTTAAAATAGTTGTGAGTGAGGATGAATTTTATTAAAAGACAGATAAAATCCTTGTGGCCTTCTTCCAGGTTTGTGTCATGTTGCAGGAATTCCTTGCACGATTCAATCCCTTTAGTGTGTTCTATTGATGTGTAGAGAGATTGAACGTCTATGGTTATCCATAGGTAATCATCTTCCCATCTTACATCCTTTAAGTCATTCAATATCGCAGTGGTATCTTTTACATATGACTCCAGAGTTATAACATATTTGTGTAGAAATATTTCTACATACTCTGAGATATTGGCTGTGACTGAATCTATTCCCGCAATTATGGGACGGCCTGGGGGTTTGTCGAGGCGTTTGTGTATTTTAGGGAGAAAGTAGAAGATCGGAATGATAGGATTGTTTGTGATCATGTACTGGTATTCATCTTTGTTTATATGTCCTGATCTCAGGCCTTCTATCAAGATGGTTCTTAGTTCCGATACGAAAGATTCCGTGGGGTCCTTGTCCAGTTTTTTATAGGAATTCTCATCTCCCAGAAGTCGGTGTGCCTCTTCCTCATAGTCCTTTCTATTCATTATCACCAAACCTCCGCCCTTGTCTGCGGATTTTAGGACGATGTTAGGATCATTCTTTATTGTCTTCAATGCATTTCTCTCAAAATTAGTAAGGTTCTCCTTAATCTTCAATTGTTTGCCATCCTCACAAAGATCTTTTTTGACAAGTTCATAGAACAGGTCTATCTGACTGCTTTTTGATTCTAAAGGGTAAAATTTTGAGCTTGTTTTCAGACCTGATTTGTTTATTTCTTCCTCGTAGTTCTTCATCATACCTGTTTCTTTTTTGAGAAAATGTCTCTTTAGAGTCAGTTTCCGAACGAATTTATTCAAATCCAGAAATAGTTGGAAATTATTTGGTCTTGCGGTAGGGGCGAAAGAAAGTCCTTTTCCTAGGAGTGTTACTTCTGGGTCTGTTAATTTCTTATCCGAGATGTTAAAGATGCCTTTTTCTTTTTCTTTTTCTCCTGTATCTACAATTGTTGCCGGTTTCTTTTCCTTGCGTTGAGAGCATCCTGCTCTAGTTCCTCTTCTTCTTCCCTTGCGGATCTTTTTAGGGGGGAGGCTGTGTGAATACTCTCTTTTATGGAGTTCCTCTTGTACCGGTCTCTCCATGCAGGCGTGGTTGGTGATAAAAAATCACTCCCACTTTCGGAGTTTAGTCTGTTCAATGCTGTATATCGATTCCTTGTTGTTGTTGGTCTATTCCTTGGTGTGTTGTATTCTCTTGTTGGTATTTTGCGTGGCTTGAATGGGATGGTTGACCATCCTTCTTCTCTTCTGTTGTTGTAGTAATTTTGTTCATACATTCTGTTCCTAGTCCCATTGGTGTTTCTATTCCTATTCCATTGCTTGATCCTGTCGTTACAGTAGTCCTGTTTGTCCCTCTGGAAAACAGAGGGACAAACAGGACTACTGTAACGACAGGATCAAGCAATGGAATAGGAATAGAAACACCAATGGGACTAGGAACAGAATGTATGAACAAAATTACTACAACAACAGAAGAGAAGAAGGATGGTCAACCATCCCATTCAAGCCACGCAAAATACCAACAAGAGAATACAACACACCAAGGAATAGACCAACAACAACAAGGAATCGATATACAGCATTGAACAGACTAAACTCCGAAAGTGGGAGTGTTTTTTTTATCACCAACCACGCCTGCATGGAGAGACCGGTACAAGAGGAACTCCATAAAAGAGAGTATTCACACAGCCTCCCCCCTAAAAAGATCCGCAAGGGAAGAAGAAGAGGAACTAGAGCAGGATGCTCTCAACGCAAGGAAAAGAAACCGGCAACAATTGTAGATACAGGAGAAAAAGAAAAAGAAAAAGGCATCTTTAACATCTCGGATAAGAAATTAACAGACCCAGAAGTAACACTCCTAGGAAAAGGACTTTCTTTCGCCCCTACCGCAAGACCAAATAATTTCCAACTATTTCTGGATTTGAATAAATTCGTTCGGAAACTGACTCTAAAGAGACATTTTCTCAAAAAAGAAACAGGTATGATGAAGAACTACGAGGAAGAAATAAACAAATCAGGTCTGAAAACAAGCTCAAAATTTTACCCTTTAGAATCAAAAAGCAGTCAGATAGACCTGTTCTATGAACTTGTCAAAAAAGATCTTTGTGAGGATGGCAAACAATTGAAGATTAAGGAGAACCTTACTAATTTTGAGAGAAATGCATTGAAGACAATAAAGAATGATCCTAACATCGTCCTAAAATCCGCAGACAAGGGCGGAGGTTTGGTGATAATGAATAGAAAGGACTATGAGGAAGAGGCACACCGACTTCTGGGAGATGAGAATTCCTATAAAAAACTGGACAAGGACCCCACGGAATCTTTCGTATCGGAACTAAGAACCATCTTGATAGAAGGCCTGAGATCAGGACATATAAACAAAGATGAATACCAGTACATGATCACAAACAATCCTATCATTCCGATCTTCTACTTTCTCCCTAAAATACACAAACGCCTCGACAAACCCCCAGGCCGTCCCATAATTGCGGGAATAGATTCAGTCACAGCCAATATCTCAGAGTATGTAGAAATATTTCTACACAAATATGTTATAACTCTGGAGTCATATGTAAAAGATACCACTGCGATATTGAATGACTTAAAGGATGTAAGATGGGAAGATGATTACCTATGGATAACCATAGACGTTCAATCTCTCTACACATCAATAGAACACACTAAAGGGATTGAATCGTGCAAGGAATTCCTGCAACATGACACAAACCTGGAAGAAGGCCACAAGGATTTTATCTGTCTTTTAATAAAATTCATCCTCACTCACAACTATTTTAAATTTCTTAACGGATTTTATCTACAGACTTGCGGGACCGCGATGGGTACGGTTTTTGCTCCCAGTTTCGCTAACCTACATATGGGGTGCTGGGAGAAAGACCAAATATACAAGTGTAACGAGTACCATACAAACATCGTCACATACCGCAGGTACATAGATGACATTCTGATGATCTGGAAAGGGAGTGAAGAATCCTTTATTGATTTTTTCAGAAAGATTTCTGTTAATGAATACAACTTAACCTTTACATACAAAGCAAATAAGGTGGAAATAGAATATCTGGATCTAATACTCACAATGGAAGGCACGCGAATAATAACCAAGAATTATGTAAAAGCAGTGGATAAAAATAGTTACTTACATTTTAACAGTGGTCACCTAGAGAAGTGGAAAACCAATATTCCCTTCTCACAATTCTGCAGACTGAAGAGAAACTGCACAAGGGATGAAGATTTCCAAACTCAACTGGACACCTACTCACATAGGTTTATAGACAGAGGTTATCCCATGAAAACAATTGAGAAAGCAAAAGAAAAAACAAATACCACACAGAGAGAAACTTTACTAAAGTACCAACCCAAAGAAGATGGCGCTCACCAATTGAACTTTATCACTACATTTAATGCTGGAGAGAAGAAGATTGAGGGAACCCTGAAAAAACACTGGCATATTCTCCAAATGGACAAAGTTCTTAATCCTATACTTCCAGAAAGACCAAGAACTATCTACAGGAAAGCCAGAAATCTGAAGGACATATTAGCACCAAGTCTTCTCAAACCAATAGCGACGGAATCCACTGGCCCATGGCTTAAATCAACCGGATTTTTTAAATGCAACCACTGTTGCATCTGTAAATATGCACACAAGGATGGTAAGAAATTTAGCACCTCTGATTCGTCCAAAACATATAACATCAAGGATTTGATAAACTGCTCCACGAATTATGTAGTGTACTGCCTGGAATGTACATGTGGCCTAAAGTACATAGGCAAAACAAAGAGAATACTTCGCCTGAGAATTCAGGAACACATAAGAGCAATCAAAAACAAAATGGACAATCACTCTGTTCCCAAACATTTTAACAAAACTCATAACTCTAATCCGGACCAAATCACATTCAAAGCCATCGAACACATAAAAGTAGGACAAAGAGGCGGTGACAGAGACAAAAGACTGGCACAGAGAGAAATGTTCTGGATCCAAACACTTGGTACAATGATGCCAGAAGGTCTCAATGAACACTATGAACTCACCCCCTTTTTATAAATTACCCTACAAGCGCCAATTTTTTACACAAGTTTTTACACTATTTTTACACTTTTTAGAGATCTTATTAGATATTTTATGGAAGTATTTTACATAAATATTTTATATAAATATTTTATATAAATATTTTATGAGAGTACAACTGTAACTAAATGCTTCAGTAAGCCTTCCTGCAATTTATTCCACACTAACTTAATTTATTAATTGGTTTATTGATTTATTAATTTATTAATTTATTGATTTATTAATTTATTAATTTATTAATTTATTGGTTTATTAATTTATTAATTTATTGGTTTATCAATCTATCAATTTATGCACTTTGAATGTACCTGTATTTATATATGTTTATATATATATATTCATATTTAGATTCACCTCTTCTTTATTTTTACATTTATATTTTTATATGTGTATCTCTGAGCACCCTCATGCGCTCTCATGTATATGTGGATGCTTGTATGTATTTATCTTTATTTATCTTTATATACACATATATATGCGTTTTTATGACTAAGTATTATATACCCTCTTCACCATTACCTATATTGTGAGAAATCCTAGTGTAGCACACTGTGCTCCAGCGCCCATTACATGTAGCTGTCGTGTATGGAACCAAGCGGTGGAGCATGGTGTGTCATTTTGGTAACCATGGCGACCAGGCTTTCTTACTAAGTAAAAACACCCACCACGTGAAGTTAAATACTGATGTTTGTTATGCATCCTATTCCTCCTAAATTGCATGTATAAGTGTAACATGTGGTATCCTTCCTAAACGTATCCCAATACAAGATGCGGTGATGTGATCTGCACCAAACACCTTTGTTTATTTATTAACACTTATGAACACGAATCCAGCAGGCAGCCTTGCGCAGCCGCACACTGGCGTCTACATTCTTGTGTCTCAGAATTTCAGAGACACACCATCGCAAGTCCACGGCTATTCACTAGCGCGCATGCGCGACACGACCACGCATGCGCAGTAGAAACTTGTAGTTCCCACTTGTAGTTCCAATACCCGGCAGCAATAGCCACGCGAGATTTACTAATCCCACGCATGCGCAGTAGCGCTACGCGCGCGGACAACCAGCGCAATCCAGTTTTGATTATGTAACTTGATTCCTGGCAAATAGAAGGTGTGGGGATGCAGAGCAGACCACCATTGACCCCTGAGGAAGTCCCAGATATGAACTAAGGGACGAAACGCGTTGGGCATATACCGGCACTCCGCTCCTATCTGAGGAATTAACAGATAAGCTTATATGCATTTTTAAAATTGTACGAGTCCATCTGTATGTTTTTTGTCGTTTTATGTATTATTAAATGTTTTTTAAATAATACTACACTATCAGAGGCTTTTTTCCATCCCACATGGGAACCCTTTTTTTAAGGTCCATAAGTCTGATGATGGAATGATGGCAGCATCCTATTAAATCATTTCAACTCTAGATGTAAGTGCTCCTTTAGACTACTGAGCCATATGGTGTTGCACCCTCAATAAGTGGTATATAAGCACATTACCTAAGGGAATTTGCACACTGATAGTAAAATAAAATATTTATTCGTATTTATTCATATTTTTATTTATATATATATATAACAAGCACGTACAGCACTTTTCTTTGCACATATTCACTTTACTGTTAAAGTTGCACGAAATATAGCACCAAGTCACTTTGTTTAAGAGCAGCATTCTGACACACATTTTTTGCATATACGTACAAACTCCACACCAACGCTTGGACGGATGGGAATGGAGAATCAGTACGAGTAAGGATTATCCAGATGCAAAGATACCTCAAACAAGGCGAATGTTCTACGTATGTCTGGTACGCACATTTTAACTATCACTCAAGGATTTGCAACAATTTACATACAAACACTGAAGGCGCAACCGATTTACCACTAGAACAATTTTGAAATCTGAGTTCCTTTGGGAATTGGACATTTTGAAATCTGGTTGCGACACCATTAACCTTGGGAGTGTTTTTATTAATTTTAAACTAATTTTAAAATAATTTTGTTTTGCACTAACTCATGCGTAATTTATGATCTCCCATTTTAGGGATATCTGGTTATAGAATATTCAGGTTGTAGCGCTATCTGCACCTTTTGTACACAATATATATATATATATACACACACACACACACACACACACACACACACACACACACACACACACACACACACACACACGAGTGTTCAGGGGGCACAACTTATAATGGATGGCTGGTGGTACAATGTAATTAAATATGCAAGGAGAAGACAGGTGGCACAACTTAAATCAGTAAAGGACATTTGGCATAAATTAGATCACACATTCCATAACGGAACAGGTGACACACATTAAAACTCTCTTTGTTAACCTCTCACCAACTGCCTCCCCATGTCACCCTCTCTCTCTTTACTCCTCCACTTACTGACTCACCGACCGTCTACCTCTTCATCACCCATTACCTTTCACTGTCACCTTCCACTACTCCATCACCCACTACCTCTCACTTTCTGCCTCTCCATCTTCCTCTACCTTTCCCTGTCGTCTTCTACCTTTCCATCTCCCACTGTCTCTCCCTGTCATTCTCTGCCTTTCCATATCACCCTCTACCTCTCCATCACCCACTGCCTTTCCCTATCATCGTCTCATTCCCTGTCATCCTCTACCACTCCATCAACCCCTACCTCTCCCTGTCATTGTCTGAGTTATTCTGTGTTCCAGATAGTGACACTGGTGGCCCAGTGGTAGAAGCCTGATGGATGAAACTGGGAGGCTTGCGCATGGACAGAATAGAATGATTAGCAGTACCAGTCAGTTGGCTAATACCCAAACCAGAGGCGTGGAATCTAATAAGCTGGCTGTCTTCACTAGGAACCATCACAAGGAGGTATAGGCTTAGCTGCGTCTGACTTGCAGGTCACGGCCCTCTGGCTGGGTCTACTGGTACTGAGCTAGGATGGAAGAACTGATTGAATACTATAAACTTGGATATGGAACTGGAATCAGTAGTGCAGATATCGGACTGGATCTGAGGAAGTATTTGTTAGACTTGAACCTGATGCATACCTCCCAACATGACCCTCTTTAGGAGGGACAGAATGCTCTGCTCCTGGACTTTCCTCTTAATTTTTGATTGCCGTAACCTGTGCTGAAACACCTTTCTTACCCATTACCCTGTTCAAAACAGGTGATGGTAATCATAAATTAAGAGAAATGTCCAGAAGCAGAGCATTCTGTCCCTCCTGGAGCGGGTCGTGTTGGGAGTTATGCTGATGTAGCATGTCGGATAGAACTGGTAACAGGAAACTCTGACTGGATCTGATGATAATAGTATTGACTGGAACTGAAGATATTTATATCAGTTGGAACCGATGGTACTAGTATCGGGCTGGAACTGACGGTGCCTGTATCAGGCTGGAACCAGTGATCGGGCTGGAATCGATGATGTGCTCATCGTACTGGAACTGATGATGTGATTATCGGACCGGAAACCGATGATTACACATACCCTCCAACATGACCCACTCCAGTAGGTACAAAATGCTCTGCTCCTGGACTTCTCTCTTAATTTATTATTGCCATCACCTGTGAAGAAACAGCTTTGTTATCACTTAACTAGTTCAGCACAGGTGATGGAAATCAAAAATTAAGAGGGAAGTCCAGGAGCAGAGCATTTTGTACCTAGTGGGGCGGGTCATGTTGGAGGGTCTGGATTACACTGTGCTGGGCTGAAAGTCACAGGATCACTGAGTTAGGTTAGAACTGTGGACTGCTCTATGCAAAGCCTATTCCTGCAGGTGAAATTAATTAGGCAGAATGCAGCAGAGCTAGTTCAATCAGGCTAAATGCAGACACAGTGGATGTTCAATAGTCTGGCTGGTACTGTCAGTACTTCTGGTAAATGCAGACACAGTGGACGTCCACTAGTCATACCATACCTCCCAACATGACCCTCTCCAGGAGGGACACAATGCTCTGCTTCTGGACTTATCTCTTAATTTATGATTGCACTCACCTGTGTTGAAGGTTAATGGATTAGAAAGGTGTTTCAGCACAGGTGATGGCAATCATTGATTAAGAGAGAAGTCCAGGAGTAGAGCATTCTGTCCGTCCTGGAGAGGGTCATGTTGGGAGGTATGTAGTCAGGCTGGAAATGTCAATGCTTCAGAGGGTGTAACAGGAGTCAGGCTACACCTGACAGGAGTAGCAGATAGTGGACAACTATAAGAATAGCTGACAGAGATCCAGAGCCCAGAAAATTTCTCAGTAAGCGACAAATTGTTCAAGGCACTGCCAGCTAGTCAGTGCCTTCCTTATATAGTGCCCAGGGTCTGGGAAGGCAGCCAAACAATGAGATACCCTGAGTGGGGTACACTGAGCACAGCAACGGAGGTAAGAGCCCTTGTGCTAAATACCGATTCCTGACAATCATCCTCTGCCTTTCCATATGACCCTCTACCGCTCCATCACCCACTGTCTCTCTCTGTCATCCTCTACCTTTCCCTGTCAATCTCTACCTCTCCATCACATACTGACTCTACCAGTCACCCACTGCCTTTCCATATCACCCTCTTCACCACCCACTCACTACCTTTCTGTCAGGTTCGGTTTTGTTTGTGTCCCCGGAGGGGGCGCTAGTGGGTCAGTGGAGGTTGGAGGGAAGAAGTGAGGAGGCTGGATTGGGTTTCTGCGCATGGGCGCAATGATGTTTTATTAACAGAAAAGTTCACACAATAAGGCAGCAGAAATAAACAGTAAGGAATGCAATGATAATGGTGCAGCGTAAAAGCTGCGATTCTATGGCAAATGTAATATGACAGTATGATAAATGAGTTCACTGGTATGGGAACCAGAGTTGTTTAAAACGTGGAGCCAGCAGAGATGGTAATATATAGGTAGCAAACCTGGTAGCAGATGCAGGAGACTTGGTAACAGTTCACAGTGCAGTTGATGAGGCACAGGCAGCTAGCAAGCTGCTTCACAGGTGAGGTGATGGAATGCACCTGGAGCGAGAGAGTCTCTACTGCTGAGGCTGAAGCACACTGTGGATGTAGATAGGTGTGGAGCCAGATAGTAAACGCAGGGATTGCTGATGCTTGTAGTTCCACGGAGATGCAGGAAGGTAACCAGGAACACGGAGGATCCAGGCACATGGGTCGCAGGAGTGACACAAAGTTCAGGACAACCACAGGCTCATCCTGCAGCTCCTGATATACCCCCTGGTGTGCAGACATTGGCTGGAGTGGAACAAGGAGGTGCGGCCAAGCTCCGGATTGGCCGCCATACTCAGACTGATGGAGACTGTCATGGCGGCGCCCATGCCGCGGCTTGGCGGGAACGCGGCGTGCTCTCACGCTTGTTGACAACAGGAGTGCTCCCAGGCCTAGGATGACGTCCGGCAACAGGGAGTCGGGTGACAGCAAAACGTAGGGACCCCGGACGGAGTCCGCACCGACGGACAGATGTAACTGTGGTGAGTCGATTCCTGACAGTACCCCCTCCTTTATGGGTGGGCACCGAACACCCACGTGGCTTGGAAGGGTGAGTTCTGTGGAAGATACGGACCAACCTTGGAGCATGAACGTCAGAAGAATTCACCCAGCTTCTCTCCTCAGGACCATAACCGGACCAGTCGATGAGGTATTGCAAACGACCGTACCGGCAACGAGAATCCAGAATCTTCTCTATTTCAAACTCTACGCCCCGCTGGGTTCGTATTCTGGGACCAACTGGAAGAGCTCTTTGGAAGCGATTCAGGACTAACGGTCTGAGGAGAGAGATATGAAAGGCATTAGGAATTCGTAATGAAGGAGGCAATTTGAGTTTGTAAGCCACAGGACTGATTACTTTTTCGATGGTGAAGGGACCGATGAAGCGCGGTGCGAACTTCATCGATGGCACTCGAAGACGGAGGTTCCGAGTGGAGAGCCAAACCTTGTCACCAGGCTTCAGGCTAGGAACTGCGCGTCTTTTACGGTCAGCAAAGAACTTATAACGACTGGAAGCTTTCTTGAGGGAAGCATGAATCTTCTTCCAGGTTGAAGAGAACTGACCCAAAACAACAGTGGCGGCAGGAACATCGATATTAGGAAGGTCTTGAAAATCCGGAACACGAGGATGTTGTCCATATACAGCAAAGAATGGAGTTGTTTCTGTAGCAGTATGGTAGCGGAAGTTGTGGGCAAATTCGGCCCACGGAAGCAGATCCAACCAGTCATCCTGAGAAGATGAAACATAAAGTCTTAAAAAGGTTTCCAACTCTTGGTTTACCCTCTCTGTCTGCCCATTTGTCTGAGGGTGGTAAGCCGACGAAAACTTGAGACTGACTTGCATGGCAGAACAAAGGGCTCTCCAAAACCTTGCCACGAACTGAACTCCACGGTCAGATATAATTTCAGTGGGCAGTCCATGTAAACGGAAAATCTCCCGTAGGAAGATTTGAGCAAGTTTTGGGGCAGAAGGGAGACCCTGGAGAGGAACAAAATGAGCCATTTTGGTAAACCTGTCAACCACAACCCAGATGGTATTATATCCTTGAGAAGAGGGAAGGTCGGAGATGAAATCCATGGACAGGTGTGACCAGGGACGGCTGGGAATAGATAATGGCTGAAACTGACCTGCTGGAAACTGACGAGGAGTCTTGTGCTGCGCACACTTAGGACAGGATGCCACAAAGTATTTGATGTCGACTTTCATCTTCGGCCACCAGTATGTCTCGGAGAGGAACTTGAAGGTCTTTAGGACACCAGGATGCCCAGTGAATTTGGACTGATGAGCCCAAGACAACAACTTGGGACGCAGTTCTGGGGAAACAAAAGTCTAACCAGGAGGCGGAGCAGGAGAAACTTGAGATGAAGCAAATACGACTGGATTCAGGATGGAATGCGGAACTGGATCGGACGTCCCTTCTTCGGACTCCATAGATCGGGACAAAGCGTCTGCTTTGATATTCTGGGAACCTGGGCGGAAATGAAGCTTAAAGTTAAAACGAGAGAAGAACATAGCCCACCGGGACTGGCGAGGATTAAGACACTGGGCTGCCTTTAAGTAAAGCAGATTTTTATGATCCGTATAGATGTTGAATGGAAATTTGGCCCCTTCCAGGAGATACCTCCATTCCTCAAGGGCCAGCTTGATCGCCAGTAGTTCTTGGTCACCAATGGAATAGTTAGCTTCTGCAGGAAGGAATTTACGAGAATAAAATCCACAAGGGTGAATCTTCCCATCAG
Source organism: Pseudophryne corroboree (assembly GCF_028390025.1). Classification (NCBI taxonomy): domain Eukaryota; kingdom Metazoa; phylum Chordata; class Amphibia; order Anura; family Myobatrachidae; genus Pseudophryne; species Pseudophryne corroboree. Next base: position 197,851,357 of record NC_086448.1, read on the forward strand.
TTCCCTTCTGGGAGAGAACAGCTCCAACTCCTACTGTGGAAGCATCCACCTCCAACTCGAATGGCTTGTTAACATCTGGTTGAGACAGAACTGGAGCAGACATGAAAGCCAGCTTGATTTTTTGAAACGCAGCTAAAGCTTCTTCTGACCAGTTGGAATGATCTGCCCCCTTCCGAGTTAAGCTGGTAATAGGAGCGATGAGAGTTGAGAAACCTCGGATGAACTTCCTATAATAATTAGCGAATACCAGGAATCGCTGAATGGACTTGAGAGTATTCGGAATGGACCAATTGGCAATAGCTTCCAACTTTGTCGGGTCCATCTGGAGATCCGATCCGGAAATTATATACCCCAGGAAGGGTATGGAAGAAACTTCAAAAGTACACTTGGACAACTTGCCGTAGAGACGGTTCTCACGAAGACGTCGGAGGACCTCACGGACTTGTAGACGATGAGAAGAGATATCTTGGTAGAAGATGAGGATATCATCCAGGTAAACTACAAGATACTTATACAGAACGTCACGGAAGATTTAGTTAACGAAGTGCTGGAATACTGCTGGGGCATTGCTCAACCCGAATGGCATTACCAGGTACTCGTAATGACCATCTCGATTATTAAAAGCTGTCTTCCATTCGTCACCACTACGGATTCTGATGAGATTATAGGCACTGCGGAGATCTAACTTGGTGAAGATGCGGGCTCCCTTGACTCTATCAAACAACTCAGTGATGAGGGGTAATGGATAGCTATTTTTGATGGTAATGTCATTGAGACCCCGGTAGTCGATGCATGGACGTAATCCTCCATCCTTCTTTTTAACAAAGAAAAAGCCTGCACCAGCGGGTGAAGATGAGGAGCGGATGAATCCCTTCTGTAAGTTCTCCCTGATGTAATCGCTCATCGCCTCGGTTTCAGGAACAGATAACGGATACGTACGCCCCCTAGGTGGTTTTTTGCCGGGAATAAGGTCTATGGGGCAATCCCACTCTCTATGGGGCCGCAGAACATCAGCAGCCTTTTCACTGAAGACGTCAGAGAAATCTTGGTAGGCCACAGGAAGACTTGACTGGGACTTGACTTCAGAAGACCTTATAGGGTAAACTTGAGCTAAGCAGGACTGACGGCAATGTGAACCCCAGGAAGTGAGTTGTAACGTGGACCAATCAATCCGCGGATTATGTAGTTGGAGCCAGGGCATACCCAACACAATCTCCTGGGTTGCCTGAGGAATAACTAAAAACTTTATTAATTCAGAATGCAGGAACCCGACTCCCAGTACCACTGGCTTGGTCTGGTGAGACATATAGCCCTTGGAAATTCGGCTACCATCCACTGCAGTAATGTAGACTGGATATGAGAGTTCGCAGACAGGCAAATGAAACTTATCTACTGCAGCTTGAGTGATAAAGTTTCCCGCGGCTCCACAGTCCACCAACGCAGTTGCAGATTGGAGTCCAGCCGTAGTTTCTAAAGTCACAGGAAGAATAAGGTCTTGATTTGAAGGAGCTTGTCTCGAAGATCCCAACTTGACTCCTCCTTTACAAGTCAGGATCTGGCGTTTCCCGAACGCACTGTACAAGAGTTAATCTGGTGACCTGTAGCCGCACAATAAAGACACAGTCTCTCACGGAGTCTTCTTGACCGCTCCTCAGGAGTTAAGCGGGACCTATTAATTTGCATAGGCTCATCAGAAGGTGGAGGCTGAAATTGTACTGAAGGTACCATTCTTGACTTGCGAGGCTCACTACGAGCACGCTCACTGTTGCGTTCGCAAATGCGAGAGTCCAACTTGATGCACAGAGAGATTAGTTCAGACAATTGCTCAGGGATATCACGGGTTGCCAGTTCATCCTTGATCCGATCCGAAAGTCCATGCCAGAAGGCTGCTACCAGGGCTTGGTTATTCCACTGGATCTCTGCGGCTAACGTCTGGAATTGGATGACATATTGGCCCATACTCCGGGTACCTTGACGAAGCTGAATAAGATCTGCAGAGGCTGATGTTGCACGACCCGGTTCGTCAAAGATGCGTCTGAAGGTTGACACGAATTCAGCGTAGTTGTTCATCAGAGGGTCAGCACGTTCCCACAGAGGAGACACCCAACTCAAGGCAGAACCAGAGAGCAGTGAGATAATGTAGGCAACCTTGGATCTTGGCGTGGGGAAATTGTGTGATAATAATTCAAACTGGATTTCACATTGGTTAAGGAACCCGCGACATAGCTTCGGACTGCCATCATATTTGCTGGGCACGGGCAGGTGCAAGCGTGACACTGGAGCTGATGCAGCCGACATAGAAGAACTCACAGCACTTGCAGGTGCTGGGGTAACTGGAACTGGAGAAGCAGGTACACTAGGCAGGGATTGTTGCAGTGTATCAATCCGGAAGGACATTACTTGCAGGAACTGAAACATCTGCTGCTGCACAGCCTCTTGACCATCCAAGCGGGAGACCAGATTTTGTAAGGCCCCTGACCCCACACTCTGACCACCGTCCGAGTCCATCGGTCCTGAACTTACTGTCAGGTTCGGTTTTGTTTGTGTCCCCGGAGGGGGCGCTAGTGGGTCAGTGGAGGTTGGAGGGAAGAAGTGAGGAGGCTGGATTTGGTTTCTGCGCATGGGCGCAATGATGTTTTATTAACAGAAAAGTTCACACAATAAGGCAGCAGAAATAAACAGTAAGGAATGCAATGATAATGGTGCAGCGTAAAAGCTGAGAGTCTATGGCAAATGTAATATGACAGTATGATAAATGAGTTCACTGGTATGGGAACCAGAGTTGTTTAAAACGTGGAGCCAGCAGAGATGGTAATATATAGGTAGCAAACCTGGTAGCAGATGCAGGAGACTTGGTAACAGTTCACAGTGCAGTTGATGAGGCACAGGCAGCTAGCAAGCTGCTTCACAGGTGAGGTGATGGAATGCACCTGGAGCGAGAGAGTCTCTACTGCTGAGGCTGAAGCACACTGTGGATGTAGATAGGTGTGGAGCCAGATAGTAAACGCAGGGATTGCTGATGCTTGTAGTTCCACGGAGATGCAGGAAGGTAACCAGGAACACGGAGGAACAGGAAGGTAACCAGGAACACGGAGGATCCAGGAAGGTAACCAGGAACACGGAGGATCCAGGCACATGGGTCGCAGGAGTGACTCAAAGTTCAGGACAACCACAGGCTCATCCTGCAGCTCCTGATATACCCCCTGGTGTGCAGACATTGGCTGGAGTGGAACAAGGAGGTGCGGCCAAGCTCCGGATTGGCCGCCGTACTCAGACTGATGGAGACTGTCATGGCGGCGCCCATGCCGCGGCCCGGCGGGAACGCGGCGTGCTCTCACGCCTGTTGACAACAGGAGTGCTCCCAGGCCTAGGATGACATCCGGCAACAGGGAGTCGGGTGACAGCAAAACGTAGGGACCCCGGACGGAGTCCGCACCGACGGACAGATGTAACTGTGGTGAGTCGATTCCTGACACTTTCCCTATCAACTTCTAGATCTCCATCACCCACTGCCTCTCACTCTCTACCTCTCTATCACCCACTGCTTCTCCGTCACCCTCTACCTCTCTATCACCTACTGACTCTCCCTGTCACCATCTGCCTTTCCCTGTCACCCACTATCTCTTCATCACACACTTCCTTATACTGTCTTCCTTTACCTCTCCATCACCCATTGCCTCTCAATCTTTACCTCTCCATCACCCACTATTCTCTTACCTGTCATCCTCTACCTTTCCCTGTCACCCTTTACCTCTTTCTGTTATCCTCTACCTTTCCCTATCACTATCTTCTCCATCAACCACTCTCTCTCCCTGTCATCCTCTACCTCTCTATCACTCACTTCCTTTCCCTGTCATTCTCAGCCTTTCCCTATCACCCTCTACCTCTCCAACACCAACTGCCTCCCTCTCTGTCATCCTTTCCCTGTCACCCTCTAAGTCTCGATCACCTACTGACACTCCCGATCACCCTCTGCCTCTTCTTGTCATCCTCTAGAGAAAAACACCCACAATGGATAACGTAGCTTTATCAGTCACTTGTTAATTAACAAATTACCTGTACTCCTTTTAGCAGCTGCAGAAAAACCAGAAAGTACCCTGGGGTATAGAAAAACTGTAAATATAGAAAAGGTAAGCATCGCTTAAGGTATACAGGTGTTTGTTGAAATATTTTTAGACAGTATGAGATGTAATAAAAACTTTATATACCATATGAAATAATAATATGTCTAATATAATTAAAACAAAGTCTTAACACTGTGGAGGTAACAACTGATATAACCTTTTTTGTTTTACCTCTGTATAATGAATCATCCCCAGGTGATCAGGATTTGATATATCCAAAAGGAAAGTCCTGTCCAGCAATAATATATTCACATAAACTGGCCAATAAGAAAAGATAGAGTTCTCAACACCTGTAAAATTACCATTTTTTTCATGCAATAAAAGTGCAATTTCAGCCTGGTATCTGCTCTGTATTGAAGTCCACAGAGATGTAAAATGGAGCCGGGAAGCGTTCTTCTTGCAATTAAGCTGATATATGCAGCCTCACTCTGCAACTTTGTGTTTGCCTGCTCTCTGACTGCTGAATTAACCAGATATCTCAGTGTATGGACCAGGCTCCCAGGCTGGTATGGAGCCGTAAAAAGAGCATTGGCCCTCATTCCGAGTTGTTCGCTCGGTATTTTTCATCGCATCGCAATGAAAATCCGCTTAGTACGCATGCGCAATGTTCGCACTGCGACTGCGCCAAGTAACTTTGCTATGTAGAAAGTAATTTTACTCACGGCTTTTTCATCGCTCCGGCGATCGTAATGTGATTGACAGGAAATGGGTGTTACTGGGCGGAAACACGGCGTTTCAGGGGCGTGTGGCTGAAAACGCTACCGTTTCCGGAAAAAACGCAGGAGTGGCCGGAGAAACGGTGGGAGTGCCTGGGCGAACGCTGGGTGTGTTTGTGACGTCAAACAGGAACGACAAGCACTGAACTGATCGCACAGGCAGAGTAAGTCTGAAGCTACTCTGAAACTGCTAAGTAGTTAGTAATCGCAATATTGCGAATACATCGGTCGCAATTTTAAGAAGCTAAGATTCACTCCCAGTAGGCGGCGGCTTAGCGTGTGTAACTCTGCTAAATTCGCCTTGCGACCGATCAACTCGGAATGAGGGCCATTGTTCGTTCGGCTGGACAGCGGTTATTATTGCAGGCTCTTTAGCAGGTGGAAAGGTGTGTAAGGTATCCTTTCAAGTTCCGTTCTCCACAGTGATTAGATCTAATTCAGAAGGCCTAATGCGTTTCTCTGTGATGCACAGCTTCGTCAGAGGCACAATGAAAAGGTGTCTCCGGACAGCGTGTATATACCCCTCTCTCCATTTACGTTAATTAGTTAATCTAGAGCACCTTTGAATTGTCAACGTTAATCTCACACCGCCTTTAATAATGTATTTATTTAAATACCTATTTCATATCACATTAAAAATCACAAAATCTAAAAATTAACATATGGAGACGAAACCAAAATAATTACTCTTTAAGTATTACACATACATATTCCTTCATCTAGTAATCCACCGCAATTAAACTCCCCAATTGAAGAGATTTTAGTGCGGATACATTATAAGTACTAGAAAGACATAGTTTACATTACTAACTAATACCCAGTGCATACCTACATATCACACAAATACTGAAATATCAACCTATTCCATTTTCTTGACACATGGCTGTGAGTTTTAAACAACCTTACTTTAAACTTACTCCAGAGTCATTCTTGGGGATATATTCAATTGCTGTCGGGTCTCTATTCAACGCCAGGCCAAACCCGACAGGTTTGGCCAGTTCCCGACAGTGTCAATCTGATTTTTTTTTTAAAGTCGGATTGACATTGTCGGAAATTGGGCTAAAACCTGTCGGGTTTGGCCCCGCTTCCGAAAATACGTAAGTATTCCGACAACTCGGATAACCTATTCCAGTCGGAAACTGCCAAATTTCCGACAAGACGGCAGTTTCCGACTCTGATTGAATATACCCCATAGTAATGCAAACATGGCCAGGCACACTCTAATGTGATGTTCCCTTCTTACCTGAGAAGGAAGTTGCAGAGTGTTCACAGCAGAGGAGATTGAGTGGGACAAAATGATGAACATGGGATTGATGCAAAACAAAAGTGCCAATTGTACTCCTGGCTGTTGCTTACCACCCCTTCCCCCAGACATTACCAGACACACTCCGGAGTCACTCCTACAGTAAATATGTCATGAGCAAATCAAGCAAAGTTTTCCTGCCCTAATCAGGAGTGAATTTAGGGTTCAGACCACCCCTAGGCATTACATTATCAGTCCCCCCTCCATTATGCAAAGGCCCTCTTCATGTTGGGTCCTCCCGACTGCCAACATTGCACCAACCTCACCCCCCACCACCACCATTACAATTTACTGATCATTTCCCCCTCCTCCCTCATCAGTTACAAAATAAAACTAAAAGCGGTAAAAACAAAAACAGAAAAAAAGAATCACCTGGCCTCTCAGGGCTCTTATGCCTCCACCAGCTATCCCTTAGCACATGCCTAGTGGAAAATCCACCACTGGCCCTAGTATCTAGTATAGTATTAGTTTTTACAGAACCTTAGTGCTAATGGAATGTACTCATAACTAAAGCAGGTCTCAGGATGTCATTGATCAGAAACAGAGGAGATTTTTCTCTTCCTAAAATTTCTAGGAAACATATGGAGCACCTCACATAACCTTTCTTTTAAAGTAGTGACAAAAGTTCTGAACTCCCTGGCTCCTGCTAAAGCCCCAGGGCCTGATGGGTATATTGGGAAGTTTTACTGGATTCTCTCATAGATTTAGCACGGTTTTTCTGGTGGTGTTTAATACTATTATCTCTGAGCACACAGAGCCTGATTCAGCTTTGTATGATATGCTGATATTTACACAGCTGACCAATTATCGGCTGACTGCACATGCATAGCGGCTGTACTGCACATGAGCCTAGGTACTTTTGCAGTGCCACTGACAGTGAGGATTTATTCGCAGAGTGATTGGCAGGAATGGACCGTTTTGGGGAGGTAATGGGGAGTGGCTGCAAAAATGCAGATGTGATGCAGTCCCGTACACAGAAAACATGGCACCAGCGTTACAGCTCCCACATCCATTTTGTGAGAACATAGACTTCTGGTGTCGATGTTCCTTACATCTGTGTCGCGGTTGCAAATGTGTATGCAGTTGCTGAGATGATGCGATGGCTCCAGTGGGCGTCTCTGCCCATTTCTCGGTGTCTACTTCACTTGCGCTGTTTCACATGTCTGTAGCCTGGAAAATCGCTGTGGCATAGGCATTAGCTTACAAATTGGAATCAGGCCCACATCTCCATCTTGCTTTAATTCTGCATTTATTAAGGGCCTGGTTTAGCCAGGTAGAAATTGGGAAATTTTCATTCACAAACAGACCAATATTGCTGCTAATGTAGATTACAAATGACTAAAATTCTGTAGTAGAGAATAATGGTGATGCTCCCATTGATTATAGCTAATGGTCAAATGGGGTTTCTGACTTTATTGGGAAGACACAAATATTAGAAAAGTGCTTGCTGTTATCCAGGCTATAGGATTTTGGCTCTCAACCTAATTCTGAGGAGATTCATGAAAGCCTGGAGAGAGATAAAGAGCTCTTAACCTGCATGCAGAGTTTGGCGCGGGTTCTGTGCACAGCAGCAACATTTCCCTTTTAAAAAATGGTGCCACTTAAAAAACAAGATCGCCGTGGCTTACTATGTCATCGCCCGCCCCCCCTGTACCAGTTAATATTAGCTAGCGTGAGGCAGCAGGAGTCAGTTCCAACAGCAAAGGAGGAACGAGGAATTGTTCCTGAAGGTATAAGATGCCGGGGAAGTCCTGGATAGGCGGCAGCCATGTAAAAGAGCTTAAAGTCCTTCACCACCACAGGTAAAGGGACGGAGGAAGCCCTGGGGAAGGCAGTGGCCATGTAAAATAGCTTAAAGGCTGCTCTCTCCCAGGTGAGGAGTAAAGAATACGCCGCTTGTGCAGCAAGCCCTGGGGAGGCGACAGCCCAGCAGGTGAAGCGCAAATAATATGGCGGAAGACTTGGGGAGGCAGCAGCCATGCAACAGCAATCATTTACATGCCTTGTACATGATTGCCGCTTAAAAAATAAGTCCAAGTTCGGCTAGGAACCCACATCTACGTCCCAGGTGTTATTATTGAAAAAATTTTTTTTACAGGTGCCAGCGGGCACTTTATATCTGGGCATGCTGGCACTTGTTGTTCTCAAGTGCCAACATGCAGAGACTAGCATGTTGGGACGGGATGTAGTTAAAATGCCAGCAGACGGGATTCCGGCAGTCAAAATACCAACGCCGGAATCCCGAACGTCAAAATCCAGACGAAGCTCGGGATCCCGACATCAAAATACTGACGCCTGGAACCCCGATTATTCTTTCAGCAGGATGCACACATGTCCTGCTGCGGGTGGTGGGAGGTTAGTTTTGGGCATTAGTAAAGGGGTTAGGATGCAGGGACAGGAAGGGGATAGTTGGGGAGGGGGGTGGGGGTTATGCACTTACACGGGGAGGTTAATGTTAGGCACCAACTAGGAAGGGTTAGGCATCACCGGAAAGGGTTAGGGGTAGGCACAACCGGCGAGGGGTAAGGTTATGCACCCTCAAGGGTAGGTTAGGGTAGGGGACAGGAAGGTTAGAGTACTTTCTGGTGGGGCTGTTGGGATTCTGATGTTCGGGATGCCGCTGTTGGTATTCTGACCGCTAGCATCCCGTCCAATTGGGATATCATACCGAATCTGTTGGGACCTTTAGGCTGCCTGCAAAGAACAATATTATGGTACCATGAACCCTGCACCCATCGCCACTAGGGTTATGGGGCATTGCCCTGGGGTTGGTTGTTGCTCATGAGGGTGGAACAGTTTTAGGGCTGGTTAATGTGATGGCAGGAGGACCCCACACCATGTCAGAGGATGTTTTGAAAAATGACAGGAGATGATTGGTGAACTTTATCTCTGTTCACTTTATCTCTGTCCAAGTTTTAGTTAATAGACCCCATCTATATCCCCTTTCCTTAATGCCTCACACATCACCCCTGCTCCTCTTACTTCCTCCTTCCCTTACTTATCCCCTGCACCTCTTATTGGGATCGGTATGTTATACCCCTGCCCGAGATGCTGAACGTCAGGATCCCGACATTTGCATCCCAAGCGGTGGAATGCCGGCAGGGGGGCGAGCGCAACTAAGCCCCTTGCGGGCTCACTGCGCTTGCCACGCTGCGGGCTCTGTGGCGTGGTCTATAACCTCCTAAGTTCAGTTGGTTAATGACTTTTTTTTAAAACGATGCAAATTTTGTCGGAGGAGATCGCTCACGCTGTCCCCTCATCAGGTCCTGTGCCCATAGTAATGCAGACATGCTCACTGCCAGTGGTGAATTTCCCATTAGGCACATGAGGACTATAATCAAATGAGGGATTATAACCAATAAATGATAATAATAAAATTAGTCGGGGGGGGGGGGGGGGTCGGCAATTACTGTTGTGCCTATGGGCACTCTCACCCCTAAATGCGTGCCCCTGCTCACTGCGTATGTGTAACCTCTGACCCAATGCACCTTCTGCGCAGCTTACTGAGCGTTATTCCTCCATTCTCCTTAGGAATAGGTCCTATGTCCCTATGTGTCCCTGAATATACACACTGCTAGTGGAACTACAAGTCCCATGGCAACCACTGCATCTATTATCCCTGTACAAATCCAAGACACCATACGCTATCCATGTTAACCCACTCCTTGCCGTATCTGCATCATACCGCATGTACCTTAGTTACGCTGCATTAACCCTGTGTTCTACTGTTGTGGATGACGTGCCCCAGAAGTGCCTGAAATATGCAGTCTGGGACGTTAGAACTGTTCAATTTCATTTCCAGGGAGTTGTAGTTTATACATAGGGATGATTTGTCCTAGCGCTTTCTTAGTCTTATTGGTGTGTAAAAGTAATATACTGTAATGTTCTACCAGCAATGTGGTAATAAAATGAAGGGAAAAGAAATCAACATCATAATATATAGTGTATTAAACATGTCAGAGGCGTCACTTGGGTCAGTGATACCCGATACACTAGAAAGACCCCCTATGCGCCGAAAGCGGCGGTGTCGGCGCCTCGCAAACTGATCCCTCTTTTTATCAATCTGGTGGCATGCCCAGCATTTCCGGAGATGCTGGGCTGCCCCCGGAGACTCATCTGGCTGCACTGCCTGCTCCTACAGTACACTATGGGGCCAATTCAGACCTGATCGCTGCTGTGCGTTTTCGCACAGAGGGCGATCAGGTCTGAACTGCGCATGCGTATGCACCACAATACACAGGCACGATGGCCTGCAGCGACGGGGAGTGTCGGGCAGCGACGGGATGGTGCGAAAAATCCCATTGCACCGGCGAATGCAAGGAGATTGACAGGAAGAGGGCATCTGTGGGTGGCAACTGACCGTTTTTGAGGAGTGTCCAGAAAAACGCAGGAGGGACCAGGCGTTTGAAGGGAGGGTTTCTGACGTCAGCTCCGGTCCCGATCATTGCACTGGAAGAGTAAGTCCTGGGCTGTGCAGGGAGAAATTTGTGCAGCTCTCCTGCACATGCGATCGCACACCTGCACAGCGATTTCTCCCTCCTGTAGGCGGCGACTACCTGATCTCAGGGATGCAAAAAACGCACCCTAGTGATCAGGTCTGAATTACCCCCTATGACAAGCGCCGAGTACTGCATTTTGGTGTCATCCCTTAGAGGTTGACACCCTGGTGCCGCCCACACCCTCCTAGTGATGCCACTGAACCTGTGTTGTCTCACACCCTGTTGTTCTCACTGGTTAATAAACCAACCACTAGTTATGCTATTTACCATGTGGACTAACCTCTATCTCACACCACTGCCACCTATATCAGCATACGGTAGGTTCTGGCCCATTTTAAAATCTTGCATAAGGCATATACATATCTAAAAAATATATATATATATATAATAAGAATTTACTCACCGGTAATTCTATTTCTCGTAGTCCGTAGTGGATGCTGGGGACTCCGTAAGGACCATGGGGAATAGACGGGCTCCGCAGGAGACTTGGCACTCTAAAAGAAAGATTAGGTACTATCTGGTGTGCACTGGCTCCTCCCTCTATGCCCCTCCTCCAGACCTCAGTTAGGGAAACTGTGCCCGGAAGAGCTGACACTACAAGGAAAGGATTTGGAATCCAGGGTAAGACTCATACCAGCCACACCAATCACACCGTATAACTTGTGATAACCATACCCAGTTAACAGTATGAACAACAACTGAGCCTCAATCAACGGATGGCTCATAACAATAACCCTTTAGTAAGCAATAACTATATACACGTATTGCAGAAGAAGTCCGCACTTGGGACGGGCACCCAGCATCCACTACGGACTACGAGAAATAGAATTACCGGTGAGTAAATTCTTATTTTCTCTGACGTCCTAGTGGATGCTGGGGACTCCGTAAGGACCATGGGGATTATACCAAAGCTCCCAAACGGGCGGGAGAGTGCGGACGACTCTGCAGCACCGAATGAGCAAACACAAGGTCCTCCTCAGCCAGGGTATCAAACTTGTAGAACTTAGCAAATGTGTTTGAACCCGACCAAGTAGCAGCTCGGCAAAGCTGTAAAGCCGAGACCCCTCGGGCAGCCGCCCAAGAAGAGCCCACCTTCCTTGTGGAATGGGCTTTTACTGATTTCGGATGCGGCAATCCAGCCGCAGAGTGAGCCAGCTGAATCGTGCTACAGATCCAGCGAGCAATAGTCTGCTTCGAAGCAGGAGCGCCAACCTTGTTGGCTGCATACAGAATAAACAGCGAGTCAGACTTTCTGACTCCCGCCGTTCTGGAAACATAAATTTTCAAAGCCCGGACTACGTCCAGCAACTTGGAATCCTCCAAGTCCCTAGTAGCCGCAGGCACCACAATAGGTTGGTTCAAATGAAACGATGATACCACCTTAGGGAGAAATTGGGGACGAGTCCTCAATTCTGTCCTGTCCATATGGAAGATCAGATAGGGGCTTTTACATGACAAAGCCGCCAATTCTGAAGCTAAGGCCAATAGCATGACCACTTTCCACGTGAGATATTTTAGCTCCACGGTCTTAAGTGGCTCAAACCAGTGGGATTTCAGGAAATCCAACACAACGTTAAGATCCCAAGGTGCCACTGGTGGCACAAAAGGAGGCTGAATATGCAGCACTCCCTTAACAAACGTCTGAACCTCAGGCAGTGAAGCCAATTCTTTTTGAAAGAAAATGGATAGGGCCGAGATCTGAACCTTTATGGACCCTAATTTGAGGCCCATAGTCACACCTGACTGTAGGAAACCCAACTGGAAGTCCTCTATAGGGGCCTTCCTGGCCTCACACCAAGCAACATATTTCCGCCATATGCAGTGATAATGCTTTGCTGTCACATCCTTCATAGCTCTTATCAGCGTAGGAATTACTTCATCCGGTATACCCTTTTCCGCTAGGATCCGGCGTTCAACCGCCATGCCGTCAAACACAGCCGCGGTAAGTCTTGGAACAGACAGGGCCCCTTCTGCAACAGGTCCTGTCTGAGAGGCAGAGGCCATGGGTCCTCTGTGCCCATCTCTTGAAGTTCTGGGTACCAAGTCCTTATTGGCCAATCCGGAACAATGAGTATCGTTCTCACTCCTCTTTTTCTTACTATTCTCAGTACCTTGTGTATGAGAGGAAGAGGAGGAAACACATATACCGACTGGAACACCCACGGAGTTACCAGTGCGTCCACAGCTATCGCCTGAGGGTCCCTTGACCTGGCGCAATATTTTTTTAGCTTTTTGTTTAGGCGGGACGCCATCATGTCCACCTGTGGCCGTTCCCACCGATTTGCAATCTGCTCGAAGACTTCTTGATGAAGTCCCCACTCTCCCGGGTGGAGGTCGTGCCTGCTGAGGAAGTCTGCTTCCCAGTTGTCCACTCCCGGAATGAACACTGCTGACAGTGCTTGTACGTGATTCTCCGCCCAACGAAGAATCCTTGTGTTCTTCCGCCATCGCCACCCTGCTTCTTGTGCCGCCCTGTCGGTTTACATGGGCGACCGCCGTGATGTTGTCTGACTGAATCAGCACTGGTTGGTCTCGAAGCAGGGGCTCCGCTTGACTCAGGGCGTTGTATATGGCCCTTAATTCCAGTATGTTTATGTGCAGACGAGTCTCCTGACTTGACCACAGCCCCTGGAAGTTTCTTCCCTGAGTGACTGCCCCCCATCCGCGGAGGCTTGCATCCGTGGTCACCAGGACCCAGTCCTGTATGCCGAACCTGCGGCCCTCGAGAAGATGAGCACTCTGCAGCCACCACAGAAGAGACACCCTGGCCCTCGGGGACAGGGCGATCAGCCGATGCATCTGAAGATGCGATCCGGACCACTTGTCCAACAGATCCCACTGAAAGATCCTGGCATGGAACCTGCCGAAAGGAATGGCTTCGTATGACGCTACCATCTTTCCCAGGACTCGCGTGCAGTGATGCACCGACACCTGCTTTGGTTTCAGGAGATCCCTGACCATGGTCACTAACTCCTGAGCCTTCTCCTCCGGGAGAAATATCTTCTTCTGTTCTGTGTCCAGAACCATGCCCAGGAAGGGCAGACACGTCGTAGGAATCAGCTGCGACTTTGGAATATTCAGAATCCAGCCGTGCCGTAGCAACACTTCCTGAGAGTGCGCTACGCTGACCAACAACTGCTCTCTGGACCTCGCCTTTATGAGGAGATCGTCCAAGTATGGGATAACTGTAACTCCTTGCTTCCGGAGAAGTACCATCATCTCCGCCATTACCTTGGTAAAGACTCTCGGTGCCGTGGATAGACCAAACGGCAACGTCTGGAATTGGTAATGACAGTCCTGTACCACAAACCTGAGGTACTCCTGGTGAGGCGGATAAATGGGGACATGCAAGTACGCATCCTTGATGTCCAGAGATACCATAAAATCCCCCTCTTCCAGGCTGGCAATGACCGCTCTGAGCGATTCCATTTTGAACTTGAACTTTTTCATGTAAATGTTCAAGGATTTTAAATTTAGAATGGGTCTTACCGAACCGTCCGGTTTCGATACCACAAACAGTGTGGAATAGTAACCCCTTCCTTGCTGAAGGGGGGGTACCATTATTATCACTTGCTGGAGGTACAGCTTGTGAATAGCCGTCAGGACTATCTCCCTCCCCGTGGAAGAAGCTGGCAAGGCGGATTTTAGGTAACGGTGAGGGGGCGTCACTTCGAATTCCAGCTTGTATCCCTGAGATACAATTTGTATAGCCCAAGGATCCACTTGTGAGCAAACCCACTGGTTGCAGAAATTTCGGAGACGCGCCCCCACCGCTCCTGGCTCCGCCTGTGGAGCCCCAGCGTCATGCGGTGGACTTAGTGGAAGCAGGGGAGGACTTTTGTTCCTGAGAACTGGCTGCATTGTGCAGCTTCTTTCCTCTACCCCTGCCTCTGTCAAGAAAGGATGCACCTCTGCAGGGCCGGTGCAAGGTTTCTCGGCACCCTAGGCAAAACTTCTGCCTACTGCCCCTTCCCCCTACCTGATCTTCAGGAGAAAGGCATACTGCTGCTCTCCCCCACCCCGTCTGTTGTATGGCTGCTCTCTACTCCCCATCTCGCCAGTCTGTGTGGTCTCCTGCTGCCCCCCCAACCCCATTCTTTTAAATGTCTTCTGTTCTATCCCCTCCACCATCTGTGTGCATGCCAGCTGCTCATCTCCGCCCCCCCGACTGCTGCTCTCCCCCTCTTTTCTTATTAAATGCAGAGAGTGCACTGTGCAGCCACCTTACCTGCAGGCTGCGATGAGGAGTTGGGACTGAGTAGTCTGTGAAAGAGCCTGGAATGAAGAGCAGCATCGCATGTCACCCCCGGCCAAGACTCCAGGAGCTGTCAAAGTTACTGCCTGTGCCAGGTGGAGCTAGATGCTGCAGTACAGGAGCTTGGCAGTCGCGGCTACTGTAGATACGAGTGCCAGGGAGATACCTTTTTCATGCAGCTGAAGCAGACCGCCCCTTCAGGTCCCGGTGCCCCTAGGCAGCTGCCTAAAGCTGCCTAGTGGAAGCTCCGGCCCTGCACCTCTGACTCTCTTGCTTTTTTGAGAACGAAAGGACTGCATTTGGTAATACGGTGCTTTCTTAGGCTGTGAGGAAACCTGTGGCAAGAAAGTCGACTTTCCAGCTGTCGCTGTGGATACGAGGTCCGAGAGACCGTCCCCAAACAATTCCTCACCCTTATAAGGCAAAACCTCCATGTGTTTTTTAGAGTCGGCATCCCCTGTCCATTGCCGAGTCCATAAGACCCTCCTGGCAGAAATGGACATTGCATTTATTCGAGAGCCCAGCAGGCAAATGTCCCTCTGGGCATCCCGCATATATAAGACGACGTCTTTAATATGGCTAAGTGTTAGCAATACGGTATCCCTGTCCAGGGTATCCAACCCCTCTGACAGAGTATCTGTCCATGCTGCAACAGCACTGCACATCCAAGCTGAAGCAATAGCCGGTCTCAGTAGAGTACCAGAGTGTGTATACACAGACTTCAAGATACCTTCCTGCTTCCTATCCGCAGGTTCCTTTAGGGCGGCCGTATCCTGAGACGGCAGGGCCACCCTTTTAGATAAGCGCGTCAGGGCCTTGTCAACCCTAGGGGAGGATTCCCAGCGTAACCTATCCGTTAGCGGGAAAGGGTACGCCATTAGTATTCTCTTGGGAATCACCACTTTCTTATCAGGGGAAGACCACGCTTCTTCACATAACTCATTTAATTCATGTGACGGGGGAAAAGTCACTGGCTGCTTTTTCTCCCCAAACATATTTACCCTCTTGTCAGGGACAGGGTCAGCCTCTGAAATGTGTAATACATTTTTCATTGCAATAATCATGTATCGGATGGCCTTAGTCATTTTGGGCTGTAATAGTGCCTCATCCAGTGACCGGAGTGTGTGGTGTGCAGTGGGAGCAATGGCGCACAGCTGCGGTGCTGTGCGCTACCTTAATGAAGACAGGAGTCTTCAGCCGCCGATTTCATCACCAACTTCTGATCTTCTGGCTCTGCGAGGGGGACGGCGGCGCGGCTCCGGGAACGGACGACCGAGGACCTTTGCCTGTGTTCGAACCCTCTGGAGCTAATGGTGTCCAGTAGCCTAAGAAGCGCAACCTAGCTGTGAACAGGTACGTTTGCTTCTCTCCCCTCGGTCCCACGTAGCAGTGAGTCTGTTGCCAGCAGATCTCACTGAAAATAAAAAAACCTAACATTACTTTCTTTACTAGCAGGCTCAGGAGAGCCCACTAGGTGCATCCAGCTCTGGCCGGGCACAGATTCTAACTGAGGTCTGGAGGAGGGGCATAGAGGGAGGAGCCAGTGCACACCAGATAGTACCTAATCTTTCTTTTAGAGTGCCCAGTCTCCTGCGGAGCCCGTCTATTCCCCATGGTCCTTACGGAGTCCCCAGCATCCACTAGGACGTCAGAGAAATATATATATATACATAGCTTTAGAGGATAAATGTGGCAGCAGAAGGAATGGCAATGCTTTGCAATGCTGGTGTCCCAAGGTGGATTTCTTTCATAGTATTTGGAAATAAAGGAAACTTCATATACTTTGGGATGCGTTGGGTATGGTATGCCGGCATCCGGGATCCCGGAAGTCAGCATACCGATGTCGGGATCCCAGCAACCAGAATGCCGGCAGGGGGCGAGGGCAACAAAGCCCCTTGCGGGATCGCTGCGCTCCCTACAGGCTCTATTCCCACTCTATGGACACCCACGAGTGGGAATAGCCCCTGTTAGCCAGGATTCCGTGTGTAGACATTGTCAGCAGTGGGGATTCCAGCGTCGGTATCCTGACTGTCGGGATCCCGACTGCCGGCAATGTAATCGCATCCCCTTTGGGATAGGGGGGCAGATGTGTTAACCTGGAGAAGGCATAAGGAAGTGATAAACCTGTGATAAGTGCAAGGTGATAAATACACCAGCCAGTCAACTCTTAACTGTAAATTTGAATATTGGAGCTGATTGGCTGGCAGTGGCGTAACTAGAATTTTTTTTTCCCCAAGCCAAAAATTCTCTGCCCCCCCCCGGTAAATGCCACTAGTAAAGTGATGAATCTGCGTGCGCCACAAAAAAGGGGTGTGGCCTTGCTGAAATGGGTGTGGCTTTGCAGGAAAAGACTACCTTATACCCCAGTTCTGATTCATGCACCTTACGTTATTTGTAATTTTTCCTCCGTGTAGTAATGCCCAGTATACATTATGCCACATACTGCAATGGCCCTTAGACATTATGCCACACACAATAATGCCCATGACACATTATGCCACACACCATAATGCCTGTGACACATTATGACAGGCATCACAATGCCCGTTATTCATTATGCTACACACTAGAATGCCTGATACATTATAGCACATACAATGCCTGTGACACATTATGACACACACCGCAATGTCCGTGATACATTATGCCACACACCGCAATGTCCGTGATACATTATGCCACACACTGCAACGACCCTGAGACATTATAGCACATACCACAATGCCGTGATATAGTATACCACACACCGTAATGCCTGTGACACACACCGCAATGCCCATTATACCCTATGCCACACACTGCAATGCCCGTTAAACATTATGCCACACACTGCAATGAACCTGAGACATTATAACACATACCACAATGCCCGTGATATAGTATACCACACACACCGTAATGCCTGTGACACATACCGCAATGCCCGTTATACATTATGCCACACACCGCAATGCCCGTTACACATTAAGTCCTACAGTAAGGCTTCTAATTACTTTTAAATTACCTGCTCGTTGCCAGAAGTTTCATGCTATTGGTTCCATGGGGGTAATTTTGAGTTGATCGCAGCAGCAAGTTTGTTATCAATTGGGCAAAACCGTGTGCGCTGCAGGGGGGGCAGATATAACATTTGCAGAGAGAGTTAGATTTGGATGGGTTATTTTGTTTCTGTGCAGGGTAAATACTGGCTGCTTTATTTTTACACTGCAATGTAGATTTCAGTTTGAACACGCCACACCCAAATCTAAGTCTCTCTGCACATGTTACATCTGCCCCCCTGCAGTGCACATGGTTTTGCCCAACTGCTAACAAATCTGATGCTGCGATCAACTCAGAATTAGGCCCCATGCACGGTGCCAGGGGTTTTCATGCTCAGGGTGTCATGCTCGTTGCCAGGGGTTTCATGCGGTAGGTGTTATGCTTGTTGCCAGAGGTATCATGTGCTGGGTTTCAAGCTTGTTGCCAGGTGGTAATATTCGTTGCCAGGGGTTTCATGAGCTGGGTGTTGTGCTTGTAACCAGGGGGTAATGCTTGTTGCTAGGGCTGTGCTCCCAGTGCCACATATGCCCCCAGTGCCAGATATTTCCCCGCAGTGCCAGGTACACATATGCCCCCAGTGCCAAATATGCCCCCCCCAGTGCCAGATATACTCCCCCAGGGCCAAATATGCACCCCCAAAGTGCCAAATATGCTCCCCAGTGCCAAATATGCCCCCCCAGTGCCAAATATGCTCCCCCAGTGCCAAACATGCCCCCCAGTGGCAAATATGTTCCTCCAGTGCCAAACATGCCCCCCAAGTGCCAAATATGTTCCCCCAGTGCCAAATATGCCCCCCCACCCCAGTGCCAAATATGCTCCCCCTAGTGCCAAATATGTTCCCCCAGTGCCAAATATGCCCCACCCCCCAGTGCCAAATATGCTCCCATGGTACCAGGTACAGCCCAACCCCCCCCCCCTCCCTTGGGCTCCCCCGCTGCTGTGCTGATTTGGGAAGGAGGGACACGGAGGGCACAGCGCGCGCCTCTCCTGTGTGTCCTTCCTGCGTCTCCGGCGGCAACGGCATGTCTGTCAAATGAAGTGCTGGTTCGTGAGCCAATCAGAGCTCACAAACGGGCAGTTCATTTAACAGACACGCCGCTGCCGCCGGAGCCCCAGGAGGGACACACAGGAGAGGCGCGCGCTGTGCCCTCCGTGTCCTTCCTTCCCAAAACAGAATCAGTGTCAGGCGGCTAGGGCGCCCCGCAGCCCTGCACGCCTCCAAGCGATCACAGTGGCTGCGGACCCCTAGTTACGCCACTGTTGGCTGGTGCCTTTATCACCTTGCACTTATCACTGGTTTATCACTTCCTTATGCCTTCTCCATTTTAATACATCTGTCCCAGGGTTCTTTATATTTGCATTATTTATAGTAGGAGTTTTTCTTAAACCGAGCACTTATGTGTGCTAATACGTAGTGTTCTGTAAGAGTACTAAATGAAAATGAAAAATAAATAAATAAAAATAATGAATAAAGCAATAAAAATAAAAAATAACAATAAAAATTGAATAAAATAAAAATGAAAATAATGACGACCGTTACCTTATGCTCAGATGCAATGGCTGTGCAGTAGGGAGACCCTGATCCAGCACGTGTGTCACCCAGCAGGCTTCTTCACAGACAAGGTAACGGTCGTCAGCATTCGTACTACCGGAAGTAAAGACCCGAACTTCCGGTCACGGCGGATCGGACAGAGTAGCGGCTACAGTGCGGCCAGCGGGAGGAGGACTTGGGGAGGCAGCTACGGCCCAACACGCAGGAGAGGCCAGTCTGCCCATCAGCACAATATCGCTGCCATCAATACCGGAACCCCCGGTCACGCCCGTATCAGAAGAATAGGGTAAGTCAGGGATAGTTACACCCCAAGAGACTGTGCCCCTCTGAATAAGTGTCCAAAAGCTCCAAACAAATTACCAACAAAGGAGCTGTAAACATTGCACTTTACCCTTATCCCCCCCTCCCCCCCCTCATTTACATATTATTTATTTATTTTTTATTTTATTTTACTAAATTTTTATTTTTTTATTTTTATTTTTATTGCTTTATTCATTATTTTTATTTATTTATTTTTAATTTTCATTTAGTACTCTTACAGAACACTACGTATTAGCACACATAAGCGCTCGGTTTAAGAAAAACTCCAACAATTTACCCACAAACAACCTGAGCAGCTTTTTCTTCACAGCGCAGCAAACTATACAACTTTTTCTATTATTTATAGTAGATCTCTGTCGTCCACGAAATCCATTGACTTTTTATATTTTAATTTAGAAGGTTTGGATTTAGGGGGTGATTCAGACACGATTGTAGATGTGCTAAATTTACCACATCTACGATCAGCTTCCCTGACATGCCAGGGGATGCCCAGCACAGGGCTAGTCCGCCCCCGCATGTCAGGCCCTACTCAGTCGCACAAGTACAAAAGCATCACACAGCAGCGATGCTTTTGTACTTGAAGAGTAGCTCCCAGCCAGCGCACCTCCTTTATGCTGGCAGGGAGCTACTCGTCGCTGTCCGGGTCGCAGAGGCTGCGTGTGACGTCACAAGGCCACCGCGGCCTGCCCCCCCCAAAGGTCCGGGCACACCTGCGTGGCCCGGACCACGCCACCTAAACATTAGGCAAACGCCGCCGGCCCGCCCCGCGACCGCCTCTGCCTGTCAATCAGGCAGAAGCGATCGCAGGGCTGAGACAGCCATAGGCTTTCTGGTATTCGCCGGCACACTGCGGCGCATGGGCAGTTCTGACCTGATCGGCGATCAGGTCTGAATTAGCCCCTTAGGCTCTCAGAGCTTATCCTTTATTCCATTGCTTACACTCACAGGGGCTCATTTACCAATGATCGCATATACAATGCAATCCTTGGTGTTAAAATTGCGCTCAGATGGCATTGCATAAAGCGATCATATCTGGTGGATGCATCACCTGTGATGCGCCAAGTGTGCTGTCGAAGCCACTACACATGCGCAATCATCGTGACCACCATGCACAGGAGCCATTTTTTCCGGCAGAGGATTCCTGGGGAACCCTGCCAGAACTATGGGCCTAGTTCTGGCCCTCATTCCGAGTTGATCGCTCGCTAGCTGCTTTTAGCAGCAGTGCACAAGCTAAGCCGCCTCCCTCTGGGAGTGTATCTTAGCTTAGCAGAAGTGCGAACGAAAGGTTAGCAGAACAGTGCTGAAATTTTTTCAAGCAGTTTCAGAGTAGCTGCAGACCTACTCATTCCTTGCGATCACTTCAGTCTGTTTAGTTCCTGCTTTGACGTCACAAACACGCCCTGCGTTCGGCCAGCCACTCCCCTGTTTCCCCAGGCACGCCTGTGTTTTTTACCTGACACACCTGCATTTTTTAGCACACTCCCGGAAAACGGCCAGTTACCACCCAGAAACACCCACTTCCTGTCAATCACTCACCGATCAGCAGATCGACTGAAAAGCGTTACTCGACCTTGTGTAAAACTGCATAGTTTTTTGTGAAAGTCCTTCGCGCATGTGCACTGTGGCCCGTACACATGCGCAGAAATGCTGATTTTTAGCCTGATCGCTATGCTGCGAACAACGGAAGCTAGCGATCAACTAGGAATGACCCCCCTCTGAGTTGATCGCAGCAGCAAATTTGTTAGCAGTTGGGCAAAACCATGTGCACTGCAGGAGGGGCAGATATAACATGTGCAGAGAGAGTTAGATTTGGGTGTGGTGTATTCAAACTGAAATCTAAATTGCAGTGTAAAAATAAAGCAGCCAGTATTTACCCTGCACAGAAACAAAATAACCCACCCAAATCTAAGGGTGTAAGTATGGTATACCGGCGGCCGGGCTCCTGGCGACCAGCATACCAGCGCCGGGAGCCCGACCGCCGGCATACCGACAGCGTGACGAGCGCAAATGAGCCCCTTACGGGCTCGCTGCGCTCGCCACGCTGCGGGCACGGTGGCGCGCCACACTATTTTATTCTCCCTCCAGGGGAGTCGTGGACCCCCACGAGAGAGAAAAAGTGTTGGTATGCCGGCTGTCGGGATTCCGGCGCCGGTATACTGTGCGCCGGGATCCCGACAGTCGGCATACTGAAGACCACCCCAAATCTAACTCTCTCTGCAAATGTTATATCTGCCCCACCTGCAGTGCACATGGTTTTGCCCAATTGCTAACAAACTTGCTGCTGCGATCAACTCAGAATTACCCCCTATATCTCCTGCAGTATAATCCATAGGCTACAATGGGCTACCGCAAAAAGAAGATTGCGGTAGCTGCGAGGGCCAATATAGGGAAACATTCCCAATATTGATACATCAAACAGTATTGCATCTCCTATAGAAACCTATGGGGGATGCGGCTGCGATCCCTCCTTACATTGCTTGGATACATAATATTTGCGGCTAGCCCCCAAAACAGGTGTAATATTGTATGATAAATAGCTGCTAATATTGTATGATAAATGGGCCCCACAGTGACGATTGTAAAAACTGTGACTTGAAAAACTGGACGTTGCTACTCCCCCTTTACTCGGAACAATTAAATGCATGTAATTACACAATATTTACTTTAACAGGAAGGCTACAGTGCCAGATATAGTAATACGGTTCTATAGGAAATATCGTCTCTATGTAGAGAAACTAGATGAGACCATTCCCAATGCATATACTGTATTTTGTCTTTTGAGACCACAGAAAGACTGTGTAGGTCATGTAATATGGCCGTAACAGCATAAACTCACCGGCTGGGCATGCGGCACGCCTCTTAATGCATCACTCTGGCACGGAAGGGGTTACAGTTTTTGTGGGAGGAATGTAAGGAAAACTGGCTGGATGGTGATTGGTTGGATTCTGTATAGGGGCTGGTCTGACATACATATAGTCTTCAGACCCAGGACATCCTGTCTCTTCCAGTTTTTCCGTGAGGCTGCTAAGTATTATTCCATTTCTACATCTCCTCCTATTTCTATCTCATAATCCTTTTATATATATATTCCTTTGCTCTTATTCCACTCTCTCTCCTCTTTGCTTTTCCTACTATATCTCCCTCCACTCCTCTACTTTCTTTATCATCCACTAGGGGTCACTGGAGTACTCTTGGGATATGGACGGGCTTCCGTAGGAACAGCACTGAATATTTAAATTTAGAACACTCCACCCCTCCATATCCCCGAGTACCTCTCAGTGTTTTTTCTGTGCTCGAAGTAGTAACAGCTCTGTGGCTCAGGTCACAATTACTTTGAATTATTTTTATTTTTATTTGATTTTTTTTTTCTATTTTACACATCCCTTTCCCCCTTCCAAAAGGCAGGGTCAGGGATAGTGCAGCTGCTGATAGCAGCAGGGGCGTGTCGGGCCTCTCTGAAAGAGCTCCCTCACAGCCACACACACACACACAGGCTGGCCGGCGCTTACTAAGAAGCCCCGTCGGAGCCTCATCACAGAAGCACAATTGCAGGTATGTGAGTGGGGAGAACGGGGCGGTCAGCTTCCGCTGCCGCCCCGAGGTGTGGGGAAGGCGCTGGTGTCTTTCGGCTGACTGCCGCCCACCGCAGTTGCTCCGGCCGCCGGGTAACATAGCCGCCCGCTGTCCTACACTGCTCCCGCGTCTCTGAAGTCGGGTCTGGCCGCCGCTTCTCCCGCTGCTCCGGCGTTTCTTACAATACCCGCGTATCTCAACGGGTCCACCCGCCGCTTCTCCCGCACCTCCGGCCGCCGCTTGATCCGCTGCTGCCCGTGTCTCATAGCGCTGACACGCGCTCCCAGTCGTCCAGGTCCAGGGGTGCCCGCTGCCCGGCCCGCACTGCACGCTATGGAGCAGATGCGAGGGGGGGGGGAAAGGACAGCAGCAACAGGCTGTTGGTAGTACAGCACACATTTATATAACTATATAATGATGTTTATACTGGCAGGGAGGCTGTTTTATAATGATTACACAGGCTGTTAATAATATCAGTATGAAACACTGTGATTATATGTATAAGCATGGGGGCCATTTTAACCATTCTTCCTGTGTCTTCCTGCTGTGATTCCAGAAAGTTCCAGTACTACATTTCTACTCCACCGGAGGCGCAGGGGTGTTAGTGGGAATTTGGGATCACATTTCATAGTACTGGCCACGTGTACTGCACTTGGCCAGATATATATACAGAGACACCTTACTGCTATTTTACTGAGTCGTGCAAGTGTCTGTGTTTTGTGTATTGTATTGTCTGTCGCCATAATGAGTAAGGCACCAGCAAAAACTAAAAAGCATAATTGCAAAGTCTGTAACAGTGTGTTACCGGATGGATCTACCACATGTACAGTATGTTTTGTGAATTCGGTTCAGAATACCATTTCTGCTCCAGTTTTACAACCAATGTCCTCACCGGACCCTCCGTGGGGTATGTTAGTAAATATACTAGATAGGTTACAATCAGAATTGACCGCCGCTCGTCAGGAGCGGGAAACGGCAAGATCTGAGTCTAGGGTGAGACCGCCAGAACTACCGGAGGCGTCTCAGCCTTGCGTAAGGTCCAAATCCATTTTGGGTAAACGGGATAAATTTCATATGTCTTATGATTTTCCAGTGTCTGCTATGTTGCATTCTGACGATTCCATGCCAGACCTCACGGAACAAGATGAGGGTGAGGAGGGCGAAGTGGAGTCAGATGGCGAGGATTTTAACAGTTCCGGCATTGATGATCTCATCAGAGCGGTACGTCAGTCTCTGAAGTTTACTGAAACTGAGGAGCCTCTCACAAATGATCAGGTCGTATTTACTAAACGACAAAAAACTCCAATAAGTTTTCCTGTGTCGGAATCCCTTAATCAGATGTTAGTAGAAACACGACAGAATCCAGATAAACGGTTTTCTATACCTCGCAGATTTAAGTCTAGTTACCCGTTTCCAGACTCTGTGACCTGTACATGGGAGAATCCACCAATAGTTGATTCTTCAGTGTCAAAGCTTACCAAGAAATTAACCATACCAGTGCCAGCAGCTACTACGCTTAAAGATCCTTCAGATCGCAAGATAGAAACTATGCTAAAATCCATGTATGTAGCAGCAGGAGTGATGCTGAGACCTGGATTGGTTGGCATTTGGGTCACTAAGGCACTCATAATATGGCTTACAGAACTCAAATCTGCTTTACATGACGAAAACCTGATAATTCTTGTAAATCAAATGATTGAGGCTGTAGAGTATCTCTGTACAGCGTCTACTGACGTCTGTCAGCTCACTTCTCGTATTTCATCGTCGCTAGTTACGGCACGAAGAGCACTCTGGCTGCGTGCTTATCATGCGGAGGCAGAGGTCAAACGAGGTATAGAGGCGTTGCCTTACGATGTCAAGAAGTTGTTTGGTCCTGAATTGGACGCATGGATTGCTGAGGCTACGGGAGGTAAGTCTGTTTTCTTACCATTGCCTCCACCGGTATCAAGAAGAAGGTACGCTGGACCTTCGTTCAAATCCTTTAGACCTCAGCCCTTTCGAGGACGTGGCAGAGGAACAGCCACGCCTGCTAGACGTGGTCGCGGACGTGGTTTCCAACAAACCAACACAACTCGCCAGGACGCTAAGGTTACCGACAAGCCAGTGGCATGACGGGCTACCAGCCCATCTCGGTTCTCCGATTGTGGGAGCACGCCTTCAGAAGTTCCATTTGGCGTGGTTCCACACATCCGCGGATGGGTGGATCCGCAATTTAGTGTTAAAAGGTTACAAAATAGAGTTCGACTGTCTTCCGCCTCTGCGGTTTTTCAAGACAGGATTGCCTCTGTCGGACGACAAGAGGACGGTTCTGCAAATTGCCATTCAGTCCCTACTGGATTCGGCAGTTTTGATTCCGGTCCCTGTACACCAACAGGGTCAGGGTTATTATTCAAGTCTGTTTGTGGTACCGAAGCCGGATGGCTCAGTCAGACCAATATTGAACTTAAAGGGTCTCAATCAGTACGTAACTTACTACAGATTCAAGATGGAGTCTCTGCGTTCGGTGATTGCGGGTTTAGAGCCAAAGGAATTTATGATTGCTCTAGATCTCAAAGATGCGTACTTACACATTCCAATTTGGCAGCCTCATCAGAAATTCTTACGGTTTGCAATACGCCAGAACCATTACCAGTTTCAGGCTCTACCGTTTGGCCTGTCATCAGCGCCACGGGTATTCACCAAAGTGATGTCTGTGATGATAGCTCATCTCAGATCCCTGGGAGTGACAATAGTTCCGTATTTAGACGATCTGCTCATCAAAGCTCCGTCTCAACAGATACTTCTCCAACATGCGCTGCTAACATACGATGTACTGGTTCACCACGGTTGGATTGTCAACTTCAAGAAATCACATCTAATTCCGTCTCAACGCCTTCAATTCCTAGGTATGATTCTCGATACGGTCAATCAAAGAATTTACCTACCACAGCAGAAAGTACAAATTCTACGCCATCTAGTACAATTAGTGCTCAAGCCACGCACAGTGTCGGTACACTTGTGCATTCGCCTCTTAGGCACAATGGTAGCAGCTTTCGAAGCGCTTCAGTTCGGAAGATTTCACTCGCGTCCATTTCAACTGAATGTGCTCGCCCAGTGGTCGGGCTCGCATCTGCAGATTCACCACAGGGTGAGGTTGTCGCCAAGGGCAAGAGTATCTCTGCTCTGGTGGCTCAAGGAACACAATTTAACCGCAGGAAGACGGTTCAGAGGCTGGAATTGGATAATTCTAACTACGGACGCCAGTCTCAGAGGTTGGGGAGCGGTAATTCAAAATTGTCAGCTCCAGGGTCTCTGGGCGGATCACGAGAAATTGCTGTCTATAAATGTCCTAGAACTCCGCGCAATTTACAATGCGCTACGACAAGCAGTGCACATGCTTCGCTCTCAGCCTGTCCAAGTGCAGTCAGACAATGCGACGGCGGTCGCATACATCAACAAACAAGGAGGAACGAGAAGCCACATGGCAATGCGGGAAGTAGCTCGTATCCTCAATTGGGCGGAATGCCACCAGGTGATATTGTCGGCAGTGTTCATTCCGGGAGTGGACAACTGGGAAGCGGATTATCTCAGTCGTCGGGATTTTCATCCAGGCGAATGGGCATTAAATCCAGAAGTATTTCACATGTTGGTTCAGAGATGGGGTTATCCTCAGGTGGACCTGATGGCGTCTCGACACAATCACCAAACGTTCCAGTATGTGTCCAGAACAAGAGATCCAAAGGCAGTGGCGGTGGATGCTCTCACTGTCGCGTGGCCGTACAGTCTTGTGTATCTGTTTCCACCGTTTCCGTTGCTCCCTCTGGTGCTAAAACGAATCAAAAGAGAGTCTGTCACAGTCATACTAGTGGCGCCTCATTGGCCTCGGAGAGCTTGGTTCTCGGATCTCCGAGGACTACTCGCAGACGATCCTTGGCCGCTCCCACTACGTCCAGACCTGTTACAACAGGGTCCGTTCCTTTACCCCGATTTAGCGCGGCTGCGTTTGACGGGGTGGCTGTTGAGACCGCCCTCTTAAGAAGAGAGGGCATTCCAGATTCGGTTATACCAACCATGTTATGAGCTAGGAAGCCGGTTACGGCAGCTCATTATTACAGAATATGGCGTGCCTATATAGATTGGTGTGAAGCTCGGAAGTTTCCGACATCATCTTTCAAGTTATCCCGCCTTTTGTTGTTTCTACAAACAGGGTTAGATGGAGGACTGCGTTTATCTACACTAAAGGTGCAAGTATCTGCTTTGTCAATTTACTTTCAAAGACGATTGGCTCTATTGCCGTCTATACGCACTTTTCTCCAAGGTGTCCTCAGAGTACAGCCTTCATTCATTCCACCTACAGCGCCATGGGACTTGAATCTGGTTTTAGAGTTCTTACAGTCTTCATATTTTGAACCCTTACAGCAAGTGGATATAAAGTTTCTCACTTGGAAAACAATTTTTCTTCTAGCCTTAGCTTCGGCAAGGCGTGTTTCGGATTTGGGTGCCTTGTCATGCAAGTCACCGTATTTGGTGTTTCATGATGACAGAGCGGAACTTCGGACGAATCCCGCTTTCTTACCAAAGGTAGTGTCATCTTTTCACATCAATCAACCAATAGTAGTTCCTGTGTTGACAGCACATTCTGGAACTCTGGATGTGGTACGCGCATTACGCGTTTATGTATCCCGAACGTCTTCAGTTCGTAAGACGGATACGTTGTTTGTTCTCTATGATGCTGCCAAGATGGGTTGGCCAGCGTCTAAACAAACCTTATCCAGATGGATAAAACTGACCATACGTCAGGCTTACCTTCATGCTAGGTTACAACCGCCTACGTCAGTAACCGCTCATTCCACACGTTCTGTGGGAACTTCATGGGCAGCTGGTCGGGGAGCTTCTACGACGCAGCTTTGCCGTGCGGCTACATGGTCTTCAGTGCACACGTTTGTGCGCTTTTACAAGTTTGATACGTTTGTGGCATCAGCATCTAGCTTTGGCCGCCTAGTGTTACAAGTGCCAAACAGCTCTCCCGCCCACGGGGGAAGCTTTGGTACGTCCCAAGAGTACTCCAGTGACCCCTAGTGGATGATAAAGAAAATAGGATTTTGGTACTTACCAGGTAAATCCTTTTCTTTGAATCCATAGGGGGCACTGGACGCCCACCCAGAGCAGTTTTACTTAGTTGTGGTGAGTTCTGAGGATCTTATGGTAACACACTTTCACCGACTGGTTCAAATTACAAGTGCTGGTTAGGGTGTCAACTGTTTAGTTGTCAGTAACGTTATGTGTCAACTTTGTTATTGTCCGTTATGTTATATGTAATACTCCAAACCTCTCTATAGTTCCTGTTCGGCTCAGTAAAAAACACTGAGAGGTACTCGGGGATATGGAGGGGTGGAGTGTTCTAAATTTAAATATTCAGTGCTGTTCCTACGGAAGCCCGTCCATATCCCAAGAGTACTCCAGTGCCCCCTATGGATTCAAAGAAAAGGATTTACCTGGTAAGTACCAAAATCCTATTTTTCCTATTCCTTCCTTTCCTTATTGCTTTTTGTGTCCCTGAACCCCCTCAATGGCACCAGAATCAGATCCAGCCGCAGCGCTGGCCTCCCCGCCCGGCTCATGGACTCCTCTGATGTCCTGCCGGTTTGGGGAATACCTGCTGCGGCTGGCGTGCGAGAGACCCGGGGCGCGCGCTGGGGAGAAGGGGACGTGTTCGGCGCCTTGCCAGGGACGGAGTTCTGCCGTCCCTGAGCCCACCGCTTGTCGCTGCTGGCGGCCGCTCAGATCAGCGGCTCTCTACCGCCAGGGGGGGCACGACTAGTATTCTTCTAGGTGCAGCTGTAGTAGGCATTTAAAAGAACAAGGCTGATGGACGGGCGGGGGGTCGCACGGCTGCCGGACACGTGCAGTCTAGGCAGCGCGCGAGTGCCGCTGTTCAGCCAACCAGCTGGGGGGCCCAGATGAGGCCTGACCCCTCTAGTATACTCTCTTTTTCGGCCTTTCAGGTTCGGCCAGCGCCCTCCCGCGACAGAGCAGGCGTCTCCCCCACTCTGCTGCTGCGGCTGGGCCTTTGCCGGTCGCGGGTAGGGCAGGGCCGGTCAGGCGGGGGCAATCTGCGTTCGCCCACGGTGTGGCGGCCACCTGGCCTCTCCTGCTGTGGATGGCCCTGGAGTGCCTGCCCCTTCCGGGTTGCCTACCATGCCGATTAGCGCTGCTGCCGCTGCCCGTGGCCGTGCGGCTCCTCCCGGGCGCTAGCTGGGAGCTCTGCCGCCGGTCACTCACCCCATCAGGAGGCGGCGTGCGCTGGCGGATGGCGAACGTTCTACTCCTCCCAGCGTCCTGACGTCTCCTGCCGACGCTGCTGCGGATGGCTCTCGCTCCAACGTCGCTCTGCCTCCGTCTAGTAGTGACGACTCTCCGATTTCTCATCCTGCGGCCAATGCTCGGGATAGGAGTAGGTCGCGGCGCCGGCGGTTTGCGCGATGTTTATCGCAGCAGGACGACTGTGCCGTGATAGCCGACAGTGAGGGATCATCCGGGTCCTTGCCCCCAACGGGAGGTTTGCGAACCTCCCGTGGGGCGCGCGACTCGCGTGGCGGCCCTAATCTCCCTACTCCTGCCACTGTGGCTGTACCCTTGGCGGACGCCACAGTTCTGTCCGCAATTTGTGCCGCTGTTGTGTCGGCAGTGGCTCCCTTGTTATCCTCCGTACCCGGGGAATTGGGGGCGGCCAACTGCTTCTTTTGCGGATAGCATTGCGCAATCTCTTACCCCGCTTCTGTCCTCTGGCGCGACGGGCCCCTGCCTGCCCCGCTCCCGGCGCTGCGGGTCCGGTGGGGGAGCAGGGGAACAATGTCTCTTTTGTCTCCCCAGCCGCGGACGTCGGGTCAGGAATGGAGTCAGTCGGT
Organism: Pseudophryne corroboree; assembly: GCF_028390025.1. Lineage (NCBI taxonomy): Eukaryota > Metazoa > Chordata > Amphibia > Anura > Myobatrachidae > Pseudophryne > Pseudophryne corroboree. Next base: position 197,881,623 of record NC_086448.1, read on the forward strand.
GCATCCACGCGTCGTCCGGTGGCCGTTGGGACGGACGGTGTTCCCTCTCGTGCAGGTGAGTCTTCGTCGGACCCCGACTGGTCCGAGGAGAGCTCGGTTACACCCCGTAGCGGCTTGGGACCGGTTACTCACTCCAGCTTCTCTAGCATAGGCAGCGGTGCGCGTAGGGTTTCCAGCAAGCAGAGCAGGCGCCGGGGCACGGATTCTTCCCTTGCCTTCACGTCCTCGGAAGGTCTGTCCTCCTCAGACGGCGGCTTGCACAGTGTTAAGCGTCGCAGACGGCGCGAGCGTTGGTATTCAACCTCGTCCGCCTCCCAAGTATCGGTGGAGTCGGACACCGTGCATTGCGCTAATACGGCTGTGCAACGTGGGCTCAGGCCCCGGGTCCGGGACCGGATCCGTACGGGTCACTATGTCAATATTTTTGCTCTTACTAGCGACGATCGAAAAGCCTTGCTTTCAGTTAAGAAAAGGGGCAGGGCAGCGATGATGCTTTGCGCTCCTACCCGCATTGAGTTCGATGCATGTTGATCTTTGCGGCGTGTTACCTAGAGACGCGCCCAGACGAACACTTGATCGTTGTGCGATATCACTTCTGCATTCACATGCTGTACCATAAGTCCAAAGGGTCGGCCTGGCGGAGTTACGAGGAGGATTTTTGGTGCAAACAACACGGGCGGCAGATCTATAGCTTCGGTTGCAAAGACGCGGAATTGTGCTCGGAACTGACCCAGGGTTCAGCCGGCACTGAGGAAGGTGGCTCGGCGAGACGATGGGCAAATCGACCTGCCTCTCGTTCTGCTGGCGTTTGCGGCGGTTCAGGGCGTGCAGGGCATGGCAAATGCTTCACTTTTAATAATGCGACTTGGGTGGGTGGTGTCGCTTTCGTCACTCCTATATCAGACGTGGCGGGGCCACGGGATTAAGGGCTGCCCCAGTCCTGTGACCGGGGGTGCTTCCGGCCCACAGACCCGGCAGAGTTGCGCTCCCGCGGCAACCGGCGCTGGCCACAGCCCCCACCCCACTTAGACTTCGGGCGCTTATTCCCTGGCTGTGACGGTACCCGCGGACGGCCAATTCTTACACTCGGGTTTCGCGTCGGGCTTCCCCTTGCCGATACATGGACGGGTGGGTCCCGGGGCGGGTACGAACCTGCGTTCAGCTCGGGAGTTTCCAGACGTGCTCCGCCAGAAGGTGTAGGCTGAGGTGGCGTTAGGGAGAATGATAGGCCCTTTCCGGGAACCTCCCTTGCCAGATTTGGTCTTGTCCCCCGTAGGCATAGTGCCCAAAAAGAACGCGGGCAAATTTTGGCTTATCCAACATCTTTCCTGTCCTCTGGGGTCATCGGTTAATGATGCTATCCCTTATGATCAGTGTAGGGTTGTTTACCTATCCTTTGATTTGGCTATAGACACCATCCGGTCTTTTGGGCCTGGGGCAGTGATGTGTAAATTGGACATCCAGTCAGCGTTCCGTCTCCTTACGCTGCACCCTTCCGCCTTTCGATTTATGGGTTTTAAGCTAGCCGATGGCTATTTCATTGATCGGTGCCTCCCTATGGGCTGTTCTATCTCTTGCGCCTACTTCGAGATATTCAGTTCTTTCCTCCACTGGTGTCTTGAGCAGGCGACGGGCGAACAGGGAATTTCGCACTACTTGGACGATTTTCTTTTATCGGCCCATCAAACTCGGATTGCTGCGTTAACTTGCTGCAGGGGGCACTGTACCTCTTCGCACACTTCGGGGTTCCGGTGGCACCAGAAAAGACGGAGGGTCCCTCCGCATCCTCGGTTTACCTCGGGATTCAGATTGATATGGTCGGTGGTCTATATAGGCTCCTTGCGGACAAGGTGTTGCATTTACACGACGGTATCCTATATGCGCTGGCTGCGGGCAAGCTCACTCTCAAGCAGGCTCAATCCTTATTGGGCCTGGTTAACTTTGCTTGCAAGGTGATCCCCATGGGCAGGGTTTTCTGTAGAAAATTGGAACGGGCTACCGTGGGGGTTAGATGCCCGCATCATTTTCTTAGGTTGTCCCTCGAAATCCGTAGGGATATACGTATTTGGGACGACTTTCTTGTTCGTTTAAACGGCATCTGTATTTGGCAGGAGGCGGTCGTGTCTAGACCATCCCTAGAGCTTTTCACGGACGCCTCTGGCGCTTTCGGGTTCGGAGCTTATTTTGCAGGCCGTTGGTGCGCGTCTCCTTGGCTGCGTGCCTGGCTTAGCAAGGGCCTCACGACGAACATGCTGTTGCTGGAAATATTTCCCATTCTGGTCGCTTTGGACTTGTGGTGCGATACCCTTCGTAACGCACATGTTATCTTCTGGTGCGACATTAACTGGCAAAAATCCACGTCCTTGCCGGTCCTGCGGGTCATTGCACGGATAGTCTAGCTACGCTTGGTGAACAACATTACATTGCGAGCCAAGCATGCCCCGGGCGTGCGTAACGACATTGCGGATGCCCTGTCTCATGGCGATTGGCAGCGGTTTAGGCGCTTGGCTCCGGCAGCTCTAATCCAGGGGAAATTATGTCCTGCTTATGTGTGGCAGGTTATCCACCCGGATTGGAAGAGTTAGCCCACAGGTCGTTGCCCCTACAACTTTTCGGCCTATCGGGCCACCTGGGAGCGGTGGTGTCGCCTCCTGGAGAGAGGCCGGAGTGGTAAGACCTCTCACAACTTACTCTTAGAATGCATCTGGATGTTGTACTCCGACGGGATTTCGCGGGCGTCTGTTAGCAGGGTTCTGGCGGGTATATCATATTTTCTGCAGCTTCCGGGGGAAGTGGATTTTACGAAGTCCTTTTTTTCTCCGGCGGGTGTTGAAAGGTTGGGCTCGGGCGATCCCGCTTTGCCCGCATACTCGCCAGCTGATCATTGGTGCTTTGCGGAGGCGGATTTTCGGATTCCTACGGAGTTTTTGCTCTTCAGGATACGAGGTTCGCCTCTTCATGGCGGCCTTTACGATGGCCTTCCACGGTGTGTTCAGGGTGGGTGAGCTGGTGTCCATCTCTCGGACTTCTGCCTCGCCCATGCTGGCGGCCCACGTCGTCGTGCACCCCGACGGTTTATGGTGTGGGATTCAGAGCTCCAAGACTGACGTAGTCGGCAGGGGGCAGTGGGTTCGAATGGGTCAGCCTCGTGCGCGGGGCATTTGTCCAGTTGCCGCGGCCCAGACTTATTCGTCCGTACGGCCTCTGACGCCCACCGGGTGGCTCGTCCATTGTGACGGTTCCCCATTGACCAGATATCAATTCCGGTCGGTTTTGGGGCGTTGTATTTTATACCTGGGTCTATCTCCGGCCGACTATGGGACTCACTCTTTCTGCATCGGCGCTCCTTCAGCAGCCGCTGTGGCGGGTTGGTCCGAAGTCGAAGTCCGGGCACTGGGTAGGTGGAGGTCTGGTGCAGTCAGACGCTATATCAGGCCTTTTCCTCCCAGTGCGCCCATTTGAGGACTAGCCGCTCGTCGCAGTTGCACTTTGCGATTGCGGGGGCCTTGAGGAATTTTTGTTTTATCGTTGGTATTAATTACGGCTGTTGCCGGCTGACGAAGTTTTGCGTTTTTGCCTCATGTCAAATTGGGCGACCCCCCCCCCCCCCCTTCCCCTCTTAGGGACGCAGGTTAGGTTGACCATTTTCTCCATACCATATTTTGTTTATTAACCTCAGTCACACCCTTCTTTTGCGGGAAGGCGGCTAGATCCGCGCTTTATATGGTTTGTCGGCCATTCCTACGTATGCTGGCTGTCGGTGTCGGCTCACGCTTGCGCAACGATTCAGTTTCCGGAGCTGCAGGCTGTGTGCTGGTTGGGGCGTAGAGGCCTCCGCTGGGCTGGCCTGCGGGATTGGCTGGTCCTGCCTGTGGGTGGCAAGGATCTGGTACGCCGGGTCTTGAGGTCTGTTTAGTGTGTTCTGTTTTCTTTAGTTTGAGTTGTGCTTTGTTTAGTTGAGTTGAGTTTTCGGTTCGGTGGCGGTGGCAGGTTGGTAAACTGGCAGTTGGCCGGTTTCTGAACGGTTATTTTAGTTTAACTTAAGGATTTTATTGTTAGTAAGTTCGGGTGAACTTTTAGGTATTTTTATAGTCTTATTATTAATTTATGGCCACAACCGTACCTGGTAGGGCCCATATGATAGATCATAAACATATGTGGATATCGGGGCCGGAGGCCCAATTTTTACCCCGGAGGGGCGGAGCTTACCTCCGTCCCTACATGCTGTTGGTGGGCAGGGGTAGTGGCAGAAGGTCGACCCCTGTCCTTGGATTTTGGATTTCCGATGTCTGGGATGGAGGCAGGAGGCCAATCCCGGAACATCTGGGGCAGAAGGCCCCTCACACATGTTTTTTATTGCTCGGGATAGAGGCAGGAGGCCGATCCCGGAACATCGGGGGCAGAAGGCTCCCTCACACACATATGTTTATTGCTCTATTTGGTCATATAATTTTGGATCACCCTTATTAAGTTGTTTATCATGCTTAACCATTCTTCTCCCCGCCACGTTAGTTAGAGAGGGAAGTCTGCATTTTTAGTTTTAGTATTAATAGGCCTTCCTCTCAGTTAAAATAAAAAGCTGACCCCTTTCACGCCAATTACAGTTGTTGTGTCTTTATTTACTAAGATAAGTGTGCTTGAGTGGCGTGCGTATGCATCTGACGTGTGAAGTTTAAGACTGTGTAGGTCATATAATATGGCCGTAACAGCATAAACTCACCGGCTGGGCATGTGGCACGCCTCTTAATGCATCACTCTGGCACGGAAGGGGTTACAGTTTTTGTGGGAGGAATGTAAGGAAAACTGGCTGGATGGTGATTGGTTGGATTCTGTATAGTGGCTGGTCTGACATACATATAGTCTTCAGACCCAGGACATCCTGTCTCTTCCAGTTTTTCCGTGACCCACCCTCCCGCCCTGAGGAGTTGAATTTTTGTTGCTACAGTGGGGTTCCTTGTGTCGGCTTTTGGTGGCCGGTTTCTGAACAGTTATTTTAGTTTAACTTAAGGAGTTTATTGTTAGTAAGTTCGGGTGAACTTTTAGGTATTTTTATAGTCTTATTATTAATTTATGGCCACAACCGTACCTGGTGGGGCCCATATGATAGATCATAAACATATGTGGATATCTAGGCCGGAGGCACAATTTTTACCCCGGAGGGGCGGAGCTTACCTCCGTCCCTACATGCTGTTGGTGGGCAGGGGTAGTGGCAGAAGGTCGACCCCTGTCCTTGGATTTTGGATATCCGATGTCTGGGATGGAGGCAGGAGGCCAATCCCGGAACATCTGGGGCAGAAGGTCCCTCACACATGTTTTTTATTGCTCAGGATGGAGGCAGGAGGCCGATCCCGAAACATCGGGGGCAGAAGGCTACCTCACACACATATGTTTATTGCTCTATTTGGTCATATAATTTTGGATCACCCTTATTAAGTTGTTTATCATGCTTAACCGTTCTTCTCCCCGCCACCTTAGTTAGAGAGGGAAGTCTGCATTTTTAGTTTTAGTATTAATAGGCCTTCCTCTCAGTTAAACTAAAAAGCTGACCCCTTTCACGCCAATTACAGTTGTTGTGTCTTTATTTACTAAGATAAGTGTGCTTGAGTGGCGTGCGTATGCATCTGACGTGTGAAGTTTAAGACTGTGTAGGTCATGTAATATGGCCGTAACAGCCCTCACCAGCTGGGCATGCGGCACGCCTCTTAATGCATCACTCTGGCACGGAAGGGGTTACAGTTTTTGTGGGAGGAATGTAAGGAAAACTGGCTGGATGGTGATTGGTTGGATTCTGTATAGTGGCTGGTCTGACATACATATAGTCTTCAGACCCAGGACATCCTGTCTCTTCCAGTTTTTCCGTGACCCACCCTCCCGCCCTGAGGAGTTGAATTTTTGTTGCTACAGTGGGGTTCCTTGTGTCGGCTTTTGGTAGCCGGTTTCTGAACGGTTATTTTAGTTTAACTTAAGGAGTTTATTGTTAGTAAGTTCGGGTGAACTTTTAGGTATTTTTATAGTCTTATTATTAATTTATGGCCACAACCGTACCTGGTGGGGCCCATATGATAGATCATAAACATATGTGGATATCGGGGCCGGAGGCACAATTTTTACCCCGGAGGGGCGGAGCTTACCTCCGTCCCTACATGCTGTTGGTGGGCAGGGGTAGTGGCAGAAGGTCGACCCCTGTCCTTGGATTTTGGATATCCGATGTCTGGGATGGAGGCAGGAGGCCAATCCCGGAACATCTGGGGCAGAAGGCCCCTCAAACATGTTTTTTATTGCTCGGGATGGAGGCAGGAGGCCGATCCCGGAACATCGGGGGCAGAAGGCTCCCTCACACACATATGTTTATTGCTCTATTTGGTCATATAATTTTGGATCACCCTTATTAAGTTGTTTATCATGCTTAACCGTTCTTCTCCCCGCCACCTTAGTTAGAGAGGGAAGTCTGCATTTTTAGTTTTAGTATTAATAGGCCTTCCTCTCAGTTAAACTAAAAAGCTGACCCCTTTCACGCCAATTACAGTTGTTGTGTCTTTATTTACTAAGGTAAGTGTGCTTGAGTGGCGTGCGTATGCATCTGACGTGTGAAGTTTAAGACTGTGTAGGTCATGTAATATGGCCGTAACAGCATAAACTCACCGGCTGGGCATGCGGCACGCCTCTTAATGCATCACTCTGGCACGGAAGGGGTTACAGTTTTTGTGGGAGGAATGTAAGGAAAACTGGCTGGATGGTGATTGGTTGGATTCTGTATAGTGGCTGGTCTGACATACATATAGTCTTCAGACCCAGGACATCCTGTCTCTTCCAGTTTTTCCGTGACCCACCCTCCCGCCCTGAGGAGTTGAATTTTTGTTACTACAGTGGGGTTCCTAGTGTCGGCTTTTGGTGGCCGGTTTCTGAACGGTTATTTTAGTTTAACTTAAGGAGTTTATTGTTAGTAAGTTCGGGTGAACTTTTAGGTATTTTTATAGTCTTATTATTAATTTATGGCCACAACCGTACCTGGTGGGGCCCATATGATAGATCATAAACATATGTGGACATCGGGGCCGGAGGCACAATTTTTACCCCGGAGGGGCGGAGCTTACCTCTGTCCCTACATGCTGTTGGTGGGCAGGGGTAGTGGCAGAAGGTCGACCCCTGTCCTTGGATTTGGGATATCCTATGTCTGGGATGGAGGCAGGAGGCCAATCCCGGAACATCTGGGGCAGAAGACCCCTCACACATGTTTTTTATTGCTCGGGATAGAGGCAGGAGGCCGATCCCGGAACATCGGGGGCAGAAGGCTCCCTCACACACATATGTTTATTGCTCTATTTGGTCATATAATTTTGGATCACCCTTATTAAGTTGTTTATCATACTTAACCGTTCTTCTCCCCGCCACCTTAGTTAGAGAGGGAAGTCTGCATTTTTAGTTTTAGTATTAATAGGCCTTCCTCTCAGTTAAACTAAAAAGCTGACCCCTTTCACGCCAATTACAGTTGTTGTGTCTTTATTTACTAAGGTAAGTGTGCTTGAGTGGCGTGCGTATGCATCTGACGTGTGAAGTTTATGGTTTCTCTTATCACTTCAGGCATACAATCCGGGAATTTCCCTGCTCAGACCCGGGAGTTTCATCTTTGTAAAATCCTGGGTTTTTGCTCGAGACCCGCTTTCACACTACACCTGAAACCTGGGAAATTCCCAGGTCATCCCTTTTCAGACATAAGCCTGGTCTGCCCTGGCATTCTACAAGCCAGGGCTGCCAGGCTGCTGTCACACACACACATACATGTCATACAGGGAGCAGTATGAGTGACCGCCGTACGGGATGCCGAAAGTCATTATACCGACATCGGCATCCTGAGCGATGGAATGCTGGCAGGGTGGCGAGCGCAACTAAGCCCCTCGCTGCGCTTACCACTCTGCGGGCTTGGTTTAATACAGGGCTCGGTTTAATACAGGGATGGATTAAGCCTTCGGGGAGGGGGGGAAGGCTGTGGTACCTAAGACAGGAAGGTCCACATGCCTCTGCAGCAGCCTCAGACCATGGCCTCCAATGTGAGTGATTTAGCGTCTGTGTACACAACTACTTTCAGTTACACTCCTGTGTCACTCCTAAAACACACCTATACTACAGTACATCTGCATCTGATTAGCCAACCCCCTGTAACTGACCAGGAGTGCCCAACATATATCAAATACACTTCTTTGTGCGTCTGAATCTGTACTGCGATTCTGTATAAACATTATAGGAACGTATGCGTTGTGCAACTCAGATGCATGCCAAGATGAAAAACATTGTACAATAATAAACTAAAACACATTGACCACTGCAGGAAAAAAAAACACAGTATCTATTACAGGAAAACAATAAAACACCTTAGCCCCACAGGGGAAAAAAACAAAGGCATTGGTACCTACAGGAAGAAAAAAAATCAGCCCCCACAGGGAAAAAAGTATGTCCCTGGGGCCAATGGGGGGTAGGGGAGGGTGCAGATTATTTGCCCGGGGCTGGAGTGCAGGGTGGGTAGTGTATGTTGCCGAGGAGGGGGCATTGGGTAGGGTTGTCCATGTCTGGGCCGGGTGTGTGTGTGGGGTGGGTAGATTATGTCCCTGGGGCTGAGGGGTGGGATGTGATGTTTATGTCCCAGGAGCCGAATGGTAGGGTCAGTGGCGTAACTAGGCATTTTAGCGCTGTGTGCAAGAAACGACATTGGCGCCCCCACCTAAGATAGGGGCAGTGCGCGCCGTAGGCGCGTGAAAAATATATAGGGGCGTGGCATGTAGAGCCCCTTTTATACATTACAGCAGACAGCATCCCCCTTTTTACACATTACAGCAGACAGTCCCCCTTTTTACACATTGCGGCAGCCAGTCCCCCTTTTTACACATTGCGGCAGCCAGTCCCCCTTTTTACACATTGCGGCAGCCAGTCCCCCTTTTTACACATTACGGCAGGCAGTCCCCCTTTTTACACATTGCGGCAGCCAGTCCCCCTTTTTACACATTGCGGCAGCCAGTCCCCATTTCTCTGACGTGTAAAAAGGGGGCCTGGCTGCCATAATGTGTAAATAGGGGGCCTGGCTGCCGCAATGTGTAAAAAGGGGGACTGGCTGCCGCAATGTGTAAAAAATAAGAATTTACTTACCGATAATTCTATTTCTCGTAGTCCGTAGTGGATGCTGGGAACTCCGTAAGGACCATGGGGAATAGCGGCTCCGCAGGAGACTGGGCACAAAAGTAAAGCTTTAGGACTACCTGGTGTGCACTGGCCCCTCCCCCTATGACCCTCCTCCAAGCCTCAGTTAGATTTTTGTGCCCGGCCGAGAAGGGTGCACACTAGGGGCTCTCCTGAGCTTCTTAGTGAAAGTTTAGTTTTAGGTTTTTTATTTTCAGTGAGACCTGCTGGCAACAGGCTCACTGCATCGAGGGACTAAGGGGAGAAGAAGCGAACCTGCCTGCTTGCAGCCAGCTTGGGCTTCTTGGCTACTGGACACCATTAGCTCCAGAGGGACCGAACACAGGCCCAGCCTCGGAGTCCAGTCCCAGAGCCGCGCCGCCGGCCCCCTTACAGAGCCAGAAGCAAGAAGAGGCCCGGAAAATCGGCGGCAGAAGACATCAGTCTTCACCAAGGTAGCGCACAGCACTGCAGCTGTGCGCCATTGCTCCTCATACACACCTCACACTGCAGTCACTGAGGGTGGGGGGGGGGGGGGGGGCGCCCTGAGTAGCAATAAAAACACCTTGGCTGGCAAACATACATCACATATAACCCCCAGGGCTATATGGATGTATTTTAACCCCTGCCAGAATCCATAAAAATGCGGGAGAAAAGTCGTCGAAAAAGGGGCGGAGCCTATCTCCTCAGCACACTGGCGCCATTTTCTCTCACAGCTCCGTTGGAGGGAAGCTCCCTGGCTCTCCCCTGCAGTTACTACACTACAGAAAGGGGTTAAAAAGAGAGGGGGGCACTAATTAGGCGCAGTATTAATAAAACAGCAGCTATAAGGGGAAAAACACTTCTATAAGGTTATCCCTGTATATATATATAGCGCTCTGGTGTGTGCTGGCATACTCTCCCTCTGTCTCCCCAAAGGGCTAGTGGGGTCCTGTCCTCTATCAGAGCATTCCCTGTGTGTGTGCTGTGTGTTGGTACGATTGTGTCGACATGTATGAGGAGGAAAATGGTGTGGAGGCGGAGCAATTGCCTGTAATGGAGATGTCACCCCCTAGGGAGTCGACACCTGAGTGGCTGAGCTTATGGAAGGAATTACGTGACAGTGTCAGCTCTTTACAAAAGATTGATGACATGAGACAGCCGGCTACTCAGCCTGTGCCTGTCCAGGTGTCTCAAAAGCCATCAGGGGCTCTAAAACGCCCGTTACCTCAGATGGCAGATACAGACGCCGACACGGATACTGACTCCAGTGTCGACGATTAAGAGACGAATGTGACTTCCAGTAGGGCCACACGTTACATGATTGAGGCTATGGAAAATGTTTTACATATTTCTGATAATACCAGTACCACTAAAAAGGGTATTATGTTGGGTGAGAAAAAACTGCCTGTAGTTTTTCCTGCATCTGAGGAATTAAATGAAGTGTGTGATGATGCGTGGGTTTCCCCCGATAAAAACTGTTAATTCCTAAAAAGTTATTAGCATCATACCCCTTCCCACCAGAGGATAGGGCACGTTGGGAAACACCCCCTAGGGTGGATAAAGCGTTCACACGCTTGTCTAAACAGGTGGCACTACCGTCCCCGGATACGGCCGCCCTTAAGGAACCTGCTGACAGAAAGCAGGAAAATATCCTAAAAATGTATATACACTCACACGGGTGTGATACTGCGACCAGCAATCGCCTCAGCCTGGATGTGCAGTGCTGGGGTGGCTTGGTCGGATTCCCTGACTGACAATATTGATACCCTAGATAGGGACAGTATATTACTGACTATAGAGCATTTAAAAGATGCATTTCTATATATGCGTGATGCACAGAGGGATATTTGCCGACTGGCATCAAGAATAAGTGCGCTGTCCATTTCTGCCAGAAGAGGGTTATGGACAAGACAGTGGTCAGGTGATGCTGATTCCAAAAGGCATATGGAAGTATCGCCTTATAAAAGGGAGGAGTTATTTGGGGTAGGTCTAACAGACCTGGTGGCCACGGCAACGGCTGGGAAATCCACATTTTTACCCCAGGTAGCCTCTCAACATAAGAAGACGCCGTATTATCAGGCGCAGTCCTTTAGGCCCCATAAGGGCAAGCGGGCAAAAGACTCCTCATTTCTGCCCCGTGGCAGAGGGAGAGGAAAAAGACTGCAGCAAACAGCCAGTTCCCAGGAACAGAAGCCCTCTCCCGTTTCTGCCAAGTCCTCAGCATGACGCTGGGGCTTTGCAAGCGGACTCAGGCACGGTGGGGGCCCGTCTCAAAAATTTCAGCGCGCAGTGGGCTCACTCACAGGTGGACCCCTGGATCCTTCAGGTGGTATCTCAGGGGTACAAATTGGAATTCGAGACGTCTCCCCTTCGCCGTTTCCTAAAGTCTGCTTTACCGACGTCTCCCTCCGACAGGGAGGCGGTATTGGAAGCCATTCACAAGCTGTATTCCCAGCAGGTGATAATCAAGGTACCCCTCCTACAACAGGGAAAGGGGTATTATTCCACGCTGTTTGTGGTACCGAAGCCGGACGGCTCGGTGAGACCTATTTTAAATCTGAAATCCTGGAACACTTACATACAAAGGTTCAAATTCAAGATGGAGTCACTCAGAGCGGTGATTGCGAACCTGGAAGAAGGGGATTATATGGTGTCTCTGGACATCAAGGATGCTTATCTCCATGTCCCAATTTACCCTTCTCATCAAGGGTACCTCAGGTTTGTGGTACAGAACTGTCACTATCAGTTTCAGACGCTGCCGTTTGGTTTGTCCACGGCACCCCGGGTCTTTACCAAAGTAATGGCCGAAATGATGATACTCCTTCGAAGGAAGGGAGTTTTAGTTATCCCTTACTTGGACGATCTCCTGATAAGGGCAAGATCCAGGGAACAGTTGGTAGTCGGGGTAGCACTATCTCAAGGAGTGTTGCGGCAGCACGGTTGGATTCTCAATATTCCAAAATCGCAGCTGATCCCGACGACACAAATGGTCCGGATCGCATCTTCAGATGCATCATCGGATAACCCTGTCACCAAAGACAAGGGTGTCTCTCCTGTGGTGGTTGCAGAGTGCTCATCTTCTAGAGGGCCGCAGATTCGGCATTCAGGACTGGGTCCTGGTGACCACGGATGCCAGCCTGCGAGGCTGGGGAGCAGTCACACAGGGAAGAAATTTCCAGGGCTTGTGGTCAAGCCTGGAGACATCACTTCACATAAATATTTTGGAGCTAAGGGCCATTTACAATGCCCTAAGCCAAGCAAGACCTCTGCTTCAAGGTCAGCCGGTGCTGATCCAGTCGGACAACATCACGGCAGTCGCCCACGTAAACAGACAGGGCGGCACAAGAAGCAGGAGGGCAATGGCAGAAGCTGCAAGGATTTTTCGCTGGGCGGAAAATCATGTGATAGCATTGTCAGCAGTGTTCATTCCGGGAGTGGACAACTGGGAAGCAGACTTCCTCAGCAGGCACGACCTCCACCCGGGAGAGTGGAGACTTCACCCAGAAGTCTTCCACATGATTGTAAACCGTTGGGAAAAACCAAAGGTGGACATGATGGCGTCTCGCCTAAACAAAAAATTGGACAGGTATTGCGCCAGGTCAAGGGACTCTCAGGCAATAGCTGTGGACGCTCTGGTAACACCGTGGGTGTACCAGTCAGTGTATGTGTTCCCTCCTCTTCCTCTCATACCAAAAGTACTGAGAATTATAAGACGGAGGGGAGTAAGAACTATACTCGTGGCTCCGGATTGGCCAAGAAGGACTTGGTACCCGGAACTTCAAGAGATGCTCACGGAGGACCCGTGGCCTCTACCTCTAAGAAGGGACCTGCTCCAGCAAGGACCCTGTCTATTCCAAGACTTACCGCGGCTGCGTTTGACGGCAGGGCGGTTGAACGCCGGATCCTGAAGGAAAAAGGCATTCCGGATGAAGTCATCCCTACCCTGATCAAGCCAGGAAGGATGTAACCGCAAAGCATTATCACCGCATTTGACGAAAATATGTTGCGTGGTGCGAGGCCAGTAAGGCCCCGATGGAGGAATTTCAACTAGGTCGATTCCTGCATTTCCTGTAAACAGGAGTGTCTATGGGCCTAAAATTGGGGTCCATTAAGGTTCAAATTTCGGCCCTATTAATTTTCTTCCAGAAAGAACTAGCTTCAGTTCCTGAAGTTCAGATGTTTGTAAAAGGGGTACTGCATATACAGCCTCCTTTTGTGCCTCCAGTGGCACCTTGGGATCTCAATGTAGTTTTGGGGTTCCTAAAGTCACATTGGTTTGAACCACTTGAATCTGTGGAGTTAAAATATCTCACATGGAAAGTGGTCATGTTGTTGGCCCTGGCCTCGGCCAGGCGCGTGTCAGAATTGGCGGGCTTTATCCTGTAAAAGCCCTTATCTGATCTTCCATTCAGACAGGGCGGAATTGAGGACTCGTCCTCATTTTCTCCCTAAGGTGGTTTCAGTGTTTCATCTGAACCAACCTATTGTGGTACCTGCGGCTACTAGGGACTTGGAGGACTCCAAGTTGTTGGACGTAGTCAGGGCCTTGAAAATATATGTTTCCAGGACGGCTGGAGTCAGAAAATCTGACTCGCTGTTTATCCTGTATGCACCCAACAAGCTGGGTGCTCCTGCTTCTAAGCAGACTAATGCTCGTTGGATTTGTAATACAATTCAGCTTGCACATTCTGTGGCAGGCCTGCCACAGCCAAAATCTGTAAAAGCCCATTCCACAAGGAAGGTGGGCTCATCTTGGGCGGCTGCCCGAGGGGTCTCGGCTTTACAACTTTGCCGAGCAGCTACTTGGTCAGGGGAAAACACGTTTGCTAAATTCTACAAATTTGATACCCTGGCTGAGGAGGACCTGGAGTTCTCTCATTCGGTGCTGCAGAGTCATCCGCACTCTCCCGCCCGTTTGGGAGCTTTGGTATAATCCCCATGGTCCTTACGGAGTTCCCAGCATCCACTAGGACGTCAGAGAAAATAAGAATTTACTTACCGATAATTCTATTTCTCGTAGTCCGTAGTGGATGCTGGGCGCCCATCCCAAGTGCGGATTGTCTGCAATACTTGTACATAGTTATTGTTAACTAAATCGGGTTATTGTTGTGAGCCATCTATCCAGAGGCTCCTCTGTTATCATGCTGTTAACTGGGTTCAGATCACAAGTTGTACGGTGTGATTGGTGTGGCTGGTATGAGTCTTACCCGGGATTCATAAATCCTTCCTTATTGTGTACGCTCGTCCGGGCACAGTATCCTAACTGAGGCTTGGAGGAGGGTCATAGGGGGAGGGGCCAGTGCACACCAGGTAGTCCTAAAGCTTTACTTTTGTGCCCAGTCTCCTTCGGAGCCGCTATTCCCCATGGTCCTTACGGAGTTCCCAGCATCCACTACGGACTACGAGAAATAGAATTATCGGTAAGTAAATTCTTATTTTTTACACATTGCGGCAGCCAGTCCCCCTTTTTACACATTGCGGCAGCCAGGCCCCCTATTTACACATTATGGCAGCCAGGCCCCCTTTTTACACATTATGGCAGCCAGGCCCCCTTTTTACACATTACGGCAGCCAGTCCCCCTTTTTACACATTGCGGCAGCCAGGCCCTCTTTTTACACATTATGGCAGACGGTGTCCCCCTGAGAGAGAGAGAGAGAGAGAGAGAGAGAGAGAGAGAGACATACTTACCATCTACCCGCTGACAGGCTCCTCGTGCAGCTCCCTCGGTGCAGGCAGGTGAGAAGGAGGAGGAGGGAGGGGGACTGGAGCCGCAGCAGCGCTATTTCATTAGTAGTAAGCGCCGCTGCAGCAGCCCCCTCTCCTTCCGTATTGGCTGCCCGGCGCTGCTGTGTATGCTGGGATGGAGGAACCGCATCCCAGCATCCACAGGAGCGCCGGGCAGCCAATATGGAAGGAGAGGGGGCTGCTGCAACGGCGCTTACTACCAATGAAATAGCGCTGCTGCGGCTCCAGTCCCCCTCCCTCCTCCTCCGCTGCCCGGCGCTGTAGCTCTCTTCCCCAGTGCGGCGACGGCGCACGACGCAGACTTCAGAGGCGGCATGTAATGAGTCAATTTGACTCATTACATGCCGCTGGCCGTGCGCCCTCAGGGCAACTGCGCTGTGTGCCATGCCCACTTGGCACACACGTAGTTACGGCCCTGGGTAGGGTGGGGTGTGTATGTGCCTGGGCAACGGGAAGTAGGGTAGATAGTGTATGTTCATGGTGCAAGGCGGTGGGTAGGACAGGCAATGTACTGTAGGTCCGTTTGTTCAGAGGGCAATGTGTAAATGTTGTAAACAGTGAATGTGTACTACTATAAAGCATAGAGAGGTGAATCGCGGTATAATGTAAATGCTGTATACAGAGTGTATAGTAAATGGTGTATACAGTGGGCTCTGTTTAACCACTTAACTGACGATTTATGTCGCAGAAAACCGCTCCGAAATTGTCGTTTTTTTCTTCTTCATGAATTAGGTGAAGAACATCAATGTAACCCTATCCCAAATAATTTTAGTTAAAAAAAAATAATTTTTTTTATTTTTTATTTTTATTTTGTAAATATTTTTTTCAAACATCGAAACATCGTCGGGAACATCGCGACCATCAGAACATCGCGACTATTGCGGCTTTCATTTTGAAAGCCGGGACAGCCTGCAGGTATGCAGGGGGGGTCTGGGGGTGGCTTGGGAGGGTTCATTTACTGACTAGAAAAAGAGGTCGCACTGACACCCTCTAATTTAATTTAGATTTTATTGTATATGGATATATGTCCTTTCTCCTTTAATTTCATTGATATGTATATATAGATACTTATATAAGGGAGGTGCTCCTGGGAATGGCGTAACGTACAAAACAAGACAGAAAAAGTATTCCCCGTTATGGGCACACACGGACTTATATCAATAACTAATGGTCAAATACCCTTACGATAGATGACCAATGATATTAAAATTTAACTTTTATTATTCTCATTAAAACATAAGCGAAATATTGTGCACGTGTATTAGTTTGTGTGAAAAATATAATAAAGTGAATTAAAAAGCTTTGCCACTGTGTTTAATTCCTTATTCACTGACTTGAATAGTCTTGAACAATGTTACAATATTTGTTGCAATCTTCAGCTGTTAAGCATATTTAATTGATACTTTTGTATATCAAGGTTAGTAACTCCTATGAATAGTTTGATTGTACCACCACTATCCTTGTCGGGTAATGTGCTTGCAGTGTGCGCATCACTGACTCATAATGCACCCTTTATTATGGATAGTTTTATGGTGGACCTTATGGTTCCGGTATGAATGGTCGACCATGTTATGGTCGACAGTCATTAGGTCGACCACTATTGGTCGACATTGACATGGTCGACATGGACACATGGTCGGCACATGAAAATGGTCGACACATGAAAGGTCGACATGAGTTTTTTAACTTTTTTGGTGTCGTTTTTTGCGTAAAGTGACTGGGAACCCCAATTAGTGCACCGCGTCCCCTCGCATGGCTCGCTTCGCTCGCCATGCTTCGGGCATGGTGCCTTCGCTCCGCTACCGCTTCGCTCGGCACAGATTACCGTTCCAATCGTAGTCCACGTGGATCGTAAAGTATGGAGAAGTTCCCCAAAAGAAAAAAAAGTAAAAAAACTCATGTCGACCTTTTCATGTGTCGACCTTTCATGTGTCGACCATTTTCATGTATCGACCATGTGTCCATGTCGACCATGTCAATGTCGACCAATAGTGGTCGACCTAATGACTGTCGACCATAACATGGTCGACCATGTGAACGGATACCGGACCTTATAGCTTAACTATAGTGCCTTTTAGTATCCAACGACAATAATTATTTCAGGAAGGGTCACTGATGTGTTTCTCTTGCTTACATCAGTACAATGTCACTGTGTAATGGAGTGTGTGTGACAGAGATTGTTCACGCTTATTATTACAGGTTACCCCAACTTTCTGTCCAGCCAATATATAATCTACAGAAGGATTTAAATAAATCACACTGTGTCTATGCACTCTATGTATAATATGTAAACAGATCACAGTGTTGTATTAAATATAGCACTAAGCTGTGCTTTATCACGGTATAATCATATGTGAGTTTTATTCTTTGCATACACTGATCGTCTGCAATAATTCACATATATTCAAATTAAGAGAAAATTCAGCATCGAAATGCAGACACAGTGTGATATGGACCAATCTATACCCCCGCACACATATCTGTCTGTGCGCTGTGGTTTATATCTCCACAGTATGACCACCCTGTATCTCCTTATCGTGTCCGTTTAAGGACACAACTCTGATGCCCTATGCCCTATGGTATACAATGATAGCGATAGCTTCAGGGAGCGTCACCAATATATTCTTTAATTTAGATCAGCACAGTGTTACTGTATGGTGGAGAGTGTGTGATGAAAATTATTCTCACTTGTTATCATAAATTGTACACAATTTTCAGTCCAACAGATATGTGGTTCACATCGGAGCTTAATTAATTCACATTAAGGCGATAGGATCTGTATGTTTATTAGTTGGTCTATGGAGTTTTAGTAAATCACAATGCTCTTATTTAATATTGTACTGACGTGTGCTTAATATTTTATTGGTGCTATATCACCATTGTGTTTCACATATCAGACGTAGTGTTTACAATGTAATTGCCTGTAGCTTCTATTTCATAAGTACACAAGTCATCAGTAATAATTCACATATAGTCAGAAAGTACAGCATCAAATGCTGGCATAATGTGATGGAGGCTGACTTATATCCCCACACACGTGGCTGCCAACACACTAAAGTTATATCTCCACAGTGTGACTATTCTATGTTTCCCAGAGGTTGCTGCTCACATACGGCGGTGTCCGCTAAGGGACCCTTCACACGTGTGTGTCGTCTCCTATGGAGGCTAGGGCTATCTCTATCCATGCCTCCCCTCCGCCGCGTGTCTCAGCGTGAAGCCGCTGGTCGCGGCTCCCGTCTGGGAGACCACCCGCGTGGCTTGTTCACTGATTGTAATAATGCCGTCTCCGGCTGTGAAATCAGTGACACCTGCAGCGGCTCCGATATGGCTTGCACCTCGGCACTTGGATCGGTACGACACTAGATTGCATGCAACACAGTTAAATAAATTACACAGTGGCTAGGCTATTAAAATGAACGATCTGCGCCCGATCTCCTCCTAACGAGGAGGGGGCACCCGGAGGGTTCATTTACTCTCCCCAGCGGCTGCCATTGTCTGCAGGCGCTGGAGGGGGGGGGGGGGGGGGGGGAACCTGCCGTGCTGACCGATCAGCAGTGATTGGCAGCACGGCAGACACAGGGGGAGAGTGCAGGGAGGCAGAGGGACCTCTGACAGCAGCAGCGGAGGGAAGTTTATCTTCCCTGCCGCTGCTAACACTCTATCTGACTGGTCGCATCCTGTGCGACCAGGTCAGATAGAGCCCTTGCAACCATGATCTGATGCAACCATGCCAGGCAAGTGGTTAAGGGACACACTGGTAACTGGGATATATAAATAGTACAGGTGGAGCTATTGTTAGGGGGCACCCTGGATCCATGTAGCGGCAGTGAGGAGAGAGCGATACCTATTAGAGGTGTATAATACTGTCTCCTTGAGTGATGATTTTGATCTCTACTCCCATGGCTGAGTGTGACTTGCTGCTGCACCGTGGCCGCTGCCTCTTATCTCTCCAAAGCTAAGTCCCGGCTCTGGGTGCTGCTGCTGCTGCTCATGAGTGTGAGTTGATGACACTCTCCCAGGCTAAGTCCCAGCTTTGGGCACTGCTGCTGTCAATCAGGAGTGTGAGCTGATGCCACTCTCCCAGGCTAAGTTCCTGGCTGCTGCCACTCACCTTACCCCTCAGTCCTCCTGCTGTAGTGCAGAGTAAAAAAATACTAAAACTTCTGCATCCTGCTGATTACTTCAGCAGCACAGAGAATTCACGGGAGAATGGGCAGCAACAGCAGCCAGAGCTGGGTTAGATCAGCTCCGGCCAGGGGGCCCTCTGAGATAGGGGTGCCCGGTGGTACTTACCGGCTCTGGGTTAATAGATTGGCTTTCACATGTCCTTGTTGAGGAACTGTTTTACTGAGAAGGACTTTAAAAGAAGATAGGAGTCTTTGGGGGTCATTCCGAGTTGATCGCTCGCTAGCTTCTTTTTGCAGCCGTGCGAACGCATAGTCGCCGCCCACTGGGGAGTGTATATTTGCTGTGGAAGGGTGCGATCGCATGTGCAGCCGAGCGGTACAAAAATAGTTGGTGCAGTTTCTGAGTAGCTAAGAACTTACTCAGCCCTTGCGATCACTTCAGCCTGTCCGGTCCCGGAATTGACGTCAGACACCTGCCCTGCAAACGATTGGACACGCCTGTGTTTTCCAAAGACCCCAGAAAACGGTCAGTTGATACCCATAAACGCCTTCTTCCTGTCAATCTCTTTGCGATAAGCTGTGCGAATGGATTCTTTGTTAAGGGGCTAATTCAGTAAGGATCGTAAAAAGTACAAATTAGCAAAAATTGTGATCAATTGCAAAATTGCAAAAGCATGCCCAAACGGAAAATCTGCAATGCTAATTTAATGTTACAAAAAAAGGTGGACTTGTCAAATTTGCAAATTTTGCGATTAGATTAGATTTAAAAATCCGCAATTTTTGCCAAAAAACGTACACTTAGTCGCATTTTTTGCGTAAAGGTTTCTGATGTCACAATTTATCAGCCACACATAACATTGAGCCAACCGTGCCTACTGACAGGGGGGGTAATTCCAAGTTGATCGCAGCAGGATTTTTGATAGCAATTTGGCAAAACCATGTGCACTGCAGGGGAGGCAGATATAACGTGCAGATATAACGTGCAGAAAGAGTTAGATTTGGGTGGGTTATTTTATTTCTGTGCAGGGTAAATACTGGCTGCTTTATTTTTACACTGCAAATTAGATTGCAGATTGAACACACCCTAACTCTCTCTGCACATGTTATATCTGCCTCCCCTACAGTGCACATGGTTTTGCCCAATTGCTAACAAAAATCCTGCTGCGATCAACTTGGAATTACCTCCTGGATGCGTCAAACAACAAGACAAGCTACTTCTGCTGGTGAATCCACAAACACAGGTGGAAAAAGGGGAAAAAAATATATATTTTTTAATGTTGAAAGTTTACATACATGACATATTAATGTTTCTTTGTTATTGTTAACATTTCTTATGTTATTGTTTAATGTGTAAATATAAAAAAAAAAGTGGTGCATAATTAAAATGTCCACAAAATCACAATTATTGTGGTGATGTTATTGAACATATGGTTCTTTGTCAAGGGGGAAGAAAGAAAGAAAAAAAACTTACACATGTATGTGGGTATGATTTTTGAAGATAATAATTGTTTGTTGATTTAAATCATAATAAAAACTCAGCTTTTACACAAAAAGCCATTAACCAAACAAAAAATAAAAAAAACTTGCTTGTAAATGTTATTGTACGTTTGTAGTAAAACAAGTGTGTTCTTGACAAACCTGCATTGTTATTAACTTAATGAATTATTAAGTTACTACTAACATATTTTAGAGTAATACTGTACATGTGTTAAATAGTTTAAAGCTCCCATACATGTAGAGATGTGCGACGGGCACTTTTCGTGTTTTATGTTTTGGTTTTGGTTCTAATTTCATTTTCGTGTTTTGGTTTTGGCTTGGTTTTTCCAAAACCACCCTTTCGTGTTTTGGTTTTGGATCTGGATGATTTTTAGAAAACCCCCCCCCATAAAAACAGCTAAAATCACAGAACTTGGGGGTAATTTTACTCCTACAGTATTATTAACCTCAATAACAATCATTTCCACTCATTTCCAGTCTATTCTGAACACCTCACAATATTGTTTTTAGGCCTAAAAGTTGCACCGAGGTGGCTGTATGACTAAGCTAAGCGACACAAGTGTGCAGCACAAACACCTGGCCCATCTAGGAGTGGCACTGCAGTTGCAGACAAGATGGTACTATCAAAAACTAGTCCCTAAACAGCACATGATGCAAAGAGGAAAAAGAGGTGCAATGAGGTAGCTGTATGACTAAGCTAAGCCACACAAGTGTGCGGCACAAACGCCTGGCCCATCTAGGAGTGGCACTGCAGTGGCAGACAGGATGGCAGATTTAAAAATAGGCCCCAAATAGCACATGATGGAAAGAAGAAAAAGAGGTGCAATGAGGTAGCTGGATGGCCAAGCTAAGCGACACGAGTATGCAGCACAAATACCTGGCCCATCTAGGAGTGGCACTGCAGTTACAGACAGACAGACACTTAAAAAAACTAGTCCCCAAACAGCACATGATGCAAAGAAGAAAAAGAGGTGCAAGATGGAATTGTCCTTGGGCCCTCACACCCACCCTTATGTTGTATAAACAGGACATGCATACTTTAACAAACCAATCATTTCAGCGACAGGGTCTGCTACACGACTGTGGCTGAAATGACTGGTTTGTTTAGGCCCCCACCACAAAAGAAGCAATAAATCTCTCCTTGCACAAACTGGCTCCACAGAGTCAAGATGTCCACCTCATTATCATCCTCCGATTCCTCACCCCTTTCACCGTGTACATCCTCCTCACTGAGTATTACTTCGTCCCCACTGGAATCCACCATCACAGGTTCCTGTGTACTTTCTGGAGGTAATTGCTGGTAAAGGTCTTCCCAGAAGACTTTATAATTCATTTTGATGAACGTCATCTTCTCCACATTTTGTGGAAGTAACCTCCTACGCCGATCGCTGACAAGGTTACCGGCTGCACTAAACACTCTTTTTGGAGTACACACTGGAGAAGGGGGGGGGGGGGGGACTTAGGTAAAATAAAGCCAGTTTGTGCAAGGGCCTCCAAATTGCCTCTTTTTCCTGCCAGTATACGTATGGACTGTCTGACATGCTGTCACTCATATAATCCTCAACCATTCTTTCAATGGTAACAGAATCATATGCAGTGACAGTAGACATGTCAGTAATCGTTGGCAGGTCCTTCAGTCTGGACCAGATGTCAGCTTTCGCTCCTGACTGCCCTGCATCACCGTTAGCGGGTGGGATAGGAAATGTTATCCTTTTCCTTGCAGCCCCAGTGGTGAGAGAAATTGAAGGAGGAGCTGTTTACGGGTCACGTTCCGCTTGAGTTGACAATTTACTAACCAGCAGGTCTTTGCACCTCTGCAGACTTGTGTCTGCTGGAAAGAGAGATACAATTTAGGCTTTAAACCTAGGATCGAGCACGGTGGCCAAAATGTAGTGCTCTGATTTCAACAGATTGACCACCCTTGAATCCTGGCAAAGTGAATGAAGGGCTCCATCCACAAGTCCCACATACTTTGCGGAATCGCTCCCTCTTAGCTCCTCCTTCAATTTATCCAGCTGCTTCTGCAAAAGCCTGATGAGGGGAATGACCTGACTCAAGCTGGCAGTGTCTGAACTGACTTCATGTGTGGCAAGTTCGAAGGGTTAGAGAACCTTGCACAAGACTGAAATCATTCTCCACTGCGCTTGAGTCAGGTGCACTACCCCCCCTTTGCCTATATCGTAGGTGGATGTATAAGCTTGAATGGCCTTTTGCTGCTCCTCCATCCTCTAAAGCATATAGAGTGTTGAATTCCACCTCGTTACACCTCTTGTTTCAGTTGATGGCGGGCAGGTTCAGGAGTGTTTGCTGGTGCTCCAGTCTTTGGCACGTGATGGCAGAATGCCGAAAGTGGCCCACAATTTTTTCGGGCCACCGACAGCATCTCCTGCACACCCCTCTCATTTTTCTAAAAATTCTGCACCACCAAATTAATTGTATGTGCAAAACATGGGACGTGCTGGAATTTGCCCAGTTGTAATGCACGCACAATATTGGTGGCATTGTCCGATATCACAAATCCCCAGGAGAGTCCAATTGGGGTAAACCATTCTGCGATGATGTTCCTCAGTTTCCGTAAGAGGTTGTCAGCTGTGTGCCTCTTATGGAAAGCAGTGATACATAGTGTAGCCTGCCTAGGAATGAGTTGGTGTTTGCAAGATGCTGCTACTGGTGCCGCTGCGGGAGGCCATACATCTACCCAGTGGGCTGTTACAGTCATATAGTCCTTAGTCTGCCCTGTTCCACTTGTCCACATGTCCGTGGTTAAGTGGACACTGGATACAACTGCATTTTTTAGGACACTGGTTACTCTTTTTCTGACGTCTGAGTACATTCTCTGTATCGCCTGCCTAGAGAAGTGGAACCTTGATGGGATTTGATACTGGGGACACAGTACCTCAAACAAATCTTTAAGTGACTCTAAACTAATGGTGGATACCGGCAGGGCCGGAGCTTCCACTAGGCAGCTTTAGGCAGCTGCCTAGGGGCGCCGGGACCAGAGGGGGCGGCCTGCTACAGTTGCCTGAAAAAGGTTGTATGGTCCTACCTTTCACAGCCGCTGCAATCCCCCAGAACTCTTATCTTACAGTAGCCGTGACTGCTAAGCTCCCGTATTGCAGCCTCCAGCTCCACCTCCACCTGGCACAAGCAGTAACTTTGACAGCTCCTGGAGTCCTGGCTGGGGGTGACAGGCAGCACTGCTCTTCATTCCAGGCTCTTTCACATACAACTCAGGGGAAGATTTATTAATCTCGGTGAAGTGATAAAGTGGAAGGTGATAAAGGACCAGCCAATCGGATTTTAACTTCCATGTCACAGGCTTGGTTTGAAAAATGACAGTTAGGAGCTGAATGGCTGGTCCTTTATCACCTTCCACTTTATCACTTCACTCACAGTCCCAACTCTGCACTGCAGCATGCAGGTACGGTGGCTGTACAGTGCATTCTCTGCATTGATAAGGAAAGAGGGCAAGAGCAGCAGTTTGGTGGTGGTGGGGGGGAGATGAGGAGCAGGCATGCACACAGTCTGGGGGGATGAGCAGCACCATGCACACAGATGGTGGGGCGGGATAGAACAACAGACATTTATCGGAGTAAGGGGGAGGGGGTGAGAGCAGCATACCTTTCATCTGAAGGGTGGGTAGTGGGAATGGGCAGTAGGCAGAAGTTTTGCCTAGGGAGCCCAGAAACCTTGCACCGGCCCTGGATATCGGACGCACCTCTAACACCAACATAGCTGTCAAGGCCTCAGTTATCTGCTTTGCAAAAGGATGACTGCTGTCATATTTCATCTTCCTCACAAAGGACTGTTGGACAGTCAATTGCTTACTGGAAGTAGTACAAGTGGTCTTCCGACTTCCGCTCTGGGATGACAATCAGTGGCGTAAGTTCGTCCTAGACGCCCGGAGGCAATATAAATACAGGTGCCCCCCTATATAGAGGCAAAAAAATAAAATTATATATATATATATATATATATATATATATATATATATATACACATACACACACACACACACCACACCAATATTGATCCTGCAGGCTATATATATATAGGCAGAATGAGGGGTCATTGTATATATGAGGCGGGATGAGGCAGAATGGGGGTCATTGTATATATGACAAAAATGCAGATTCATTAAACGGGCATTGAAACGTTGCACTACTTCAATTGGTGTCAGTGTGCAAATCATTGGAGTGCCGCACCACCTCTATTTTGCTAAACTACTTTGCTGTGAGGGCACCCAATGTATTAGACTATTATGTGGCTGTGCCAGACCCCTACCTCTATCTATATATACACAAACATACATACAGTATACTGGCAGTGCACTTATACAGGGAGAAAGGGAGCATAGATGGATACCTTGTGTAGTGAAAGAAGGCTCTACTCTCCTCCCCAATTACCGGAGGCAGAGCGCAATTAGGAAGTGGAATACAAGGCAAGCGTGGTACCAGCTCTTAAACTCCGCCTCGCACGTGTGTCCATCCATCCCGTCCCCCCCTTCCCCACAGCAGCGGGGCAACGGTAGCAGCAGCTCCTCTCCTACCTCCCACAGCAGGCGCTCACCAGCGTACTCTCCTGGGGTTTGCGCTGTGGTGGCGGCTTACAGGAATGAGTCAGTTCAGTGACGTAACTAGAAATTTTTCTCCCCAAGCCAAAAAATTATTCCCCCCCCCCCCCCCTCCATAATTGGCAGTATAGAGTGTGTGGCTTCGTTGGGATGGCTTACCATAAAGGGGCGTGACATTGCAGGAAAAGACTGCGTTATACCCCAGTTTTCCAACCTGCACGCCCAGACGGGAAAGAAAAATAATCCTGATTCATGCCCCTTACATTATTTGTAATTTTTCCTCCTTATAGTAATGCCCAGTATACATTATGCCACATACTGCAGTGGCCCTTAGACATTATGCCACACACAATAATGCACATGACACAATATGCACACACCATAATGCCCACGACACATTATGCCACACACCGTAATGCCCCCGACACATTATGACAGGAATCGCAATGCCCGTTATACATTATGCTACACACTGCAATGCCCCTGATACATTATACCACACACCGTAATGCCTGTGACACATTATGACAGGAATCACAATGCCCATTATACATTATGCTACACACTGCAATGCCCTTGATACATTATAGCACATACAATGTCTTTGACACAGTATAACACACACCACAATGAGCCTGAGACATTATACCACATATCACAATGCCCGCGATATAGTATACCATACACCGTAATGCCCGACACATTATGACACACACCGCAATGTCCGTGATACATTATGCCACACACCGTAATGCCCATTACACATTAAGTTCTACAGTAAGGCTTCTAATTACTTTTAAATTACCTGCTCGTTGCCAGGGGTTTCATGCTCTTGGTTCCATGCACGGTGCCAGGGGTTTTCATGCTCAGGGTGTCATGCTCGTTGCCAGGGGTTTCATGCACTGGGTGTCATGCTCGTTGCCAGCGGTTCCATGCACGGTGCCAGGGGATTTCATGCTCAGGGTGTCATGCTCGTTGCCAGGGGGTTCATGCACTGGGTGTCATGCTCGTTGCTAGGGGGTAGTGCTTGTTGCTAGGGCCGTGCTCCCAGTGCCACATATGCCCCCAGTGCCAGATATTCCCCCACAGTGTCAGGTATATGCCTCCAGTGCCAGGTACATGCCCCCAGTGCCAAATATACCCCCCCCAGTGCCACATATGCCCCCTCAGTGCCTGCTCCCCCCAGTGCCAAATATTCCACCACAGTGCCACATATGCCCCCTCAGTGCCTACTCCCCCACAGTGCCAGCTATATGCCCCCAGTGCCTGATATTCCTCCACAGTGCCAGGCATATGCCCCCAGTGCCAGATATTCCCCCCACAGGGCCAGGTATATGCCCCCAGTGCCAGATCTTCCCCCACAGTGCCAGGTGTATGCCCCCAGTGCCAGATATTCCCCCACAGGGCCAGGTATATGCCCCCAGTGCCAGATCTTCCCCCCACAGTGCCAGGTATATGCCCCCAGTGCCAGATATTCCCCCACAGGGCCAGGTATATGCACCCAGTGCCAGGTATATGCCCCCAGTGCCAGATATTCCCCCACAGGGCCAGGTATATGCCCCCAGTGCCAGATCTTCCCCCACAGTGCCAGGTATATGCCCCCAGTGCCAAATATATCCCTCTCCCCATTGCCACATATGCCCCCCGCCCCAGTGCCAGGTATATGCCCCCCAGTGCCAGGTATATGCCCCCCAGTGCCAGGTCTTCCCCCACAGTGCCAGGTATATGCCCCCCAGTGCCAGGTGTATGCCCCCCAGTGCCAGGTCTTCACCCCCAGTGCCAGGTATATGCCCCCCAGTGCCAGGTCTTCCCCCACAGTGCCATGTATATGCCCCCCAGTGCCAGGTCTTCCCCCCCAGTGCCAGGTATATGCCCCCCAGTGCCAGGTATATGCCCCCCAGTGCCAGGTCTCCCCCCCCCCTCGTGCCAGGTGACAATGCTAAATTCCTTTGCCTTATAACAACCCTTTATGAAGCTAAGAACACTGTACGCTGTTTACTTAAGAAGTACCGTAATGGTACGCTAGTTGCGTAACGATCGCTCAGCCGTAGGCGAGACGCTCAAGCGTCACGTTCGCTCACGGCCCAGGGATCACAGGACACGTTATTGGTTATGTCTAGGGGAATGATTCGCTGTAGCGTAGCATACGCTCGAGACCACGAGGAGGTCACCAGCGATGCAGACGCTTACAACACTATACCTTTATGATAAAACCTTATACCAATGAAATACACTGAATACCTTAATGTGAGTACAGGGTGTAAGTGCAACCTTGTGTAACCTGACTAACTACAAAGCTGCTTGAGCGTCACCGACGCTCAAGTGAACACTTAACACTATAGGAAATACACAGATGCTGGTTTAGGTTCCAAAGCCTATTAACTGTATTATATCTAATATACTTGTAAAAAGGGGATAACAGTACAAATGATACACTACAATATAACAGAGACTTCCTAACCACAGAACTAAACAATAAATACAAAAAGACAATACTACACTGACCTAAATGCAATACAATACAATACTATCTAATACAATACAATACTAGCCTAGTCTAGGGGAGATATGAGAGAACAGAACAGAGAGAGAGAGAGAGAGAGAGAGAGATGAGATGAGAGAAATTGGCTCACAGAAAGACAATGATAACGGAGAGAAACTTACGCACAAAGGGTATGATCGCCTGCGCCTCGATATCCAGCTCCCGGCTATCAGCAGATAACCGTTGATGAGAGAGTGAGAGCTGGATGTGGTCGGCCTGCCTATTTATGCCCCACACACAATGCAATCTCCTGGTCCTACAATCCCATTGTCCATTGGCCGAAGGAATTCGGCCCTGTATCATAACAAAAGGTCATAGGGTGATTCATACAGGTGGGCTGTGACGATTTCCAACAGCTCAGGTGGGTGGGAAACTGGGTTTCCCGCCGCATACCTGAGTATGTGTAATTAATAGAAATGGACATAAACTTCTTATGTCCATAACTATTCGCACGAGCGATTAATACGCTCCAAACCAACACCGGAATATTGCTAATTAAATACTCTTCCGATGGGTACCAAACACTGCTGTATGATTCCTGTTAGACCCTTTGTACGATATAAAGAGGGATTCCTCAGCTCTGGGACATTGTATTTTAACCAAACTTTCAGAATCTATCAAAGGGACCATGATCTATAAACTACATTAATTGTGAACATTTGTAACGAATGAGTCGCACGCTACGACTACATAAACTCTACCGTAAATACGCATACCGCGCCTGCGAGTGCACGTTATTGCGGGTATGCGAATCCACGGGAGAGCTCATGCACGCGCAGCGCGGACCAGTGTGCGGTGCAAATATGGCAACGTGCATTGAGACATTTTTCTGACTTTGACAGTCCACCCTTTGGCAGTCAATAATAACTGCCACAAAACATTTAAGGAGAAAAATGTAAGTCAGGGGTTAATTGATTTCCATGGTTGGGTAGGGGAGGAGAGAGGAGAAGGTGTGAAGAGGGTATGACCTAGTGAGATAGCAGAAGCATGTGTGTATGAATCCATGTTTGGAGGGTCATGTATCATCGTGCCGTACGTGTGGTAAATCAAGCTTCGAGGTATTGCGAAGTATACATTTGAATTCCTTCTTATCCTGTGGTACAGGTCTGTGGATGGGCTGTCAAACTTTACCGAGCTCATTTCGGCTGTGGTTGTAACAAAATGGGGATGCACATTTTAGTTGATGATACATGAATGGGGGAGGTATGTGGTTGCTGATATCTGTGCCTGTATTCCCTATCGTCTATGTGTGTCGTTACCTGAGGGTTGTAGAGATGAAGATAAAGAACACTTACGAAAAATGCAATGATATTCTATGTCAGGGAAATGTACATCTGTCGTCGAAGTTGTTTTCGGTATCTGTTGAGAGTCGTCTTCTTTGCGCTGTATTGCTCCTTAGGCATGAGCAAATAGCTTTGTCTGAGCCATCAGATTTACAAAAATGTTGGGCTAGCGTGAGTTTAAAGATACTAGGGAAACTGGGGATCCATGGCAAAGTTCATCAAGTGTCCATATTTAAAGTTGTCAAATCTTCTTCTTTGGTGCTTGTCTGTTGTCTGTATACATCTCGTCTCGTCAGCTTCCTCGTCCAAGGGGGTCTTTGTATCTTGGAGAAAAGCAGAAAGACAGGTGAAAGAAACGGACCGTATAATCGCATTTTCATCACATTCTGGTTTCTATCATTGGGTCATAAATCAAATCCAGGTTAATTACAGTTTCCTCACTCCTCAAGCTCATCACTTTTGTACTTTGTTTGCACCTCATTAAAGCCTGCCCGCATCTAAATATCAATCCAATCGATATAACGACACCCAAGATACATAGTAGAAACTTTCCAACATCCATTATGACTCCTTGAGCCCACTCTCCTAAACCGGAGAACCAATTTCGCGGGTTCAACCATGACACCCAACCAGTCAGCTCATTACCTACAGCAGCAAGGGTGAGATTGTGTTTTCGACGAAATTCCCACTTTAATTGCAGAATATCATCCATCTTTTGGTCTATGACCTCTACCGGATCCTCGGTGCTATTTGTGATATATGTGCAACACTTTATGCCGTACTGTGTTGCCAATGTAACACAATATCCGCCTGTTACTGCTGTAAGATAATTAAGAACCATCCTATGCTGAACTAGTTCTGTTTTATAAGCTTGAAGTTCTCTTCCAGTGTATCTAAACGTGTCATCATACATTTCAGTGATATTATCTAACAAATTGGCGAGTGCGGAAATGTATTTATAATTCATCACTCCCCGAGCGGTACGAGTGAAATCTAACGCTACCAGAACCTGAATCCCGGTGGATTCATGGATAAGATCAGAGGCCGGATGCTCTAACCTTTCTGACAGTTGTCTTTTAACTCGGTGCTCGTAATGAGTGTGAGTATAAGGAGCTTGGGCACCACGGTGTATGTCCTTCATTTTGTCATGTGTAACAGTCATCACTTCAGGCAATACTTTTCCAATGTAACACAATCCTTCAGAGTTTGGGGCAAGCCACTTGTACGCCTTTCTCCCGCATATGAAATATGCATCATCGGGGAGAACATAAGGGACGGAGAAGGACATGACCATGTTACAAACCTTCCAGGTGAAATCTCCTGACCCTAATTCTTCCAACTGCTTAATGCACGTATCAGTTTGTATGACATGTGCACAGTATCCTGGTGATACCTCTCCAACTCTAGTAATCCTATTTCCTAAGGTATATCGATACCGAAAAGACTTTCCTCTACTGGCTATGTGGCGTACGAGCTCTGTATCTGTAGGCATTCTATCTGCTCTGTGTGAAAAGGTCATGGTAAGGTTGCTCCATGACACTTCCCAATTTCCCGGTTTTCTGGGATTGGAGATGTTAAAACATAAGAGGGACCTATCCACATGGTATTGGTGGAGCTTCAAACTAGGAGGGCTGGAGATGTTAAACCTCCGGTCCACCGGTCTCCCACCACTTAGCTCAAGTACCTCCCCTAACGTTAAAGGAAATGGTACTAGCCCTGATTTGCTGTGACCCTGAGGTACTTGAGAGCATACCCAACAATCTGTTTGGTTTAACACGTTACCCACTAAGGAGTGATAGTCACTCAATGGATGTCGGTCTATATGGATATTAAAACTAGATTGGCATTTCTTTATGCATCCATCTTCAACCAGATTATCACAGAGCCTACAGATACAATTTTCTTCAGCTAACAATCCATCACAATTTCTTCTATCGGATCGTTTTCTGATACTCGCCTTTGCTTGTTGGTTTGGTTGATCTTGGAAAACTACGCCTCCATCATCATAATCGGAACCCATTCCAGAACCTCTTTCGACCTCTATGGTACTCTCGCCGGAACAGACTGCTCTGGTCAACATCATGGTTAACATCAAAATCCGGATCACAGTCTCTTGGGGCAAGTCCATCTTTGAGGAGGAAATAGAGAAGAATGAGGAGGGGGAAAAAGAAATTTTAAGGGAGAGGGGCTGGGAAGTGGAGAAAAACAATAAAAGGGAGAAGGGAGTCGACAACTGCTTTCGGTCTTCAAGGCTCAGGTGCCGCCTCAATCCTCCTGGAACAGACACTCCAGTGATACAACCTCTACCGTCTGTTCCTTATCGCGGGACTTCTCTGGATCAGCAACCTTTTTGCAGTGGGATGAATGGACCCAAGTCTCTCTCTCAGCAACCTTCAATGCTGTGGTGCTAGTCAATAAGACCTGGTATGGTCCTTCCCATCTATCAATAAGACAACCTGAGCGTAGAAAATTTCGTATCATTACATAATCCCCAGGTTCAATGTCATGACAATTACTATCTGGTAAATCAGGAATCACCAACTTCAGATTATCATTTTGATTCCTCAACTGTTTACTCATGTTAATCAAGTACTTTACAGTTACTTCATTGTTACATTTCAAATCATCCTGAGGGTTAATCATGACATGCGGTTGTCGACCAAACAAGATTTCAAAAGGAGACAGATTAAGAGGGGACCTGGGAGTGGTTCTGATGCTATACAAAACAATGGGTAAAGCTTCTGGCCACGTCAATCCTGTCTCTGCCATTACTTTACTCAATTTATTTTTAATAGTGCTGTTCACTCTTTCGACCTTCGCACTCGCCTGTGGACGGTACGGAGTGTGCAGCTTGCTATCAATACCCATCAATTTACACATTCCTTGAAAGACATCACCTGTAAAATGGGTACCCCTATCACTTTCAATGATTCTAGGGATACCATATCTACATACAAATTCTTGCACAATTTTCTTAGCTGTAAACATAGCGGTATTTGTAGCTGCTGGAAAAGCCTCGACCCAATTCGAGAAAACATCTATACAGACAAGTACATATTTCAAATTTCGACATGGGGGTAATTGAATGAAGTCAATTTGTATTACCTGGAAAGGGCCGCCGGCAGGTGGGATATGGGATGGTTCTGTAGGTATTGCTTTTCCAATATTCTTTCTCAGACAGGTAAGGCATGACATTGCTCTTTTACTCGCATGAGAGGAGAATCCTGGGGCGCACCAGTATGCTCTTACCAATTTGCACATCCCCTCCTTGCCTAGATGAGTCAGCCCGTGAGCTGCTTCAGCCAGACATGGAAGGTATGCCCTGGGGGCCACTGGTTTACCATGTCCATCCGTCCAGAGCCCTGAGGACTCCTGGCCATATCCCTTTGCCTTCCAGACTGCTCTTTCCTGTGTGGAACACAGATTCTGCATCTCACACAACTTCTGTGTGTTGATGGTATTAAATACCATCAACTGTGTGGTGTTTGTCCGTGTGGGGGTAGCAGCTGCAAGCTTTGCGGCTTCGTCTGCTCGGCTGTTACCAAGGGATACTGGGTCTTGGCTATATGTATGTGCTTTACATTTGATAACAGCCACTCTGTCGGGTTCCTGTATCGCTGTTAGAAGCCTTTTTATGTGAGCTGCATGCGCTATCGGTGTACCAGCTGCCGTCATGAAATTTCTGAGCCGCCATAGGGCTCCGAAATCATGGACTACCCCGAACGCGTATCTGGAATCGGTGTAGATATTGGCTGACTTACCCTTAGCCAATTCACATGCTCTGGTTAGGGCGACCAGTTCAGCAACCTGGGCTGAGTGAGGTGGGCCTAGCGGTTCCGCTTCTATGGTGTCTTGGTCATCTACGACTGCGTATCCAGTACACAAGTCTCCCGAGTCTGACTGTCTGTGACAACTACCATCCGTGTAGAACGTGAGTTCTGCATCTTTCAGTGGATTGTCACTGATGTCAGGCCTTGCGGTAAAATTTTGGGTCAAATATTCCATACAATCATGTGTATCTTCCTTTGCATTAAATCCTCCTTCCCCATCACTCTCACCTTCCACCCTTTGTGTCTGACCAGGCACACCTGGGAGAAATGTTGCAGGATTTAATGCGCTGCATCTCCTTATGGTGATGTTTACGGGGGCCATTAATGCCAATTCCCATCTTGTAAACCTTGCTGATGAGACGTGTCTGGTTTGGGCAGAATTCAATAAGGCAGATACCGCATGCGGTGTATGGATTGTGAGGTTGTGGCCTAGCACAACATCTTCGCTTTTTGTCACTAGCAATGCTATTGCCGCAACGCTACGCAAGCATGTGGGGAGGGATCGCGCTACCGTATCTAGCTGGGCGCTGTAGTATGCAATTGGCCTGCTGGCATCACCGTGTTTTTGTGTTAGTACACCTGCTGCGCACCCAGCACTTTCTGTTCCGTATAGTTCAAAGGGTTTCCCATAGTCTGGCATACCTAGTGCTGGTGCCTGCGTTAGGCACTGTTTGAGTCTCTCAAATGCTGTTTCAGATTCGTCTGTATGCGAAATCCGATCAGGTTTGTTTGAAGAGACCATTTCCTGCAAAGGTAGCGCCAATATGGAAAACCCTGGGATCCAATTACGGCAATACCCACACATTCCTAAAAACGTCCTGATCTGTTGCTGGGTTTGTGGCAGTGTCATGTCTCTAATGGCTTGGATTCTATCAGCGGTCAGGTGTCTCAGTCCTTGTGTTAGACAGTGTCCCAAATATTTTACCTTAGTTTGGCATAATTGTAACTTGTCTTTGGAAACCTTGTGACCTGTGTCTGAAAGATGAAACAGGAGCTGTTTCGTATCCTTCAGAGATGCTTCCAGTGAATCTGAACACAGTAATAAATCGTCCACATACTGTATCAATACTGATCCACTGTCTGGTTGGAAAGACTGTAAACAATCATGCAAAGCCTGAGAAAATATACTTGGACTATCTATGAAACCTTGGGGTAACCGAGTCCACGTGTATTGGACTCCTCTGTATGTGAATGCAAACAAATATTGGCTGTCAGGGTGCAGAGGTACCGAAAAGAAAGCGGAGCAGAGGTCAATAACAGTGAAAAATTTGGCAGTGGGAGGAATTTGCATTAGGATGACAGCTGGATTAGGCACTACGGGGAACTGACTCTCAACTATTTTGTTAATCCCCCTTAGATCCTGCACTAGCCTGTAACCCCTCCCCCCACTCTTTTTAACAGGGAAGATGGGACTATTTGCGGTGCTGGACGTTCTTACTAGAATGCCCTGTTGTAGCAAGCGCTCTATTACGGGAAAAACTCCTAACTCCACCTCTGGCTTCAGAGGATACTGTGGGATTTTTGGAGCTATCCTACCATCTTTTACTTGTACAACTACTGGAGCTACGTTTGCCATTAATCCAGTGTCCTGTCCATCTTTTGTCCAAAGTGACTCTGGTATCTGAGATATCATCTCTTCTACTTGGGATGGATTCCTATTTGTCATAATGGAATGTGACATTAATTTTGATGGGGAGTCTAACATGTCTCGTACTTCCTGAGCGTGATTCTCAGGGATGTCCAAGAATACACCTTCAGGAGTACAATAAATGACGCAACCCATTTTACATAGTAAGTCTCTTCCCAGGAGATTAGTTGGTGCAGATGCAGCCAGCAAAAAGGAATGCTTGGTATGCAAAGGCCCTATTGTAATCTCGGCTGGTTTGCTAACAGGGTAGTGCTGGACTACTCCTGTTACTCCCATGGCTGGAATTGTCCTACCAGTGGTTCTCATGCCCACTGTCGAATTTATCACTGACTTGGCCGCCCCTGTGTCTACAAGAAAGTTTAAAGTTTTACCAGCTACATTGATTGCAATCTCTGGTTCGCTTCCAAGACTGGCAATCAACTTAACTGGCTGCAGATTACAGGTATGGCCACACCCCTATTGGGTATGCTGACCTCCCAGAATCCCGCTGGCAGCAACTACTTGTGAGGGAGTTAGCTGGGAACTACCAGAGGCATGCCAATCTCTGTTCGGGGGATATCTTTTTGTTTCCCCTGTATGTGGCTCAAAACTCCGCCTCTGTGGACCCTGCTCCCAATGTCGTGTGTTGTGTTGTTGTCTAGGGGGTTTAAAAGATCTTTGTACATTCTTTGTTCTACATTCTCGTGCAAAGTGTCCCGGTCTGTTACAAGAAAAACATGTTATTACACTTGCCTTACCCACAGGATTCGGTGGTACATACGCAGGCTGCCTTGTGGTCAGCGCCTGTATACTTACGGACATCAACTTATCACTTTGCGACTCCCTGTGCCTAGTGATGTTTCTGTCATGATCAATAGCAGCCTCTCTCAAGCCGGACACTGACAGACCTCGCCAGCACGGTTGCGTGGTCTGAACCCTAGTCTTTAATGTTTCCTTTAAACCATCCATCAGTACAGATACTGCTACTTCCCGATGGTTTGGGTTGGTCTTAATGTCTTCTATACCAGTGTACTTTGCCATTTCTAATAGTGCCCGGTGAAAATATTCTGTTGCCGTTTCGGACTCCTTTTGCTTAATGGAAAATATTTTATTCCATTTAACAACGGCTGGGAAATACTCTTTTAGCTGTAAATTTATCCTTTTTACATTATCCTTGTTGTACACGTCTGTAAGCGGTACATCTTTATCCAATGCACAATCAGCTAAAAATTGAGTTGCGTCAACATTGGAAGGTAAACAAGCTCTTAGCAGTATCTGCCAATCCTTGTTGTTGGGTTCTACAGTGTTACCTAGATCCCTGATGTATTTTTGGCTAGCAACTAAATCCTTCCTGGGGTCAGGAAATTCGGACACTATTGTTCTTAATTCCATTCTGGAAAATGGAGTGTACATGGCAATGTTCCTTATGGGAGTGGCTCCAGACACATCTGTTTTTCCATTGGGAACTGCTATTACCCTTACAGGAGCAATTCTAACAGCCTCTTCCTGTGTAGATTCTACAGCTTGTTGTGGTACAATTGTTTCAGTGTAGTGCATGGTGCCGTACTTACCCGTTGACACGACCTCACCTATCCCTCCGCTAGGGGCTTTCACTAATCTCGTGGGTGTCGCTGTGCCTACTGTGGTCTCTGCTATGGTGGCTGCAAGAGAGAGAGCTGAAATTGTTGCTGAATCGTCTTCTTGGTCACACTCCTGAGGAAGGTTCAAAACAGGGTACATCTTGCACGGGTTAATACTTGCATGAGTTATTTGGTTAACATCATTAACATTTACAGGGTTACTAAGAGTTTGTGTTTTACAACCCAGTGCGTTTCTCTCCGCAATCAACTTCTCTCCTGCAATGTATGGTGGAGGAGGAGCTGTGGCAATCAACTTCCTGACTGCCCCAGATCCTGCCGCCAGAGCCAAACCTCTCTGTATCTCACCTTCCTGGTGCCATAACTGTAAACAATCATGATGTTGAATTCGTCTCTTTGTTGATTTTACGAGACATATCCTCCTCCTTAAATTTTGTAACACTTCTGGACTAAAGCTACCTATTCTTGGGAACTTGTCCCTGTCTTGTACAGTCATTCTCTCCCATTCATCACATAAAGATTCGGTGTGAATTCCATATTTTTCACACATTACATATCGTGCCGACCCAACTGGTCGGTTCACAGAATCAACCTGAACCAGGGTTGATCGCCCCCTACCTGAACAAATGGCCCCCATAATCTGCAGGCGTTGCTTATTCCTCCTTGAATATCAAGGCTTTCAGCGAACCCTTACAAACAAACCAAGATGTCCTTGGGCAGGCCGGCGGTGGTGGTTTATCAAGTACCCCACTTACTTCTCGCCCACGTTGGCCTGTGCTGCAATCACTGTAGCCAGAGCTGCTGTACCCAACCTAGGGCCCCTGTGAACCTTTAGTTTACTGGAACATATGAGGGTTACCCGCAGGACACTTACTCTTTCCAGTAAAGTTGGGGTTGTTAGATAGTTCCTGAGTGACCAGCGAACTTCCCTTCCAAAAATAAAAAATTACACAAATCACGTCAGAATGTACAGATAGCGTTTGTGACCACTTTACTCTAATGGTATTAGGTCAGATTACTAACTACTGCACACAATTACGTGCGGTCCAATCGTTCAGTACACGAGCACTACTTGTCATGTACTGAAAGATCAATGGAATCTATGTTTCCGGCTGCGATTCCTTCAGCCAGAGCTTGTATGGCCTATATGGGTTCTGCACCAACACCCCAGGCGTTGTGCCACTGGACTTTTATAGCGGACCTTTTTGTTACCTTATGACCTCCTGGTCTTGTTACCTTATGACCTCCTGGTCTTGTTACCTTATGGTCCGCTATACTCTAATGCTCAAATATTATTTAACCAGAGATGCCTCCCTAGCCACCGTATATGTCACTTACACGTATGTCCCTTGACGAGTACCCGGCTTTCCTTTTGGTTCCACCTTAAAGTTATATAAACTTTTGTATACAAAACACACTCACTCAACACATGTACACTTTTGTTTCTATATCTATTTCTGCGCAGAAATTGTCTTTAGGCCAAAAGTGTTACCAATTAGGAGCAGGATCTGTTAAACTAAATTTCAGATTTTCCAAAAATAGATTTGCGTTATTTACCGCTTCGCGTTATCTACCGCTGTGCGTTAATTATCGCCTTGCGTTACTTCACTTTATCACAACTTGAGCTACGTGGGCGTAACCGGACGCTACGTTGCGTAATGAACGCTGCGTGCGTCTGCCTTTGGATTGCGTACGCTAGTCTTTGTTAGCGACACGTGTACGCAATGCAAAGGATCCACCGTAACACAATATATTTATTTATCAATGTAGGTGATCCCTGATCATCTACCGCAATCCACACTGACTGCCTTGTATCTTCAGACAAACCGTGTGTTGTTCTATACTTTAACTATTACCTCTACTATTAAATAACAGCAAATCTCCTTTTAGCACTTTCTATCAACTATAAAATTGGCAAACAGGAATAGTGATATACGAAAAATGAAACAGAAATGCAGATATATGTATGCGTGCGTGTATACGCAAGACAGAAGAGAAATAAAAGTTTTAAAAGACACAAGCGTTTTGTTCTTACTTCCGGTTCCCGGATTCCTTCAGCACTCTTTATCTAAGCGAAGCAGACGCTTATCCCGTCAGCACTGTGAGACAACCTCCCACCCTTTGCTGGAGGGATAATGTCTGCTGATCTACCTAGTGCAGATGTGAGAAGTATAGGACGAGCCCGCAATTGACAATGCTAAATTCCTTTGCCTTATAACAACCCTTTATGAAGCTAAGAACACTGTACGCTGTTTACTTAAGAAGTACCGTAATGGTACGCTAGTTGCGTAACGATCGCTCAGCCGTAGGCGAGACGCTCAAGCGTCACGTTCGCTCACGGCCCAGGGATCACAGGACACGTTATTGGTTATGTCTAGGGGAATGATTCGCTGTAGCGTAGCATACGCTCGAGACCACGAGGAGGTCACCAGCGATGCAGACGCTTACAACACTATACCTTTATGATAAAACCTTATACCAATGAAATACACTGAATACCTTAATGTGAGTACAGGGTGTAAGTGCAACCTTGTGTAACCTGACTAACTACAAAGCTGCTTGAGCGTCACCGACGCTCAAGTGAACACTTAACACTATAGGAAATACACAGATGCTGGTTTAGGTTCCAAAGCCTATTAACTGTATTATATCTAATATACTTGTAAAAAGGGGATAACAGTACAAATGATACACTACAATATAACAGAGACTTCCTAACCACAGAACTAAACAATAAATACAAAAAGACAATACTACACTGACCTAAATGCAATACAATACAATACTATCTAATACAATACAATACTAGCCTAGTCTAGGGGAGATATGAGAGAACAGAACAGAGAGAGAGAGAGAGAGAGAGAGAGATGAGATGAGAGAAATTGGCTCACAGAAAGACAATGATAACGGAGAGAAACTTACGCACAAAGGGTATGATCGCCTGCGCCTCGATATCCAGCTCCCGGCTATCAGCAGATAACCGTTGATGGGAGAGTGAGAGCTGGATGTGGTCGGCCTGCCTATTTATGCCCCACACACAATGCAATCTCCTGGTCCTACAATCCCATTGTCCATTGGCCGAAGGAATTCGGCCCTGTATCATAACAAAAGGTCATAGGGTGATTCATACAGGTGGGCTGTGACGATTTCCAACAGCTCAGGTGGGTGGGAAACTGGGTTTCCCGCCGCATACCTGAGTATGTGTAATTAATAGAAATGGACATAAACTTCTTATGTCCATAACTATTCGCACGAGCGATTAATACGCTCCAAACCAACACCGGAATATTGCTAATTAAATACTCTTCCGATGGGTACCAAACACTGCTGTATGATTCCTGTTAGACCCTTTGTACGATATAAAGAGGGATTCCTCAGCTCTGGGACATTGTATTTTAACCAAACTTTCAGAATCTATCAAAGGGACCATGATCTATAAACTACATTAATTGTGAACATTTGTAACGAATGAGTCGCACGCTACGACTACATAAACTCTACCGTAAATACGCATACCGCGCCTGCGAGTGCACGTTATTGCGGGTATGCGAATCCACGGGAGAGCTCATGCACGCGCAGCGCGGACCAGTGTGCGGTGCAAATATGGCAACGTGCATTGAGACATTTTTCTGACTTTGACACAGGTATATGCCCCCCAGTGCCAGGTATATGCCCCCAGTGCCTGCCCCCCCCCTTGTGTTGGAGGGACACGGAGCGCATAGAGCGTCTCTCCTGTGTCCCTCCCTGGCTCTCTCCCCCGGCTGGTCTAATACAGGAAGTGCCGGTTCGTGAGCCAATCAGAGCTCACGAACGGCACTTCCTGTATTAGACCGCCGGGGGAGAGAGCCAGGGAGGGACACAGGAGAGACGCTCTATGCGCTCCGTGTCCCTCCAACACAGCAGGGAGGGAGACCGCAGATTGACATGCGGACGCTCGTCCGCATGTCAATCTATGTAAAGTCAGTGGGCGCTGCGAGGCGCCCTCTTCAGGTTAGGAGCCCGGCGGCAGCCGACTCCGCTGCCTCCGGGACTTCCGCCCCTGATGACAATCGACTCCCAGCAGCAGCAACAGCAGTGGCAGCAACAGCAGGCGTAACACTCAAGGATCCTACGCAGGAATCCCAGTTAGGAGAGGACTCCTCAGTCTTGACAGTGACATGGCCTGCAGGACTACGGACGTTCCTGACTGAGGAAGTTGACGTTGAGGGAGTTGGTGGTGTGGCTTGCAGGAGCTTGGGTACAGGAGGAAGAAGGGATTTAGGTGTCAGTGAACTGCTTACACTCTTACCCAAAATTTCTGAACTTGACAGTGACTTCTGATGAATGCGCAGCAGGTGTCGTATAAGGGAGGATGTTCCTAGGTGGTTAACATCCTTACCCCTACTTATTACAGATTGACAGAGGCAACAGATGGCTCTACACCTGTTGTCCGGATTTGAGGAGAAATAATTCCACACAGAAGAGGTGGCTTTTTTGGTACTTTGCCCAGGCATCACAATGGGCTCCTTCGTCCCAAGGACAACAGGTGTCTCTCCCGGTGCCTGACTTAAACCATCAGAATCTTCATCGTCAACTTCCTCCTCAGCGCCAGCAACACCCATATCCTCATCCTGGTGTACTTCAACAGGGACATCTTCAATTTGAATATCAGGAACTGGACTGTGGGTGCTCTTTCCAGCACTTGCAGGGGACGTGCAAATGGTGGAAGGAGCCACCTCTTCCCGTCCAGTGTTGGGAAGGTCAGGCATTGCAACCGCCGACACACTTGGACTCTCCTTGGGGATTTGTGATACCATCTCAGAGCGCACAGTTCTTTTCTGTGCTCTTTCCAGCTTAACTCTTTTAATTTTTCTAGCGGGAGCATGAGGGCTTCCATCGTCATGTGAAGCTGAACCACTAGCCATGAACATAGGCCAGGCCCTCAGCTGTTCCTTGCCACTCCGTGTCGTAAATGGCATATTGGCAAGTTTACGTTTCTCCTCAGACGATTTAAATTTCTTTTTTTGGTTCTTTTTACTGAACTTTGGCTTTTTGGATTTTACACGCCCTCTACTATCACATTGGGCATCGGCCTTGGCAGACGACGTTGATGGCATTTCATCATCTATGTCATGGCTAGTGGCAGCAGCTTCAGCACTAGGAGGAAGTGGTTCTTCTTGATCTTTCCCTATTTTTTCCTCAAAAGTTTTGTTCTCCATTATTTTTTGGGAGTTATATGAGACAATATGTGTCACAGGAATGACTGGAATTACTGATGACACAGGACACTACCACTGGTCTGATGCAGCCCAACAGGTTGTTATAATTGTTATACTGCAGCAGTGGATATATAGCAGGAGTGTATCTCGTCACTGGAATTACTGATTACACAGGACACTACCACTGGTCTGATGCAGCCCAACAGGTTGTTATAATTGTTATACTGCAGCAGCGGATATATAGCAGGAGCGTATATCGTCACTGGAATTACTGATGACACAGGACACTACATATGCAAAGAGAAAAAAGACAACTCTTTTTTATGGGGCACTCTTACTAATAATCTAAAACTTAACTTTTATTTATAGAAATTGGACTCA
This sequence comes from Pseudophryne corroboree, assembly GCF_028390025.1. NCBI lineage: Eukaryota > Metazoa > Chordata > Amphibia > Anura > Myobatrachidae > Pseudophryne > Pseudophryne corroboree. Next base: position 197,923,175 of record NC_086448.1, read on the forward strand.
CATTAACATACTAACACATAACATATAATCAAATGAGACAATTTATGGTGTAACTGGCTATGCCTCTAGAGATGTCTCCCTGTAACGTCCTTCTCACTATGTAAATTATTGTATCATAATCGTCTGCACATATTTGGTTATACTACTGCAAATAATAACTTTTAAAGAAACTAATTTGTGGCCTGCTGCCAGAAACAAAGTTTCAAGTATACATTTGTTAACATCTATCCTATGTGACATAGGTGATTTTTATAGTATAGCAGCTGTCTGATGGTCCCCAAAGTTACATGGACAGTTTATTCAAGCAGCTATCACGATGAACATATAAATAAACATGTATTGTGTGGTTGAGTTTGTTAGCCAGTCACAAGTGTACATATGTTTAACCAAGTAGACGCATTAGACAATTGTATGAGTAGAGAAAGAAAATGTCAGAAGGAAGACAGGGAAGAAAAGGTGACTAGATGCCTGGTTTCTGCTTTTGGAAATCTGCTAAAAAGCATCGAATTTCCAATGAGAGAACCACCTGGAGCATATGCACCAATCCTCAGACCTGTATCTGCTGTTAACTTTTTCTGCCCAATTAAGGGCAAAGTTAATGAGAGTGCAGGGGAGAGGTCCCTAGCCAGTATATAACACTTTTTTTGCTGACTTCTTATATGCCCTTTGAAAAGTAATAGTAATAATTATGATAATAACAACAATTGTTTTTAAAACATCAAATGCTATCTTAATATGACCACTAGGTCACAATTAGATCTGTGGCATCCATGGAGAACACTCAAACAGAGGAGAAAATGAAATTCCTTCTATATTGGTTATGGATATAAATAACAGATATTAGATTTAAACAGAAAATTTCTATGAAATACAGATTTCATATGCAATAACATCCAGGATTTCTACTGTCCTCAATCATGTCTATCGACATCGAATTAAAGATGAGAGGATCCTTTGGGCGTTTATGCAAAATGAAAAAAGTGTGCTTCTGCTGTCGGTATCTCAATAAATGAGTTAAGCCGATGAGAGAGCACTGAAACGGAAAAAGAAAAAGAAGAAGAAAGATCATATAATTAATATGGATATATCCTTATGAGTGTATCCACAGATGATATCATTGCGTGTTAAATAACCAAGTATCTAACCATTATGCCCCCATATGATTTATACTTAATTGTAATAAGCAAAATGGTAATCTTCCCAGAAATTAGGGTCAATAGGTTAGAAAAAAATATTTTTTTTGTATTAAACTTGGTACATACGCAATGATAGTATCAAAATTGCATCATATTTGCGGTAATATCAAAATTGCATAATTACATCATATTTGCAGTAATATCAAAATTGCATCATATTTGCAAAGAGCGTCTTATATGTACGTCACCAGTTAGCACACCTATAAATTGGAGATTATGTTTCCCTAATCTCTATATACATGTATCCATTTCCATTATACAGTCTAGATATAAATCTCCATTAATTTATGTGCTAATTACTGCTGTTAGATATAAAATAAAGATAGTTTTTACTTATCTGCTGCAAATTCTCTAGAATCGATTATTGGTATGTATATCCTCAGATGTAATTAACACGGTGCCCCCGGGTTATATTGTGAATATACTTTCACAGTCCAGCTCCTTTGTGTGGGGTAATGGAGGCTATCTGTCAAATAGGGTATCAGGTCTGGTAGTCCATGACTTTCTCCCTCCAATCCGATCACATCTACAAGAGCCGCAGGAGTGACCAAAGTAACCGTCCCTCTGAGATATTAAGGACGGGTCTGGAAGCAGTGAATCTCCGCTCACAGTCAGTCAGAACGGCATGTGAAGCCGCTGCCGGCAGCGTGCGGCTCAACGCTAATCCCCGGGTCCGTGTGTAGAGGCAGCAGAGGCAGTAAAGGTGACGTGCACGTGCGCCGTGTATCCGACGTGCACGATTCACCTGGGCGGATTCACCTGGTAATACTCTACCTACTAGCCGCGATATTTACCTGAACAGGTATAGCTCTTTTGGCCAATCGCAGAGTACCTCTGGTCTGCTCCAATAGGGTCTTACCAGATTGAATTATGGGGTGTGTAGTTTCTTTCAGTAGCCGATTCAGTGAGTTAGTATAAGTTATAACCCAAACAGCCAGAGAAAGCGCAACTATAAGTAAAAAATTACAATAAAGGACAGAATGGTATAGAGATATAACGACCTAATCAGGACATATACCTATCACAGATAGGTATATTAATAAGTCGTAATGTAAGTGAAAATAAAATATACAATAATTGAACATTTTTTTTATATTAATTAGATAAAATAACAAAATCTGTTGATGTGGACCAAACATGAACATAACTGAATAAATTAGTTGATACAGTGCGCATTTTATTTATCTTAGCTATATTATTTATATATCATCTGCTGATAAAAATAGTTATTATATTGTAATCACAAATTAGTGAAGCACAGAGAAAAGAGGAGGGAGGAGGGGGAAGGGTTAAAAAGGGGGGGGAAGGGGGAGAAGGGGGGGAAAAATAATTGTTTTAAATATATATAGTGGGGGAGGGGAGAGTGAGGAAAAAGGGGAGGGGGGGGGAAAGAGGGGAAAAAAGAAAAAGAAGAAGGGAGAGGAAAAAGATAAAATAAACAATGTATCAATTATAAAGTGAATACTAATATTAATAGACAGAATCATTAGTGCTAAGTTAGAAGAGTGACCTAGCAAATATTATCACTAGTGACTAGTTAATAAGTAGTGTACGGAAGAACAGGTGCAGGAGTAAATTATAATTCTCATTATAATAAAAAAGTGATAAAATATAATCATTTGAAAAAATAGTTATAATATAGTATAATAAATAGGAAAAAGAAATTTAAAGAAATGCTCCAAAATTTTGATTTTCGTTAAGCCCATCCGGACTCAAAGTTCCCAATCTAAATATCCATTTACTCTCTTGTTGTAGGAGAGTCCTGTTAAGATTACCTCCCCTAATTCCCAGATGGATTTTCTCAAGTCCAAACACCATCAGATTCTTACTACTACCTCCTTGTTTGCTGTGCATATGTCTTGCTACAGGAGAAAGTTTTTTCATCTTATTTAAGTCAGAGGTGATGTTTCTTATATTACCAACGTGCTCCAAGACCCTCTGTTTAAGTGCTCTTGATGTCATTCCTATATACTTCATTCCACATTTGCATTGTAAGCAGTATATTACTCCTATGGCGTTGCAATTGATGAAGGATCTAATCTCCACCTTGTTTCCTCGCCTGTCAAAAGTATGTTTTGTCTTGACCATGTACTGGCACGCCTTACAATTTCCGCATGGGAAGGAACCATTTATTGCAGGTGTTCTTCTTGTTGATCTTTCAAAATGGCTGTCAACCAGAATGTCTCTGAGATTTTGAGACCTCCTCCAGCTCATGGCTGGTTTGATATCAAGCTATTTACTCAGGTCTCTATCAGTATGCAGGACTGGCCAATGATGTTGTGTGATATTCACTATCTCTTGCCACTCATGGCAAAAGTCACCTACAAATCTGATCTGATTCATTGTATTGGATTCAACTCTATTCTTGGAGAAGATTAAATCCTCTCTTGAAACTTTAGATGTTAAATTAATTGCCTTTTTTATGCTCCTATTACTATATCCTCTTTCTCTGAGGCGTATACCCAACTCTTTGCTCCTAATTTTGAAGATTTCCATACTGGAGCAGTTCCTGCGTAACCTCAGGAATTCGCCTTTGGGTAGATTTTTAATCGTTGGTGGGAAGTGACTACTGCTCCTATGTAGAACACTATTTGTTGCTGTGGCTTTCCTGAATAAGTTCGTAACTAGCTCTCCTTCTTAATTTTTGTTGATTTTCAAATCCAAAAATGTAATTGAGTCTTTGCTGATCTCTGATGTCAGTCTCAAATTCAGATGGTTATTATTGAGATGTCCAATGAATTCTCTGAGTAACTCCTCTGTGTTATTCCAAATCATCAGGACATCGTCAATATACCTAAGCCATACTAGAACGAACTGCGTATATTTTTCATTGTCTTCTGTAAACACTAACTCATGTTCCCACCATCCTAAATAGATATTTGCGTACGTGGGCGCACAAGCCGCGCCCATCGCCGTCCCCCGGGTTTGTAAATAAAAAAAAAAAACGCAAAGGTAAAGTAGTTTTTTGTAAGAACAAATCTTAATAAATCAATTAGAAAGCGTTGAAATCCTCGGTATCCTTCATTTGTAAGAAATACTGTACTGCTGCCAATCCTACTTGATGATTAATGCTCGTGTACAACAATTCCACATCAAGAGAAACTAGAAGGTGTCCTTTTTCCACTTTGATGCCTTGTATTTTACGTAGAACATCTGATGTATCCTGAACATAGGAGGGTAGGCTTACCACATGTTCCCTTAGGTGAAGGTCCAAAAAGACACTAGCTTGTTCACTTAACCCGCCTATTCCAGATACTATAGGTCGACCTGGTGGAATGTCACTGTTTTTGTGGATCTTGGGAAGCATTTAGAACGTTGGGACTTTTGGATTGTCAGCTGTTAAGAAGGTATGCTCTTGTTTAGTAATTGTACCTTCTTTTAGTGCCTTTTCAATCATTCTCTTGTAAAAATAGAGATAATTGTCTGTGGGATTGAAGGTAAGTCGCGTATAGCATGATGTATCATAAAGTTGTCTCAAAGCCTCTTTAGTATATTTTTCTTTTGACCAGAGAACTACATCTTCTCCTTTGTCTGATTGCTTTATAATCGTGTCATCCCAAGTTTGTATATCCCTCAGAGCTAATTTCTCCCTTTTTGTAAGGTTGTCTCCCATAATGGGTCTTGTTTTTAGTGACAATTCCAAACTATCCAAATCCTTTGATACCATTTCTCTGAAGATCTTAACAGCTGGACATAAGGTCTCTTGTGGATAGAATGTAGATTTCTTCGTGCAAACCGGACGATTAATATTTCCTTTCTGGAAATTGTCCGCCTGCATCTCCTCACCAGAGTTAGACAATTCTTCAAGTTCTGAGAGTGCCTGTAACTCCAAATCAGTCCATTCACAGATATCTTCTTCCATTGTTGCTGGAAGTGAGATCCCCTGGGTAGAGTTTTTCCTCTGTTCGTGAAATTAATAAGTAGAAGTTCCTACAGAACAGATTAAGATCCTTTTCCCATTTGAATCTGTTCATTCTGGAGACAGGGGAGAAGGAAAGTCCTTTACTTAGGACTGACTTATGATCTTCAGTTAAAATTCTATCTGTCAGATTTATCATTTGAAGTGTATCACAGTCACTCCAAGGAATTATTTCCTGAACCTCGGGGATTGCCTCCGTGGGAGTGGTGTTCCTCAGTTGTCTTGATTTCTTCCTCTTCTTTTTACTTCTCCTCGTCCTCCTCCTTGTATTTTGTAGCGTCCCCTTTCTGTCCTTGGACATTACCACTGGTCTGATGCAGCCCAACAGGTTGTTATAATTGTTATACTGCAGCAATGGATATATAGCAGGAGTGTATATCGTCACTGGAATTACTGATGACACAGGACACTACCACTGGACTGATCCAGCCCAACAGGTTGTTATAATTGTTATACTGCAGCAGTGGATATATAGCAGCAGCGTATATCGTCACTGGAATTACTGATGACACAGGACACTACCACTGGTCTGATGCAGCCCAACAGTTTGTTATCATTGTTATACTGCAGCAGTGGATATATAGCAGGAGCGTATATCGTCACTGGAATTACTGATGACACAGGACACTACCACTGGTCTGATGCAGCCCAACAGGTTGTTATAATTGTTATACTGCCGCAGTAGATATATAGCAGCAGCGTATATCGTCACTGGAATTACTGATGACACAGGACACTACCACTGGTCTGATGCAGCCCAACAGGTTGTTATAATTGTTATACTGCAGCAGTGCATATATAGCAGCAGCGTATATCGTCACTGAAATTACTGATGACACAGGACACTACCACTGGTCTGCACAACACAGCACCACTTTATACAGCTACACTGGATATATGAAATCTCTGAGTAACTCCTCGGTGTTATTCCAAATCATCAGTACATCGTCAATATACCTAAGCCATACTAGAACGAACTGCGTATATTTTTCATTGTCTTCTGTAAAGACTAACTCACGTTCCCACCAACCTAAATAGATATTTGCGTACGTGGGCGCACAAGCCGCGCCCATCGCCGTCCCCCGGGTTTGTAAATAGAAAGCATCCGCAAAGGTAAAGTAGTTTTTTGTAAGAACAAATCTTAATAAATCAATTAGAAAGCGTTGAAATCCTCGGTATCCTTCATTTGTAAGAAATACTGTACCGCTGCCAATCCTACTTGATGATTAATGCTCGTGTACAACGATTCCACATCAAGAGAAACTAGAAGGTGTCCTTTTTCCACTTTGATGCCTTGTATTTTACGTAGAACATCTGATGTATCCTGAACATAGGAGGGTAGGCTTACCACATGTTCCCTTAAGTGAAGGTCCAAAAAGACACTAGCTTGTTCACTTAACCCGCCTATTCCAGATACTATAGGTCGACCTGGTGGAATGTCACTGTTTTTGTGGATCTTGGGAAGCATGTAGAACGTTGGGACTTTTGGATTGTCAACTGTTAAGAAGGTATGCTCTTGTTTGGTAATTGTACCTTCTTTTAGTGCCTTTTCAATCATTCTCTTGTAAAAATAGAGATAATTGTCTGTGGGATTGAAGGTAAGTCGCGTATAGCATGATGTATCATGAAGTTGTCTCAAAGCCTCTTTAGTATATATTTTTTTTACCAGAGAACTACATTTCCTCCTTTGTCTGATTGCTTTATAATCGTGGATATATGGCAGCAGAGAACACCAACACTGTGAATGGCTGGACTGATACACCACAATACACTGACTACACTGGACTGGTCTGCACAACACAGCACCACATTACAGCTACACTGGATATATCTGCCTGGACTGATACAGCACAATACACTGACTACACTGGACTGGTCTGCACAACACAGCACCACTCTACAGCTACACAGGATATATGGCAGCAGAGAACACCAACATTGTGACTGCCTGGACTGATGCAGCACAATACACTGAATGACTACACTGGACTGGACTGAGCAGCACAACACTTGCCACCCCACTTTCCCGCCCCAACACACAGACACTGAACACTGAGGACACGTCCTCTCTATACACTCTCCGAGACTGGAGTGAAAATGGCGGTGACGCGCAGCTCCTTATATGGAATCCAAATCCTGCGATAATCCGACAGCGGGATTATGACGTTTTGCCGCGTTCGGGTTTCCGAGTCAAGAGGGAAAATCCGAGCCTGGCTCGGATCCGGACTCGGAAGGCAAAGTTCGGGGGGGATCGGTTCTCTGAGAACCGAACCCGCTCATCTCTACTTACATGTTGATAGGTTTCAATGCAGCTGAATAAAGTGAATTTTGGTCAGCAGTGTGAGCTGCTTCAGCTGGGTGTAATGAAGCAATGGTTGCAGTATACATCGAACGTTTTACAGCTGAGGTCAGTTTGTGCAGATTTTAAGGTTGACCTGTAGTCACTCAGAAACTGCACACCATAAATGTGCGTACAGTTGCAAAAAATGCATATGCTCCGCCTATCTAAAATCTGCATACGCCCACAACATGCCCCTGCTCGTAGTTTTTGCGAGTCCAGCCCTTTAGTACGCCCCCTACACGCCTAGTTTTGGAAGTGCATACGCAGTAGTGACCTGATCGCTGTAATGCGAAAAACGACAGCGTGCGATCAGGTCGGAATGACCCCTTTAGAACATTGCACCTGCTAACTGTGCTAAGGGCCTAATTCAGTAAGGATTGCAAATTGCAATCCTTCTGTTCGCATGCTGGGTGCCGCCCATCGCAGGGCAAGGCCACCGCCTCCCCCCCCCCTTTCAACAAGCAGAAATTGTGATCGCATTGCAATTTCTGCTTGTCAGCAGAAATTAAGGCTGTGTCCTACGCAGTGCCCGCAGGAGGATCGCCGCCATGTTTCCGATCATGGTGACTGCATGTGACATCATGCAGCCGCCGCGATCATGCCCCCATTCGCGCCGCACCCCCCCCCCATTTGCCACCTCCGCCCCCGCAATGCTCTGTCTTTGCATTGCCCCCCCCCCTCCCCACCCCTGTGATTGAGAAGCAGAGGCAATTGCATTTTCTGAGCCCCCCCCCCCCCCCCCAGCAGAAAATGCGGGCACATGCGCAGGATGGGCGCTGCACATACGCCCTCAACTTTTTGGTATTTTTTGCAGTTGGATCGCTTACTCTGATCCAACCTGAATTAAGCCCTATGTTACTCAGAACTTAGATGAGTGTACTAACAAACAACAGCTTCAGAGACCGGGCAAGGCTAGATTGTTACGTGAGAGCAGAAGGGTTATAAAACTGAATTGGACCTTCTATCTGTGGCTTCATACTTGGACAAGGAGTAATGTGTCCAGATGCAGTTATTCTACACATCTCCTATATATTTGCCCAGATCTGTGACTCTGCATCCGCAGCACCCCAGCAACTGCCCCTCCCCCACAAAGAAGAATTGATGCTGTTTTGAAGGCAAAAGGTGGTCACACCAAATATTGATTTGATTAAGATTTATCTTTTGTTTATTCACTTTGCATTTTGTTAATTGCTAAAAATAAACTATTAACACTCCTATTTTGTAAAGCATTCTTATTTGCAGCATTTTTTCCACACCTGCCTAAAACTTTTGCACAGTACTCTGTGTGTATATATATATATATATATATATAGTATATTTTATACATATATATATGGAGAGAAAGGGTGGATTGGAGAGAGAGGAGAGAAATGAACAGCCCGGGAATGGGTGTGAAAAGAAAAAACAGGGAAGACGTAAGAGAGGAAAAAGGGGAGGAAAGAGTAAACAAATTGAGGAGGGAACATCAAAACTGATTAATGGTATTTTTAATCTGTCTAATTATGACCTTAAATCTAATGAAATTAAATTATTATCACGTGGGTTGTCCTTTGCTCCTAACACGAATCCTAATGAATTTAATTTATTTATTGATGCAAATAAATTTATCCGTACTTTGACACTAAAACGACATTTTTTAAAACAAGATAAAAAAGATAATGGGACTATAGCTATACCTGTAACCGTAGATAATAAATCTGGTTTAAAGGAGGGTTCTTATTTTTATCCCCTGGAATCTAGAGGAAGCTACATTGAAACCTATTCTAAATTGATATTGAAAGATTTGGAGGATTTATGTAAAAATGATAAATTATGTAAAGATAATATGAGAAGAGATGAGAGACGTGCTATTAAAGAATTAGAAACCAATCATAATGTGGTCATTAAGATGGCAGATAAGGGGGGGGGGATTGTCATTTTAAATAGGGCAGACTATTTGGAAGAGGCCCTTAGACTTCTTAGTGATGGAACTACCTATGAAAAACTGTCCACTGATCCCAGTAAAAAGGTTGTAGAAGGAATGAGTGTTCTTTTAGAGGAAGGGTTTAATAAAGAGGTCATTACGCGAGATGAGATAAAGTTTATATTAAATCAACATCCAAAAATAGCTATATTTTATTGGTTGCCAAAAATACACAAATGTCTCAAAAAAACCCCAGGACGTCCCATAATAGCTGGTATAGATTCAGCAACAGCTAAATTGTCTCAGTATGTAGATATTTTCATTAAGAAATATGTATCCACCTTGAAGTCATTTGTTAAGGACTCTACACATATATTAGATATTGTGAACAAACTTGAGTGGGATCCAGGGTATAGCTGGTGTACAGTTGATGTGGAATCACTGTACACCAGCATACCACATAAAGAAGGTATAGATTCTATTGAGTATTTTTTAAGAGGTGATAATGAAATAGGAGAGACTATGAGAGAATTTATCTTATCTTGTATTGAATATGTTTTAAAAAATAATTATTTTTTATTTGAGGGTCAATTCTACAACCAACAAAGAGGCTGTGCGATGGGTACGCCGTATGCGCCGAGCTTCGCCAACTTGTACTTGGGCAAGTGGGAATCTGAAGTTATTTATAAAGATAACCCGTTTCTGGAAAATATAGTTCAGTATAATAGATTTATAGATGACATACTAATTGTTTGGAAGGGTACTCAAGATGATTTTAATTCTTTTATGAAATTTATAAATGTCAACCAACATAATCTTAAATTCACCTCTAATTTTCAAAGTCATAAAATAGAGTATTTAGATTTGGTGTTGGATACCAGTGAATGGACCCCAGGGAAAAATATTAATACTTACACGTACATTAAGAAGGTTGACAGTAATAATTATATCCATTTTAACAGCTGCCACCTAAAAAATTGGATTTCTAATATCCCTTATTCCCAGTTTTTGCGGGTAAAAAGAAATTGTACGGATACGGCAATGTATGAAAAACAAGCAGAATTATATGTGGAGCGTTTTAAGGAGAAAAAATATCCCCTAAAAGTAATTGATAAATGCAAAGAAAAAGCAGATAAACTAGTGAGGAACGATTTATTAGTATATAAGGAGAGAAATAAAAGTGATAGACCATTTATTCCATTTGTTACTGGTTTTAATATTCAAAATAGACAAATAAAAGAAATTCTTTCTAAACATTGGAGTGTTTTAGAACTTGACCCAGTCCTTAAAGGAGTACTTCCCAACAAACCACAAGTGATCTATAAACGAGCTAAAACCCTTAAAAATATTTTAGCTCCAAGTAATCTTCCTGTTGTTAAAGATGAATTATGGTTGAAAAGTATTAACGGATGTTTTCCATGTAATCACTGTAAGGTTTGTCCATTTGTTAGCAAAGAGAGGAAAAAAGTTTGGAATATTGATCGATCAAAATATTGGGACATAAAGGGGTTAATAAATTGTCAGACCACGTTTGTTATATATCTGCTGGAATGCCAGTGTGGGGCAAGATATGTTGGAAAAACTAAACGCCAGCTTAAAATAAGAGTATTGGAACATATGAGAAGTATAACTAATAAATTAATTAACCATTCAGTTCCCAAACATTTTGTTTCCTGCAATGGAGGAGTACTGCGTAATAACTTCAGTTTTAAAGCCATTGAGCATATTACTCCAGATCCCAGAGGCGGTGATATTTTAAAGAAATTAAGTAAAAGAGAGACATACTGGATCCACACACTAAAAACACTGAGTCCGGATGGACTTAATGAAACATATGATATCATACCTTTTTTGCATTAGATTGGTGTGGAGTGGGTTCGCTTTGGAGGGCATTGTTGTTGATCCATTGGATCCTTTGCCCTGCTTATTAGTGGTCCGCCTCTATATTAATTCTTTGCAATATTTTTTGATATCAGTTAATTAGATATATCTCCTATAAGGTGTTTTCAGCAAAGTTTGTATATTTATATTGAAATTTTACTTATATCCATTTATGTCTCCTTTTAGATTTATCTCTCTCTCTTTCAGGAACTAATTATCCAGTTTTATGATTCTTGTTAGTGTTGGTAAAATTGTGTAATTTTTATATATATGAATTTTTATATATATATACTTTTTAAAAAAATAAATATGTATACGTTTTATAATAAATTAGTAAATGTATTTTCCTTTTCCCTGTATAAAGTGGTTGCTGTATCTCATTATAATATATATATGCCACCTGTGCATGAACTAAATGGCAGAAAATAGTCATTATTAGAATATAAAAATGTTTTTTATTTGTATTTTGAATCCAAATTATATGTAATTGTTTTTATTTTTATTTTTAATGTATCGACATAAATTTGTGTAATGTTTTGTAATGATGCACTACGGATGTGTTGTAGTGTTTTAAAATTACTTTAGTGTGTATTGCTTTACCATTTCACCTGATGTGTGATTAATTAGTTAACATTGTGTGTATAAATACGGGATTAGACCATCAATAGCCACACCCCCTGACGAAGACCTTGATGGTTGAAACGCGTTGGCGTGATAACGACTAAAGTGACGAGCCTACGTCCTACATGCTGTCCTGATTCTATAACGCATTAACCGGAGAGCGGTGAGCGGTGAAGCGCCGGCGGGAGGTCTCCATATCGGATGTGTTCCGGAGACACCGAGGGGGACTGACTGTGCCGTTTATTCTAAACTAAGATGTATGTATCTATGTACTACAATTAAATGAACTGTTTGCATTTACACTTATACTCCGCGCCCCTCATTCTTCTCTTGCATATATATATATATATATATATATAGAAACAAAAAGTTCAGCACTCACCAAAATGAGCTCACTTATCCTCACAACATCAATGAATAAATGAATAAATGATGGGGGTTTAGTTAGTGAATTGGCCAATGCACAGAAGCCTGCATACCGCTCGCCAAGGTACCTCACCTTCATGCAGTGCTGAACTTTTTGTTTCTATATTTTTGAGTAGGTGGCCATGGGCTACATGCACCCCACCCTATTAGTGGCGAGTGCGGATACTGCACCCCGCTTCTGGGGTGGCGAGTGCTGTGGTTTTCTATTTGCTGGTATATATATACATATATAAGGAGAGTTATGGTAGACTTACCAATGTTAACTCTTTCTGCGAGGTACATTGGGTTCCACAGGGAAACATCGGGGTGTAAAGTGGATTTTGATCCAGAGGCACCAACAAGCTAAAGCTTTAGGCTGTCACAGGATGCATTGGGGCGTCCTCTATAACCCCGCCTCCAAGCATTGTGAGCTCAGTTTTGTTAAACAGTCCAATGCAGGAGCAGGTAAAATAGAAGGTAGATGTTAGTCACATAGAACCACATTTTCACGACAGGAGAAGGGACCAGCGGCTAATGCCATACAAACCCATAGAAGCTAGGTGTGTCAGGGTCGGTGCCCTGTGGAACCCAATGTACCTCGCAGAATGAGAGTTAACAATCGTAAGTCTACCATAACTCTCCTTTTCTGCATCAGGTTACATTGGCTTCCACAGGGAAACATCAGGGATGTCCTAAAGCAGTTCTTCAAGGGAGGGGATGCACCTTAGCGGGTATGAGAACCCAGCTTCCAAAGGAAGCATCCTGGGAGGCGGAAGTATCAAAGGCATAGAACCTAATAAACGTGTTCACAGAGAACCACGTAGCTGCCTTGCACAATTGTTCTGTGGACGCATTACGGTGGGCCGTCCAAGAAGGTCCAACAGACCGAGTAGAGTGGGCATTAATAGGAGCAGGGAGACCAGCCTGCGCATAAGCTTGTGCAATCACCATTCTAATCCATCTGGCCAAGGTTTGCTTATTCGGAGGCCAGCTACATTTGTGAAAACCAAATAAAAAGGGAATCTGACCTCCTGATAGAGGCAGTCCTCTCCACATATACACGAAGAGCCCGTACCACATCGAAAAACCGCTCTTTGGAGGACAAGTCAGAAGAGATAAAGATCGGAAACCACAATCTCTTGGTTAAGGTCAAAAGATGACACCACCTTAGGTAAATAACCTGGACGAGTTCTAAAAATTGCCCGGTCACGATGAAATATTAGAAAGGGTGGACGACAGGACAATGCGCCTAAGTCCGACACCCTTCTTGCAGAGATAATAGCCAGTAAAAACAAGACCTTGGCCGTGAGCCATTTAAGGTCCACCGTCTCAAGAGGTTCAAATAGAGATTCTTGCAGGGCATTCAGGACAACAGACAGATCCCATGGAGCCACAGGAGGGACATAGGGAGGCTGAATCCGTAAGACACCCTGAGTGAATGTATGAACATCAGGTATAGATGCAATTTTTCTCTGAAACCATAACGACAAGGCAGATATGTGAAACTTGAGCGAGGCCAGACCTCTTTACATAAAAGCCATAATTCTGGAATGTATGCATCATAATTCTTATCAGCACACCAGGTGAAGTAAATTTGAGCAGATGCCATTTGCGGGCTTTTAACATAGTTTGGATGACCTCGTCAGAGAATCCTTTGGCTCTCAGGAATGATGCCTCAAGAGCCATGCTGCCAAAACCAGCCTGGCCAGGTCCGAATAAAGACAAGGGCCCTGTACGAGGAGGTCTGGGCGCAGAGGAAGTAGAAAAGGCAATAGATCCTGCAGGTCTGAGAACCAATGTTGTCTGAGCCGCGCTGGAGTGACTAGAAGTAGAAATCCTCCTTCATGTTTGAACTTCCACAGGACCCAGGTTAGGAGTGACACTGGAGGGAACACGTAGGGCAGCTGAAAGTTCCATGGAATTGCCAGTGCATCCACGAACGCTGCTTGAGGATCCCTCGTCCTTGATCCGAAGACCAGAACCTTGTGATTGTGTCGAGATGCCATCAGGTCTACGTCTGGTAGGGCCATCTTGTCCACTAGGAGTATAAAGACTTCTGGATGAAGACTCCACTCTCTGGCGTGCATGTTCTGGCGACTGAGGAAGTCTGCTTCCCAGTTTAGGATGCCCAGAATGAACACAGATATTGCTGGCAGATGGCGTTCCACCCAACGGAGGATTTTTGACACTTCTATCATAGCCATGCGGCTTCGAGTGCTGCCTTGATGGTTTATGTATGCCACCATAGTGGAATTGTCTGACAGTATTTGAACTGGCCTGTTCTGTACCAGAGGTAGGGCGAGAGTTAATGCAATGAACACCGCCCTCAACTCCAGAATGTTTATTGGGAGGAGTGACTCCTCCTTGGTCCAGCGACCCTGAAAAGAGTTTTGCTCCAACACCGCACTCCATCCCCTCATACTGGCGTCTGTTGTCAGCAGGACCCAGTCTGAAATCCAGAAGGGACGGCCCCTGCTCAATTTCTGGTCCTGTAGCCACCAGGTCAGCGACAGATGAACCTCCAGAGTCAAAGTGATCATGTGAGACCTGATCCAATGAGGTAGGCCGTCCGATTTGTAAAGGATTAACCTCTGCAGAGGGCGAGAATGAAATTGAGCGTACTCTACCATGTCAAATGCAGACACCATCAGGCCAAATACTTGCATCGCCGAGTCTATCGACACTCTGGGGCCACAAAAGAAGCATCTATCCTGTCTTGAAGTCTCAGGACTTTTTCTGGAGACAGTGAGGATTTCTTCCAATTGATGAGCCACCCGTGGGCTTGTAGGAAGCATACCATCAGTTGTAGATGACTGAGGAGGACATAGTAGGAGTTTGCCAGAATCAGCAAGTCGTCCAGATACGGCAGGGTCCTGGTGACGGAGATGGGCCGTCATTACGGCCATGACCTTGGTGAAGATACGCGGAGCCATAGACAGTCCAAATGGAACTGATAATGGAGGTTGCCAATAGCAAACCGCAGATACTGCTGATGCGATATGGCAATAGGTATATGCAGGTACGCTTCCTGTATATCCAGGGACACCATATAATCTCCGGGTTCCATACCCAGTATGATTCAGTGCAGTGTTTCTATACGGAACTTGGACACTCTCACAAACTTGTTCAGTGATTTGAGGTTGAGTACAGGCCAGAAAGACCCACTGGGTCTCAGAACTAGAAACAGGGTCGAGTAGTAACCTCTGCCTCTTCGGGTCAGAGGAACCGGCACTACCACTCCTGTATTCAGGAGAGAACTCACAACCTTTTGCAAAGCTTGCACCTTTAACGGATCAAAAGGGATAACCGTGGTGCAAAACTGGCGAGGGGGACGTCACTTGAAGGAGACTGCGTACCCGTGAGAGACAACTTCTCACACCCATGCATCTGAAGTGGTCATTAACCAGACCTGGGTGAACTGCAGAAGTCGGCCTCCCACCCTGAGGTCCCCCATGGGGAGGCCCGCCCGTTCATGCAGCAGGATTGTCTTGTTTAGAAGCAGGCTGACGGGCCACCCAGGACTGCTTTGCCTTGGGCTTAGTGGTTTTGGAAGCACGAGATTGTCTCGGGTATGCCTGACCTTTTGCTTTCCCTTGAGGCCTGAAAGGAACAAAAAGTGGTACCTTTAGCCTTCTGTGCAGAAGGATTAGTATTTGGGAGAAAGGCAGACTTAGCAGCCGCCAATTCAGACACAATTTTATTTAGGTCTTCCCCAAACAAAATGTCCCCCTTAAAGAGGAGTACCTCCAAGACTTTTTGGAGTCTAGGTCCACCTTCCATGACCTCAACCACAGAGCCAGGACAGACATAGTTGACGCCTTGGCTGCCAACACACCCGCCTCAGAGGACGCCTCCTGAATGTAATAGGCAGCGGTGGTAATGTGAGATAGGTGTTGTCTGGCATTGTCAGATATATCCTTGGGCAGCTCTTCCTCTAATGCCTGTACCCATGCTTCAATTCCTTTTGCAGCCCAAGAGGCCGCAATAGTGGGTCTATGTACAGCACCTGTAAGGGAGTAAATAGATTTCAGACATCCCTCCACAAGCTTATTTGTTGGTTCCTTCAGTGAAGTGACAGTGGTGACAGGCAGACGACACCACTAGGCGGGTGACATGAGAATCCACCGGAATCCCACTTGTTACATAACTCTGCAGGGAGAGGATAGTGAGACAAGGCCCATTTGGACAGAGGGAATTTCTTCCCTGGATTAGACCAAGGCTCCTGCCTGATGTCCACCAAATGGTCAGAATGGGGTAATAGATTTTTAACCACCTTCTGCCGTTTAAACATATCAGTTTTCTTAGCCACAGTAGTGATTTGTAGGATTTGCTTAATAGCAACCACAAGGTCAGGGACATCAATTTGCAATAGAGAATCCTCGTCAGAAACACCTGATTCAGTGTCTGACAGGACAGTATGCTCCCCCCTACTCTTCATATGAAACATCTAAGAGAAACATCTAAGGAAGCAGCCTGCTTAGATGACCCAGATACACTAGAGTGACCTGGAGTAGATTTTTGTCTGACCAAGGAATGATTTAATTGCTGCAACTGGTCAGACAAATTTTCTGCCCAAGGCGGATTAACCATAGGGACAATTTGTGGCTGTAATGGCACAGGTGGTCCCATAGGGGGCGTAAGGCGTTCCACCGGAGTGCCCAGTAGGTTTGTGAACGCAGCCCAGGGTGGCTCCTGATTGGTTACAGGAGCTGCGGACTGACTGGGAGATGTATAATACATAGTACACAGACCATCATACACAGCTTCCCACTCTGGTAAATCTTTGGTGCATGTTCTGCATGATGCAGGAGCGTCCACAGACTTACTACCCTTCTTGTTAGACATTGTACACAAATGCAACAACAGAGCAAATTAGTACGATAAAGCCAGAGTACAATACCTGCGAATAAATCCGTTAGTATGCGACTGTAGACACAGTACACAACACAAGCGAATAAATCCGGTATTATGTAACTGAGTACACAGTAGAATACATGTAATAGGTAAATACTGTGATGCACTATATTTATTACCCTGACGCAACAAGTCCTTAGATACAGAATATAGTGATAGATATATCAGGGAAACACTGGGAGTGAAACCACACAGCAGATACAGGCACACACAGTCTCAGGAAATGCAGATAATCATTATGACAATAAAACTGCACTGGACTACTGTATGTACAGATATATATATATATATATATATATATATATAACACAGCATGGTCCTAGACCGGAGGTATGTACCAGAGTACTCGTACAATATATCCTGTAATAGGTACTCTTTTTCTTAACTGACGCTGTCTGAATAAAGACATGTAGAATACTCAAGTGTTTGTAAATTCACAGCACTGTATACAGGTGGCTTTACAAGGAAGACCTTGCCCTGCAGTCCCAAAGACTAGCCACAACTATGCTTATAAGATGGCGCCCAGCATCTCAGTCAAGGAGTGAGGGAGAGTGTGAGACATCTCCAGGCCGGGAAAATCTGCAGTAGATGTTGCCGTGGGCCGTGGAGAGGCTACAGGTCAAGCGCCATCTCCCCTGTGCTGGACTTCCACCCTAGGTACTAGTGAGCCTTATTAAATGCGGCGTTAGTACACCCAACCTGTGCTCTATTGCCCCAGTGGTCGAGTGGGGTCCCTGCTCAGTGACAGTGTCCATGCCAGCGCCGACCCGTCTCCCTAGGTCGCGGACGGAATGCAATTTAATGGAGGGTCCCGCCTGGGGGACCATCTTACCTCCTTCCCGTAGCAGCCATGCGAACCAGTAGAGCGACTGCGATCGTATGTCTAATGCCGGAGTGTCTTCGCCGAAAAATACCCGGAAACAGGCCACAGGAGTATGCAACGCCACTTGGGAAGTGTCACCGTGACATACAGCGCTGACAGCCCAGTTTTGAAGAAATTTTCTGTCAGAAAAAGCTTTTTCAGGGCTGCCCAGTGCTGCCCACCTGTTAAGTGACCTGCTGCTGCAGACACCAACTGAAACTGAGC
Source organism: Pseudophryne corroboree (assembly GCF_028390025.1). Taxonomy (NCBI): domain Eukaryota; kingdom Metazoa; phylum Chordata; class Amphibia; order Anura; family Myobatrachidae; genus Pseudophryne; species Pseudophryne corroboree. The sequence goes on from NC_086448.1 coordinate 197,941,442, forward strand.
TCCTGGATTCGGGGTTATAGAGGAGGCCCCAATGCATCCTGGAACAGCCTAAAGCTTTAGCCTGTTGGTGTCTCTGGATCAAGATCCACTCTACACCCGATGTTTCCCTTTTGGAAACCAATGTAACCTGCTGCAGAAATATAAATATCAAACTACGTACTAGTTGTGTTGTGGGTAATCATCCACATGTAAATGCCATAAGCATTAGCTGTACTTATCTGTGACATGTTGCCTCAAAGAGTAATAAAGAATAACAAAGTGTAGTATGTTAAAACTGTTTTTTTTATTACACACATAAACAACATAATGGGCACATAAACAAAAAATGTGGTTGCACTCTCCAAATGCTTAAAATGGTCCACTGTGGATATCTGAGATATCTACTACGGACTGCCAGCACTAAGCTCTACAGATAACGTTGACTATAGAAGTCTATGGGCTTCTTAATGCAGAGTTCCCCTGAGAGGGAGCCAAAGTTTACCTCTCTAACTGCCCTTCAGCTTGTGCATGTACAGAATGACTCCCAGGTCATAAACCTGGACTTCCTCACAATGCAAAAGGACAGCTCTTAGTGGAAGACTTTGGCAACAGACACAAGAAGAGAGACATGAGCAGACACAGTAGCATCCACTTCTGAATCATGCCCAATAATGTTTGAAAAATAAAATAACTGCAAAAATGACTGTCATGAAAGAAACAAAAAATGACGATGCCAATTTTTTGGGGGGATGCCTTCAATTACTTTTTTAAAGTTCTGTAACAAAGCAAAATGGAACGTGATTGTAAAGCTAAAAGAGTAAAATCTTGGAGCATTACTACACCGCAGGTCGCCTCAGGTGTCCTCTGGAATTGCATCAGGCATAATAGGATCTGGACTCTTTTTGTAGCTTTTTGGGTGTGGTCTCATCCTTCTCCCTCCTCTGGCTCCTTCATCCTCTATGTCAACATATGGGCCAATCACCCCAATTATCTCTCATTCTGTCACTCTTTGGGACCATGCCAACAAACTTTAATTAAGCCCCTCATCCCTCCTCAATAGTTCCACTCTTTGACAATCGTAAATTTGAGATTTACCAAAACAGGGAGCACCTTTCGTCCTTGACTGACTGACACCTGGCATCTGACATTTTAAATGATGTCACTCACGAGTGTATTTTCTCTAGCTTTGATGATACACATAATCGACACTAAGGTATTTTCATTACTCATATTCTCTTGGAGTGTCAGGTCTGTGTTTTTGTCTGTTCCCGGAGAGGGCACTAGTGGGTCAGTGGTGGTGCGATGGAGGAAACAAGGAGGCTGAAGTAAATTCCTGCGCATGTGCGCAAATGATGTTTATTGTATACACACAGGTAATATTGGCAACTGGAACAATGAAGATAACAAATGTACAATTCAGCGTGGAAACTGTCAGGTTCTCTGAAATAGAAAGTCACTGATTGTTCAGACTTGAAATGGAACTACCCACGCAGTTGGTGTGCTTAACGACAACAGAACCAGGTTAGACTTTAGCAGAAGACAGCTGAGAGTTAGGGGTCCACACCATACTTACCGACTTTTAGGCTGCTCTCTCCGGGAGAGAGCAGCCAGGTCGGATCAGCACGGAGCGGGGAAGGGTAGTGACGAGTAGAGGGGGCGGAGCATAGGCGGAACGGGGGCAGAGGCAGGGTGGGGGCTATTACCGGCATTATACTGCAGGGGGTGTGGATATGATGATGCGATTCAACAAGAATCGCATCACCGACTGCCCAGACCCCCACTTTACTCACTAAGTGGGCGGCTGGGCAGGGGGGGATCACAGAAATCGGGAGACTTGCCTGCTTTTCCGGGGGCTGGGAGGGTCACCCGATTTTCGTGAGCCTCCCGGCCATTCCAGGAGAGTAGGCAAGTATAGCCCACACACGGTAGAATTATCACATGCTATTTGATCTTTTTAGTTCAAATAGCATCGCATCTAGTTCAAATAGCAACGTGTGTATTGTCCCTTGCGATGCGCGCTCCAGTCTAGTCAATATCTCAAGGCAAAATAGTATGGGCCTAATTCAGAGTTGATCGCAGCAGCAAATTTGTTAGCAGTTGGGCAAAACCGTGTGCACTGCGGGGGGGGGGGGGGGCAGGTATAACATGTGCAGAGAGAGTTTGATTTGGGTGGGGTGTGTTTAAACTGAAATCTAAATTGCAGTGTGAAAGGAAACCAGCCAGTATTTACACTGCAAAGAAACAGAATAACCCACCCAAATCTAACTCTCTCTGCAAATGTTATATCTGCCCCACCTGCATACCTCCCAACATGACCCTCTCCAGGAGGGACACAATGCTCTGCTTCTGGACTTTTCTCTTAATTGTGAATGCCATCACCTGTTTTGAACAGGTTAATGGATAAGAAAGGTGATTCACCACAGGTGCCGGCAATAATAAATTAAGAGGGAAGTCCAGGAGCAGAGCATTCTGTCCCTCCTGGAAAGGATCATGTTGGGAGGTATGCACCTGCAGTGCACATGGTTTTGCCCAACTGCTAACAAATTTGCTGCTGCGATTAACTCTGAATTACCCCCATAGTACATTGTTGTGTATTCAAAATTGGATGTAGTTCAAATAGCATACCCCACTTAGTCCAAATCGCATAGCACATATTGTATGGGCTCAAATCACACCTAGCACAAATAGCACTGTGTGTGGGCCCCATAAGTGCAGGATCTTTGGTGCAGATGAAATAGCACAATACTGCTGCAGACAGGTAATGAGCAGGTGAGTATGGTAATGCAGCACCTGGAGAGAGTCTCTAACTGCTAGTAGATGTTGAGCAGAATTCAGATGAAGCTGTAACAACACTGGATGGCTGGTGCCTGTAGTGCCACGGAGCAGAGACCCAGGGGAATCTCAGAGGGTGTGGGTCGTTGGGTCGACTCAACTTAAGTCGACAGTCATTAGGTCAACATGCATTAAGTCGACAGGGTCATTAGGTCGATAGGGTCATTAGTTCGACATTTACTAGGTCGACAGGTCAAAAGGTCAACATGGGTTTTTGGACATTTTTGGTGTTGTTTTCTTCGTAAAGTGACGGGGAACCCCAATTAGTGCACTGTGTCACTTTGCTCGCCATGCTTCGGGCAAGGTGCCTCACTGCGCTCGGCACAGGTTACCGTTCCCAATTGTAGTCCACGTGGATCGTCAAGTATGAAAAAGTCAAAAAAATAAAAAACAAGGGGAAAAACTCATGTTGACCAAATGACCATGTCAACCTAAGCTGTGTCGACCTAACGACCGTATCCCATCTCAGAAGACAGGAGACTGGAGCCAGGAGATGCTGTGCACTGGATGTGACGCGTTATTCAAGCCAACGATACTCAGTCGGAGTTCTGACTATATGCCCCCTGGTCAGCAGCCATTGGATGAATGAGTCATGTGTGCAGACATTGTGCAGGATTGGATGATACCGGATCAGCTGACCGCCAGTGTCATGGCGGCTTCCATGCAGTGCAGATGGTGGGAACATAGCGTGGTGCATGCCAGGTGGATTTCATGGGTGCAAAGAGGTAAAGGGTTCTGTGCAATGCGGACAGGACACACACGCAGCATCAGGCTGGGACTGTGACCTCCGCAGGCCCGCGCACCAGCACGCTGGTAAGTGAGATACCGCTGAACGCTGATTTCTGACATGGAGTTTTTGCAAGTTTATTATAGATTGGGAAAATTCTCTACTCCTTTCACAGCATACTGTCATCAATAGGATTTGGCATACTCAAATGGAATGCATTAACAGTATTTTAAATAATTCTTCTAAATCAGGGCTGGCCAAACCGGTCCTCGAGATCTACCAACAGTTCATGTTTTCCAGGCCTCCTGGAGATCTGTAGAATTGTCAGTTAGGAATGAATGCAGCACATCTTAATTAGTAATGACTACACCTGTGCACCAGCTAGGTGGTCTGGAAAATGTGTACTGTTGGTAGATCTCGAGGACTGGTTTGGCCAGCCCTGTTCTAAATCTTTCATCAAAACCTTTCAGATTTGGACCGCCTTCTTATCCTCTCACCTTTCCTTCAAATAAAAATCATGATGATTTCTCACTCTTACTATTCCTACTTGTCTGGCCTATCCCCATCACAGGTCCTCTCTGAAAATCCCTACTGGATCCTAACCCCCCTCCATCCCTCTTCATCCCTCTTCATCCATATCCCACCTTGTAACTTGCCAAGCTGTTAATTTTTGTCTCCTCTCTTCACCTTTTTAGCACATACTTGCATAGTAACAATGTTTCTGAGGTTGAAAATAGACAATTTGTCCATCAAGTTAAACCTATGTGTGTTCTCCGCTGTATTATCTTTTAGGACTGATTTTGTCTGTTGCTAATGTCAGCCATTGTGTTTATTCCTTATTCCCCTTTTTTAAGAACTATAGTGCTTGTCTACGCACCATAACCCTTTATATCCTTATCCATTAGGATTTATCTAGCCCATTTGTACAAGTATTAACTTAGTCCGCCATTACTATACTCTCCGGCAGGGAATTCCAAACACGTATTGTCCTTACTGTGAAAAAACTAGAGATGTGCGGGTTCGGTTTTACTCGGGTCTCAGAGATTTTTCTTATTGGCTATCCAAAACACGCGACATCCATGAGCCAATAAGATGCCATTTTGAGACCCGAGTGAATCCGAGTAAAACCGAACCTGCTCATCTCTAGAAAAAACCTTTTCGCCTCTGTGTGCAAAATCTCCTCTCCTCTAGCCTAAGCAGGTGTCCACGCATCCTACGTCCTCTGTGATGATCTTACCAAAAACAGATCCCCCGCAAGTTCTGTGTATTGTGTCCTTATATATTTGTAAATGTTGATCATGTCCCCTCTTAGTCTCCTCTTTTCCAGAGTGAACATGCCAAGCCTTGCAAGCCTTTTCTCGTACACCAGCGTCTCCATACCCTCAATTAGCTTGTTCGCCCATCTCTGGACCTTTTCTAGTTCCAGGATATCCTTTTTGTAGTAAGGTGCCCAAAATTGTGCACAGTATTCAAGATGTGGCCTCACTAGGGATTTTTTAATAACGGGAGTATAACACTCTCATCCCTTGCCTCAATTCCCCGCTTTAGACATGCTAATACCTTGTTAGCCTTCTTTGCTGCAATCCTACTTTGGGTACTGCTGCTTAGTTTGCTATCTATGTGAACACCTAAGTGTTTTTCCAGTACAGAATCCCCTAACTTTACCCCATTTAGTATGTAGGTGTATTTGTATTAGATGTTCTTGGACTCTCTCCAAAGTGTTCTCATCTTACACTACTCTCTGATCTCTTATAATTGTTCTACATCCCTTTCCTGGTGTACACCATTACATCACACGTGCACTTTGATAGCTTTTTCTACCCCTCTTTTTCTCTCTTTCTTTTCGCCCTCCCTATAATCTTTTGGAAACCAAGTAATATCTTATACAAGCCCTATATACCAAAAAGAAACCCAACAAAAGATTTGGCAAATTACCCACAATATTGAATTTCAAAGGAAGGCATATAAAATGAAACTTGTTATTTGGAGCAGGTGTGTTGGTACATCTGTGCTTAAGTTGAAGAACAATTAATTTAAGCTTTTGGCATGGGTATTGCAGGCAGGAGAATGATTGTGCTTGGTTGCAAATAGGAGGGATTGATGGCTGAGATATAGCAGAACCATAGACATACAGGGCTAGATGCATCATAGCTTGGAAAGTGATATAATTTAGAGTGAAAAGGTGCCAGCCAATCAGCTCCTAACTGCCATGTCACAGGCTGCGTTTGAAAAATGGCAGTTAGGAGCTGATTGGCTGGAACTTTTTTACTCTCCATTTTATCACTTTCCAAGCGATGATGCATCTAGCCCACAGGTTCTCAAACTCGGTCCTCAGGACCCCACACAGTGCATGTATTGCAGGTCTCCTCACATAATCACAAGTGAAATAAATTACTCCACCTGCAGACCTTTTAAAATGTGTCAGTGAGTAATTAATACACCAGTGCACTTGCTGGGTTACCTGCAAAACATGCACTGTGTGGGGTCCTGAGGACAGAGTTTGAGAACCACTGATCTAGCCCATAGTCACTGGGCCTGATTGAGATGTGGTTGGAGTTGCTGTCCCTGCTGCTATCACTACTACAAAAGAAATAGACACTTTCAACGTTTTATATAAACCAAAGTATTACTGACATAGTCAAAACACTTACATGGATATGTAGTATATGTATGTAAATTTCTATTACTTTTCTATTACTAAATTACAAGTGTTCTATGTGTGAGCATTTTGTTACACCACAGATATCAATACGATAATTCAATTAGTCTGTTGTGGAACCTGTCATTCTAAACTTGCACGTTTTGTCGTCTTCTTAGGGCTATGCGTGTGACATAAGCCCTTGTTCCTCTGATACAGGTGGCCTTCCAGATCTTTTCCCTTTGCATAAACAACCAGTGTCCGTAAATTTGCCATATTGTGTTTGCCGCTGTACAACAGTGACAACGTTTTTATTGCTAATTCTAGCACACAAAAAGCCTTCTGTACTGGCTCAGCAGCAGCAGCACATAGAACATCTGTAACTTAAGAATAAACAGTAACAAGTTGCATACTGAGTAGAGTTAAGGTCCGTACACATTAGACGATGTCGCTCTGTGAGCGACGTCGTCTAATGTTTCCCCTCCCTGGCCGGCCGGTCGGCGGCCGACTGTACACACTAAGCGATATGACCGCTCATATCGCTCAGTGACATCACGCCTCCGCCATCCCTGCATGCAGGTCGTGGACGAAAGTCCAGATCCTGCATGCGTGCACTGGCGACAGCGACGATCGTTGTCGACCCGTGGGGCCGCGCATCGGTCGTCGCTGGCGGCATACACACTTGCCGATAAAATGAGCGACGCCGCTCAGGGAGGGGGAAAATGAGCGATATCACTAATTTTATCGGCAAGTGTGTATGGGCCTAAGTCATAGAAGCTTACAGACATATACTACATACCAATGTAAATATTCTAACTATGGGGGTAAATTTAGCATATCTCTGATCAGTTTCTCAGACATGCGGGGGGACGCCCAGCACTGAGCTAATCTGCCCCGCATGTCAGGCACTGCTACCCCAGCTGCAGCGATCCAGTCTATATTACCCCTATATCAATACTACTTTGGTTTATACTGTATAAAATGTGGAAAGTGTCTATTTCTTTTATTATAACGCCATATCATTTTCTAGAGTGCGATAGAGAAATAATATCTAGAATGTGATTGGCTGCTATGAGCAACACTACTGCTTGTCTGTTTTAGAAGTTTTAGTAAATATAGCCCAAGGAGTAAATATACTTTATAAAGATAAATAATCATGGCTCATTAAACATAAATATTCTATACCTTATGACTAAAAGTCTATTGTCCGACCTTGCAGAGCCTTATATAATATTTGCAGATTTCATACACATAATTATAATGATTCTATTATAAGTTCAGATGTGGAAACGCTGCTCCATTAACTCATTTTTATTTACAGCAGGGGTGGGAAACCTCCAGCCCGCGGGCCGTACAAGGCCCGCAAAGCCGTTGGTTCCGGCCCACCCGCTTGTGTCAGTGAGACACGCCGCCGCTCAGTCCGGGGGCAGCGTGTCTCAGCTGTCAGGGAGGAGAGCGCAGCTACTATGTACGGCGGCAGGTAAGATCTCAAACCAGCCGCCGGTTCGTGAGCCAATCAGAGCTCGTGGATCGGCAGCCAATCAGGAGCCGCCGCTGCCGGTCCGCGAGCTCTGATTGGCTCACGAACCAGCGGCTGGTTTGAGGTCCTACACGCCGCCGCCGCCTGACATAGCCGCGCTCTCCTCCCTGTCCTGACACCCGCCGGATGGAGCAGCACCAGCGGTGAGCAGCAAAGTAGGGTGGGTGGCACTGTGGGGGCATTGGTGGATCTGGCACTGTGGAGGCATTTGTATACCTGGCACTGTGGGGGCATTTGTGGATCTGGCACTGTGGGGGCATTTGTATACCTGACACTGTGGGGGCATTTGTATGCCTGACACTGTGGGGGCATTTGTATACCTGACACTTTGGGGGCATTTGTGGATCTGGCACTGTGGGGGCATTTGCGGATCTGACTATGTGGGGGCATTTGTATACCTGGCACTGTGGGGGCAATTGTGGATCTGGCACTGTGGGGGCAATTGTGGATCTGGCACTGTGGGAGCAATTGTGGATCTGGCACTGTGGGGGCAATTGTGGATCTGGCACTGCACTATTGGGGGCATATGTGTATCACGTCCCATTTTAATTGGCCACACCCATTTTTTTGGCACGCGCACACAGTACCTCTAAGGGGCAGACCTACTGAGGGGCAGAGTACTTTTTTAAGTTGAGAATTTTTGTATGGCCCCCGAAGGATTTTATAAATATCCAAATGGCCCTTGGTAGAAAAAAGGTTCCCCACCCCTGATTTACAGGTAAGACAAGTCAACTGAGTCAAAAATGCACAACAGTGATTTAAGGGGCAGATGTATTAAGCTTGGAGAAGTGATAAAGCAGTGATATGTGCAAGGTGATAACGCACCAGCCAATCAGCTCCAATATGTAAATTGGCAGTTAGGAGATGATTTGTTGGTGCATTATCACCTTGCTCTTATCACTGCTTTATCACTGCTTTATCACTTCTCCAGGCTTAATACATCTGCCCCAATATTCCTTAATCACATAACAAAAACACAAACAGATATTCTACAGAGTTAAACAGTTAATAGACATAGAATATGATATGAGGGTAAATGCATTACTACCTTTTCCTAGATGTCCCTCTGGCTTCCATCTACTGATCCCACTCCTACTGCCAGGGCCATAACTAGAGGTGTGTGAGTAGGGCCGTAAATATGGGTGTGCAAGCAGGGACGTAACTATGGGTGTGCAAGCAGGGCCATAACTAGAGGTGTGTGAGTAGAGCCGTAAATATCGGTGTGCGAACAGGGCCGTAACTAGGGGTGTGTGAGCAGGGACGTAAGTAGGGATGTGCAAACAAGGTCGTAACTAGGGGAGTGCGAGCACGGCCGTAACTAGGGGTGTGCAAGCAGGGCCATAACTAGAAGTGTGTGAGTAGAGCCGTAAATATGGGTGTGTGAGCAGGGCCGTAAGTAGGGATGTGCAAACAGGGTCGTAACTAGGGGTGTCCGAGCACGGCCATAACTAGGGGTGTGCAAGCAGGGCTGTAACTAGGGGTATGCAAGCAGGGCTGTAGATAGCTGTGCTGGACTCAGGTACTTTTTGGGATGTGGCCTAATATGAGGAGTTGTGGTGACCCCCTTACCGTGTGCCCCACAGCTGAGGGCTAATCCCTGGAACGGGGGCTCACAATCAGTGTAATCACTCCAGCTCCCTCCCAGCCACAGGAGGCTGCTGCTGCTGGCCAGTGGCAGCAGCCTCTGTGCTCACACCTCAGCGTGTCCTGGGCTGGGCAGACACAGGCTGCTGCTGCAAGGTAAGGTAGAGGGGAAACGGACGGAGCAGGCAGCCGGCAGCGGAAGGTGTATAGTAGAGCTGAATATCTGTTTCTCTGGGCTCCCCAATCTGATGCACTCTCACTCTGTCATGAACCCTGGTTGCCTGCGTGACTGGCTCCTGGCGCTCAGCCAATCAGGTCCCTGGGAGAGGGTCACTGCAAAGGTGGGCAATGAATATTCACCTCAGCAGCAGCTCACCATACACCTGCTGTAAAGGGAACAAATGTCCTCCTCAGCAGCTGACCCGGGCCCCTATGGCATGATCGAGCCTGGTAAACAGTACACGCCCCCCTCTCTGTGTCTCTGTGTGTGAGTCGTGCTGCCGCTGCCCCACGGTCCCTGCATTTGTCTAGCAGGGTGCCTAGAACCATCCGCTTCAGCCAGGATCTTTGCTGCAGAGCCAGCCTGAGCATTCTTCAGATGATCCAGGCAGACACCATGCAGTGGCCCCATCCCCTTTGTGGCATTGTCGGTCAGGGGCGTGATCGGCACAGGGCGCCAGTGCAGCCCTGTTATGGCACTACATACTGCACTGTATTTCACTGGACTGACCCCTCATAGTTATATACCTCTAATCTTCATCTATATGGGCTTTACTCATGGTATGTTGGACTCCAGATAAACCCAGAATCATTGTGTCCTTCAAAGTGACTACTAGTTGTGTATTCCCTTTGGTCTGTACATTAAGCTATGTGTATGTCACTTAATTCAAAGGAATATCCTTTAATATTTTGAGACCATGGCAATTGACACAACCGTGAAAGAGGGGCTGTTATAGGCTAAACACTCAGCAAGTGGCTTCTGCAAGCTTAGTATCACGGCAGGCACCCATAGCAGTTTGAGTAACACGTATGATAGTAAACAATCCATTTCTGGACAAGTATCTTTCAAGTGCCCCAATCCACACTCTCGAGGCATGTAATCAGCAAGAGGTAATTTGTTTCAGGAAAGTGTAGAGCATGGACTATCTGAAGGTAAACTGAAGGGAGTTACCAAAGGGTTATTTTGGACAAATGAGCCGGATTCCATACAGCCATTCACCCATCTCTCCTCTTGTCCTTTCCATTTACAAGTGTCCTCTAGTTGATCAAGTGGAACTGTAGAAGCTGGACTGAAGTGGGCAGCTTTCAAGAATGCATATGGCATCCATAGGGTTCCCAATAAATCATACCACTATCGGCATTGCACACACATTGCAGAAGATTATTAAGGAATTATAAGGTCTACTACCTAGGCAAGCTATATCCAGTTTGTGTTCCCAACTCGACTGCATAACACCGAATTTCCTGACCATCAGGATTGGAGCTTCGCATCTAGTTATTTGATGGTAGAACGGAACAATAACGATGTTTGCAACATTATAGTATATACATTTTAGACAGTGACACATTAATAATGGTACAGTATCCTGTGAAATAACGTCCTAACTAGGACCACAATAATCGGGTCATATAACCGGAGTCGGCAAAAGAAATCTTGGGGCCCGGTACTGTGATATCTCTGGGGCCCCCTCATATTTTATATATATATATATATATATACTACTCCAAGAAGAACGGCACTGGAGGCAATGAATTCAGAAACGATGTGTATTGAAAAGCGACAGCTGTTTCAGGGCAATAGCCCTTTCCTCAAGCAGCAACAACACCAAATGCTGGACAAAACAAACAGAAAAACAACACTTACCCTTTAGGACAAGCTACGAAAGACGGCTATGCCCGGACCAATGCACTCCCACCCGCAGGGGTGGCCAGAACAAAAGGGGTCCGAAAAGCCGCCCAGAACAAGAATTACACTTAATATTTAATCTGTCCAGAAGAACCATCACGCCTACGGAAACACAGGTTCTGAGTTGTGGCCTCAGCTTTGTACCGACCAATGCGCATGACTCCTTCAATTGGTCGCGAGACCTTCATCACTTCACCAGGAAGCTTAGGCTTAAAGAATTCTTCCAAAATTCTCCCTCTCAGACCTTCGCACCTTCTGTGTTTGACAATTTTCTGCAACGTGTCTACAGATCCAAGTTTGATCCGATCTCCTCCAACTCCTCTATTAGAACCTTTAATAGGCTTATGGATGACTCGGTCAACAGATTTTTAGCTGCTCCTGCCAAAATCAGATTGAATATGTCCCTTAGTGAAAGAGAGGCTTTAAAGAATCTTCAAACGTATCAGGATATTGTAATCCGGCCCGCCGATAAGGGCGGGGCCATTGTCATCATGGATCTAGATTACTATAGGGAGGAAGCTTTGAACCAACTAGCTGAACAGGAGGTATATCGCAAGCTTTCCAAGAATCCAACGTTGGAATATCAACAGGAATTGTTTACCATCTTAGATAAAGCCAAAACGCAAGGCTTGCTACCGGACAAAGTACACAAGGTGTTATGTGTCCAGCATCCAAAGAGCCCTATACTATATACGATTCCGAAGCTTCACAAACATCAGACTAAACCTCCTGGGAGACCGATCATCTCCGCTAGAGACTCGCTTTACCAGCCTGTGTCCCAGCTTTTGGACAGTATCCTGCAACCACTATTATTGGAACAAAGAACATTCCTGAAGGACACTAATTCTTTCATTCTGAAACTGCAGGAACTTGCGGCACTACCTTCGGGCACGTTGATGTGCTGCCTGGATGTCTGCAGCTTATACACGTCCATCCCACATCAGGAGGGGATGTGTACGATGCGGGACTTCCTGGAGGACAACCTAGCTCCATCATCATTCAACCACAGTTTATTTCTCACTCTGTTAGAGCTCACCTTAAGCAGAAATTATTTTCTGTTTGATGGTGAGTTCTACCTGCAGCTGCGAGGGTGCGCAATGGGATCATCGGTAGCACCCTCGTATGCTAACATTTATATGTTTGCTCAGGAACACAGAATGTTTTTCACCAATCAAGCTGTGGCTGATAATATTATTTTGTATACTAGGTATATTGATGATGTTTTCCTATTATGGGGGGGTGGGAAAGAAGCCTTCCAGAAGTTGATGTCAGAAATTAATACCCTTCCCTCCCCTATTAAATTCACGTACACGTGTGACGAGAGGGTGGCCAATTTTCTAGACGTTAAGATTATGCTTACTGGGGACTGTATTCCTACTGAAATTTTTTCCAAACCTACCGATAGGAATACATTATTGATGGCCTCCAGTCATCACCCCAAGCCGTTGAAAAAGGGAGTGTCCTTGTCCCAGATGATGCGGGTTGCCCGCATCACAAGTGACAGAGAGAAGATCCCGGCCCTATTAGACGACATGATCCTTAAGTTTCTTGCAAGGGGGTATGAAGACTCGGTTCTGCAGTCACAAAAACAACAAGTGTTGCAGATGTCCAGGGATCAGCTGTTACATCCAATAAAAAAAGATTCCAGCAATATTCTTCCCTGGGCCACCGATTTTTCAACGGCTAGTCCGATTATCCGCAGGGCTTCACAAGCTTTGTGGCCCATTGTGGCATCGGACCCGGAACTGCCATCGTTCAAAAATATTAAACCTATTGCTGCATTCAGGCGAGGAGCTAATTTACGCCACAAAATTGTCAGAACCGACATTACTGGGATGGGTAATCTTCCTGTGTCTAATGTTCAAAGAAAAACCCTGGGGTGTTATGTGTAACTATATGGTATCTTGTAGGGAATTCCAACACCCACATAGGAATTTCAAATTTTCCATTAGACAGTACTGCGTTTGTTGTGTATGCTTTAGTTTGCCCATGTGGTTTGTACTACATAGGGCAGACTACACGTAAGTTCAGTGAACGTATGGCAGCACACCGCTCTGCCATCAAGTTGACCTTGGAAGGTAAACCTGTAGATCAGCGGGCCACCCCTTAAGCTCCTTGAAATATTTTGGCAGTGAGCATGTACCACTGTCTATGAGGGGAGTGGATAGGGCCAGGATATTACTGGAAAAGGAGACCCATTGGATCTTGAAATTGGATACGTTCTGGCCTCGTGGCCTGAACGATAAAATTAATTGGAATGTGTTTGGCTAGGCGCCTGTGCCTTTAACCAAGCTGTTTCATACTAACGTAGGAGTATTGGTGATTTTGGACCCATGTAGTGTTCATGAGCCCATTTTAGTATTCATTAGCTTTTTTAATATAAGCTTTATTAACATGAGGGCTGTTATGTTTATTGTATCTACCCCCCTGCTTGTGAAGACTTAATCTCACCGTTGGGAGCTTCCTGGGTGACAAAGTAGGGAATAGAATAGGCTCCCTTCCTGTGGGTCTGGGGATCTGAGTTTATAACCACACTTTTGTATTTAATGTTACACATGTTTGTATCCTCTCTGCTGGGTGTTATTTATGTGCACTATTTAATGTCTCTTTACAGGCGGAGGCGCATTAGGTCATCACCCTCCCTCTCCGATCGTGGGTGCCCTGGCTGAGGAGGAAGCAGAGCCAGCCTCCTGTGAGACGCAGCAGTGAAGTGGTGAACCGCAAGCAGCGGGTCCCCATGACAACGGGTGACGCGCTTACCGGAAGTGATCCGGCGGCTTCATTTCCGGAAGCAGGGACGCGTGGAGAGGATGCAGCGGTGAGCGCCTCAGCGGGTATTTAGGTGGGATAAGTGTTGTTTGTCTGTTTGTTTTGTCCAGCATTTGGTGTTGTTGCTGCTTGAGGAAAGGGCTATTACCCTGAAACAGCTGTCGCTTTTCAATACACATCGTTTCTGAATTCATTGCCTCCAGTGCCGTTCTTCTTGGAGTAGTGCATTGATATTTTGAACGTCGCACGGAGGCTGGTTGTGATATTTAACCCTGTGAGTGCCGACTGCATTGTATGTGTATATATATATATATATATATACACACAGAGTAAAAACCACAGCACTCACCGCACCAGAAGCGGGGCTCAGCTATGCACTTACCACTCACAGGGTGGGGTGCATGTAACACTGCACTCTCCACCACAGAAGCGGGGTACACAGCTGTACTTACCACTCACAGGGCGGGGTGCATGTAGCCCATGACCACATCGCTCTAATAAATACAAACAGAGAACCCAGCACTCACCAAAGTAAACTCACTTATCCTCAACAATTCAATAAATAAATGATGGGGGTTTAGTTGGTGGATTGGCCAATGCACGGAAGCCTGTATACCGATTCAAGGTACCCCACCTTCATACAGGTCCTACACTATCACAGAGTCTTAAAACCTGACTACCACACTGCTGCATCATCTGCCTGCTAGATGCAATGTGTACCTGCCACAGACTATATGGCTTTTAAAGGCACACTAGTCACCTATTGCACTGGCTCAAAGATGATTGCTAAAAAACAGCTGAGACAGGTTCAGGATAATAAAGTCCACACAGGGGTGCATGAGAAAGCTAGTGGCCACGGTTAATAAGAGCTAACCATAGATTAACCCCTTCATATACACACAGAGTAAAAACCACAGCACTCACCGCACCAGAAGCGGGGCTCAGCTATGCACTTACCACTCACAGGGTGGGGTGCATGTAACACTGCACTCTCCACCACAGAAGCGGGGTACACAGCTGTACTTGGTAGTCAGGTTTTAAGACTCTGTGATAGTGTAGGACCTGTATGAAGGTGGGGTACCTTGAATCGGTATACAGGCTTCCGTGCATTGGCCAATCCACCAACTAAACCCCCATCATTTATTTATTGAATTGTTGAGGATAAGTGAGTTTACTTTGGTGAGTGCTGGGTTCTCTGTTTGTATTTATTAGAGCGATGTGGTCATGGGCTACATGCACCCCGCCCTGTGAGTGGTAAGTACAGCTGTGTACCCCGCTTCTGTGGTGGAGAGTGCAGTGTTACATGCACCCCACCCTGTGAGTGGTAAGTGCATAGCTGAGCCCCGCTTCTGGTGCGGTGAGTGCTGTGGTTTTTACTCTGTGTGTATATGAAGGGGTTAATCTATGGTTAGCTCTTATTAACCGTGGCCACTAGCTTTCTCATGCACCCCTGTGTGGACTTTATTATCCTGAACCTGTCTCAGCTGTTTTTTAGCAATCATCTTTGAGCCAGTGCAATAGGTGACTAGTGTGCCTTTAAAAGCCATATAGTCTGTGGCAGGTACACATTGCATCTAGCAGGCAGATGATGCAGCAGTGTGGTAGTCAGGTTTTAAGACTCTGTGATAGTGTAGGACCTGTATGAAGGTGGGGTACCTTGAATCGGTATACAGGCTTCCGTGCATTGGCCAATCCACCAACTAAACCCCCATCATTTATTTATTGAATTGTTGAGGATAAGTGAGTTTACTTTGGTGAGTGCTGGGTTCTCTGTTTGTATATATATATATATATATATAAAAAAAGGACCGGTACTCCCACTTTCTAATGCAGCTGCTGCGGTGCTCTGCTCCAATAGAAGAGTATGTAGGCAAGAACGAGTGGCACTCCGATGGTCTTGTATAAAATAACGAGCTACACAAATGTAAGCTGGTGAAAAGCGACATTTAGGATTTTACTCCTTTGTCCACGCATCTTTCAAGCGCATTTTTGACGGGCCAGGTAGACCAGTGGCAGCTTCTATGGATTTATTTCGTATTAAACAGGGCTCTTGCCCGGTGGGACAATATGTAGTTCAATTTCAAACTATTGCCTCAGAGTTGCGCTGGAACAATTATGCCTTGAAAGCCACCTTCCTCAATGGATTATCTGAGTGTTTGAAGGATGAACTGGCAATTAAAGATTTACCTGACGCCCTGGATTCTCTGATTTCATTATGTACCAAGATTGATCTGCGTCTTCGTGAGTGTGGGTTAGAGCACAGGTTCTCAAAGTCGGTCCTCAGGACCCCACACAGTTCATGTTTTGCAGGTCACCTGTAGATTTTTAAAATGTGTCAGTTGGTGATACACAGTGCTCCTGCCGGGTGACATGGAAAACATGAACCGTGTGGGGTCCTGAGGACCGAATTTGAGAACCACTGGGTTAGAGCATTGTCGGAGTGATCAGCCAAAAAAAACCTTCCATCCCAAGTCTCCTCCTACAGAAGAACCAATGCAGTTAGGACGATCTCGACTCACTCCCAAGGAACATCAATGAAGACATCAGGAAAAGCTCTGTCAATATTGCGGCTCAGTCAATCATTTTTTAAAGAATTGTCCTAGCCGGCAGGGAAAGTAGGTCTCCTAACCTGTACAGGAGGAGTCAGGTTGGGAACAATCGGAAGTTATCCTCCCAAAACAGACTAATTACTGTGACCCTCAAGGGCTCCAAACATCCTGCTCTTGTTGACTCAGGGGCCGCTGGAAATTTTATTTCTTCTTCTTTAGTTCAACTCTTAAAAATATCTCTCCAGAGTCTTCAGCAACCCATCATTCTCACTGCCATCAATGGATCTCAAATCCCTGGAGGAACTATGGCCCTCATTCCGAGTTGTTCGCCCGCTAGCTGCTTTTAGCAGCAGTGCAAACGCTAGGCCGCCGCCCTCTGGGAGTGTATCTTAGCTTAGCAGAAGTGCGAACGAAAGGATCGCAGCATTGCTACAAAAAAAGATTGTGCAGTTTCAGAGTAGCTCGAGACTTACTCCTAGCTAGCGATCACTTCATTCTGTTTAGTTCCTGTTTTGATGTCACAAACACGCCCTGCGTTCGTCCAGCCACTCCCCCGTTTCCCCAGGCACGCCTGCGTTTTTACACACACTCCCCGAAAATGGCCAGTTACCACCCAGTAACACCCACTTCCTGTCAATCACTCTGCGGCGAGCAGTGCGACTGAAAAGCGTCGCTAGACCTTGTGTGAAACTGCATAGTCTTGTGTGAAAGTACGTTGCGTGTGTGCACTGCGCACCATACGCATGCGCAGAAATGCCGCTTTTTTACCTAATCGCCATGCTGCGACCGAAAGCAGCTAGCGAACAACTCGGAATGACCCCCTATTTCTCATGTGACCAAACCCATCTCTCTCTCTATATGTTCTTGTCATCATGAACAATTATCCTTTCTTGTCTTGCCCTGTGAAAAAAGGGGATTTTAATACCTACCGGTAAATTCTTTTCTCTTAGTCCGTAGAGGATGCTGGGGTCACCATTAGAACCATGGGGTATAGACGGGATCCGCAGGAGACATGGGCACTTTAAGACTTTCAAATGGTGTGAACTGGCTCCTCCCTCTATGCCCCTCCTCCAGACTCCAGTTATAGGAACTGTGCCCGGGGAAACGGACATTTCGAGGAAAGGATTTATTGTTAAACTAAGGTGAGATTCATACCAGCTCACACCTCAAGCATGCCGCACAACGTGGCATTCAACAGATCACAAGCCAACGGCATGAACAATTTCAGCAACAGGCTGACTATAAACGTAACACAACATGTGTCTAACCACAACTAATAACTGCAGATACAGTACGCACTGGGACGGGTGCCCGGCATCCTCTACGGACTAAGAGAAAAGGATTTACCGGTAGGTATTAAAATCCCCTTTTCTCATATGTCCTAGAGGATGCTGGGGTCACCATTAGAACCATGGGGTTATACCAAAGCTCTAGAATGGGCGGGAGAGTGCGGATGACTCTGCAGCACTGACTGACCAAACTTGAGGTCATCATCGGCCAGGGTATCAAACTTGTAAAACTTTGCAAAAGTGTTTGAACCCGACCAAGTAGCTGCTCGTCAAAGTTGCAATGCCGAAACCCCCCGGGCTGCCGCCCAGAACGAGCCCACCTTTCTAGTAGAATGGGCCTTTGCCGATTTCGGTAACGTCAATCCAGCCGTGGAATGAGCATGCTGAATCGTATTACAGATCCAGCGTGCAATAGTCTGCTTGGAAGCAGGACACCCAATCTTGTTGGGAGCATAGAGGACAAACAGAGCCTCCGTTTTCCTAACCTGAGCCGATCTGGCGACATAAATTTTCAAAGCTCTGACCACATCCAGAGACTTTGACTCAATTAAGGCGTCAGTAGCCACTGGCACCACAATAGGTTAGTTCATGTGGAAAGATGAAACCACCTTCGGCAGAAATTGCTGACGAGTCCTCAACTCTGCTCTATCTTCATGGAAGATCAAATAAGGGCTCTTGTGAGACAAGGCCGCTAACTCAGACACCCGCCTTGCGGATGCCAAGGCCAACAGAATGACCACTTTCCAAGTGAGGAATTTCAACCCCACCTTTTGTAAAGGTTCAAACCAATGTGATTGAAGGAACTGCAACACCACGTTAAGATCCCATGGTGCCACTGGGGGCACAAATGGAGGTTGGATGTGCAACACACCTTTCACGAAAGTCTGAACTTCTGGAAGGGAAGGGAGGCCAATTGTTTTTGAAAGAAAACCGATAAGGCTGAAATCTGTACCTTAATTGAGCCCAACTTTAGGCCCGCATCCACACCTGTATGTAGAAAATGGAGAAAACGTCCTAGCTGAAATTCCTCCGTAGGAGCCTTCTTGGATTCACACCAAGAAACATATTTTCTTCAAATACGGTGGTAATGTTTAGACGTTACTCCTTTCCTGGCCTGAATAAGTGTGTGACTTCACTGGGAATACCCTTTAGAGCTAGGATTTGGCGTTCAACCGCCATGCCGTCAAACGTAGCCGCGGTAAGTCTTGATACACGCATGGCCCCTGCTGTAACAGGTCCTCGCGTATAGGAAGAGGCCAGGGATCTCCTATGAGTAATTCCTGAAGATCTGGATACCAAGCCCTCCTTGTCCAGTCTGGGACAATGAGGATCGCTTGAATCTTTGTTCTTCTTATGATCTTTAGAACCTTTGGAATGAGAGGAAGTGGAGGGAATACATACACCGACTGAAACACCCATGGTGTCACCAGTGCATCCACTGCTATTGCTTGTGGATCCCTCGACCTGGAACAATATCTCTGAAGCTTCTTGTTGAGACGAGATGCCATCATGTCTACTTGAGGAATTCCCCAATGACTTGTCACTTCTGTGAAGACCTCTTGATGGAGGCCCCACTCTCCTGGATGGAGATCCTGTCTGCTGAGGAAGTCTGCTTCCCAGTTGTCCACTCCTGGAATGAAGATTGCTGACAGAGCGCTTGTATGCTTTTCCGCCCAGCGGAGAACCTGTAGAAGCCCGTTGTAAATGGCCCTTAACTCCAGAACGTTTATGTGGAGACAAGTTTCCTGGCTTTACCATTTTCCTTGGAAGTTTTCCCCTGTGTGACTGCTCCCCAGCCTCGGAGACTTGCATCCGTGGTTACTAGGATCCAGTCCTGGATCCTGAACCTGCGCCCCTCTAGGAGGTGAGAGCTGTGCAGCCACCACAGGAGTGAGATTCTGGTTTTGGAAGACAGGATTATCCTTCGATGCATGTGCAGGTGGGATCCGGACCACTTGTCCAATAGGTCCCACTGAAACACTCTGGCATGGAATCTGCCAAACTGAATGGCCTCATAGGCCGCAACCATCTTCCCCAGCAACCGAGTGCATTGATGGATTGACACTCTTGCTGGTTTCAGAATTTGTTTGACCAGACTCTGAAGTTCCAGAGCCTTTTCCACTGGAAGAAAAACTCTCTGTAGTTCTGTGTCCAGTATCATTCCCAAAAACGACAACCGCGTCGTCGGAATCAACAGTGATTTTGGCAAGTTTAGGAGCCAACCATGTTGTTGAAGAACTGTCAGAGAGAGTGCAATGTTTTGCACCAACTGGTCCCTGGACCTCGCCTTTATCATAAGATCATCCAATTACGGGATAATCGTGACTCCTTGCTTGCGAAGGAGAACCATAATTTCCGCCATTACTTTGGTGAAAATCCTCGGAGCCGTGGACAGACCAAACGGCAACGTCTGAAATTGGAAATGACAATCCTGAATTTCAAACCTCAGGTAAGCCTGATGCAGAGGATAAATGGGAACATGTAAGTAGGCATCCTTTATGTCCACCGACACCATAAAATCCCCTTCCTCCAGACTGGAGATCACTGCTCGGAGAGACTCCATCTTGAATTTGAATTTTTTTTTTAAGTAGAAATTGAGGGATTTCAGGGTTAGGATTGGTCTGACCGAGCCGTCCGGCTTCGGGACCACGAACAGGCTTGAATAAAAGAATTCTCCCTGTTGTGACGGGGGAACCATGACAATGACCTGATTTTGACACAACTTTTGTATTGCGTCGCATACTACCTCCCTGTCCGGAAGAGAAGCTGGTAAGGCCGATTTGAAAAATCGGCGAGGGGGAACGTCTTGAAACTCCAGTTTGTACCCTTGGGATACTATCTGTAAACCCATGGGTCCAGGTCCGAACGAAACCAGAACTGACTGAAGAGTTTGAGATGTGCCCCTACCGGTGCGGACTCCCGCAGAGGAGCCCCAGCGTCATGCAGTGGAATTGGCAGAAGCCGGGGAGGTCTTCTGCTCCTGGGAACTCGACAAGGCTGGTGATCTTTTACCTCTTCCCCTTCCTCTAGTAGCAAGGAAGGAAGAACCTCGCCCTTTTCTGTATTTATTGGGCCGAAAGGACTGCATTTGATAGTGATGTGTTTTCTTTTGTTGTGCAGGAACATAAAGCAAAAAAGATGACTTACCCGCGGTAGCCGTAGATGCCAAATCGGCGAGGCCGTCACCAAACAAGGCACCACCTTTATATGGTAGAGATTCCATATCTTTCTTGGAGTCAGCATCAGCATTCCATTGGTGAATCCACAATGCTCGCCTAGCTGAGACTGCCATGGCATTGGCTTTTGATCCCAAAAGGCCAATATCTCTCGCAGTTTCCTTGAGGTACGCTGAAGCGTCCTTGATATAACCCAGCTTCAAGAGAATGCTATCCCTATCTAGGGTATCTATATCAGATGACAAGTTATCTGCCCACTTTTCGATAGCACTACTCACCCACACAGATGCAATGACAGGTCTGAGTAGCGTACCTGTGGTCGCATAAATGGATTTTAACGTAGTTTCTTGCTTACGATCCACAGGGTTCTTAAGGGCCGCCGTGCCAGGTGAAGGGAGAGCCACCTTTTTAGACAAACGTGATAGGGCCTTGTCTACAATGGGGGGTGACTCCCACTTTTCCCTATCCTCAGAGGGAAACGGATAAGCCACCGGAATCCTTTTGGGAATTTGAAACTTTCTGTCAGGGCTTTC
The DNA here is from genome assembly GCF_028390025.1 of Pseudophryne corroboree. Taxonomy (NCBI): domain Eukaryota; kingdom Metazoa; phylum Chordata; class Amphibia; order Anura; family Myobatrachidae; genus Pseudophryne; species Pseudophryne corroboree. Next base: position 197,962,964 of record NC_086448.1, read on the forward strand.
CCAGACTTTTTCAAATAGAGTGTTCAATTCATGAGACGGAGAAAACGTTATCTCAGGTTTCTTTTCCTTATACATACAGACCCTTTTATCAGGAACAGCAGGGTCCTCAGTGATATGTAATACATCTTTAACCGCCACAATCATGTACTGAATGCTCTTTGCCAATTTTGGATCTAATCTGGAATCACTATAGTCGACAGTGTCCGTGTCGGTACCAGTTTCTGCCAACTGGGCAAAAGTACGTTTTTGTGACCCCGAGGGGTCCTGTACTTGTAATAACACATCCTCCACAGATTTCTTCCATGCCTGGGTCTGAGACTCAGACTTATCTAATCTCTTACTAATAAGAGCCACATTAGCATTCAAAGCATTCAAAACATTTACCCAATAAGGAGTCGGCGGTGCCGACAGGGTCACCCCCACAGCCGTTTGTGTCCCTAATACAGCCTTCTCCTGGGAAGAGCACTCAGCCTCAGACATGTCGACACACATGTACCAAACACCCACATACACACCGGGCATATAGGGGACAGACCCACAGTAAAGTCTATCTGAGAGACACAGAGGGGATTTGCCAGCTCACAACCCAGCGCCAAATTAACGGGTCTGAAAACACTAACAAATGCCCCAGACCTGTAGCGCTTTAAATATCAAATATATTACGCCAAATTATACTGTGTCCCCCCCCCCCCCCGTTTTGCACCCAGATACTTGTCAGCAGTGTGAGGAAGGACCAGCTGCGGAGAGGAAATGGCGCCGAGCTGGTGGTGAGCTGTGAGGAAGAAGCTCCGCCCCCTTAATGGCGCGCTTCTGTCCCGCTTATTTTAATAAATAATTATACTGGCGGGGGTTAGGACAGTGCCTTGGCACTAATGTCCCCTCTTGCCAGTGGAAATTGAGGATTTTATGCTGCCCAGGGCGCCCCCCCCCCCCCCCCCCCGCGCCCTGCACCCTGCAGTGCTGTGTGTGTGGGAGCATGGCGCACAGCGTTTCGTTCGCTGCGTGGTACCTCAGAATGCCGTCACTGAAGAAGTCTTCTTTTCTTCTGCTACTCACCTGTCTTCTGACTTCTGGCTCTGTAAGGGGGTGACGGCAGGCTGTGGGAGTGAGCATCTAGGCGTACCCAGCGATCAGCACCCTCAGGAGCTAATGGTTTCCTGTCAGCCAGAAGCAGAGCCATTGAACTCACTAGAAGTTGGTCATACCTCTCTCGCCTCAGTCCCACGAAGCAGGGAGACTGTTGCCAGCAGCCTCCCTGAAAATAAAAAACCTAACATAAGTATTTTTCAGAGAAACTCAGTAGAGCTCCCCTGTAGTGCGTCCAGTCTCACTGGGCACAATTCTAAAACTGGAGTCTGGAGGAGGGGCATAGAGGGAGGAGCCAGTTCACACCCTTTCAAAGTCTTAAAGTGCCCATGTCTCCTGCAGATCCCATCTATACCCCATGGTTCTAATGGTGACCCCAGCATCCTCTAGGACGTATGAGAAACATCATGTGGTGTTAGGTTCACCATGGCTTTCGTCCAGGGGCGTAACTAGAAATTTGTGGGCCCCATAGCAAAATTTTAAAAACCCTCCCCCCAGCTTTTAGAGAGACCTCTCTGTCCTTAGTGCTGAGCTGAAGTGGGCATGCCCCGTACTGCCCAGGTGGTGCTGGTCCACCTGTTTATTAACCCCTTGTATTGTTGGTAATGTATTATGGCCCTCATTCCGAGTTGTTCGCTCGCAAGCTGCTTTTAGCAGCTTTGCACACGCTAAGCCGCCGCCTACTGGGAGTGAATCTTAGCTTATCAAAATTGCGAACGAAAGATTTGCAATATTGCGAAAAGACTTCTCTGTGCAGTTTCTGAGTAGCTCGAGACTTACTCTTCCAGTGCGATCAGTTCAGTGCTTGTCGTTCCTGGTTTGACGTCACAAACACACCCAGCGTTCGCCCAGACACTCCTCCGTTTCTCCAGCCACTCCCGCGTTTTTCCCAGAAACGGTAGCGTTTTTTCAAACACTCCCATAAAGCGGCCTGTTTCCGCCCAGAAACACCCACTTCCTGTCAATCACATTACGATCACCAGAACGAAGAAAAAAACCTCGTAATGCCGTGAGTAAAATACCTAACTGCATAGCAAATTTACTTTCGCAGTCGCAGTGCGAACATTGCGCATGTGCAGTTAGCGGAAAATCGCTGCGATGCGAAGAAAATTACCGAGCGAACAACTCGGAATTACCACCTATATACTGTGATAATGGTGTTAGCCCTCCTGTATATTATCAGTTTGCATTATATTAGGCATGATGCACTGCAGTCACGGTGTTACAATGGAAGGCGGCCCAGGCGGCTAAATGTAGCCAGTGACTGGCACTGTGCTGTGAATTGTGATCACATGTACAGTTCTATAATATCAGAGTTGGGTGGTATTTGGAAGGTGTCTATTTATGGCTTCACAATAGAGATGAGCGCCGGAAATTTTTCGGGTTTTGTGTTTTGGTTTTGGGTTCGGTTCCGCGGCCGTGTTTTGGGTTCGACCGCGTTTTGGCAAAACCTCACCGAATTTTTTTTGTCGGATTCGGGTGTGTTTTGGATTCGGGTGTTTTTTCCAAAAAAACTAAAAAACAGCTTAAATCATAGAATTTGGGGGTCATTTTGATCCCAAAGTATTATTAACCTCAAAAACCATAATTTCCACTCATTTTCAGTCTATTCTGAATACCTCACACCTCACAATATTATTTTTAGTCCTAAAATTTGCACCGAGGTCGCTGGATGACTAAGCTAAGCGACCCTAGTGGCCGACACAAACACCTGGCCCATCTAGGAGTGGCACTGCCAAAAAAACACTCCACAAACAGCACATGACGCAAAGAAAAAAAGAGGAGCAATGAGGTAGCTGTGTGAGTAAGATAAGCGACCCTAGTGGCCGACACAAACACCGGGCCCATCTAGGAGTGGCACTGCAGTGTCACGCAGGATGGCCCTTCCAAAAAACACTCCACAAACAGCACATGACGCAAAGAAAAAAAGAGGCGCAATGAGGTAGCTGTGTGAGTAAGATAAGCGACCCTAGTGGCCGACACAAACACCGGGCCCATCTAGGAGTGGCACTGCAGTGTCACGCAGGATGGCCCTTCCAAAAAACACTCCCCAAACAGCACATGACGCAAAGAAAAAAAGAGGCGCAATGAGGTAGCTGTGTGAGTAAGATAAGCGACCCTAGTGGCCGACACAAACACCGGGCCCATCTAGGAGTGTCACTGCAGTGTCACGCAGGATGGCCCTTCCAAAAAACACTCCCCAAACAGCACATGACGCAAAGAAAAAAAGAGGCGCAATGAGGTAGCTGTGTGAGTAAGATAAGCGACCCTAGTGGCCGACACAAACACCGGGCCCATCTAGGAGTGGCACTGCAGTGTCACGCAGGATGGCCCTTCCAAAAAACACTCCACAAACAGCACATGACGCAAAGAAAAATTAAAGAAAAAAGAGGTGCAAGATGGAATTGTCCTTGGGCCCTCCCACCCACCCTTATGTTGTATAAACAGGACATGCACACTTTAACCAACCCATCATTTCAGTGACAGGGTCTGCCACATGACTGTGACTGAAATGACGGGATGGTTTGGACCCCCACCAAAAAAGAAGCAATTAATCTCTCCTTGCACAAACTGGCTCTACAGAGGCAAGATGTCCACCTCATCATCATCCTCCGATATATCACCGTGTACATCCCCCTCCTCACAGATTATCAATTCGTCCCCACTGGAATCCACCATCTCAGCTCCCAGTGTACTTTGTGGAGGCAATTGCTGCTGGTCAATGTCTCCACGGAGGAATTGATTATAATTCATTTTAATGAACATCATCTTCTCCACATTTTCTGGATGTAACCTCGTACGCCGATTGCTGACAAGGTGAGCGGCGGCACTAAACACTCTTTCGGAGTACACACTTGTGGGAGGGCAACTTAGGTAGAATAAAGCCAGTTTGTGCAAGGGCCTCCAAATTGCCTCTTTTTCCTGCCAGTATAAGTACGGACTGTGTGACGTGCCTACTTGGATACGGTCACTCATATAATCCTCCACCATTCTTTCAATGGTGAGAGAATCATATGCAGTGACAGTAGACGACATGTCCGTAATCGTTGTCAGGTCCTTCAGTCCGGACCAGATGTCAGCATCAGCAGTCGCTCCAGACTGCCCTGCATCACCGCCAGCGGGTGGGCTCGGAATTCTGAGCCTTTTCCTCGCACCCCCAGTTGCGGGAGAATGTGAAGGAGGAGATGTTGACAGGTCGCGTTCCGCTTGACTTGACAATTTTCTCACCAGCAGGTCTTTCAACCCCAGCAGACTTGTGTCTGCCGGAAAGAGAGATCCAAGGTAGGCTTTAAATCTAGGATCGAGCACGGTGGCCAAAATGTAGTGCTCTGATTTCAACAGATTGACCACCCGTGAATCCTTGTTAAGCGAATTAAGGGCTCCATCCACAAGTCCCACATGCCTAGCGGAATCGCTCTGTGTTAGCTCCTCCTTCAATGTCTCCAGCTTCTTCTGCAAAAGCCTGATGAGGGGAATGACCTGACTCAGGCTGGCAGTGTCTGAACTGACTTCACGTGTGGCAAGTTCAAAGGGCAGCAGAACCTTGCACAACGTTGAAATCATTCTCCACTGCGCTTGAGACAGGTGCATTCCACCTCCTATATCGTGCTCAATTGTATAGGCTTGAATGGCCTTTTGCTGCTCCTCCAACCTCTGAAGCATATAGAGGGTTGAATTCCACCTCGTTACCACTTCTTGCTTCAGATGATGGCAGGGCAGGTTCAGTTGTTTTTGGTGGTGCTCCAGTCTTCTGTACGTGGTGCCTGTACGCCGAAAGTGTCCCGCAATTCTTCTGGCCACCGACAGCATCTCTTGCACGCCCCTGTCGTTTTTAAAAAAATTCTGCACCACCAAATTCAAGGTATGTGCAAAACATGGGACGTGCTGGAATTTGCCCATATTTAATGCACACACAATATTGCTGGCGTTGTCCGATGCCACAAATCCACAGGAGAGTCCAATTGGGGTAAGCCATTCCGCGATGATCTTCCTCAGTTGCCGTAAGAGGTTTTCAGCTGTGTGCGTATTCTGGAAACCGGTGATACAAAGCGTAGCCTGCCTAGGAAAGAGTTGGCGTTTGCGAGATGCTGCTACTAGTGCCGCCGCTGCTGTTCTTGCGGCGGGAGTCCATACATCTACCCAGTGGGCTGTCACAGTCATATAGTCCTGACCCTGCCCTGCTCCACTTGTCCACATGTCCGTGGTTAAGTGGACATTGGGTACAGCTGCATTTTTTAGGACACTGGTGACTCTTTTTCTGAGGTCTGTGTACATTTTCGGTATCGCCTGCCTAGAGAAATGGAACCTAGATGGTATTTGGTACCGGGGACACAGTACCTCCAACAAGTCTCTAGTTGGCTCTGCAGTAATGATGGATACCGGAACCACGTTTCTCACCACCAAGGATGCCAAGGCCTCAGTTATCCGCTTTGCAGTAGGATGACTGCTGTGATATTTCATCTTCCTCGCAAAGGACTGTTGGACAGTCAATTGCTTGGTGGAAGTAGTAAAAGTGGTCTTGCGACTTCCCCTCTGGGATGACCATCGACTCCCAGCAGCAACAACAGCAGCGCCAGCAGCAGTAGGCGTTACACGCAAGGATGCATCGGAGGAATCCCAGGCAGGAGAGGAATCGTCAGAATTGCCAGTGACATGGCCTGCAGGACTATTGGCATTCCTGGGGAAGGAGGAAATTGACACTGAGGGAGTTGGTGGGGTGGTTTGCGTGAGCTTGGTTACAAGAGGAAGGTATTTACTGGTCAGTGGACTGCTTCCGCTGTCAACCAAAGTTTTTGAACTTGTCACTGACTTATTATGAATGCGCTGCAGGTGACGTATAAGGGAGGATGTTCCGAGGTGGTTAACGTCCTTACCCCTACTTATTACAGCTTGACAAAGGCAACACACGGCTTGACACCTGTTGTCCGCATTTCTGTTGAAATACTTCCACACCGAAGAGCTGATTTTTTTGGTATTTTCACCAGGCATGTCAGTGGCCATATTCCTCCCACGGACAACAGGTGTCTCCCCGGGTGCCTGACTTAAACAAACCACCTCACCATCAGAATCCTCCTGGTCAATTTTCTCCCCAGCGCCAGCAACACCCATATCCTCCTCATCCTGGTGTACTTCAACACTGACATCTTCAATCTGACTATCAGGAACTGGACTGCGGGTGCTCCTTCCAGCACTTGCAGGGGGCGTGCAAATGGTGGAAGGCGCATGCTCTTCACGTCCAGTGTTGGGAAGGTCAGGCATCGCAACCGACACAATTGGACTCTCCTTGTGGATTTGGGATTTCGAAGAACGCACAGTTCTTTGTGGTGCTTTTGCCAGCTTGAGTCTTTTTATTTTTCTAGTGAGAGGCTGAGTGCTTCCATCCTCATGTGAAGCTGAACCACTAGCCATGAACATAGGCCAGGGCCTCAGCCGTTCCTTGCCACTCCGTGTGGTAAATGGCATATTGGCAAGTTTACGCTTCTCCTCCGACAATTTTATTTTAGGTTTTGGAGTCCTTTTTTTACTGATATTTGGTGTTTTGGATTTGACATGCTCTGTACTATGACATTGGGCATCGGCCTTGGCAGACGACGTTGCTGGCATTTCATCGTCTCGGCCATGACTAGTGGCAGCAGCTTCAGCACGAGGTGGAAGTGGATCTTGATCTTTCCCTAATTTTGGAACCTCAACATTTTTGTTCTCCATATTTTAATAGGCACAACTAAAAGGCACCTCAGGTAAACAATGGAGATGGATGGATACTAGTATACTTATGGATGGACTGCCGAGTGCCGACACAGAGGTAGCTACAGCCGTGGACTACCGTACTGTGTCTGCTGCTAATATAGACTGGATGATAATGATATGAAATCAATATATATATGTATATATAATATCACTAGTACTGCAGCCGGACAGGTAGATATATATTTATTAGGTAATGATTACTGATGACGGACCTGCTGGACACTGTCAGCTCAGCAGCACCGCAGACTGCTACAGTAAGCTACTATAGTAGTATGTATCAAGAAGAAAGAAAAAGAAAAAACCACGGGTAGGTGGTATACAATTATGGATGGACTGCCGAGTGCCGACACAGAGGTAGCTACAGCCGTGGACTACCGTACTGTGTCTGCTGCTAATATAGACTGGATGATAATGATATGAAATCAATATATATATGTATATATAATATCACTAGTACTGCAGCCGGACAGGTAGATATATATTTATTAGGTAATGATGACTGATGACGGACCTGCTGGACACTGTCAGCTCAGCAGCACCGCAGACTGCTACAGTAAGCTACTATAGTAGTATGTATCAAGAAGAAAGAAAAAAAAAACCACGGGTAGGTGGTATACAATTATGGATGGACTGCCGAGTGCCGACACAGAGGTAGCTACAGCCGTGGACTACCGTACTGTGTCTGCTGCTAATATAGACTGGATGATAATGATTTGAAATCAATATATATATGTATATATAATATCACTAGTACTGCAGCCGGACAGGTAGATATATATTTATTAGGTAATGATGACTGATGACGGACCTGCTGGACACTGTCAGCTCAGCAGCACCGCAGACTGCTACAGTAAGCTACTATAGTAGTATGTATCAAGAAGAAAGAAAAGAAAAAAAAACACGGGTAGCTGGTATACAATTATGGATGGACTGCCGAGTGCCGACACAGAGGTAGCTACAGCCGTGGACTAACGTACTGTGTCTGCTGCTAATATAGACTGGATGATAATGATATGAAATCAATATATATATGTATATATAATATCACTAGTACTGCAGCCGGACAGGTAGATATATATTTATTAGGTAATGATGACTGATGACGGACCTGCTGGACACTGTCAGCTCAGCAGCACCGCAGACTGCTACAGTAAGCTACTATAGTAGTATGTATCAAGAAGAAAGAAAAAGAAAAACCACGGGAAAAACCACGGGTAGGTGGTATACAATTATGGATGGACTGCCGAGTGCCGACACAGAGGTAGCTACAGCCGTGGACTACCGTACTGTGTCTGCTGCTAATATAGACTGGATGATAATGATATGAAATCAATATATATATGTATATATAATATCACTAGTACTGCAGCCGGACAGGTAGATATATATTTATTAGGTAATGATGACTGATGACGGACCTGCTGGACACTGTCAGCTCAGCAGCACCGCAGACTGCTACAGTAAGCTACTATAGTAGTATGTATCAAGAAGAAAGAAAAAAAAAAACCACGGGTAGGTGGTATACAATTATGGATGGACTGCCGAGTGCCGACACAGAGGTAGCTACAGCCGTGGACTACCGTACTGTGTCTGCTGCTAATATAGACTGGATGATAATGATATGAAATCAATATATATATGTATATATAATATCACTAGTACTGCAGCCGGACAGGTAGATATATATTTATTAGGTAATGATGACTGATGACGGACCTGCTGGACACTGTCAGCTCAGCAGCACCGCAGACTGCTACAGTAAGCTACTATAGTAGTATGTATCAAGAAGAAAGAAAAGAAAAAAAAACACGGGTAGCTGGTATACAATTATGGATGGACTGCCGAGTGCCGACACAGAGGTAGCTACAGCCGTGGACTAACGTACTGTGTCTGCTGCTAATATAGACTGGATGATAATGATATGAAATCAATATATATATGTATATATAATATCACTAGTACTGCAGCCGGACAGGTAGATATATATTTATTAGGTAATGATGACTGATGACGGACCTGCTGGACACTGTCAGCTCAGCAGCACCGCAGACTGCTACAGTAAGCTACTATAGTAGTATGTATCAAGAAGAAAGAAAAAGAAAAACCACGGGTAGGTGGTATACAATTATGGATGGACTGCCGAGTGCCGACACAGAGGTAGCTACAGCCGTGGACTACCGTACTGTGTCTGCTGCTAATATAGACTGGATGATAATGATATGAAATCAATATATATATGTATATATAATATCACTAGTACTGCAGCCGGACAGGTAGATATATATTTATTAGGTAATGATGACTGATGACGGACCTGCTGGACACTGTCAGCTCAGCAGCACCGCAGACTGCTACAGTAAGCTACTATAGTAGTATGTATCAAGAAGAAAGAAGAAAAAAAAACCACGGGTAGGTGGTATACAATTATGGATGGACTGCCGAGTGCCGACACAGAGGTAGCTACAGCCGTGGACTACCGTACTGTGTCTGCTGCTAATATAGACTGGATGATAATGATATGAAATCAATATATATATGTATATATAATATCACTAGTACTGCAGCCGGACAGGTAGATATATATTTATTAGGTAATGATGACTGATGACGGACCTGCTGGACACTGTCAGCTCAGCAGCACCGCAGACTGCTACAGTAAGCTACTATAGTAGTATGTATCAAGAAGAAAGAAAAAAAAAAACCACGGGTAGGTGGTATACAATTATGGATGGACTGCCGAGTGCCGACACAGAGGTAGCTACAGCCGTGGACTAACGTACTGTGTCTGCTGCTAATATAGACTGGATGATAATGATATGAAATCTATATATGTATATATAATATCACTAGTACTGCAGCCGGACAGGTATATATATTTATTATGTAATGACTGATGACGGACCTGCTGGACACTGTCAGCTCAGCAGCACCGCAGACTGCTACAGTAAGCTACTATAGTAGTATGTATAAAGAAGAAAGAAAAAAAAAAAAAAACACGGGTAGGTGGTATACAATTATAATATTATATATATATTAATTATATACAATTATATATATATATATATATTAATTAAACTGGTGGTGATTATTAAACTGGTGGTCAGGTCACTGGTCACACTATCAGCAACTTGCAAGTAGTACTCCTAAGCATACAATCACAATATATATTATACTGGTGTGGCACTCTGGCAGCAAAAGTGTGCACTGTACGTTATATGTAGTATGTACTCCTGAGTCCTGCTCTCAGACTCTAACTGCTCCCCACTGTCAGTGTCTCCCCCACAAGTCAGATAATACAATACAGTCACACTATCTATCACTTCACTTCAGCAAGTACTAGTAGTAGTAGTACTCCTCCTAATGCTCCCCAAAATTACTACTGTGTCTCTCTCTAGTGAGACTGTCTCACTCTCTTCTCGAATCTCTATAAACGGAGAGGACGCCAGCCACGTCCTCTCCCTATGAATCTCAATACACGTGTGAAAAATGGCGGCGACGCGCGGCTCCTTATATAGAATCCGAGCCTCGCGAGAATCCGACAGCGTGATGATGACGTTCGGGCGCGCTCGGGTTAACCGAGCAAGGCGGGAAGATCCGAGTCGCTCGGACCCGTGTAAAAAAACATGAAGTTCGGGCGGGTTCGGATTCCGAGGAACCGAACCCGCTCATCTCTACTTCACAAGACCCTTTACTAGACATCTTGGCACCGTGTGTGAAAAGGAGCACTTACGTCTGTCCCCTCTCCCCGTTCCATTTGTGAAGAGTAAGCACACTGTCAATGCTCTGACACTTTCTGGTTTACAGTGTGGATGCATGAACTTATTTCTGCCTGCACCTGGACCTGTGTGATGTCAGAGGCCACTGTGTTACCTCCTGTAGCCTCTAGCAGCCTCACTGCGTTTATGTGACAACAGTGCTCACATGGAATGTGACGGCAGATTAGAACCACGCACATACCCTTATACACTACGGTTAATTTTTGTCAGGAACCAATTAACCTACCAGTATATTTTTGGAGTGTGGGAGTAAACTGGAATACCTGAAGGAAACCTACACAAGCACAAGGATAATATACAAACTCCACACATGCTACAGTGGAAATCGGGCAGTATGGCTGATGATGGACTCAAACAAACACACTTACACAGCTATGGGGGTCATTCCGAGTTGATCGTAGCTGTGCTAAATTTAGAACAGCTTCGATCAGGCACTCAGACATGCGAGGGGATGCCCAGCACAGAGCTAGTCCGCCCCGCATGTCAGTGCCGCCCCCCCCCCCCCCCACACACAGAAATGCAAAAGCATCGCACAGCGGCAATGCTTTTGCATCTCAGGAGTTACTCCCGGCCAGCGCAGCTCCTGCGGCTGGTCGGGAGAACCTCATTGCTGCCCCGGGTCGCAGAGGCTGCGTGTGACGTCACCCCCCCAACGTTCTGGCCACACCTGCGTTGGCCGGACCACGCCCCCTAAACGGCAGCTTAACTCTGCCATCCAGCCCCCTCCCGCCCAGCGACCGCCTCTGCCTCAGAGGCAATCGCTAGGCAATGACGGCTGGCATGTGCCGGCACACTGCGGTGCTGGCGTATGCGCAGTTCCGACCCGATCGCTTCGCTGCGATAAACTGCAGCGAGCAATCTGGTGGGAATGACCCCCTATATGTATATCTTTTTTGGCAAGAAAAAGGACGGTGGTGTCCATCTTACTTCAGCCAGTAACCAGTCCGGTACTTTACCGCTCCATGGTTCATAACCTTGAACTCATATCAAAGGCAGCTATCGCTGCTACCCAAATTCCATGCAAAAGAGCTAGATTCAATCTCCTCGACTCCAGCTCAAGCATCAGACCCTGGATGTCGGTCATCACCTGACCCAGGTAACCTTGTGCACAAAACCGTGACACCCCAGCGAGGTCGCTGGATGACTAAGCTAAGCGACCCTAGTGGCCGACACAAACACCTGGCCCATCTAGGAGTGGCACTGCCAAAAAAACACTCCACAAACAGCACATGACGCAAAGAAAAAAAGAGGAGCAATGAGGTAGCTGTGTGAGTAAGATAAGCGACCCTAGTGGCCGACACAAACACCGGGCCCATCTAGGAGTGGCACTGCAGTGTCACGCAGGATGGCCCTTCCAAAAAACACTCCACAAACAGCACATGACGCAAAGAAAAAAAGAGGCGCAATGAGGTAGCTGTGTGAGTAAGATAAGCGACCCTAGTGGCCGACACAAACACCGGGCCCATCTAGGAGTGGCACTGCAGTGTCACGCAGGATGGCCCTTCCAAAAAACACTCCCCAAACAGCACATGACGCAAAGAAAAAAAGAGGCGCAATGAGGTAGCTGTGTGAGTAAGATAAGCGACCCTAGTGGCCGACACAAACACCGGGCCCATCTAGGAGTGTCACTGCAGTGTCACGCAGGATGGCCCTTCCAAAAAACACTCCCCAAACAGCACATGACGCAAAGAAAAAAAGAGGCGCAATGAGGTAGCTGTGTGAGTAAGATAAGCGACCCTAGTGGCCGACACAAACACCGGGCCCATCTAGGAGTGGCACTGCAGTGTCACGCAGGATGGCCCTTCCAAAAAACACTCCACAAACAGCACATGACGCAAAGAAAAATTAAAGAAAAAAGAGGTGCAAGATGGAATTGTCCTTGGGCCCTCCCACCCACCCTTATGTTGTATAAACAGGACATGCACACTTTAACCAACCCATCATTTCAGTGACAGGGTCTGCCACATGACTGTGACTGAAATGACGGGATGGTTTGGACCCCCACCAAAAAAGAAGCAATTAATCTCTCCTTGCACAAACTGGCTCTACAGAGGCAAGATGTCCACCTCATCATCATCCTCCGATATATCACCGTGTACATCCCCCTCCTCACAGATTATCAATTCGTCCCCACTGGAATCCACCATCTCAGCTCCCAGTGTACTTTGTGGAGGCAATTGCTGCTGGTCAATGTCTCCACGGAGGAATTGATTATAATTCATTTTAATGAACATCATCTTCTCCACATTTTCTGGATGTAACCTCGTACGCCGATTGCTGACAAGGTGAGCGGCGGCACTAAACACTCTTTCGGAGTACACACTTGTGGGAGGGCAACTTAGGTAGAATAAAGCCAGTTTGTGCAAGGGCCTCCAAATTGCCTCTTTTTCCTGCCAGTATAAGTACGGACTGTGTGACGTGCCTACTTGGATACGGTCACTCATATAATCCTCCACCATTCTTTCAATGGTGAGAGAATCATATGCAGTGACAGTAGACGACATGTCCGTAATCGTTGTCAGGTCCTTCAGTCCGGACCAGATGTCAGCATCAGCAGTCGCTCCAGACTGCCCTGCATCACCGCCAGCGGGTGGGCTCGGAATTCTGAGCCTTTTCCTCGCACCCCCAGTTGCGGGAGAATGTGAAGGAGGAGATGTTGACAGGTCGCGTTCCGCTTGACTTGACAATTTTCTCACCAGCAGGTCTTTCAACCCCAGCAGACTTGTGTCTGCCGGAAAGAGAGATCCAAGGTAGGCTTTAAATCTAGGATCGAGCACGGTGGCCAAAATGTAGTGCTCTGATTTCAACAGATTGACCACCCGTGAATCCTTGTTAAGCGAATTAAGGGCTCCATCCACAAGTCCCACATGCCTAGCGGAATCGCTCTGTGTTAGCTCCTCCTTCAATGTCTCCAGCTTCTTCTGCAAAAGCCTGATGAGGGGAATGACCTGACTCAGGCTGGCAGTGTCTGAACTGACTTCACGTGTGGCAAGTTCAAAGGGCAGCAGAACCTTGCACAACGTTGAAATCATTCTCCACTGCGCTTGAGACAGGTGCATTCCACCTCCTATATCGTGCTCAATTGTATAGGCTTGAATGGCCTTTTGCTGCTCCTCCAACCTCTGAAGCATATAGAGGGTTGAATTCCACCTCGTTACCACTTCTTGCTTCAGATGATGGCAGGGCAGGTTCAGTTGTTTTTGGTGGTGCTCCAGTCTTCTGTACGTGGTGCCTGTACGCCGAAAGTGTCCCGCAATTCTTCTGGCCACCGACAGCATCTCTTGCACGCCCCTGTCGTTTTTAAAAAAATTCTGCACCACCAAATTCAAGGTATGTGCAAAACATGGGACGTGCTGGAATTTGCCCATATTTAATGCACACACAATATTGCTGGCGTTGTCCGATGCCACAAATCCACAGGAGAGTCCAATTGGGGTAAGCCATTCCGCGATGATCTTCCTCAGTTGCCGTAAGAGGTTTTCAGCTGTGTGCGTATTCTGGAAACCGGTGATACAAAGCGTAGCCTGCCTAGGAAAGAGTTGGCGTTTGCGAGATGCTGCTACTAGTGCCGCCGCTGCTGTTCTTGCGGCGGGAGTCCATACATCTACCCAGTGGGCTGTCACAGTCATATAGTCCTGACCCTGCCCTGCTCCACTTGTCCACATGTCCGTGGTTAAGTGGACATTGGGTACAGCTGCATTTTTTAGGACACTGGTGACTCTTTTTCTGAGGTCTGTGTACATTTTCGGTATCGCCTGCCTAGAGAAATGGAACCTAGATGGTATTTGGTACCGGGGACACAGTACCTCCAACAAGTCTCTAGTTGGCTCTGCAGTAATGATGGATACCGGAACCACGTTTCTCACCACCAAGGATGCCAAGGCCTCAGTTATCCGCTTTGCAGTAGGATGACTGCTGTGATATTTCATCTTCCTCGCAAAGGACTGTTGGACAGTCAATTGCTTGGTGGAAGTAGTAAAAGTGGTCTTGCGACTTCCCCTCTGGGATGACCATCGACTCCCAGCAGCAACAACAGCAGCGCCAGCAGCAGTAGGCGTTACACGCAAGGATGCATCGGAGGAATCCCAGGCAGGAGAGGAATCGTCAGAATTGCCAGTGACATGGCCTGCAGGACTATTGGCATTCCTGGGGAAGGAGGAAATTGACACTGAGGGAGTTGGTGGGGTGGTTTGCGTGAGCTTGGTTACAAGAGGAAGGTATTTACTGGTCAGTGGACTGCTTCCGCTGTCAACCAAAGTTTTTGAACTTGTCACTGACTTATTATGAATGCGCTGCAGGTGACGTATAAGGGAGGATGTTCCGAGGTGGTTAACGTCCTTACCCCTACTTATTACAGCTTGACAAAGGCAACACACGGCTTGACACCTGTTGTCCGCATTTCTGTTGAAATACTTCCACACCGAAGAGCTGATTTTTTTGGTATTTTCACCAGGCATGTCAGTGGCCATATTCCTCCCACGGACAACAGGTGTCTCCCCGGGTGCCTGACTTAAACAAACCACCTCACCATCAGAATCCTCCTGGTCAATTTTCTCCCCAGCGCCAGCAACACCCATATCCTCCTCATCCTGGTGTACTTCAACACTGACATCTTCAATCTGACTATCAGGAACTGGACTGCGGGTGCTCCTTCCAGCACTTGCAGGGGGCGTGCAAATGGTGGAAGGCGCATGCTCTTCACGTCCAGTGTTGGGAAGGTCAGGCATCGCAACCGACACAATTGGACTCTCCTTGTGGATTTGGGATTTCGAAGAACGCACAGTTCTTTGTGGTGCTTTTGCCAGCTTGAGTCTTTTTATTTTTCTAGTGAGAGGCTGAGTGCTTCCATCCTCATGTGAAGCTGAACCACTAGCCATGAACATAGGCCAGGGCCTCAGCCGTTCCTTGCCACTCCGTGTGGTAAATGGCATATTGGCAAGTTTACGCTTCTCCTCCGACAATTTTATTTTAGGTTTTGGAGTCCTTTTTTTACTGATATTTGGTGTTTTGGATTTGACATGCTCTGTACTATGACATTGGGCATCGGCCTTGGCAGACGACGTTGCTGGCATTTCATCGTCTCGGCCATGACTAGTGGCAGCAGCTTCAGCACGAGGTGGAAGTGGATCTTGATCTTTCCCTAATTTTGGAACCTCAACATTTTTGTTCTCCATATTTTAATAGGCACAACTAAAAGGCACCTCAGGTAAACAATGGAGATGGATGGATACTAGTATACTTATGGATGGACTGCCGAGTGCCGACACAGAGGTAGCTACAGCCGTGGACTACCGTACTGTGTCTGCTGCTAATATAGACTGGATGATAATGATATGAAATCAATATATATATGTATATATAATATCACTAGTACTGCAGCCGGACAGGTAGATATATATTTATTAGGTAATGATTACTGATGACGGACCTGCTGGACACTGTCAGCTCAGCAGCACCGCAGACTGCTACAGTAAGCTACTATAGTAGTATGTATCAAGAAGAAAGAAAAAGAAAAAACCACGGGTAGGTGGTATACAATTATGGATGGACTGCCGAGTGCCGACACAGAGGTAGCTACAGCCGTGGACTACCGTACTGTGTCTGCTGCTAATATAGACTGGATGATAATGATATGAAATCAATATATATATGTATATATAATATCACTAGTACTGCAGCCGGACAGGTAGATATATATTTATTAGGTAATGATGACTGATGACGGACCTGCTGGACACTGTCAGCTCAGCAGCACCGCAGACTGCTACAGTAAGCTACTATAGTAGTATGTATCAAGAAGAAAGAAAAAAAAAAACCACGGGTAGGTGGTATACAATTATGGATGGACTGCCGAGTGCCGACACAGAGGTAGCTACAGCCGTGGACTACCGTACTGTGTCTGCTGCTAATATAGACTGGATGATAATGATTTGAAATCAATATATATATGTATATATAATATCACTAGTACTGCAGCCGGACAGGTAGATATATATTTATTAGGTAATGATGACTGATGACGGACCTGCTGGACACTGTCAGCTCAGCAGCACCGCAGACTGCTACAGTAAGCTACTATAGTAGTATGTATCAAGAAGAAAGAAAAGAAAAAAAAACACGGGTAGCTGGTATACAATTATGGATGGACTGCCGAGTGCCGACACAGAGGTAGCTACAGCCGTGGACTAACGTACTGTGTCTGCTGCTAATATAGACTGGATGATAATGATATGAAATCAATATATATATGTATATATAATATCACTAGTACTGCAGCCGGACAGGTAGATATATATTTATTAGGTAATGATGACTGATGACGGACCTGCTGGACACTGTCAGCTCAGCAGCACCGCAGACTGCTACAGTAAGCTACTATAGTAGTATGTATCAAGAAGAAAGAAAAAGAAAAACCACGGGAAAAACCACGGGTAGGTGGTATACAATTATGGATGGACTGCCGAGTGCCGACACAGAGGTAGCTACAGCCGTGGACTACCGTACTGTGTCTGCTGCTAATATAGACTGGATGATAATGATATGAAATCAATATATATATGTATATATAATATCACTAGTACTGCAGCCGGACAGGTAGATATATATTTATTAGGTAATGATGACTGATGACGGACCTGCTGGACACTGTCAGCTCAGCAGCACCGCAGACTGCTACAGTAAGCTACTATAGTAGTATGTATCAAGAAGAAAGAAAAAAAAAAACCACGGGTAGGTGGTATACAATTATGGATGGACTGCCGAGTGCCGACACAGAGGTAGCTACAGCCGTGGACTACCGTACTGTGTCTGCTGCTAATATAGACTGGATGATAATGATATGAAATCAATATATATATGTATATATAATATCACTAGTACTGCAGCCGGACAGGTAGATATATATTTATTAGGTAATGATGACTGATGACGGACCTGCTGGACACTGTCAGCTCAGCAGCACCGCAGACTGCTACAGTAAGCTACTATAGTAGTATGTATCAAGAAGAAAGAAAAGAAAAAAAAACACGGGTAGCTGGTATACAATTATGGATGGACTGCCGAGTGCCGACACAGAGGTAGCTACAGCCGTGGACTAACGTACTGTGTCTGCTGCTAATATAGACTGGATGATAATGATATGAAATCAATATATATATGTATATATAATATCACTAGTACTGCAGCCGGACAGGTAGATATATATTTATTAGGTAATGATGACTGATGACGGACCTGCTGGACACTGTCAGCTCAGCAGCACCGCAGACTGCTACAGTAAGCTACTATAGTAGTATGTATCAAGAAGAAAGAAAAAGAAAAACCACGGGTAGGTGGTATACAATTATGGATGGACTGCCGAGTGCCGACACAGAGGTAGCTACAGCCGTGGACTACCGTACTGTGTCTGCTGCTAATATAGACTGGATGATAATGATATGAAATCAATATATATATGTATATATAATATCACTAGTACTGCAGCCGGACAGGTAGATATATATTTATTAGGTAATGATGACTGATGACGGACCTGCTGGACACTGTCAGCTCAGCAGCACCGCAGACTGCTACAGTAAGCTACTATAGTAGTATGTATCAAGAAGAAAGAAGAAAAAAAAACCACGGGTAGGTGGTATACAATTATGGATGGACTGCCGAGTGCCGACACAGAGGTAGCTACAGCCGTGGACTACCGTACTGTGTCTGCTGCTAATATAGACTGGATGATAATGATATGAAATCAATATATATATGTATATATAATATCACTAGTACTGCAGCCGGACAGGTAGATATATATTTATTAGGTAATGATGACTGATGACGGACCTGCTGGACACTGTCAGCTCAGCAGCACCGCAGACTGCTACAGTAAGCTACTATAGTAGTATGTATCAAGAAGAAAGAAAAAAAAAAACCACGGGTAGGTGGTATACAATTATGGATGGACTGCCGAGTGCCGACACAGAGGTAGCTACAGCCGTGGACTAACGTACTGTGTCTGCTGCTAATATAGACTGGATGATAATGATATGAAATCTATATATGTATATATAATATCACTAGTACTGCAGCCGGACAGGTATATATATTTATTATGTAATGACTGATGACGGACCTGCTGGACACTGTCAGCTCAGCAGCACCGCAGACTGCTACAGTAAGCTACTATAGTAGTATGTATAAAGAAGAAAGAAAAAAAAAAAAAAAACACGGGTAGGTGGTATACAATTATAATATTATATATATATTAATTATATACAATTATATATATATATATATTAATTAAACTGGTGGTGATTATTAAACTGGTGGTCAGGTCACTGGTCACACTATCAGCAACTTGCAAGTAGTACTCCTAAGCATACAATCACAATATATATTATACTGGTGTGGCACTCTGGCAGCAAAAGTGTGCACTGTACGTTATATGTAGTATGTACTCCTGAGTCCTGCTCTCAGACTCTAACTGCTCCCCACTGTCAGTGTCTCCCCCACAAGTCAGATAATACAATACAGTCACACTATCTATCACTTCACTTCAGCAAGTACTAGTAGTAGTAGTACTCCTCCTAATGCTCCCCAAAATTACTACTGTGTCTCTCTCTAGTGAGACTGTCTCACTCTCTTCTCGAATCTCTATAAACGGAGAGGACGCCAGCCACGTCCTCTCCCTATGAATCTCAATACACGTGTGAAAAATGGCGGCGACGCGCGGCTCCTTATATAGAATCCGAGCCTCGCGAGAATCCGACAGCGTGATGATGACGTTCGGGCGCGCTCGGGTTAACCGAGCAAGGCGGGAAGATCCGAGTCGCTCGGACCCGTGTAAAAAAACATGAAGTTCGGGCGGGTTCGGATTCCGAGGAACCGAACCCGCTCATCTCTACTTCACAAGACCCTTTACTAGACATCTTGGCACCGTGTGTGAAAAGGAGCACTTACGTCTGTCCCCTCTCCCCGTTCCATTTGTGAAGAGTAAGCACACTGTCAATGCTCTGACACTTTCTGGTTTACAGTGTGGATGCATGAACTTATTTCTGCCTGCACCTGGACCTGTGTGATGTCAGAGGCCACTGTGTTACCTCCTGTAGCCTCTAGCAGCCTCACTGCGTTTATGTGACAACAGTGCTCACATGGAATGTGACGGCAGATTAGAACCACGCACATACCCTTATACACTACGGTTAATTTTTGTCAGGAACCAATTAACCTACCAGTATATTTTTGGAGTGTGGGAGTAAACTGGAATACCTGAAGGAAACCTACACAAGCACAAGGATAATATACAAACTCCACACATGCTACAGTGGAAATCGGGCAGTATGGCTGATGATGGACTCAAACAAACACACTTACACAGCTATGGGGGTCATTCCGAGTTGATCGTAGCTGTGCTAAATTTAGAACAGCTTCGATCAGGCACTCAGACATGCGAGGGGATGCCCAGCACAGAGCTAGTCCGCCCCGCATGTCAGTGCCGCCCCCCCCCCCCCCCCCACACACAGAAATGCAAAAGCATCGCACAGCGGCAATGCTTTTGCATCTCAGGAGTTACTCCCGGCCAGCGCAGCTCCTGCGGCTGGTCGGGAGAACCTCATTGCTGCCCCGGGTCGCAGAGGCTGCGTGTGACGTCACCCCCCCAACGTTCTGGCCACACCTGCGTTGGCCGGACCACGCCCCCTAAACGGCAGCTTAACTCTGCCATCCAGCCCCCTCCCGCCCAGCGACCGCCTCTGCCTCAGAGGCAATCGCTAGGCAATGACGGCTGGCATGTGCCGGCACACTGCGGTGCTGGCGTATGCGCAGTTCCGACCCGATCGCTTCGCTGCGATAAACTGCAGCGAGCAATCTGGTGGGAATGACCCCCTATATGTATATCTTTTTTGGCAAGAAAAAGGACGGTGGTGTCCATCTTACTTCAGCCAGTAACCAGTCCGGTACTTTACCGCTCCATGGTTCATAACCTTGAACTCATATCAAAGGCAGCTATCGCTGCTACCCAAATTCCATGCAAAAGAGCTAGATTCAATCTCCTCGACTCCAGCTCAAGCATCAGACCCTGGATGTCGGTCATCACCTGACCCAGGTAACCTTGTGCACAAAACCGTGACACCCCTTTTACACATTACACCAGGTAGAGTCCCCTTTTACAATGCCAGATAGAGCCCCTTTTTACACATTGCACCAGGTAGAGCCCCCTTTTACACATTGCACCAGGTAGAGCCCCCTTTTACACACTGCGTCAGGTAGAGCCCTTATACACATTATGCCAGGTAGAGCCCCCTTTTACACATTGCACTAGGTAGAACCCTTATACATGTTACGCCAGGTAGAGCCCCCTTTTATATATTACACCAGTTAGAGTCCCCTTTTACAATGCCAGGTAGAGCCCCCTTATATACATTGCACCAGGTAGAGCCCCCTTTTACACATTGCACCAGGTAGAGTCCCCTTTTACAATGCCAGGTAGAGCCCCTTTTACACTTTGCATCAGGTAGAGCCCCTTTTTACACACTGTGCCAGGTAGAGCCCATATACACATTATGCAAGGTAGAGCCCCTGTTACACATTGTGCCAGGTACAGCCCCATTTTACACATTGCGCCAGGTAAAGTACACTTTTACACATTACATCAAGTAGAGTCCCCTTTTACAATGCCAGGTAGAGCCCCTTTTACACATTGCACCAGGTAGAGACCCCTTTTACACACTGTGCCAGGTAGAGCCCTTATACACATTATGCCAGGTAGAGCCCCTTTTTACACACTGCGCCAGGTAGAGCCCTTATACACATTATGCCAGGTAGAGCCCCCTTTTACACATTGTGCCAGGTAGAGCCCTTATACATGTTATGCCATGTAGAGCCCCCTTTTAAACATTACACCAGTTAGAGTCCCCTTTAACAATGCCTGGTTGAGCCCCCTTTACATATTGCACCTAGTAGAGCCACCTTTTACACATTGCGCCAGGTAGAGTCCCGTTTTACACATTGTGCCAGGGACAGTAATATAAAATAATATTGCACTACTCACCACCCTTAAGGTCTGTGACTGAGGGCAGATGGGGGAAAGGTCACCGGAGGTCTGACTCTGGAGTCACTGAGCTGGGCTGCACTGTGATCAGTAATGCCTCCTCATCTCAACCCCCTCCCCTCCAAACGCTGCGGCTCCTCGCAGCACAGGGAACTGTGGGAGTCAGCTGGGGCTGGGAGTGAAGTAATCAAGTCTCTCCCTGGAGACACTGTAGGGTGGCGGAGCATCCTATCTGGGGAAAGGTGGCACTGCAAGCCTGCCTTGTATAGTGGTGCGCTCAGCAGCAGAGAAGGAGCTGATCACATACCACTACATAAAGGGTAGCACTGCAGTGATGGGAGGCAGGCGGCCATGCAGGCGATGCTGCCAGATAGTGTGCCCACAGTGCATACGCGCAATGGGCAAGGCACCACTGGCACACAGCTAGTTACGGCCCTACGCCGCTCACACCCTATCAGAAGAGGCCAGTGCAGGGCTCGGGAATCCTGGCCAGTGGAGCTGCTATCTTGTCCCGTAACTGCCTGCAGCAGAGCAAGATCCGGAAGAGCAGGTGCACACTTGAGCCACACAGTCACTGTGTGTGAAAGGCTCTTGTCACTCTGAGGCTACGCCCAACACCAACTACAGCTCGCTGCCCTATTTGGACAAAATGGCTCACATCCCTCCCGGGCACTAAGTGGCATATCCTTGGGTCCTCTCTGATCCTTGGGGCCCGATACAGGCCCTTTGACCCCCTCTGTCACCGGCTCTGCATATATTATCCCCTAGCCACATCCACTTGCTTGTTTAGAATGAATGTGGAGACTGACCACCAATCTGCTATGCTAGTGATTACCTAATCACTTAAAAGCCTGTGGTGTGGTTTAGATTTGTTGAGTGTGGGATCACTTTTCATGGATGGAAGGGACGCTGATGATATCACTTTTGGTAGCTGTACATAAGGAATACCTTATTGAGGTGGGTACATATACAAGTGTTTTTGTTCACTAGGATGATATTGGTATTTTTTTCAGTTGCACTGTGGATGGTCTTGACAAAGGTCTGAAAAGAGACCGAAACATTGACACCTACTTTTGAAATGGTTTTGTGAGTTTGATAAACTTTATTGTCTTCCTGATGATAAACATTGGTGAGTGCACTCTTAATGGTCTGGTCCTGATTTACAGTATTTAGGAGTTAATATTTTGTTGGGAGAATTCCAGTGAGTGCTACTTGGGAGGAAATTTGTGTTTGCTATAAGTAGACACCTCCTAGGCGAGTACTACACTTGTGACTGTGGAGTGTCATTCTGTGGACATAAACATGATAAAATATACTAAAATATAGGAGTCATTATAAACCACACTAGGTAAAGTTAACTATTAGAAAAGAGTGATCCTTAATATAAGACAGGATACAATGACATAAAAGGCAACCAATTGACAATGATGATGGACTAATTAAGATGAAAGAAGCCAAAAATACTGGGTCTCGGATTTAAAATAACTGCTCAACATGAAGCAAACAATTCTGTTCATTCATAGCCCTTGGAGGAATCCATGTAGATATAAATATCTTAGAACTGACTTTTCTGCAGGTTGTAAATGATGAATGAAAACAGATGAGTATTACTCTTCAGCAGTAATTGATGACAACGTTCATCATTGTACAGACTGTCTGTCAAATATGGGCCCTCATTCCGAGTTGATCGGTCGCAAGGCGAATTTAGCAGAGTTACACACGCTAAGCCGCCGCCTACTGGGAGTGAATCTTAGCTTCTTAAAATTGCGACCGATGTATTCGCAATAATGCGATTACTAACTACTTAGCAGTTTCAGAGTAGCTCCAGACTTACTCTGCCTGTGCGATCATTTCAGTGCTTGTCGTTCCTGGTTGACGTCACAAACACACCCAGCGTTCGCCCAGGCACTCCCACCGTTTCTCCGGCCACTCCTGCGTTTTTTCCGGAAACGGTAGCGTTTTCAGCCACACGCCCCTGAAACGCCGTGTTTCCGCCCAGTAACACCCATTTCCTGTCAATCACATTACGATCGCCGGAGCGAAGAAAAAGCCGTGAGTAAAAATACTTTCTTCATAGTAAAGTTACTTGGCGCAGTCGCAGTGCGAACATTGCGCATGCGTACTAAGCGGATTTTCACTGCGATGCGATGAAAAATACCGAGCGAACAACTCGGAATGAGGGCCATTATTCACTCTTCAAATGCAAGAATTATGAATAAGAAACAGTTCTCCAAATTTGTAATATTTATGTATAGTCTCCTCCTAGTATGATAGTTAGCAGGATCAGTTTCATATACTCTCTCACTCTCAGTATCGTGTATAGGTGACAAGAAGAATTTATATAGTTCTGCTGATCACTGCGACCGGAATGAAAGCAGCTGTCAGTGGTTAATGTTTATGACTCTTATGTGGACAGAAATATAGGCTGATATACAGCCTTAGCTGGGCAATCAATTGACCAAAGACTTACTGTATTAAATAAATGAGACTATTAGTCACCAGGAATTAGTCTCAATGATTCTAGTCCCAAAATAGTTCTTATATGTAGTAGCACTCGGTTATTGTAAAGGTCCTAGTGTCAGAGAAGTCCAGATGTGGTATTGCCTTTGAAAGAGCTGTTTCAGTAGCCAGAATAAGGGTGGCCCCTGACCATAGGAAACTGACACTGCTGTAACTTAGAGATGTGCGCTGGCCCCTGTCATGAGTTTTGGTTTTGGATCTGTATGTGGTTTTGCCAAAACCGCCCTTGTGGGTTTTGGTATTGGATCTGTATTTTTTTACAAAAATCATAAAAACAGCCAAAATCACAGAAATTTGGCCTATTTTTGTTCCTACAGTATTATTAACCCCAATAACATTAATTTCCACTCATTTGACCACCTCAAAGCTCACAATATTGTTTTCATCCAGTTTAGGCCAAAAGGTTGCACCAAGGTAGCTGGATGACTAAGCTAAGCGACAGGGTATCCGTTCACATGGTCGACCATGTTATGGTCGACAGTCATTAGGTCAACCACTATTGGTCGACATTGACATGGTCGACATGGACACATGGTCGACACATGAACATGGTCGACACATGAAAAGGTCGACATGAGTTTTTTAACTTTTTTTTCTTTTGGGGAACTTTTCCATACTTTACGATCCACATGGACTACGATTGGAACGGTAAAGTGTGCCGAGCGAAGCGGTAGCGGAGCGAAGGCACCATGCCCGAAGCATGGCGAGCGAAGCGAGCCATGCGAGGGGACGCGGTGCACTAATTGGGGTTCCCAGTCACTTTACGCAAAAAACGACACCAAAAAAACTAAAAAAAAAAATAAAAAAACTCATGTCGACCTTTTCATATGTCGACCTTTCATGTGTCGACCATTTTCATGTGTCGACCATGTGTCCATGTTGACCATGTCAATGTCGACCAATAGTGGTCGACCTAATGACTGTCGACCATAACATGGTCGACCATTCATACCGGAACCAAGCGACAGCACTGGGTGGCACAGACATGTGGCACTTAAACCTCCCAACATGGCACATCTAGGAAACAGAATAACAATGCAGTGGCAGACTGGGTGGCAGTTTAGTAAAAATAAGATTTTAAACCTACCGGTAAATCTTTTTCTCCTAGTCCGTAGAGGATGCTGGGGACTCCGTAAGGACCATGGGGTATAGACGGGCTCCGCAGGAGAAATGGGCACTTTAAGACCTTTTAATGGGCGTGAGCTGGCTCCTCCCTCTATGCCCCTTCTCCAGACCTCAGTTATAGAACTGTGCCCAGAGGAGACGGACAGTATGAGGAAAGGAAGTTTGTTAATCTAAGGGCGAGATACATACCAGCCCACACCACACACACCGTACAACATGGTATATATTAAACCAGTTAACAGCATGAACAAACAGTATCAGCCAGAGACTGATCTCAACTGTAACATAACCCTTATGTAAGCAACAACTATATACAAGCCTTGCAGATTTAGTCCGCACTGGGACAGGTGCCCAGCATCCTCTACGGACTAGGAGAAAAAGATTTACCGGTAGGTTTAAAATCTTATTTTCTATTACGTCCTAGAGGATGGGGACTCCGGCTGGGGACTCCGTAAGGACCATGGGGTGTATACCAAAGCTCCAGACCGGGCGGGAGAGTGCGGATGACTCTGCAGCACCGATTGAGCAAACATGAGGTCCTCATCAGCCAGGGTATCAAACTTGTAGTATTTTGCAAAAGTGTTTGAACCCGACCATGTAGCTGCGCGGCAAAGCTGCAATGCCTAGACGCCTCGGGCAGCCGCCCAAGAAGAGCCCACCTTCCTAGTGGAATGGGCCTTCACTGATTCTGGTAACGGCAATCCAGCCGTAGAATGAGTCTGCTGAATCGTGTTACAGATCCAGCGTGCAATAGTCTGCTTAGAAGCAGGAGCGCCAACTTTGTTGGCTGCATACAGGACAAACAGTGCCTCTGTTTTCCTAACCCGAGCCGTTCTGGCTATATAAATGTTTAAGGCCCTGACTACATCAAGGGACTTGGGATCCTCCAAGGCATCCGTAGCCACAGGCACCACAATAGGTTGGTTCATGTGAAAAGACAAAACCACCTTAGGCAGAAATTGAGGACGAGTCCTCAACTCTGCTCGATCCACATGGAAAATCAGATAGGGGCTCTTGTGAGACAAAGCCGCCAATTCGGACACCCGCCTTGCAGATGCCAAGGCCAACAACATGACCACTTTCCAAGCGAGAAACTTCAATTCAACTGTTTGAAGAGGTTCAAACTAGTGCGATTTAAGGAACTGTAACACCACGTTAAGGTCCCATGGTGCCACTGGGGGCACAAAAGGAGGTTGGATGTGCAGCACTCCTTTTACAAAAGTCTGGACTTCTGGGAGAGAAGCCAATTCCTTCTGAAAGAATATAGATAAGGCCGAAATCTGCACCTTAATGGAGCCTAACTTTAGGCCCATATCCACTCCTGTCTGTAGAAAATGGAGAAAACGACCCAGCTGAAAATCTTCCGTAGGAACATTCTTGGTTTCACACCAAGACACATATTTCCTCCAGATATGGTAATAGTGCTTCGCCGTTACCTCCTTCCTAGCTTTTAATAGAGTAGGGATGACTTCCCCCGGAATACCTTTCCTAGCTAGGATCTGGCGTTCAACCGCCATGCCGTCAAACGTAACCGCGGTAAGTCTTGGAACACACATGGCCCCTGTTGTAACAGGTCCTCCCTGGGAGGAAGAGGCCACGGATCTTCTGTGAGCATTTCCTGAAGATCTAAATACCAGGCCCTTCGAGGCCAATCTGGAACAATGAGTATTGTCTGCACTCTTGTTCGTCTTATGATTCTCAATATTTTTGAGATGAGTGGAAGTGGAGGGAACACATAGACCAACTGAAACAGCCACGGTGTCACTAGTGCGTCCACTGCCACTGCCTGAGGGTCCCTCGACCTGGAACAATACGTCCGAAGCTTCCTGTTGAGGCGTGACGCCATTATGTCTATTTGAGGGAGTCCCCAACAACTTGTTACCTCTGCAAAGACTTGTTGATGAAGTCCCCACTCCCCTGGATAGAGATCGTGCCTGATGAGGAAGTCTGCTTCCCAGTTGTCTACTCCCGGAATGAAAACTGCTGATAGAGCACTTACATGATTTTCCGCCCAGCGAAGAATCCTGGTGGCTTCCGCCATTGCTGCTCTGCTCCTTGTCCCGCCCTGGTGGTTTACATGCGCCACGACTGTGATGTTGTCTGACTGGATCAGAACGGGTAGGTTGCGAAGAAGATTCTCCGCCTGCTTCAGGCCGTTGTATATGGCCTTAATTCCAGCACATTGATGTGAAGACAAGCTTCCTGGCTTGACCATATTCCCTGAAAATTTTTTCCCTGGTGACCGTTCCCAATCCTCGGAGGCTCGCGTCCGTGGTCACGAGAACCCAATCTTGAATTCCGAACCTGCGACCCTCTAGAAAGTGAGCACTCTGGAGCCACCACAGGAGAGAGACCCTGGCCCTGGGGGACAGGCGTATCCTCCGATGCATCTGGAGATGGGACCCTGACCACTTGTCCAGAAGGTCCCACTGAAAAGTTCTTGCATGGAACCTGCCGAACGGAATGGCCTCGTAGGCCGCCACCATCTTTCCCAATACTCGAGTGCATTGATGAACTGACACTCTTTTTGGTTTCAGCAGGTCCTGGACCATGTTCTTGAGTTCCTGGGCCTTTTCCATTGGGAGAAAAACCCTCTGTTTTTCCGTGTCCAGAATCATGCCCAAAAACGACAGCCGAGTTGTCGGAACCAACTGCGACTTTGGCAGATTTAAAATCCAGCCGTGTTGTTGTAGTACTCTCAGGGAGAGAGACACGCTTTTTAGTAAATGTTCTCTTGATCTTGCTTTTATCAGGAGATCGTCCAAGTATGGGATAATTGTGACCCCCTGCTTGCGCAGGAGCACCATCATTTCCGCCATTACCTTGGTGAAACTGAAAATTCTCGGGGCCGTGGAAAGACCAAACGGCAACGTCTGAAACTGGTAATGACAATCCTGTACAGCGAATCTCAGGTACGCCTGATGAGGAGAATATATGGGGACATGAAGGTATGCATCCTTTATGTCTAGTGACACCATAAAATCCCCCCCCTTCCAGGCTGGAGATCACTGCCCGGAGAGATTCCATCTTGAATTTGAACCTCTTCAAATATAGGTTTAGGGATTTTAGATTCCGAATTGGTCTGACTGAGCCATCTGGCTTCGGGACCACAAATAGGGTTGAATAAAACCCCTTCCCCTGTTGCAATAGGGGAACCTTGATAATCACTTGCTGTTGACACAGCTTTTGTATGGCAGCTGAAACTATTGCTGTCTCTGGGGGAGAAGCTGGCAAGACCGATTTGAAAAATCGGTGAGGAGGCACATCTTCGAACTCCAGTTTGTAGCCTTGGGATACAATTTTGACTACCCAAGGATCCAAGTCTGACTGAACCCAGACCAGGCTGAAGAGTTGAAGACGTGCCCCTACCGGTGCGGACTCCCGCAGCGGAACCCCAGCGTCATCGGTGGATTTTGTAGAGGCCGAGGAGGACTTTTGCTCCTGTGAACTAGCCGTAGCTGGTGTACTTTTCCCTCTACCTCTGGCGAGGAAGGATGAACCACACCCCTTTCTGAACTTATGAGACCGAAAGGACTGCATCTGATATTGAGGTGTTTTCTTTTGCTGTGGGGGAACGTAAGGCAAAAAAGAGGACTTACCCATGGTAGCTGTGGAAACCAGGTCCGCGAGGCCCTCCCCAAATAAAACTTCACCCTTGTAAGGTAAAGCCTCCATATGTCTCTTTGAGTCAGCATCACCAGTACATTGACGGGTCCATAGGGACCTTCTAGCAGAAATTGCCATGGCATTGGCTCTTGAACCCAAAAGACCAATATCTCTCGCAGCCTCCCTCATATATAACGCTGCGTCCTTGATGTGACCTAAGGTCAATAAAATACTATCTTTATCTAGGGTGTCCATGTCAGATGACAAGTTATCTGCCCAAGCTACAATTGCGCTACCCACCCATGCCGACGCTACTGCCGGTCTGAGCAGGGCTCCCGTAATTGCATAAATTGCTTTTAAGATAGTTTCTTGCCTGCGATCCGCAGGATCCTTTAGGGCCGCCGTGTCCGGGGGCGGTAGGGTCACCTTCTTGGACAAGCGCGTCAAAGCCTTGTCTACCGTGGGTGAGGATTCCCACCGTAACCTGTCCTTTGAGGGGAAAGGATACGCCATAATAATTCTCTTGGGAACCTGCAGTCTCTTGTCTGGAGTTTCCCAAGCTTTTTCAAATAAAGCGTTCAGCTCATGAGATGGGGGAAACGTTACCTCAGGTTTCTTTTCCTTAAACATGCAGACCCTTGTGTCAGGGACAGATGAGTCCTCTGTGATATGTAATATGTCTTTTATTGCAATAATCATGTATTGAATACTCTTGGCCACCCTTGGGTGTAACCATGCATCATCATAGTCGACACTGGAGTCGGAATCCGTGTCGGTATCAGTGTCTGCTATCTGGGTAAAGGGACGTTTATGGGACCCTGACGGGTCTTGTGACACCGTAAGAGCCATGGATCTACTCCCTGCTTGGTCTTTGGACTCTGCCTTGTCCAATCTCTTATGTAATAAAGCCACACTAGCATTCAAAACACTCCACATGTCCACCCAATCCGCCGTCGGCTGTGCCGACGGAGACACTACCACCATCTGCTCTGCTTCCTCCCTAGACGAGCCTTCCTCTTCAGACATGTCGACACACACGTCCTGAGACCCCCACACACACTGGGATATATGGATATGGGGACAGACCCACAATAAGGCCCTTTGGAGGGACAGAGAGAGAGTATGCCAGCACACACCCAGCGCCACTTCGTTCTGAAACAAAGTCCCAGACCTGTAAGCGCTTTTTATAACAAATTTAGCACCATATCAATGTGCCCCCCTCCCCCTCGTTTTTGCCCCCTGTTACTTGTACAGCAGGGGAATAGTCCGGGAGCAGCTTCTCTGCAGCAAGCTGTGGAGAAAATGGCGCTGGTTAGTGCTGAGGGATCAAGCTCCGTCCCCTCGATGGCGGGCCTCGGTCCCGCTATTTGTTTATACTGGTGGGGTTTTTACATATACTGCCTCCGCAGTGTCTATCTGTGCCAGTCTAGTATGAGGCCATAATTGCTGCCCAGGGCGCCCCCCTCCCCCCCCCCTGCGCCCTTGCTGTGCCTTGTTTGTGTGTGTGAGTAGTTGCGCGCAGCGCGACCGCTGCGCGGTACCTCATGAAGATCTGAAGTCTTCTGCCGCCTTTGAAGCCTTCTTGTTTTCTATACTTACCCGGCTTCTATCTTCCGACGCTGTGAGGAGGACGGCGGCGCAGCTCCGGGACGAACAGCAAGGACGACACCTGTGTTCCGACCCTCTGGAGCTAATGGGATCCAGTAGCCTAAGAAGCAGAGCCCATCAGTCCAGAAAAGTGGGTCTGCTTCTCTCCCCTCAGTCCCCCGAAGCAGGGAGCCTGTTGCCAGCAGTGCTCCCTGAAAATAAAAAAACTAACAAAAGTCTTTTCTAGAGAAACTCAGTAGAGCTCCCCTAGTGTGCAACCAGTCTCCTCTGGGCACAGGATCTAACTGAGGCCTGGAGGAGGGGCATAGAGGGAGGAGCCAGCTCACGCCCATTGAAAGGTCTTAAAGTGCCCATGTCTCCTGCGGAGCCCTTCTATACCCTATGTGGTCCTTACGGAGTCCCCAGCATCCTCTAGGACGTAAGAGAAATATGAAAATGTTTGTCGTCTACACAATACGACAATCAGCAATGTTTCAAACAACACATAATGCAAAGAAAAGAGTTGCAACATGGAATTGTCCTTGAGCCCTTATGTTGTATATATTAAACAGGACATGCACAGTTTAACAAACCAAACACTTCAGCAACTGGGACTGCCACTTGTGGCTGAAATTATTGGTTTGTTTGGGCCCCCCACAAAACAAGCTGCCAATAGTCTCTACGTACACAAACTGGCTCTACATAGGCAAGATGTCGCCATTGTCATCATCATCTGATTCCTCACCCTCATCAGTGTGTACATTCTCTTCTTCACACCGTATAATTTTGTCCCCGCTGGAATCCACCATTTACAGGCACCTCTATATTTATTTGGATGTAATTGTCAGTAAAGGTCTTCCTCGTGGAATTTGTATTTCATGTTGATGAACATTATCTTTTCCACATTTTGGGGAAGTAACCTCCTGAGCCGATCGCTGTCAAGGTTCCCAGCTGCGGTGAAAACTGTTTTGGGTGCACACTGGAGGCTGGGCAATGTAAATAAAGCAAAGCCAGTTTGTGCAGGGGCCACCAAATTGCCTTTTTATCTTGCCAGTAGTGAATCAGACTGCCTGACATCACTATGCTATCACTAAAATAATAATCAACCATTTTTTGAAGGGTGACCGTATCATATGCAGTCACGGTAGACATGTCACTAATTGTAGGCAGTTTCTTCAATCCGAACCAGATGTCATAAGCTTTTGCAGACTGATCTGCATCACCACCAGTGGATCTCTTAGAAAAAATTGTTTTTTTCCCCCCCTGGCAGCCGAAGTTGTCTACTGTCTTTCATGTATCTGATCTGATGTGCAGTGGACACAATTGAGGTATTGATGAAAGTGTGTCTGAACATACAAGGGGCCTAATTCAGACTTGATCACTCCTCTGCGAATTTGCAGAGGTATGCAATCAGATAGTCGCCACCCAAACAGACTGAATACTCACCCTGTACAAGTCTGCGTACTCCTTGCAAAAATCTCTGCGAATGCCGGTCAGCTGCAAATCCGTATGCAATTCACTCACCATCTAATATTTTTTTCCAGTCTGTGCATAGTCCAAGACCTTATCCTACAGTATGATAGAATCAGGCTGATTGGGGCCAGAGCCGATGCCACAAACCATCTCTGAAAATGCTTGGGAGCGCCTGCGTTTTTCTTGACACTCCCAGAAAACGGGCAGTTATCACCCCGAAACATCTGCTTCCTGTCAATCAATTTGCGTACACTTAGCGATAAAAAACCCTGCTGGATTCTCTCAGTTTGGCCTCGCGCGTGTGCATTATGATCCGAATGCATGCGCAGATGATCGATAATTGCCCGCCTTGTGAATTCGCACAACATCGATCAGGTCTGAATCGGGCCCAAAGTTGGTGGAACCAGGATGTTTTATTGACATTGGGGGTAATTCCAAGTTGATCGCAGCAGGAAATTTTTTAGCAGTTGAGCAAAACCATGGTGGTCATTCCGAGTAGTTCGCTCGGTATTTTTCTTCGCATCGCAGCGATTTTCCGCTAATTGCGCATGTGCAATGTTTGCACTGCGACTGCACCAAGTAAATTTGCTAAGAAGTTTGGTATTTTACTCACGGCATTACGAGGTTTTGTCTCGTTCTGGTGATCGTAATGTGATTGACAGGAAGTGGGTGTTTCTGGGCGGAAACTGGCCGTTTTATGGGTGTGCGCGAAAAAACGCTGCAGTTTCTGGGAAAAACGCGGGAGTGGCTGGAGAAACGGGGGAGTGTCTGGGCGAACGCTGGGTGTGTTTGTGACGTCAAACCAGGAACGAAACTGACTGAACTGATCGCAGTGGTAGAGTAAGTATCGAGCTACTCAGAAACTGCTATGAATTTTCTATTCGCAATTTTGAGAATCTTTCGTTCGCAAATTTGCTAAGCTAAGATTCACTCCCAGTAGGCGGCGGCTTAGCGTGTGCAATGCTGCTAAAAGCAGCTTGCGAGCGAACAACTCGGAATGAGGGCCCATGTGCACTGCAGGGGGGGCAGATATAACATTTGCAGAGAGTTAGATTTGGGTGGGTTATTTTGTTTCTGTGCTGGGTAAATACTAGAGATGAGCGCCTGAAATTTTTCGGGTTTTGTGTTTTGGTTTTGGGTTCGGTTCCGCGGCCGTGTTTTGGGTTCGAACGCGTTTTGGCAAAACCTCACCGAATTTTTTTTGTCGGATTCGGGTGTGTTTTGGATTCGGGTGTTTTTTTCCAAAAACACTAAAAAACAGCTTAAATCATAGAATTTGGGGGTCATTTTGATCCCAAAGTATTATTAACCTCAAAAACCATAATTTACACTCATTTTCAGTCTATTCTGAATACCTCACACCTCACAATATTATTTTTAGTCCTAAAATTTGCACCGAGGTCGCTGTGTGAGTAAGATAAGCGACCCTAGTGGCCGACACAAACACCGGGCCCATCTAGGAGTGGCACTGCAGTGTCACGCAGGATGTCCCTTCCAAAAAACCCTCCCCAAACAGCACATGACGCAAAGAAAAAAAGAGGCGCAATGAGGTAGCTGTGTGAGTAAGATTAGCGACCCTAGTGGCCGACACAAACACCGGGCCCATCTAGGAGTGGCACTGCAGTGTCACGCAGGATGGCCCTTCCAAAAAACCCTCCCCAAACAGCACATGACGCAAAGAAAAAAAGAGGCGCAATGAGGTAGCTGTGTGAGTAAGATTAGCGACCCTAGTGGCCGACACAAACACCGGGCCCATCTAGGAGTGGCACTGCAGTGTCACGCAGGATGGCCCTTCCAAAAAACCCTCCCCAAACAGCACATGACGCAAAGAAAAAAAGAGGCTTTTTACTGATATTTGGTGTTTTGGATTTGACATGCTCTGTACTATGACATTGGGCATCGGCCTTGGCAGACGACGTTGCTGGCATTTCATCGTCTCGGCCATGACTAGTGGCAGCAGCTTCAGCACGAGGTGGAAGTGGATCTTGATCTTTCCCTAATTTTGGAACCTCAACATTTTTGTTCTCCATATTTTAATAGGCACAACTAAAAGGCACCTCAGGTAAACAATGGAGATGGATGGATTGGATACTAGTATACAATTATGGACGGGCTGCCGAGTGCCGACACAGAGGTAGCCACAGCCGTGAACTACCGCACTGTACTGTGTCTGCTGCTAATATATAGACTGGTTGATAAAGAGATAGTATACTCGTAACTAGTATGTATGTATAAAGAAAGAAAAAAAAACCACGGTTAGGTGGTATATACAATTATGGACGGGCTGCCGAGTGCCGACACAGAGGTAGCCACAGCCGTGAACTACCGCACTGTACTGTGTCTGCTGCTAATATATAGACTGGTTGCTAAAGAGATAGTATACTCGTAACTAGTATGTATGTATAAAGAAAGAAAAAAAAACCACGGTTAGGTGGTATATACAATTATGGACGGGCTGCCGAGTGCCGACACAGAGGTAGCCACAGCCGTGAACTACCGCACTGTACTGTGTCTGCTGCTAATATATAGACTGGTTGATAAAGAGATAGTATACTCGTAACTAGTATGTATGTATAAAGAAAGAAAAAAAAACCACGGTTAGGTCACTGGTATATACAATTATGGACGGGCTGCCGAGTGCCGACACAGAGGTAGCCACAGCCGTGAACTACCGCACTGTACTGTGTCTCCTGCTAATATATAGACTGGTTGATAAAGAGATAGTATACTCGTAACTAGTATGTATGTATAAAGAAAGAAAAAAAAACCACGGTTAGGTCACTGGTATATACAATTATGGACGGGCTGCCGAGTGCCGACACAGAGGTAGCCACAGCCGTGAACTACCGCACTGTACTGTGTCTGCTGCTAATATAGACTGGTTGATAAAGAGATAGTATACTACTAATATTATATACTGGTGGTCAGGTCACTGGTCACTAGTCACACTGGCAGTGGCACTCCTGCAGCAAAAGTGTGCACTGTTTAATTTTAATATAATATTATGTACTCCTGGCTCCTGCTATAACCTATAACTGGCACTGCAGTAGTGCTCCCCAGTCTCCCCCACAATTATAAGCTGTGTGAGCTGAGCAGTCAGACAGATATATAATATATATAGATGATGCAGCACACTGGCCTGAGCCTGAGCAGTGCACACAGATATGGTATGTGACTGAGTCACTGTGTGCTGTGTATCGCTTTTTTCAGGCAGAGAACGGATTATAAATAAAAGTGGTGGTCACTGGTCACTATCAGCAAAACTCTGCACTGTACACTACTGAGTACTCCTAATGCTCCCCAAAATTAGTAAATCAAGTGTCTAAACGGAGAGGACGCCAGCCACGTCCTCTCCCTATCAATCTCAATGCACGTGTGAAAATGGCGGCGACGCGCGGCTCCTTATATAGAATCCGAGTCTCGCGATAGAATCCGAGCCTCGCGAGAATCCGACAGCGTCATGATGACGTTCGGGCGCGCTCGGGTTAACCGAGCAAGGCGGGAAGATCCGAGTCGCTCGGACCCGTGAAAAAAAACATGAAGTTCTGGCGGGTTCGGATTCAGAGAAACCGAACCCGCTCATCTCTAGTAAATACTGGCTACTTTATTTTTACACTGCAATTTAGATTGCAGATTGAACTCACCACACCCAAATCTAACTCTCTCTGCAAATGTTATATCTGCCTCCCCTGCAGTGCACATGGTTTTGCCCAACTGCTAACAAGGGGGTTCATTCCGAGTTGTTCGCTCGTTGCCGATTTTCGCAACGGAGCGATTAAGGCAAAAATGCGCATGCGCATGGTTCGCAGTGCGCATGCGGTTAGTATTTTAACACAAAACTTAGTAGATTTACTCACGCCTGAACGAAGATTTTTCCTCGTTGAAGTGATCGTAGTGTGATTGACAGGAAGTGGGTGTTTCTGGGCGTAAACTGGCCATTTTCTGGGAGTGTGCGGAAAAACGCAGGCGTTCCAGGGAAAAACGCGGGAGTGTCTGGAGAAACGGGGGAGTGGCTGGCCGGACGCTGGGCATGTGTGTGATGTCAAACCAGGAACGAAACTGACTGAACTGATCACTATTTGTGAGTAAGTCTCGAGCTACTCAGAAACTGCTAAGAAATTTATTTTCGCTATTCTGCAAATCTTTCGTTCGCAATTCTGCTAAGCTAAGATACACTCCCAGAGGGCGGCGACTTAGCGTGTGCAATGCTGCTAAAAGCAGCTAGCGAGCGAACAACTCGGAATCACCCCCAAAGTTCCTGCTGAGATCAACTCAGAATTACCCCCATTATGTGGTAAAGAGATTTCCATTTACATTTTGCTGAACACAAACTCAATGAGGGTACCGCATAGTACCAAAGACATTTTTTTTTTTTAATTACAATCTTCATTTTATTTAATACTTTCCATTTTTTACTGTGTATTGAGATTGTGTGGAGAAAAGATCTCTGTGAAGATCCTACTGGACTCAAACGCATTACTAGTACTGTGTACTAATGAGGAAAAAGTGATTTATTTATTTTTATTCATAATGAACCTTTTTTTATTGAGTCTGAATTATCTGTGTGATAAACATGATACCTTTAGAAAAGTGCACAGGAACTATTGTATTCTACAAATAATTCAATATCATTTGCCATATACACGTGTGTGTGTGTGTGTGTGTGTGTGTGTGTGTGTGTGTGTATATATATATATATATATATATATATATATATATAATTAGCTGAATACCCGTGCTTCACTATGGGATGAAGATGGTAAATTAGAATTATAGTTGTTCGTTAATTTACATTGGTTGGAGATCTAATATATAGGCATGTCTTGCTTCTCTGACCCACATTGTGTAATAGCCAGACCCCTTTTTAGCCCCCCAATTATGTTACTGCCACTGTCACATGCAGCCCTGTCATCACTAACCTATCATGCATGTCCTCATATAGTTTGTGCTGCTGGTCAACCCCTAGGGGTGCTAGGGGTGTCTTACCCCCATAGTGTTTGTTCCCAATTGTAAGTCATATGTGTACCAAGTGTGGTGTAAATTGCTCCAGGCATTCCAGAGTTATGCTGTCTGCTAAAACACTCTGTGCTGCTGTCCCACCCCTAGAGGTGTCTTACCCCCACAGTGTTTGTTCCCAGATTGTAAGTCATAGGTGTACCAAGTTTGGTGTCAATTGGTCCAGGCATTCCGGAGTTATGCTGTCTCCAGATATAATCTATGCTGCTGCCCCCCCCCCCCCCCCAGTAGCGCTAGGGGTGTGTTACCCCAACAGTTTTTGTTCCCAGATTGTAAATCATATGTGTACCAATTTTGGTGTAAATTACTGAAGGCATTCCGGAGTTATGCTGGAACATACATATACACATACATACATACATACATACATACATACTTACATACACACATCTATTTTTGCCGATTTCCGTGGATGGGCAGTGACATTTGTAAAACCGGTTCTTAGCAAGCACCTGGAACCTAAGGAGAAGCTACCTGCCAAATTTCAAGATTGCAGGCCTTGTGGTTTAAGAGATTTCGTGATGAGTCAATCAGTGAGTCAATCTCCTTTTTTGCCTTCTATCTATCTATCTATCTATCTATCTATCTATCTATCTATCTATCTATCTATCTATCTATCTATCTATCTATCTATCTAGATATATGAGCAAAAATGCCAAGTCTTGCGCTATGGGAGCTAAGCTGCACCTCTAGAAGAATCCTCTGTTAGTATGGGTTCAATAAATAAGATACTAGGGATCTGAGGGCCAATAACTGAGTGCAAATTCCTGATTTCTCCATGAATATTTGATTACACAGTTATCATTGGATGTCTCTTACGGCTGTACAATATGTGGATGTTTTTTTTATGTATCTGCACTCAGCTTGGAATGTTTTAATGGACATTTTAACAAATTAAAAAGTGTTGTTTTATGTTAAAATGCCTTTGAATTTATAACACTTATGGTGGCATTACTGTACACATTACTGGTATCAGTTTACCGCCACTTCCATTCACAGCCAGAATCTCTCAGGATCTATTCTGTGAGTTTTACTGAGGAGGTTTTCAT
Source organism: Pseudophryne corroboree (assembly GCF_028390025.1). Lineage (NCBI taxonomy): Eukaryota > Metazoa > Chordata > Amphibia > Anura > Myobatrachidae > Pseudophryne > Pseudophryne corroboree. The sequence continues at coordinate 198,000,985 of NC_086448.1, forward strand.
TGCGTTGTGATTGTTAAATCAGCTTGATACTTTTTGAAGTATTTTTTCCTAGAAGTATTCTATATACGGGCTAATACCTGAATCAGAAATAGTCCTGATTGTAAGATCAGGATATCTTATTCAGGCAGTGCGTCAAAATCTGACTGCCAGTATTTTTAAAGGGAACCTCAATCAATAGTCCCTATAAGGAGCTCCACAAAGGAGTCTCGAATAATTATCTTTAAGGTAGAATTTTACATCTAGGACCAATAGGATTCCTAAAAGGAACCACCAAGAAAGCTCCTATCAGGAGCGAACTTAAGAGAATCCCTTTTTATCACTATATCCAAGGTTGTGATTCTCCACACACAAATCTATTAATGGCAAATAAGGCTGTTTTATATATTTGTTACCCCTGATGAAGTCGATAAGACGAAATGCGTTGGGTTTGTCAGTCAGGAGTTTCCAGCATAGTTTGTGAAGATACTCCCTCTTAAACTCGCACCTTGAAAAAGATGAGGGAGTATCTAGAGTTTAAGACCACACAACGAACATACTGGTTATCCTTTATTGTCATCATTTTAAACACATCTTTGTGAACACTATATGAGGAATTTTATGTGAAAACTGTATTTGTTTTAACATGTGTTATTAAAATTTTTTTTACTAATTGGCCTTGGGCCTCTTGTTTGGGTAACCATCTTGGTGAGGGGTGTCCGTTACAGGTTCCCAGATACAAATCTTCTCCAGTATTCAATTCTGACTTATGGAAACAACACTGGAAGAATCATTGTAGATACAGTCTTATTTAGCGCACTTGGGAAACTGTTTTTTATTCTGTATGCTATTGAGGTCCTCCAACAGGGACCTCTCCCGTTGTGCTGCTTTGAACTTGGCGCAAGATAAAGATACTGTTGTGTTTCATATATATATATATATATATATATATATATATATATTAGAGATTATATTAGAATATATATATATATATATATATATATATATACACTGCTCAAAAAAATAAAGGGAACACTTAAACAACACAATGTAACTCCAAGTCAATCACACTTCTGTGAAATCAAACTGTCCACTTAGGAAGCAACACTGATTGACAATCAATTTCACATGCTGTTGTGCAAATGGAATAGACAACAGGTGGAAATTATAGGCAATTACCAAGACACCCCCAATAACGGAGTTGTTCTACAGGTGGTGACCACAGACCACTTCTCAGCTCCTATGCTTTCTGGCTGATGTTTTGGTCACTTTTGAAAGCTGGCGGTGCTTTCACTCTAGTGGTAGCATGAGACGGAGTCTACAACCCACACAAGTGGCTCAGGTAGTGCAGCTCATCCAGGATGGCACATCAATGCGAGCTGTGGCAAGAAGGTTTGCTGTGTCTGTCAGCGTAGTGTCCAGAGTATGGAGGCGCTACCAGGAGACAGGCCAGTACATCAGGAGGCGTGGAGGAGGCCGTAGGAGGGCAACAACCCAGCAGCAGGACCGCTACCTCTGCCATGGTGCAAGGAGGAACAGGAGGAGCACTGCCAGAGCCCTGCAAAATGACCTCCAGCAAGCCACAAATGTGCATGTGTCTACTCAAATGATCAGAAACAGACTCCATGAGGGTGGTATGAGGGCCCAAAGTCCACAGGTGGGGTTGTGCTTACAGCCCAGCACCGTGCAGGACGTTTACCATTTGCCAGAGAACACCAAGATTGGCAAATTCGCCACTGGCGCCCTGTGCTTTTCACAGATGAAAGCAGGTTCTCACTGAGCACATGTGACAGATGTGACAGAGTCTGGAGACGCCAAGGAGAACGTTATGCTGCCTGCAACATCCTCCAGCATGACCGGTTTGGCAGTGGGTCAGTAATGAAGTGGGGTGGCATTTCTTTGGGGGCCGCACAGCCCTCCATGTGCTCGCCAGAGGTAGCCTGACTGCCATTAGGTACCGAGATGAGATCCTCAGACCCCCTGTGAGACCATATGCTGGTGCGGTTTGCCCTGGGTTCCTCCTAATGCAAGACAATGCTAGAGCTCATGTGGCTGGAGTGGGTCAGCAGTTCCTGCAAGACGAAGACATTGATGCTATGGACTGGCCCGCCCGCTCCCCAGACCTGAATCCAATTGAGCACATCTGGGACAGCATGTCTCGCTCTATCCACCAACGCCACGTTGCACCACAGACTGTCCAGGAGTTGGCGGATGCTTTAGTCCAGGTCTGGGAGGAGATCCCTCAGGAGACCATCCGCCACCTCATCAGGAGCATGCCCAGGCGTTGTAGGGAGGTCATACAGGCACGTGGAGGCCACACACACTACTGAACCTCATTTTGACTTGTTTTAAGGACATTACATCAAAGTTGGATCAGCCTGTAGTGTGTTTTTCCACTTTAATTTTGAGTATGACTACAAATCCAGACCTCCATGGGTTAATACATTTTATTTCCATTGATAATTTTTGTGTGATTTTGTTGTCACCACATTCAACTATGTAAAGAACAAAGTATTTAATAAGAATATTTCATTCATTCAGACCTAGGATGTGTTATTTTAGTGTTCCCTTTATTTTTTTGGGTGTGTGTATATATATATATATATATATATATATATACTGTATGTACATACATAAATTAATTTAATTAAGTTCATTGAATTAGATCAATAAATCTGATGCTCTAACAGGCATATTACACCATATTAAGGCTCCATTAATTAACAGTATTAGATGGGTATATAAATATATTGTCATACCAGGAGCCCGGAGGCGAAAAGGGCCGCTAGCAGTGTAGTAAGGTCCAGCAGTGAAAGTCCGGCTAACAGGTGGACACCATGATGCAATAGCGTCAGGGGCTTGCTGGCAACTTTTAGCCTGGAGGTCAAATGCAATCAAGTGGCCCCTGCATATATCCCTGATTGCCCCTCCATAGCTGTCTCTCATTGCCCCCTCCCAGGGCCGGACTGGCCATCTGGCACTTCTGGCAAATGCCAGAAGGGCCGATGGCCACTTGGGCCGGTTCAGCGGTCACTGAGACACGCTGCCGCTCAGTCCGGCGGCAGCATGTCTCAGCTGTCAGGAGAGGAGAGCAGAGCGCCCGCCAGCGTGGCTGTGTCTGGTGCTGCGGCGGCTTCGTTCAAACCAGCCGCCGGTTCGTGAGCCAATCAGAGCTCGCGGACCGGCAGCCAATCAGAAGCCGCCGGTCCGCGAGCTCTGATTGGCTCACGAACCGGCGGCTGGTTTGAACTAAGCCGCCGCAGCACCAGACACAGCCGCGCTGGCGGGCGCTCTGCTCTCCTGATTCACCCCCGTCCCTCACAGCCCGGAGGAGCAGCAGCAGCAGTAGCAGTGCAGCAGCGGTAAGTAGCTGCAGCACTGGCTGCTGTGGGGACAATTGTATATCTGGCACTGTGGGGGCAATTGGCTGGCGCTGTGGGGCATTTGTATACCTGGCACTGTGGGGGCAATTGGCTGGCACTGTGGGGCATTTGTATACCTGGCACTGTGGGGGCAATTGTTTACCTGGCACTGTGGGGGCATTTGTATACCTGGCACTGTGGGGGCATTTGTATACCTGGCACTGTGGGGGCAATTGTTTACCTGGCACTGTGGGGGCATTTGTATACCTGGCACTGTGGGGGCATTTGTATACCTGGCACTGTGGGGGCAATTGTTTACCTGGCACTGTGGGGGCAATTGTATACCTGGCACTGTGGGGGCATTTGTATACCTGGCACTGTGGGGGCAATTGTATACCTGGCACTGTGGGGGCAATTGTTTACCTGGCACTGTTGGGGCATTTGTTTACCTGGCACTGTTGGGGCATTTGTATACCTGGCACTGTGGGGGCAATTGTGGATCTGGCACTGCACTATTGGGGGCATATAATGTAAATTTCGGCTCATACTGGGTGCTATAATGTAAATTTCGGCTCATACTGGGTGCTATAATGTGAATTTTGGCTCATACTGTGTGGTATAATGTGAAAGAGGCACCAGTACTAGAAAGTATAAGGGGTCCTACTATTGTGGTGCATAATGCGTATAAGGGGTGTATGGTGTGATAAACTACACTGAAGGACACGCCCCTTTTGAGTGACCACGCCCCCTTTTCCGGAGCGCGCGCCTTCGGCGCGCGCTTATTTACAGACTTCACATTTACATGCCCCCACTTAAAAATTTCCACTTCAACCACAGGTTGTGTGTATTTTAATAGAAAATGATGTACGCTTGTATGTTGTTAGAATATTAATTATATTTGTAAGAGCATAGACTAATAAGTGGGAGGAGTCAGGAATAGTAAGGGGAGGAGTCACAAAGGTGGGCCTGTGTGCTTCAAAAATGCCAGGGCCTATTTTTAGTCCCAGTCCGGCCCTGCCCCCTCCATAAGTCCTCACAGCACACACTGCCCTCTCAGCACTGCCCCATAACAGCACTCACTGTCCACGTCAGAGCACTCACTGACCCCCTCCCTCACAGCTCATTCACTGCCCCCCACAGCACACACTGACCCACTCACTTCCCTAACAGCATTCACTCCTGCCAGCCCCCTCTCTGTGCACCTCATAGCACCCCCTGGTCCCTTCAATAACCACTTCATCACACCCCTAAGGCCCCTTCACTGTTCACCACACAGCAACTCCACCCCCAGCCCCACCGCGGCCCCTTCACTGTCCATCTCAAAGCACTTCACACCTTCAAAACCACCTCACTGTACCTTCCCATCCCTGCCCCTTCCAATGTATACTTTACAGCACTCCCTCAGCCCCTTCAATGTCCACCTGTCATAGAACACCCCCCCCTCTTCAATGTCCACCTCTCACATCACTCTCACCCCCTTCAAGTCCACCTCTCACAGCACTCCCCCTTAAATGTTCACCTCTCCGAGCACTTCCCTTCTTCAATGTCCACCTCCCACAGACTTCCCCCTTTAAATATCTACCTCATACCCTCCTCTCCAATGCACTTCCCACACTTCACTAACCACCTCACAAACCCCCCTCCTCCTCCTTGGCTCTTTCATAGAATTTGATAGCAGATAGCCACATGACCTATCCAGTCTGCCCTTTAGGGTTAGAATTTTATGGTTAGAGTATTAGCATTAATTTAGGAGTTTGGATTAGGGTATTAGGGTTAGTTCAGGGGTTTGGGTTAGAGGGTTATAGTTAGGTACATGTCCAATGTGGGGGTAATTCCAAGTTGATCGCAGCAGGAAATTTTTTAGCAGATGGGCAAAACCATGTGCAGTGCAGGGGGGCAGATATAACATGTGCAGAGAGAGTAAGATTTGGGTGGGTTACTTTGTTTCTGTGCAGGGTAAATACTGGCTGCTTTATTTTTACACTGCAATTTAGATTGCAGATTGAACACACCACACCCAAATCTAACTCTCTCTGCACATGTTAAATCTGCCTCCCCTGCAGTGCACATGGGGGGTCATTCCGAGTTGTTCGCTCGCAAGCGGATTTTAGCAGATTTGCTCATGCTAAGCCGCCGCCTACTGGGAGTGAATCTTAAAATAGCGAACGATGTAATCGCAATATTGCGATTACACACCTCGTAGCAGTTTCTGAGTAGCTTCAGACTTACTCGGCATCTGCGATCAGTTCAGTGCTTGTCGTTCCTGGTTTGACGTCACAAACACACCCAGCATTCGCCCAGACACTCCCCCGTTTCTCCAGCCACTCCCGCGTTTTTTCCGGAAACGGTAGCGTTTTTCCCCACACGCCCATAAAACGGCCTGTTTCCGCCCAGTAACACCCATTTCCTGTCAATCACATTACGATCGCCAGAACGATGAAAAAGCCGTGAGTAAAATTCCTAACTGCATAGCAAATTTACTTGGCGCAGTCGCAGTGCGGACATTGCGCATGCGCATTAAGCGGAAAATCGCTGCGATGCGAAGATTTTTAACGAGCGAACAACTCGGAATGACCCCCATGGTTTTGCCCAATTACTAACAAAAATCCTGCTGCGATCAGCTTGGAATTACCCCCAATGTGTGTGAGTGTGTGTGTGTGTGTGTGTGTGTGTGTGTATATATTCGTGTTTTGGTTTGATTTTGCATCTGGATGATTTTTGAAAAAAAACATAAAAACAGCTAAAATCACAGAATTTGGGGGTAATTTTGCTCCTACGGTATTATTAACCTCAATAACATTCATTTCCACTCATTTCCAGTCTATTCTGAACATCTCACACCTCACAAGGGCCCTCATTCCGAGTTGTTCGCTCGCTAGCTGCTTTTAGCAAAGAAGAAAAAGAGGTTCAATTAGGTAGCTGTATGACTAAGCTAAGCGACACAAGTGTGCGGCACAAACAACATGGGACGTGCTGGAATTTGCCCAGATGTAATACACGCACAATATTGGTGACACAGGAGAGCGTACCCCTAAACCACACACACACACGGCAAAGCCTGTAACATTAATTTGGATAATAATAACCCTTTTATTTGGAGCTATTATAATAATATGCAGCACAGGTGAGCGTACCCCTACACAACACAGGGCAAACCATGTAAAAATTATTTGGATTAAATATTAATAATCCCTTTATTTGGAGTAAATAATATACAGCACAGGACAGCACCACTGAATTTATATGGCAGCACCACTGGACTGGATTTCTACGGAATTATATGGATTTATATGGAATTATACAGCAGGATCACTGGAACTATACGGCAGGATTAATGTAATTGTACGGCAGGATTACTGGAATTATACGCCAGTACAACTGGAATTATATGGCAGGATTACTTCAATTATACGGCAGGATTACTGTAATTATACGGCAGGATTACTGGAATTATACGCCAGTACCACTGGAATTATACGGCAGGATTACTGGAATTATACGACAGTACCACTGGGATTATATGGCAGGATTACTTCAATTATATGGCAGGATTACTGTAATTATACGGCAGGTGTACTGTAATTATACAGCAGGATTACTGGAATTATACGCCAGTACCACTGGAATTAGGGTGGTCTTCAGTATGCCGACTGACGGGATCCCGGCGCACAGTATACCGGCGCCGGAATCCTGACAGCCGGCATACCGACACTGACTCTCCCTCGTGGGGGTCCACGACACCCCTGGAGAAAGAATAAAATAGAGTGGTGCGCATAGCGCGCCACCGTGCCCGTAGCGTGGCGAGCGCAGCGAGCCCGCTCGGGCTCAATTGCGCTTGCCGCACTGTCGGTAAACCGGCGGTCGGCCTCCCAGCGCCGGTATGCTGGTCGCTGGGAGCCCGACCGCCGGCATACCATACCGAACCCCTGGAATTATACGGCAGGATTACTGGAATTATACGCCAGTACCACTGGAATTATACAGCAGGATTACTGGAATTATATGTCAGTACCACTTAAATTATACGGCAAGATTACTGGAATTATACGGTAGGATTACTGGAATTATACGCCAGTACCACTGGAATTATACGGAAGAATTACTGGAATTATACGCCAGTACCACTGTAATTTGCTGCAGGATTACTGGAATTATACGGCAGGATTACTGGAATTATGCGCCAGTGCCACTGGAATTATACGGCAGGATTATTGGAATTATACGGCAAGATTACTGGAATTATATGACAGTACCACTGGAATTACACGGCAGGATTACTGTAATTATATGGCAGGATTACTGGAATTATACGGTAGGATTACTGGAATTATACGCCAGTACCACTGGAATTATACGGCAGGATTACTGGAATATCCGGCAGGATTACTGGAATTATGCGCCAGTACCACTGGAATTATACGGCAGGATTATTGGAATTATACGGCAAGATTACTGGAATTATATGCCAGTACCACTGGAATTACACGGCAGGATTACTGTAATTATATGGCAGGATTACTGGAATTTATACGGCAGGATTTCTGGAATTATACAACAGTACCACTGGAATTATATGGCAGGATTACTGGAATTATACGGCAGGATTACTGGAATTAGATTACTGGAATTATACGGCAGGTTTACTGGACATATACGGCAGTACCACTGGACATATACGGCAGCACAGGGACACCACCACTGGACTGATGCAGGACAATACACCACCACTGAACTGATGCAGCACAACACAGCACCCTATACAGCAGCACTGGACATATGGCAGCAGAGTGTCCCACTGTGACTTGTCACTGGACTGATTTATGCACAGGACACTACCACTGGTCTGATGCGGGACAACACAGCAACACTGTAAAGGACAGCAGCAGCACTGGACATATGGCAGCAGAGGACACCACCACTGTGACTGGACTGATGCAGCACAACACACCACCACTGAACTGAGCAGCACTGGACATATGGCAGCAGAGGACACCACCACTGAGACTGGACTGATGCAGCACAACACACCACCACTGAACTGATGCAGCACAACACAGCACCACTGAACAGCACTGGACATATGACAGCAGAGGACACAACACTGTCACTGGACAGATGCAGCACAAGACACAGACACTGAGGACACTGAGAGAACGGAGACACGTCCTCTCTACACTCTCCAATGCCAGAGTGAAAATGGCGGCGACGTGCGGCTCCTTATGTGGAATCCAAACCCCGCGAGAATCCAACAGCGGGATGATGACATTTTGCCTCGTTCTGGTTTCTGAGTCAGGTGGGAAAACCCGAGCCTGACTTGGATCCGGACCCAAATGGTTAAGTTTGGTACGGTTCGGTTCTCTGAGAACAGAACCTGCTCATCCCTATTATATATACATATATATATATATATATATATATATATAGTAACACTGTAGGGGAACAGGGTGCCGTCTCCTGGAGTAGAGGCAGCGAGCAGCAGCTGAGAAATTATACAAGTCCAGTTTTGTGGTGCAACTGACCGCAACCAGTTTTATTAAGCAGAAAATAAAATAAACATCAAAAGAAAATACCTTGCCTGTCCGGCACTAACTATACACAAGATGTTCCTGACTGTCTCTAAACAACACAGAGTTTTCCAGTAAGTACTGTATGGCTCACTTATATAAGGAAGCATGATTCCCTCACAGAGGATCTGCAGTTTTTCCTCAGGCAGTCTGCCCACACTGATCATTCTAGCAACCCTATAACACTCTTACACAGCTGAAAGCCCCTCTGTGAGGCCCAAGACCCGAACTGGGCCCAATGTCTGGAACTTGCCCTCTCTCTCTCTCTCTCTCAGGGCCCTTATCCAGCTTTTCCAACAGACTGAAAAGCTGCTAACAAAACAAATCATTTTCCTGGAAGTTTTCCTTTTTCTAAAACATGTAAGACACTCTGTGCATCAGTCACAGTGGTGGTGTCCTCTGCTGTCATATGTTCAGTGCTGTCCAATGGTGCTGTGTTGTGCTGCATCAGTTCAGTGGTGGTGTGTTGTGCTGCATCAGTCACAGTGGTGGTGTCCTCTGCTGCCATAGGTCCAGTGCTGCTGTATAATAAGTCCCTTACAGTGTTGCTGTGTTGTGCTGCATCAGACCAGTGGTAGTATCCTGGCCATCAGTCATTCCAGTGACCAGGCAGTCACCGTGGTATACGCTGCTGCTATATGTCCACTGCTGCTGTATTATAATAATAACAACAACAACAACAACAACAACAACAACAACGTCCCTTACAGTGTTGGCTTACCTCAATTAGACTCTCTTGGGGATATGTGATATCGGACAATGCCACCAATATTGTGTATGCATTACATGTGGGCAACTTCCAGCACGTCCCATGTTTTGCACATGCACTTAATTTGGTGGTGCAGAATTTTGTGAAAAATGACAGGGGCGTGCAGGAGATGCTGTCGGTGGCCCGAAAAATTGCGGGCCACTTTTGGCATTCAGCCACTGCGTACTGAAGACTGGAGCGCCATCACACACTCCTGAACCTGCCCTGCCATCACCTGAAGCAAGAGGTGGTAACGAGGTGGAATTCGACACTATATGCTTCAGAGTATGGAGGAGCAGAAAAGGCCACCTACGATGTAGGCAAAGGGGGGAGGGGGGGGGGATGCACCTGACTCAAGCGCAGTGGAGAATGATTTCCGTCTTGTGCAAGGTTCTCCAACCCTTCGAACTTGCCACACGTGAAGTCAGTTCAGACACTGCCAGCTTGGGTCAGCTCATTCCCCTCATCAGGCTTTTGCAGAAGCAGCTGGAGAAATTGAAGGAGCAGCTAAGATGGAGCGATTCTGCAAAGTATGTGGGACTTTTGGATGGAGCCCTTCATTTGCTTTGCCAGGATTCAAGGGTGGTCAATCTGTTGAAATCAGAGCACTACATTTTGGCCATCGTGCTCGATCCTAGGTTTAAAGCTAACATTGTATCTCTCTTTCTGGCAGACACAAGTGTGCAGAGGTGCAAAGACCTGCTGGTTAGTAAATTGTCAACTCAAGCGGAACGTGACCCGTCAACAGCTCCTCCTTCAATTTCTCCCGCCACTGGGGCTGCAAGGAAAAGGATAAGATTTCCTAGCCCACCCGCTGGCGGTGATGCAGGGCAGTCAGGAGCGAAAGCTGACATCTGGTCCAGACTCAAGGACCTGCCAACGATTACTGACATGTCTACTGTCACTGCATATGATTCTATCACCATTGAAAGAATGGTGGAGGGTCATATGAGTGACAGCATCCAAGTAGGCATGTCAGACAGTCCGTATGTATACTGGCAGGAAAAAGAGGCAATTTGGATGCCCTTGCACAAACTGGCTTTATGTTACCTAAGTTGCCCCCCCCCCCCCCCCCCCTCCAGTGTGCACTCCGAAAGAGTGTTTGGTGCAGCCGGTAACCTTGTCAGCAATTGTCGTAGGAGGTTACTTCCACAAAATGTGGAGAAGATGATGTTCATCAAAATTAATTATAAATTCCTCCGGGAAGACCTTTACCAGCAATTGCCTCCAGAAAGTACACAGGGACCTATGATGGTGGATTCCAGTGGGGATGAATTAATACTCTGTGAGGAGAAGGATGTACACAGTGAAAGGGGTGAGGAATTGGAGGATGATTATTATTATTATTATTATTATTATTATCCTTTACATATGCACATAATCAAAACAGGAAAACAGTGACTTACAGTTGAAGACAATATAGGACAAGTACAGGGTAACTAAGCATAGCTACACCAGTAAACAGCATAGAGATAAGTTCCAGGTGGCCAAAAAACTGCGGGATCTGGGCAGTTGAGGATTATTAAAGTAAGAAAAGGATAAGCACATGAGGGAAGAGGGCCCTACTCGTGAGAGCTTACATTCTAAGGGATGAGGTCGACATCTTGCCTCTGTAGAGCCAGTTTGTGCAAGGAGAGATTGATTGCTTCTTTTTTGGTGGGGGCCCAAACAAACCAGTCATTTCAGCCACAGTCGTGTGGCAGACCCTGTCGCTGAAATGATTGGTTTGTTAAAGTGTGCATGTCCTGTTTATACAACATAAGGGTGGGTGGGAGAGCCCAAGGACAGTTCCATCTTGCACCTCTTTTTCTTCTTTGCGTCATGTGCTGTTTCTAGTTTTTTGAAGTGCCATCCTGCCTGACACTGCAGTGCCACTCCTAGATAGGCCAGGTGTTTGTGCCGCACACTTGTGTCGCTTAGCTTAGTCATACAGCCACCTCGGTGCAACCTTTTGGCCTAAAAACAATATTGTGAGGTGTGAGGTGTTCAGAATAGACTAAAAAAAGTGGGAATGAATGTTATTGAGGTTAATAATACCATAGGATCAAAATTACCCCCAAATATTGTGATTTTAGCTGTTTTTATGTTTTTTTCAAAAATCATCCAGATCCAAAACCAAAACCAAAACACGAAAGGGTAGTTTTGGCATGTCTTACTAAGTCATAAAGTCATATAACAAAGTGCAAAATACAGCCATTGTCTGAGCCCACTTCATATAATTATTTTCTTTCTTCCCACAGCACTCCTGCTGTTTGTGGTTATCATGGCAGGGGCAGACAGCAGCTGTGGCTGGGGACCCACTGCATCTGGGCAACAAAATGCACTATATGTATTTTCACAGTTGTACCACAGCTCCTGGAGCAAGTCAACCGACTGTGGCAGTCAATAAGCTCTGTTACAGTGTATAATGCTAACTCTTACAGTAACTAGGTTTCGCAGCATAGAACAGAGTTTGGTGACATGGGACTAGTGCAGACCTGGGCAAAGTACGGCCCGCGGGCCACATACGGCCCTTTGTCAATCCCTGTCCGGCGCGCGTATTTATTCCAGTCACACGGCTCCCCCCACCTTAATCTCACACACACGGCACCCGCGGCTCTCCGCCCACAGGCTCCCTGCACCACACACTGTGCTGTATCACTAGGTCACAAAGACCCTGCGATGCAGCTTAAAAATTGAGGCCCAGTGACTGCCCACGAGTCGCAAGCTACAGAGCCGCAGTGCACGGACAGTCACTGCCGGCGGTCCCCGCCCCCTGGGTCCCTAGCAACCAGCGCCTGATGACATGTATCCCGCGGGAGACGGCTTTGCCCTGTCACTTCCTGCTTAAACTTCGGGGTGCTTTAGAGATCCCGTCAGACCGGCATCCAGGGTGAGTCTTGCAGCAATGGGACAGCAACCCGTCATACAGTGCACATTACAAGCCAATAGCAGAAAAACATTACATTAAAAAGTAGGTTTTTGCTTTTATTATATATTGAGCATAATCAAGTTCAAGTTATCATTGGTTCGGCCCTCCAACACAGTTCAGATTTTTCATGTGGCCCCCTATAGAAATTAATTGCCCTCCCCTGGACTAGTGTATAGATTAGTATATATTGAAATAAATGTGTTTTGGACTTTATTAGTGCACATACAGAACAGCAGAATGTAACAAAAGAAGCGTGGCTGCACTATTCACTAATTCACAGCCCCCCCACCTTCCCCGTCGATCACCTTTAATAACCACCCACCCCACAGCATTCCCCCCCAGTCCATTCAATATCCATTTCCCCCCAATCCATTCAATATCAATAATCACCTCACTGCACATCCCCCTCCCCCCTTCAGCACGACCAGACCTACCCTAGCCCCTTCAGTTCGATGTCTACCGTATATAGTCGCATATTGCAGCTGCGGGCGGCCCTGAATCATAAAAAACTACCAGCCTAGGGGGCAGAAGGCACCCTGTCCTCCAGCCCAACCCGCCACTGAGTAGCGTACACTCAATGAATACCTGGACTGGATCCATGTTCAACTGCTGTTACATGCTTAAACAGGGAAATCCTGCTGTCCCTGCCACATTAAGTATATCTTACATTGTGAGATGCCGTATCAACAGATACATTTGATATCTGACAGTTTTCTACAAAACTGTGACCTTTATACCAAAGCTGACTGACATCACAAAGGTTTATGAAGTGATCAAATTACATGATCAGCATACTGAGGTGAAAAATCACATATTGCCTTCATTTTACCAATGATATCTATTTATAATCTTCCTATACAGGGCCATAAATCATAATAATAAACTTGTATTTCTATTTTCCTGACAAATTTATACAATGATGGGGCACCCCCAGGTGTTTTGAAAAGTTGTCACTTATGTCTCATCCTTCCTCACCAAACGTACTACATCCACATCCCCTCTCTTGCAGGACCTTCACTGGCTACCCTTCCCATTCAGAATCCAATTCACCTACAAAGCCCTCACCCACTCTTCTCCCTCTTACATCTCTGACCTTATCCATCTTTACATTCCCACCCGTCCTCTTCGCTCTGCTAATGCACGCCGTCTCTCCTGCCAATTGATTACCTCCTCCCACTCCTACCTACAAGATTTTGCACGTGCTGCTCCCTATCTCTGGAATGCTCTACCTCTCCCCATCCATCTCTCCACCTCTCTCTCTACAAAACTTAAAACGGGCTCTCAAGACCCAATTCTTCACCAAACCCAGCCAACTCTCCTCCTAACCCTCTTGTCTATGCTCACTGTCTACCCCTTCTGTGTCACTACGGTCTGTTATTCCCTCACCTTTTAGATTGTAAGCTCGCAAGAGCAGGGGCTTTTCTATACCTGTCCCATTTTGTCCTGTACTGTAAGTGCTGTTTTCTTGTTTGCTCATTTTATTATGTAATGTGTAATGGGTGCTGCGGATCCCTTGTGGCGCCTTATAAAATAAGAATTTACTTACCGATAATTCTATTTCTCGTAGTCCGTAGTGGATGCTGGGGACTCCATAAGGACCATGGGGAATAGCGGCTCCGCAGGAGACTGGGCACATCTAAAGAAAGCTTTAGGACCATCTGGTGTGCACTGGCTCCTCCCCCTATGACCCTCCTCCAAGCCTCAGTTAGGATACTGTGCCCGGACGAGCGTACACAATAAGGAAGGATCTTGAATCCCGGGTAAGACTCATACCAGCCACACCAATCACACCGTACAACTTGTGATCTGAACCCAGTTAACAGCATGATAACAGAGGAGCCTCTAGAAAAGATGGCTCACTACAGCAATAACCCGATTTTTTGGTAACAATAACTATGTACCAGTATTGCAGACAATCCGCACTTGGGATGGGCGCCCAGCATCCACTACGGACTACCAGAAATAGAATTATCGGTAAGTAAATTCTTATTTTCTCTAACGTCCTAAGTGGATGCTGGGGACTCCGTAAGGACCATGGGGATTATACCAAAGCTCCCAAACGGGCGGGAGAGTGCGGATGACTCTGCAGCACCAAATGAGAGAACTCCAGGTCCTCCTCAGCCAGGGTATCAATTTTGTAGAATTTTACAAACGTATTTGCTCCTGACCAAGTAGCTGTTCGGCAAAGTTGTAAAGCCGAGACCCCTCGGGCAGCCGCCCAAGATGAGCCCACCTTCCTTGTGGAGTGGGCATTTACAGATTTTTGGCTGTGGCAGGCCTGCCACAGAATGTGCAAGCTGAATTGTACTACAAATCCAACGAGCAATAGTCTGCTTAGAAGCAGGAGCACCCAGCTTGTTGGGTGCATACAGGATAAACAGCGAGTCAGTTTTCCTGACTCCAGCCGTCCTGGAAACATATATTTTCAGGGCCCTGACAACGTCTAGCAACTTGGAGTCCTCCAAGTCCCTAGTAGCCGCAGGCACCACAATAGGCTGGCTCAGGTGAAACGCTGAAACCACCTTAGGGAGAAACTGAGGACGAGTCCTCAATTCCGCCCTGTCCGAATGGAAAATCAGATAAGGGCTTTTACAGGATAAAGCCGCCAATTCTGACACGCGCCTGGCCCAGGCCAGGGCCAACAGCATGACCACTTTCCATGTGAGATATTTTAACTCCACAGATTTAAGTGGTTCAAACCAATGTGACTTTTGGAACCCAAAAACTACATTGAGATCCCAAAGTGCCACTGGAGGCACAAAAGGAGGCTGTATATGCAGTACCCCTTTTACAAACGTCTGAACTTCAGGGACTGAAGCTAGTTCTTTTTGGAAGAAAATTGACAGGGCCGAAATTTGAACCTTAATGGACCCCAATTTCAGGCCCATAGACACTCCTGTTTGCAGGAAATGTAGGAATCGACCCAGTTGAATTTCCTCCGTCGGGCCTTACTGGCCTCGCACCACGCAACATATTTTCGCCAAATGCGGTGATAATGTTTTGCGGTTACATCCTTCCTGGCTTTGATCAGGATAGGGATGACTTCATCCGGAATGCCTTTTTTCCTTCAGGATCCGGCGTTCAACCGCCATGCCGTCAAACGCAGCCGCGGTAAGTCTTGGAACAGACAGGGTCCTTGCTGGAGCAGGTCCCTTCTTAGAGGTAGAGGCCACGGATCCTCCGTGAGCATCTCTTGAAGTTCCGGTTACCAAGTCCTTCTTGGCCAATCCGGAGCCACAAATATAGTGCTTACTCCTCTCCATCTTATCAATCTCAGTACCTTGGGTATGAGAGGCAGAGGAGGGAACACATACACTGACTGGTACACCCACGGTGTTACCAGAGCGTCTACAGCTATTGCCTGAGGGTCCCTTGACCTGGCGCAATACCTGTCGAGTTTTTCCCAACGGTTTATAATCATGTGGAAGACTTCTGGGTGAAGTCCCCACTCTCCCGGGTGGAGGTCGTGCTGAGGAAGTCTGCTTCCCAGTTGTCCACTCCCGGAATGAATACTGCTGACAGTGCTATCACATGATTTTCCGCCCAGCGAAGAATCCTTGCAGCTTCTGCCATTGCCCTCCTGCTTCTTGTGCCACCCTGTTTGTTTAGGTGGGTGACTGCCGTGATGTTGTCCGACTGGATCAACACCGGCTGACCTTGAAGCAGAGGTCTTGCTAAGCTTAGAGCATTGTAAATGGCCCTTAGCTTCAGGATATTTATGTGAAGTGATGTCTCCAGGCTTGACCATAAGCCCTGGGTATTCCTTCCCTGTGTGACTGCTCCCCAGCCTCGCAGGCTGGCATCCGTGGTCACCAGGACCCAGTCCTGAATGCCGAATCTGCGGCCCTCTAGAAGATGAGCACTCTGCAACCACCACAGGAGGGACACCCTTGTCCTTGGTGACAGGGTTATCCGCTGATGCATCTGAAGATGCGACCCGGACCATTTGTCCAGCAGGTCCCACTGGAAAGTTCTTGCGTGGAATCTGCCGAATGGGATTGCTTCGTAGGAAGCCACCATTTTACCCAGAACCCTTGTGCATTGACGCACTGAGACTTGGCTTGGTTTTAGGAGGTTCCTGACTAGCTCGGATAACTCCCTGGCTTTCTCCTCCGGGAGAAACACCTTTTTCTGGACTGTGTCCAGGATCATCCCTAGGAACAGAAGACAAGTCGTCGGAACCAGCTGCGATTTTGGAATATTGAGAATCCAATCGTGCTGCCGCAACACTACCTGAGATAGTGCTACACCGACCTCCAACTGTTCCCTGGATCTTACCCTTATCAGGGAATCGTCCAAGTAAGGGATAACTAAAATTCCCTTCCTTCGAAGGAATATCATCATTTCGGCCATTACCTTGGTAAAGACTCGGGGTGCCGTGGACCATCCATACGGCAGCGTCTGAACTGATAGTGACAGTTCTGTACCATAAACCTGAGGTACCCTTGATGAGAAGGGTAAATTTTGACATGAAGGTAAGCATCCTTGATGTCCCGAGACATCATGTAGTCCCCTTCTTCCAGGTTCGCAATCACTGCTCTGAGTGACTCAATCTTGAATTTGAACCTCTGTATGTAAGTGTTCAAAGATTTTAGATTTAGAATCGGTCTCACCGAGCCGTCCGGCTTCGGTACCACAACAGTGTGGAATAATACCCCGTTCCCTGTTGCAGGAGGGGTACCTTGATTATCACCTGCTGGGAATACAGCTTGTGAATGGCTTCCAAAACTGTCTCCCTGTCAGAAGGAGACATCGGTAAAGCCGACTTTAGGAAACGGAGAGGGGGAGACGTCTCGAATTCTAATTTGTACCCCTGAGATATCACCTGAAGGATCCAGGGGTCTACTTGCGAGTGAGCCCACTGCGCGCTGAAATTCATTGAGACGGGCCCCCACCGTGCCTGATTCTCTTGTAAAGCCCCAGCGTCATACTGAGGGCTTGGCAGAGGCGGGAGAGGGTTTCTGTTCCTGGAAACTGGCTGATTTCTGCAGCCTTTTTCCTCTCCCTCTGTCACGGGGCAGAAATGAGGAACCTTTTGCCCGCTTGTCCACGAAAAGACTGCGCCTGATAATACGGCGTCTTCTCATGTTGAGAGGCGACCTGGGGTACAAACGTGGATTTCCCAGCTGTTGCCGTGGCCACCAGGTCTGAAAGACCGACCCCAAATAACTCCTCCCTTTAATAAGGCAATACTTCCAAATGCCGTTTGGAATACGCATCACCTGATCACTGACGTGTCCATAACCTTCTACTGGTAGAAATGGACAACGCACTTAGACTTGATGCCAGTCGGCAAATATTCCGCTGTGCATCACGCATATATAGAAATGCATCTTTTAAATGCTCTATAGGCAAAAATATACTGTCCCTATCTAGGGTATCAATATTTTTAGTCAGGGAATCCGACCACGCCAACCCAGCACTGCACATCCAGGCTGAGGCGATTGCTGGTCGCAGTATAACACCAGTATGTGTGTAAATACATTTTAGGATACCCTCCTGCTTTCTATCAGCAGGATCCTTAAGGGCGGCCATCTCAGGAGAGGGTAGAGCCCTTACAAGCGTGTGAGCGCTTTATCCACCCTAGGGGGTGTTTCCCAACGCACCCTAACCTCTGGCGGGAAAGGATATAATGCCAATAACATTTTAGAAATTATCAGTTGTTATCGGGGGAAAACCACGCATCATCACACACCTCATTTAATTTCTCAGATTCAGGAAAACTACAGGTAGTTTTTCCTCACCGAACATAATACCCCTTTTTGGTGGTACTCGTATTATCAGAAATGTGTAAAACATTTTTCATTGCCTCAATCATGTAACGTGTGGCCCTACTGGAAGTCACATTTGTCTCTTCACCGTCGACACTGGAGTCAGTATCCGTGTCGGCGTCTATATCTGCCATCTGAGGTAACGGGCGCTTTAGAGCCCCTGACGGCCTATGAGACGTCTGGACAGGCCCAAGCTGAGTAGCCGGCTGTCTCATGTCAACCACTGTCTTTTATACAGATGTAGCCACCTTTATCTTGAGTGGCCGCGGCGGTTGTCCCGTTCGACCATACGCAGCGTACTGTGGCGTAGCGAGGCGCGCCTAGCCACAGAGAGGCTATCTAATCGCACGGAGACAGACATTTGACGTTTGGCGTTACCTTTACGTGTAATACCTGCGATCAGCCACCAGATGTCGCTTTTTACAATCACCACTGCGCATGCGTGTGGTCTCCCGTAAAATACAATACTGACATACATAATAAGGACTACTTTACTAAGGCGTCTCATTACGCTGCATACAGCAAATACTGTACTCATTACGCTGCATTATTTAATACAGTACTGTATATACAGTACGACACCGACGCAAATACAGTAGTACAGCATACAGTATATGATCCATCTACAATACTTTATGAATACTGTATGTGAGCGTCCAAGTCCCGCAGACAAAACACAGTACTGTAAAACCAGTAGTGTACACTGTCGCAAATGGATGTGTGTTACAAGTTCACTATTGCCTCTCAAGATTAGGAATTTTCTACAGTATGTTATCGTCCTAATCCCGTAGCCATTACAGCATAATCAAAACCAACGGATTTATACATTTGTCTGCGGCGAAGTGGTGAAGTGTTTCGCTTCCTATACTCAGAGTCCAGGGTTCGATTCCTTAAGTACGAATGCATGTTACTGTAGTTTTTTTCAGACACTTTATTATTTTTTTTATTCACATACTGTAAACCAGGGCATACAGTAGCTGCATGAGCGGTTTTATGAGATCGAGTCCGGTGTACCATAATGTGCAGGTT
Organism: Pseudophryne corroboree; assembly: GCF_028390025.1. Lineage (NCBI taxonomy): Eukaryota > Metazoa > Chordata > Amphibia > Anura > Myobatrachidae > Pseudophryne > Pseudophryne corroboree. Next base: position 198,020,346 of record NC_086448.1, read on the forward strand.
CTATGCAGGTTAAGGTACTATGCTCCGTACACAGTACACATACAATTCTGTAGCTGGGCAGACTGAATAGAAATGGCTACCACCTATGACTCCTTGCCCCACAGAGGCCCTAGGCTACGGAGCAAGTAATAGTCCAGATTGTACAGACTATGGGGCAATGCTGAAGGAGCGTCACAATCCCCTAGCTAAAATACACAGTATGCATATTATGGTACACCGGACTCGATGACATACAGTACTGTAGCACACTGGCAAAATGGCCGCCGCCCCTGAACCCTTGTGCAGGTTATGGGGCAATGCTGAAGGAGCGTCACAATCCCCTAGCCAAAATACACAGGGGAGGGATAAGCTACTGTAGGATTGCATACAGTATTACGGTACACCGGACTCAATCGCATAGCACACTGTCAAAACGACCACTACCCATGAACCCCCACCTCCTGAACCCCCACCTCGTGGCAGGCAGCAGTTGGGTATGGAATGAGAAATGGCATAAGCTGTGCAGGCTACGGGGCGATGCTGAAGGAGCGTCACAATCCCCTAGCCAAAATACACAGAGATACTGTAAGCGAGGTCTATGCACATTACAGTACTGTACGTTACACCGGGCTCGGTCGCATAGCAAACTGACAAAACACAAGTTTTACAGTACATACAGTAAAGCAGGCCAAAGCTGCAGGAGAGTTTCTACTGTAAAGGTTCTATGCACCGTACGGTAATGTACACATACCTGTACAATTCTATAGCAGGGCAGACTCAATTGAAATGGCTACCGCCTGTGACTCCTACAGTAGCTCCTAGGAGGCACTCAGCTATGGAGCAAATAACAGCACAGATTTTGCAGGCTACGGGGCAATGCTGAAGGAGCGTCACAATCCCCTAGCTACAATACACAGGGGTGATAGAGATAATCGAGTGGCTGGAGGGGGGTCCCCTTGATTTAAGGGGCCCCCACTCCTCCAGGGTACTCCGGCCAGGTGTGACTAGTTGGGTATTTAATTCCATGGCCGCAGGGACCGGTATAAAAGTCTCCCCCGGCTGTGCATTATCTGTCCAGCTAGTGGAGCCCAGTGCTGATTCAAAAAATATGGGGAACCCCTACGCTTTTTTTGTCCCCCTTATTTTTTGCACCAGGACCAGGCGCAGAGCCCGGTGCTGGTTCTAAAAAGATGGGGGATCCCGTGTCCATTTTTTCCGTATTCCTTCCGGAATTCGACTGCAATTGCATATACAGTACTGTACCCCTTAATGTCACTGCTTACAGTATACAGTATTTAGACATGAGCTTGTGTACAGTATCTGTCATGAGGTGCTTTTTTCACTGACACTATAACTTTTTTCTATTGTGATATACTGTACAGAGGCGGCAAACTAGCCAAACGGGAATAATCAGCTTCTGCAGAATAAAATGAGATGCTACAGTACATGCCTATATTCTGTGAGTGACTGCGGCTCTATGAAATTAAATCAGAAAATTTAAATATGAAATGCATTACTAATGTGTGGCATTACTGTACTGTATGTGTATAAGGTGTACTACAATATTTTCTGGTGTAACATAAGGAAAGGGCACTACTGCATGGTCTAATGCAGTGGTTCTCAAACTTGGTCCTCAGGACCCCACACAGTGCATGTTTTGCAGGTAAACCAGCAAGTGCACAGATGTATTCATTACTAACTGACACATTTTAGAAGGTCCATACAGTAGGTGGAGCTAATTTTTTCACTTGTGATTCTGTGAGACCTGCAAAACCTGCACTGTGTGGGGTCCTGAGGACTGAGTTTGAGAACCTGTGGTCTAATGTAAATAAAGATGAATGTGGTGGGGTGTAATGTGAATAAGGGGCATTACTGTTAGGAGTAATGTGGTACTATGATATGATGTCATGAGAATAAGAGACACCACTGCATGATATAATGTGAATAAAGTTGCAGTACTGTGTTGTGTCATTTCATCTTCGGGTATTATTGTGTTACCATGCCCCTTCCCAGCAAGAACATACTGTACACTGTTTTGGGCTGGCACTAAATGTGCACATTGTTCTTATTTAGATTATAGGGGGTAGGAGCGCCAAAATGGGTGATGGTGCTGGGAAAGGGGTGCAGGGTTAGAGGCGGAACTACGTAGCATCTGTGCAAGAGGGCATCAGCCAAAATCTAGCCTAGGGCATCATGTTGGTCAGGTTTGGCTCTGATAATACTGTATACTGTACTCTTACTGTACTTTGCATTCAATACAGATACTGTTTGCACACAGGTTTTACATGAATCATTGGCAATGCTGCAGGAGTGTCTCATTAGGCAATCTAAAATATACCACGACTATGGGTGGGGATACAGTAGGGAAGTTCTGTCACCATAAGCTGTCTGCTGTGTATAGCATATTTCCATCTGAGATGCATTTGTGTGTTTGTAATAAGAAAAAAACATTTTACTGTACATTTAGTGGATACAGTATTTCTCCCCCATAATGACGTATCATACTGTACAGGTACCCTCATGTACTGTACCGTACCATACTGTAAAATTGAATATTTATTGGAAAAACATCAATATTAATGTAAAAATAAAGTATTACAACATCCGATTCCATGTACTGCACTGATCAAAATGTACAGTACTCTTATTCAGGACTTATAAAACTGAAAATAACTGTTCATACAGTACACATCAATAACATTACTACTGTATAATATTCTACATTAGTTTATGCAATAATCAGACAAAGGCAATTTTATCATTTTTTTTAATAATGCACCAATTTAAAATTTTAAACAGAAAATACAGAACTACATATTTGTGGCTTGACCATTTCTTTCAACTACAACAGGTAATACTTTATACAGGTGATTTATATAATTATTACAATGTTCAGGTGTGAGTACTTCTAGCCAAAATTTCTTTATCCCATCCACCAGTTGCTGTTTTGTTGTTGGCTTTGCAACACTCCTAACGTACCTCTTCAATTGAGCCCACACTAATTCGATTGGGTTCATGTCTGGTGATCTATATAAAAATAAAAAAAAAGCGTATAGAAAAAATTAATTACATTACAGTAAATAGAGAAAATTAAACATACAATATTGTACTGTTTATTAAACAAAATTTTTTTTTACAGTACTAGAGTGCTATCCAAAATTTTACTTGTACACTGTTGAAAGAATACTCACTCTGGTGGTGTGCGTTCCCAATTCATACCTTTCTCTTCCATAAATTTGGCTGAGGCGGAGTGTTTAGGATCATTGTCTTGGAATATCCTATGGTGAGTTGGGTAATATTTATTCACAAATGGCACCATACATTTCTCTACTATTGTTTCTTGGAAATATTTCTTATCCATGATTCCTACAGAAATCAAAAAATGTTGTTCATTAATAAGCAACTCCTTTTATTGTGCAGTTACACGTACTCTACAGTACAACATGTATTTTTACAGAACACAGGCACAGAATAAAGTATAGTACTGTACCTTCGAAAAATAATAGGGGACCAGCTCCTAATCGTGATATGCCTCCCCATACATGGACTTTCAATGGATGCTTTGGGCGTGGTTTTAAAGAGATATGGTTACGTTTCCTGAATGACATTCTGGAGAACCGCTCAAGGGCAACAGACGATTCATCTGTGAAAATGACATCATCAAATGTTTCACCACTCTCAATCCATCGCCGTGCCTGTTCCACTCTCTTTTCTTTATTCACATCTCTTATCATTGGAGATATCCTGTGAAGAGCCAAAAATAATGAAATCAGATACAGTTATGAAATTACAGATTTACAGATTACTGTATATACAGTAGACTGTATGTGCAGTATACTGTATTATATACCTACTGTATACATTAAACTGTACATACAGTACATTAAGTTACATACAGAGTAATATATATATACATACTGTACATACACACAAACACACACACACAGTATACAGTATGTAATCATCACAATAAGCCGGCAATGCTTCATTGCTGTCTCTGAGTGCCTATACAGTAGGTATCTCTTTTGGGATAGAATATATACAGTATATACACACACACATACTGTATATAGTATAAAGTACACACTCTGTATAATGATTTATGGCATTATTATATCACGTATCAAGGGATTATTAACAGTGCATTTACTGTATGGTTTATACTGCTTTCAGTATTTTACCTTGTTGCGCCAAAGGTCCATCCCATTTTCCGTCGCATCCTTCTGATGCTGGTGGCCGATATGTCCAGGTCATACTTGGAATGGAGAATTCGTTTTATTTGCAGAGCAGTACGCTCATCATCCTCACGAGTTAGTTCCTCCACAATTTGTTGCACTCTCCTACAGTACAATATAGTATGAAAAATATGAATTCATGAACAGCACAATCACAGTTACAATTGATGAAGTTTTTATTTTATTTCAAAAAAATTGTTTATGGTATAAAGCAAGTCATTTAAACATTACAGTAGTGTACAGTACGTACCATGTGCATTTTGTAGGAAATACAAATCTGGGCGTTGTTCTCTCGAATGCATGATAGCGCACCGTTTCTAAAGTGACTATAATGCCACTTTCCTTGAGCCATGCATGGATCTCTTTGATGGTTTTATTTTCTTTTTTCATGTTGGCGATTATCTTGCTCATCGTTTTGTTGATAGTTACTGGCATGTTGTCCAACTATAATTCCTGTATGGAGAGAAAACATTTGTGAATACTGTAGTCTAAAATTTACACATCTGAAAATGCATAAGAGTTTTATGATAGAAGTTAATACTGTACATGTTTACTATCCAGTACCTGATGTTCAAATTTAAGTATTGTATACTGTACAGTACTGAAAATACAACTTCAGTGTTATGGACTGCAATTAGTTTCCTGTATGAAACAGATACAGTACAGTAAATAACCCTCCTTGGAAGTGCATGGGCCCTGTGAGACTTACAGTAGTGTACAGCATAAGGGTCGACTGACATGATGTACAAGCATTACATACAGTACATGTCAGTACTGTATGTAAATTCTTCAATTATTGCCTAACAACAATGCTGCTTACTGTATATTAAATACTGTAGGCCTAGAAATGTGCATCTCAATATAGTAGTTAAAAACACAGGGGCCTATGTGGATAAGCGAGTTCTATGCACACTAAAAATGGCCACCGACCGTGAACCCCCAGCACGTGGCAGCGCTCGGATATGTAGTGAGATACAGTATGGCATACATTTCACAGTTCAGGGGGCAATGCTGAAGGAGCGTCACAATCCCCTAGCTCAATTACACTGGGATAAGCGAGGTCTATGCACATTACGGTATACCGAGCTGGATCGCTTAGCAACCTGACAACATGGCCGCCGACCGTGAACTCCCAGCACGTGGCAGCGCTCGGATATGTAGTGAGATACAATATGGCATACATTTCACAGTTCAGGGGGCAATGCTGAAGGAGCGTCACAATCCCCTAGCTCAATTACATTGGGATAAGCGAGGTCTATGCACATTACGGTATACCGAGCTGGATCGCTTAGCAACCTGACAAAATGGCCGCCGACCGTGAACTCCCAGCACGTGGCAGCGCTCGGATATGGAGTGAGATACAATATGGCATACATTTCACAGTTCAGGGGGCAATGCTGAAGGAGCGTCACAATCCCCTAGCTCAATTACATTGGGATAAGCGAGGTCTATGCACATTACGGTATACCGAGCTGGATCGCTTAGCAACCTGACAAAATGGCCGCCGACCGTGAACTCCCAGCACGTGGCAGCGCTCGGATATGGAGTGAGAGATGGTATACATTTTAAAATACACCGGGATAAGTTGTATAGGCCATGGAGCAATGCACAGGGACATTCATCATTTACGTACAGTATATAAATAATTGTAAACCGTAAATGAAAGAATTACCGGTCAAATACTGTATGACGAAACTGTGTCAATGAGCTGGAACAGTATGGCCTGTGAAGAAGTTTTCGAAGGCAGAAACGGAGAGCAAATTATCAGGAGATTTCTGAAAGGTCGGAGAAGATCCACACAGCAAGTCTGCTTACGAGGAAACAGCTTTGCAAAGTGGGTAGCGGGGCGGTGACTGAGACGCTCTTTTATTCACATTCACACAAAAGGAATTCTTACCGCTGTGATTGGTGCCAATATAGGCGCATTCATCCTTACACCAATCACAGAGCATACTGTACAGGTACTTTTGAATGTGAATAAAAGAGCGTCTCAGTCACCGCCCGCTACCCACTTTGCAAATCTGTTTCCTCGTAGGCAGACTTGCTGTGTGGATCTTCTCCGACCTTTCAGAAATCTCCTGATAATTTGCTCTCCGTTTCTGCCTTCGAAAACTTCTTCACAGGCCATACTGTTCCAGCTCATTGACACAGTTTCGTCATACAGTATTTGACCGGTAATTCTTTCATTTACGGTTTACAATTATTTATATACTGTACGTAAATGATGAATGTCCCTGTGCATTGCTCCATGGCCTGTACAACTTATCCCGGTGTATTTTAAAATGTATACCATCTCTCACTCCATATCCGAGCGCTGCCACGTGCTGGGAGTTCACGGTCGGCGGCCATTTTGTCAGGTTGCTAAGCGATCCAGCTCGGTATACCGTAATGTGCATAGACCTCGCTTATCCCAATGTAATTGAGCTAGGGGATTGTGACGCTCCTTCAGCATTGCCCCCTGAACTGTGAAATGTATGCCATATTGTATCTCACTCCATATCCGAGCGCTGCCACGTGCTGGGAGTTCACGGTCGGCGGCCATTTTGTCAGGTTGCTAAGCGATCCAGCTCGGTATACCGTAATGTGCATAGACCTCGCTTATCCCAATGTAATTGAGCTAGGGGATTGTGACGCTCCTTCAGCATTGCCCCCTGAACTGTGAAATGTATGCCATATTGTATCTCACTCCATATCCGAGCGCTGCCACGTGCTGGGAGTTCACGGTCGGCGGCCATTTTGTCAGGTTGCTAAGCGATCCAGCTCGGTATACCGTAATGTGCATAGACCTCGCTTATCCCAGTGTAATTGAGCTAGGGGATTGTGACGCTCCTTCAGCATTGCCCCCTGAACTGTGAAATGTACAGTATGCCATATTGTATCTCACTACATATCCGAGCGCTGCCACGTGCTGGGAGTTCACGGTCGGCGGCCATGTTGTCAGGTTGCTAAGCGATCCAGCTCGGTATACCGTAATGTGCATAGACCTCGCTTATCCCAATGTAATTGAGCTAGGGGATTGTGACGCTCCTTCAGCATTGCCCCCTGAACTGTGAAATGTATGCCATATTGTATCTCACTCCATATCCGAGCGCTGCCACGTGCTGGGAGTTCACGGTCGGCGGCCATTTTGTCAGGTTGCTAAGCGATCCAGCTCGGTATACCGTAATGTGCATAGACCTCGCTTATCCCAATGTAATTGAGCTAGGGGATTGTGACGCTCCTTCAGCATTGCCCCCTGAACTGTGAAATGTATGCCATATTGTATCTCACTACATATCCGAGCGCTGCCACGTGCTGGGAGTTCACGGTCGGCGGCCATTTTGTCAGGTTGCTAAGCGATCCAGCTCGGTATACCGTAATGTGCATAGACCTCGCTTATCCCAGTGTAATTGAGCTAGGGGATTGTGACGCTCCTTCAGCATTGCCCCCTGAACTGTGAAATGTACAGTATGCCATATTGTATCTCACTACATATCCGAGCGCTGCCACGTGCTGGGAGTTCACGGTCGGCGGCCATGTTGTCAGGTTGCTAAGCGATCCAGCTCGGTATACCGTAATGTGCATAGACCTCGCTTATCCCAATGTAATTGAGCTAGGGGATTGTGACGCTCCTTCAGCATTGCCCCCTGAACTGTGAAATGTATGCCATACTGTATCTCACTACATATCCGAGCGCTGCCACGTGCTGGGGGTTCACGGTCGGTGGCCATTTTTAGTGTGCATAGAACTCGCTTATCCACATAGGCCCCTGTGTTTTTAACTACTATATTGAGATGCACATTTCTAGGCCTACAGTATTTAATATACAGTAAGCAGCATTGTTGTTAGGCAATAATTGAAGAATTTACATACAGTACTGACATGTACTGTATGTAATGCTTGTACATCATGTCAGTCGACCCTTATGCTGTACACTACTGTAAGTCTCACAGGGCCCATGCACTTCCAAGGAGGGTTATTTACTGTACTGTATCTGTTTCATACAGGAAACTAATTGCAGTCCATAACACTAATATTAAGCCCACTCCATTATCCACTCCTCCCCTGTGTATTAAACACCCCCTACCACCCTGGAAGTCATGTACCAGGGCCCCTTCATTCAGCACAATGCCCCCTTCTACAGTTTAGTGTTCTCCTTCCTGCCCCATCTGTGCAGTAAAGGAATAATTAGCAGAAATTATTTCTCCAGGTCCTACTGTACATACTGAGCGAAAGATAGAACCCCCCCTATCCCCCGCGGAGCATCAAAGCTGCCGCTGATAGCTCCCCCCACCCCTTCCGCTGGTGAGTGGGTAGGGGCCCCAGTGCATTGCTGTGTCCAGGGGCCCACACTGCTGTTAAGATGGCTCTAGTAATTGAGCTAGGGGATTGTGACGCTCCTTCAGCATTGCCCCTGGACTGTACCATACTGTATCTCACTCCATATCCAAGCGCTGCCACGTGCTGGGAGTTCACGGTCGGTGGCCATTTTGTCAGGTTGCTAAGCGATCCAGCTCGGTATAACGTAATGTACATAGACCTTGCTTATCCCGGTGTACTACAGGTATGTGCAGTAGTACTGAATGATTGCTATCACTTGTGGTGAAACACCTATCTTATCAAATACAGTAACTACTGTACAGTATAGTTGTTCGCACAGGTGATGGTAATCATACTGTATATTTAAACTGAAGTCCGTAACAGAGCATTCTGTCCCTCCTGCAGAGGTTCTTGTTGGGAGGCACAGGGAAAAAAGGCAAATACTGTACAGTATTTGCACTTTACTGTTGTGCACTTTATTTGAAAATGTACAGTTGTTTGCTATTTTTAGCATGCTGTGCTTTACATGTTTTCTTATTGTGGTTTTTATATTTTTAGACAAAAGACAAAGAATGCAGACTACCAGATTTTACGGGAGTGCCAAAACCCACCCATCAGTGGCACAGAAACTTGCTGCAGTAGTCCCACAAAAGAAGAAGAAAACTGCCAAGGCGGCTCAGAAAGAAAATGTGGTGAAACCACGAAAAAATGCCAAGGCAAAGAATAATACGTTGGAGATGATATGTGGTGTGGCAAATGATGTAATTGTTCCATCTCCTGCAGATCACAGTGTTCAGCCAATGAATCTGGAAATACCGGTGCTAGAGGACGTGACAAACACGCTGCATCAGGAAGCTTCTTTTTTGGACCATGTAGCCACCCCTGGACAAGAAGACATGACACATTCACCACGAAGAAGGTTGCATTTCACAGATGTGAACACCAAAGTGCAGGACTGCCAGTGTACCTGTCCTGTTTTACTAAAGGAGCTACTCAGTAAGGTGACCAATATGGAGTCAGAAGTTGGTGGACAGGTCAATCAGCTGCAGACCGATGTGGCTGGCCTTAAAGAAGGCATAAAGGAACAGATGGTAGAAGCCATGAAGAAAGTCATTGAACAAACGAGGGAAGAATGGCAAGTTGGAGTTTGCCGCACCATCATTGCAACACACCACCAAGCGGTTCAAGTCAGCGGCCTGGACGACCGAGGCCTGGAGGACCGCAGAGGAGGCCTGGAGGACCGCAGAGGAGACCTGGAGGACCGCAGAGGAGGCCTGGAGGACCGCAGCGGACTGGACGAAGTCAGCGGCATGGACGACCACAGAGGAGGCCTGGAGGACCGCAGAGGAGGCCTGGAGGACCGCAGAGGAGGCCTGGAGGACCGCAGAGGAGGCCTGGAGGACCGCAGAGGAGGCCTGGACGACCGCAGAGGAGGCCTGGACGACCGTAGAGGAGGCCTGGGGGACCGCAGCAGCGGACTGGACGAAGTCAGCGACTTGGACGACCGCAGAGGAGGCCTGGGGGACCGCAGAGGAGGCCTGGACGACCGCAGAGGAGGCCTGGACGACCGCAGAGGAGGCCTGGGGGACCGCAGCAGCGGACTGGACGAAGTCAGCGACTTGGACGACCGCAGAGGAGGCCTGGAGGACCGCAGAAGAGACCTGGAGGACCGCAGAGGCCTGGACCACAGCAGCGGACTGGACGAAGTCAGCGACTTGGGCGACCGCAGAGGAGGCCTGGACGACTGCAGAGGAGGCCTGGACGACTGCAGAGGAGGCCTGGACGACCGCAGAGGAGGCCTGGACGAAGTCAGCGACTTGGACGACCGCAGAGGAGGCCTGGAGGACCGCAGAAGAGACCTGGAGGACCGCAGAGGCCTGGACCACAGCAGCGGACTGGACGAAGTCAGCGACTTGGGCGACCGCAGAGGAGGCCTGGACGACCACAGAGGCCTGGAGGACCGCAGAGGAAACATGGAGGACCGCAGAGGAGGCCTGGAGGACCGCAGAGGAGGCCTGGAGGACCGCAGAAGAGACCTGGAGGACCGCAGAGGAGGCCTGGAGGACCGCAGAGGAGGCCTGGAGGACCGCAGAGGAGGCCTGGAGGACCGCAGAGGAGGCCTGGACGACCGCAGAGGAGGCCTGGACGACCGCAGAGGAGGCCTGGACGACCGCAGAGGAGGCCTGGACGACCGTAGAGGAGGCCTGGGGGACCGCAGCAGCGGACTGGACGAAGTCAGCGACTTGGACGACCGCAGAGGAGGCCTGGAGGACCGCAGAAGAGACCTGGAGGACCGCAGAGGCCTGGACCACAGCAGCGGACTGGACGAAGTCAGCGACTTGGGCGACCGCAGAGGAGGCCTGGACGACCACAGAGGCCTGGAGGACCGCAGAGGAAACATGGAGGACCGCAGAGGAGGCCTGGAGGACCGCAGAGGAGGCCTGGAGGACCGCAGAAGAGACCTGGAGGACCGCAGAGGAGGCCTGGAGGACCGCAGAGGAGGCCTGGAGGACCGCAGAGGAGGCCTGGAGGACCGCAGAGGAGGCCTGGAGGACCGCAGAGGAGGCCTGGAGGACCGCAGAGGAGGCCTGGACGACCGCAGAGGGCTGGACGACCGCAGAGGCCTGGATTCAAGTGTGCTGTTGCCAGGAACACCAATGATGACCAGCACACCTGCTCACAGGCCACTTCGCAATACATTCGGAGGCTCTCTGAACAATATTGCCCTGGCTGTCATCTCAACTTCCCTGGACGACCATCTGTACAGAGCTTCAAATGGACATATTCAGAAATATGCATATTCTCTGTTCCAGCACCATGTACGGTACGACAAATACTTGACGTGGGCCAATCGTGTGAACTTTGATGGTTCCAAGGGCAAACTTCCGCTGCCCAAAAATCTGGTACATGACATCATGGCTAGGTGTGAACGCCGCGTGAGGATTGGTGATCCAGAAAAGAGGAAGATAAGGGATACCATAAACTCTGCGCTGAGAACGAAGAGGAAAATGACTTGGAAGCTCGACTATGATGAAACCAGATCATTACCTACCTCCTAGCTTCAGCACATCAGCTTCACACAGCTGAAGCTAAAAAATTGTGTCAATGTACCTGTATGACCTGTACATTTTCTGGGGCTGCATGCACTGTGCTGAATCCACTTGGAGCAGCTCGGTTACTCAAAGGGGAGTGCATGAACTTGGCTCACCACATTCCTGGTAATGTAAGGGCCTGTTACAAGTTGCCCCTTTTATTCCTGTTGATTTTTTGGGCGCTGCTGTATCTATCCAGTAGCAGCCGAGTCCATTGTGCTGTGTCCATCTGGGGCCTTGGGCTGCGTTTCCATCCAGGGGCTGCTGTTGTCAGTCCTCTATTCTGGTGTCCGTATGCGACAGTGTTAAAAAGCAAAAGACAAAAACGAAAAATAATTCAAAAAAGCAAAACCTAAAAATAAAGTACAAAAACCATTACCCCGCACCACCACCACAAAAAAATAAATTATAAAAATGTTAAAGTTGATATTGTTACTGTATTTGTGCTGTTACCTTTTGATTAAAGTACCGTACAGTATGTGTGATGTTGGCTTTATTACAATACAGTACAGTATGTGTGATGTTACATGTTCCAAATGATTTTGTCCGTAAATAAAGTGTTTCTTAAAATAAACATGACGTGGTTTCCAATGTTTGTATTCCCAACTTCCTGTACTGTATAAATTAGTACTACTGTATGATGGGAATTCAATTAAGAGTGGTATACTGTATGTAAAACAACTTGGTTAGGCATCTTGCATTTCATATTTTAATAAAAACCACAGGAAACTTCTATTTTTAAAAGTTTATTGAAGAAACAAAAGGTGTTTTTTTTTAAATAAAGTTTGAAAGTTAATTAAAACAAAAAAGTAGTTTGTTCTTCGTTACATTCTTTTCTTGTGTATATAGATATCTGTGGGGAAAAAAAAAAAAGTATTAAAGTAAAGACACTCATGTTCAGTTTTCCAAGAAAATTTGTGGAACCACACAGCCCAGCAATAAGTCATGCTGGGCTGTGTGGTTCCACAAAAGGCATGCGGTACAAAGTGAAATAGTGGTGTCAGTGGTCAGCACTTTGACATACTAACATTTGTGGAACCACACAGCAATGGCTGACACACATAAAATGGCTGACACACAAAATGCCTGACACACACAAAATGCCTGACACACACAAAATGCCTGACACACACAAAATGCCTGACACACACATGCTGGAGTGAAAACACATGTTTGCCAAACAGTCGACAGCACATGTCGGCCAGATGGCCGACCAAACTTGCTCCAAATCACCCCAAACTGGCCAGAAAGCACCCCAGCACACTCAGGAGGTACTGTACACCACAGCTAAATTAGGAGAGAATTTCATTACAAACAGCCAGATCTTGCAGATTATCTGCCAGATAATTGTATGGTGTACAGTATGCCTATCTTATACAGTAGAAAAAGATACTATACAATGGAGTACAAGAACAAAAATTTTTATTAAATAAAATTAAATTAATCTTAATAAAAAATTAAAAAAGTGGTCCACTAGGAGGTGGACCACCACCCGCAGGAGCTGGATGGCACGCTGCAACTGTTCTGTGGGAAAAAAAGGACAGTATTACAAAACAAATACTGAATACTTTACAGTGTAGTAATGGCAATACAGTACTTTACTCTATATTAGACAATATTGTTATTTACAATGTACAGTACTGTATTGTCAGTACAGTAAATCAAACACTACTGTACGCTGTCGAGGTAATTTAAACATTGCTTTAGTTTACCTCTTGTATAAGTGGGCTGCTGCCTGCCCGCTTCTGGGCCAGCCCACCTATCTTGCCCCTGTCTGGGGCCCCCATAAATAATTGGCACTATATTGGAGAAAAAAAAACATTTAGTCACATTCAAATAGTAAACAATTATTACTGTATACTGTAGGTACAGTATTATACTGTATTGCTGGTATTCAAAATATAAAGTACTGTACAAGAGTTTAGCTTCAATAGGTCATAAACAAATTGTCAAAGGAATAAAACACCACAGTACAAATACTGTAGACATTTACTGTATGTATTAGCAGTCATGACATTTCATGACCGCTTCAGAAAAAAGAGGGTTACAGTACTGTAGGTGGTGTTGTAGGGAGTACTATCCATAATAGTGGACTGTACTCAGAGCCAGCCATAAATAATATGATTCCCTAGTCAAGTTTTTGGATGCTGCCCCCTTGCACAGATGCTATTTCCGCCTCTGAGCCTGTACCCCTTTCCCAGCACCATCACCCCTCAACCATAGCAGTCCTCATTTTGGTGCTCCTCCAACTTACTGTACTGTATGTTTAAAATAGCAACAGTGTGCACATTCGGTGTGCATCCCAAAACGGTGCATGTTCTTGCTGGGAAGGGGCATGGCCACACAGTAATTCCCCAATCTGAAATGACGCCACACAGTACTGCAACTTTATTCACAACATATCATGCAATAGTGTCTCTTTTTCTCGTTACATCATATGATAGTACCACATTACTCCTCAAAGTATTCCCACTTATTCACATTGCATCACATCATATTGCTCTTTGTTCACATTAGACCACACAGTAGTGCCCTTGCTACAGTATATGTTACACAACAAAGTACTGTATACACATAATGCTGCACATTAGTAATGCATTTTGTATGCACAGAATATACTGTAGGCATGCTGCATATCATATTAATCAGCAGAAGCTGCTTGTGCCCCTGGGCATTTGGCAAGTATGCCTATGCCTAGGGCAGGCTCAGACTGGAGATCAGTACGTAATCCCGCTGGACGGGATCCCGGCAGTCAAAATACAGACGCCGGAATCCCGACCACACAATCCCGACAGGGGCGGCGAGCGGAAAGCAGCCCCTTGCATGCTTGCTTCGCTCGCCACGCGGTGGGCACGGTGCCTCGCTACGCTCTACACACTATTATATCAGTAGTCAGGAAACGCAGCATGCATTTGTGTAGTGAAGAGGGTGAAAAAGGAGAGAAAGTACAGTTTGTACTGTAAGGTTATGTCAGAGGGTGTGAAGATGATCAGCTCAGTGTTATACATGTTACAGTAAGTTAGAATACAGTACAGTGCATTATGTATTTCTATTTTATTACCAGGTGTCTCCTCCACTGGTTGGCGACGGACTGTAAAAAGATAAAATACAGTTAGTCATATCAGTTGGACTTAAAGTAATGTTGGAGAAAAAAAATACTGTAATTGCAGTACCAACTATTGCTACTGTACAGTATATTTATTTACCAAAATGGTATTCTGGCTCGTCGTCTGTGGGTAAAAGAGAAGAATATTATAAGATACAGTATACAGTAAAAAGTATAGTAATAGTAAACTAGTGTCCAGGCCTAGTGACAGGTGGGTAAAAAAAAGGTATGCTTGTGACAGGCATGGTGATTCCAAGGGACCCCACCGAGACCATCAGAAAATTTGTGAGTGGCCCGTATGCCGGTGATTATGACTAGACTAAGGTAGCAACTCTTTTTTGCTTTGAATTATGCATACTGTACAGTACTGTACTGTATGTGCATATTGTACAGTACACTTAAAATATTTAGCAGTTACTGTAGTGGTAATTTGTAGTGGCAAATATGAGAATTCTAACTACAGTATATGAAGATACTTCTCTGACAATTACAAATATTACCTACTGTACTGCATTATCGTCTGTAAGTGTAACTACTGTAGATAAATGTTAATGTGGAATGTGATTGGTTGCTACTGTATGGGCAATATCACCAGTTCAAACAAAAACAATCATCTAAAGTCCCCCATCCACTATTCCGATTTGTGCAATTTTTATCCGATTTCTACGCATTTTCCAGAAAAATCTGATGAAAAGTGCTACTCTGGTGGAATCAAATCAATGTCAGTGATAATTCTTACCACTAAATGCCGCCTCATCATATTCATCATCCTCCTCGGCGGCCTGTTCCAGTGTAGGAACTATGAAAAAACATTAATGCGAAAAAAAAGGTTCATTCCAGGAAATACACTACTTTACACCTAACCGCTAGAATCCTGACTGCTGGTCATGCAAACCCAACCCATTGGTTTAACACAATGTACAGTACAGTACAATACTTTAGTTTACTTACCAAGTTGGGGAGAGGGCTTTTTCTCCCCTTCCTCATCCCCTTCCTCATCACTGTCAATAATTACTGAGTGGAAAATAAAAAAATATTATAAACAAAATACAGTAGAGTACAGTTACTACAAAATTGCACAGTAGTACAGTGCTACAGGAGGCAGAGATATATTCATAATACAGTAGGAGCAGAATGACTGTCCAGTGGTAGGGGACATACAGTACTGTACTGTGCCTGTATTTAACTCGTGTTGGAGGAGAGGCGATTTCGCACACAGAGGCGAAAAGGGGTCTTCACAGTGAGGGAAATACTGTACAGTACATGTTTGGAATTCCCTGCCTGAAAAGTAATAAAAGTGGACTTGGTCAATACTTTTAAGAATGGGCTTGAGAAAATCCTACTGTACTTACTATACTGTGGCGGCTCCTCCGACGACTCAGAGTCCACGTAAGTGACATCTGTGTTGAATATAAAAAAAACAAAAAGAAAAGTCAATGGGATTTCTGCAATCAGGATACCGCTGTCGGTCACTTGACTGCTGGAATCCTGACCACTGGTCACGCAAACCCAAGCCATTGGTACTGTTAATAAATCAATGAATGTAGAATGTAGAGTACTGTACAGTAGATTACAATTCTTACCAGGCTGGCCTGAAGGCTCCCCCATTTCCTCCTCCTCGGTATCAATAACGAGGCGGTCTGTGTGTACAAGATAACAAGTATTGTAAAATAAAAAAATTACAGTAATACTGTAGGAAACTAGTGTGTCTGTAACAAAAATAATGATTACCACTTCCAGAGCTCTGCTGGTCAGACGGTGTTGGTGGTGGTGGTGGTGGTGGTGGTACTGTGAGAAAAAACAACAGTGCTGTAAGTGAAGCTGTCAATTTGTAACATGTACTATACAGTATCCAGGACACATGTACAGTAGTGTAACAACGATGACAGTCACACCAGAATTCTCGTTACACAATACCTGGCAGCGCAGCAGGTGGTGGTGGTGGTGGTGTTGTTGGTACTGTGGGAAAAAAAATAACAGTACTGTAAGTGAAGCTGTCAATTGGAAACATGTACTGTACAGTATCCAGGACACATGTACAGTAGTGTAACGATGACAGTCACACCAGAATTCTCGTTACACAATACCTGGCAGCGCAGCAGGTGGTGGTGGTGGTGGTGTTGTTGGTACTGTGGGAAAAAAAATAACAGTACTGTAAGTGAAGCTGTCAATTTGAAACATGTACTGTACAGTATCCAGGACACATGTACAGTAGTGTAACAACGATGACAGTAGCACCAGAATTCTCGTTACACAATACCTGGCAGCGCAGCAGGTGGTGGTGGTGGTGGTGGTGGTGGTGTTGGTACTGTGGGAAAAAAAATAACAGTACTGTAAGTGAAGCTGTCAATTGGAAACATGTACTGTACAGTATCCAGGACACATGTACAGTAGTGTAACGATGACAGTCACACCAGAATTCTCGTTACACAATACCTGGCAGCGCAGCAGGTGGTGGTGGTGGTGGTGTTGTTGGTACTGTGGGAAAAAAAATAACAGTACTGTAAGTGAAGCTGTCAATTTGAAACATGTACTGTACAGTATCCAGGACACATGTACAGTAGTGTAACAACGATGACAGTAGCACCAGAATTCTCGTTACACAATACCTGGCAGCGCAGCAGGTGGTGGTGGTGGTGGTGGTGGTGGTGGTGGTGGTGGTACTGTGGGAAAAAAAATAACAGTACTGTAAGTGAAGCTGTCAATTTGAAACATGTACTGTACAGTATCCAGGACCAAAAAGGGGTCCGGCCAATAAACAATCTGCATCAGAGAAGCAAGATACAGTATGCTTAAAGTATACAGTACTATATACTAGATCGCCAACAAACGTAAATTAACAAACAACTATCACTGGAATTTACCATCCTCATCCCGTAGCGAAGCACGGGTATTCAGCTATTTACAATGTTATTTATACTTTGTGTTTAATATTTACATTTAGTTTTGTAAACAGACATTCTTAACATTAACGGATTGCAGCGAGTTATCTGTGATGGTCAGGACAGGGGGTTGGGACTATAGAAATCACTATGTACTGTACACTACTGTATTTGACAATACTTACCAGCTTGGCGGCGCCTGTCCCGCCTCCTGTGACGTCGTGCTACCAGCCCTGTAAAAATATATATACAGTATAATGGCAGCATACTGTACAGCCAATGAAATTCAACATTGACAGCATCTTTATGACATCACAATAAATGGAATTGTTCATTCTAGTACCCTGCACCTAATCACTCAGGAGGGCATAGTGTACTGTACTGTCTTCAAAACTTAAGGGGCACATTTCTAAATGTGACATACAGTACACTTACAGTATCGCTACAGTACAGTAGGTCCAGGGTATTAGACAGAACACTACCTTTATAGACATTGTAACACACATAAGCATTGCCCTTATAAACATTATGACACACATCAGCATGCAGCCCTCCCACCCTTAACCATCTCAGTACTGTTCATTACATTACAAATTGATTTCATGACAGATGATGCAGTACTCACCTGAATTCATCTTATTCACGTCATGTCACAGTAGTGCAGTTTATTCACGTCACAGTACTGTCCTTGATTCACGTTGTGTCACACAGTAGAGCACCGTATTCACGTCACAGTACTGTCCTTGATTCACGTTGTGTCACACAGTAGAGCACCGTATTCACGTCACAGTACTGTCCTTGATTCACGTTGTGTCACACAGTAGAGCACCGTATTCACGTCACAGTACTGTCCTTGATTCACGTTGTGTCACACAGTAGAGCACCTTATTCACGTTACTGTACTGTACGTCACAGTAGTGCAGTAGTATATCCACATTACGTCACAAAGTAGAGATCTGCCAGTCATGAACCTTATGCAAGAGTAATGCACGTCAGAACACATTAGGCCACTGTAACATCCCTTAGAATAATTTCTGCCAAAGTAACATCCCTTAGAACACTGTACTATCTGAAACACAAATTTCGGCACACTGCACGACACACTGCAATTAAACCACACAATGCACTGCACGACTGCATAGTGTATGCACTGCGTGATATGACAAACTGCACATTTCCCTGCAAAATATGATACAATGTACACTACACAAAAAACTGCAATTACCACATGTGTATACAGTACACTGCACGACAGTGCTGGCCCTAGCCAGGTACAGATACAGCCGCAGTCACGCAAAATATAGGCATGCCGCATATCATTTTAATCAGCAGAAGCTGCTGGTGCCCCTAAGCATAGCAAATGCCCTAGGCATTTGCCTACTGTAGTTTGCCTATGCCTAAGGCCGGCTCTGCTGCACGATGTGATTCACTATGTATTACACTCACTGCACAATACCATATACTGAATGTACACTGCATGACACGCTGCAATTACGCAGCACGATACACTGTGATACATTGCATATACTGTACACTGCATGATACTGTACACTGCACAATCGTAGACCACCTGGATTGTAAAGAACTACTGTATATACACAAGTTTAAAAAAATAACAATTGTTTTTGTAAAACGCATGTCGATCTTTTTCCATGTCAACTTAACGACCATGTCAACCTACAGTAACTGGTGTCAACCAATTTCAAAAGCCGCACCATCTAGGTCGACGCAAAAAAACAAATTGACCTTTTGACCCGGGTTAATGTTTGGTCCTTGTTTAACCATTTGTTTACCACAAATACTGTACAGTGCTGTATAGACCGGATACCTGCTGCTACAGCAGCCCCTGCTATAATGTACTGTACCTGTAACTACAGTAACTTAAAGTACAGTAATCTACAGTAATGTACTGTACTTACAATCCCTTATGGCCTGCAGGCGTCGTGGGGTCCTCCTCACGAGGTCGCTCCATCTCCTCTGGAGAGACCTCACCGTTCTCCTCCGGTTGTAGGTCTGGAGGATAGCCCTACTTGCCCTCCTATATGCTCTAACTTTCTCCTCGTTGCTGGCGAGAGTTCTGTCCCGCCAGCGAACGAGGAGACGCAGCTCACCCAGAGCATAGGGACGGTCACGTACAGCAGCCATGCTTATGCTCAATGAGCGATCCAGACGTCGTGCGTCTCAGACGTCGTGCGTCTCAGACGTCGTGCGTTCCAGGCATTCAACGTACAGTACTGTAGTTACTGTACTTTGTGACAGTTTCCCTTAGTTTTAAATATGCCCTTTCTTTGACCACAGTATTTTCCACTGTCTTGCCCTACGCCCTTCCCTCCTGGGAGCCTTCACAGGTCTTATGCTATACACAAATACCGAAGATGCACAGTCCGTCAGAATACACTCATTTCATTCACGCTGTTTGGGTGCATTTAGCGTAAAGAATCGCTCCTGCAGATGTACTTTGATTTATGTGAAACCTGTGTGCATCCTTCCATTGACTGTCTTACAATGTAAATAAAATAATACAGTGCATTATTACAGAAAAAAAAAAAAAAAAGAAAGAAAGCACATCATGTCTCGAACCCTGGACCCCCAGTGAGGGAGGTGGGAGCCTTCACCCCTAGCCCACGATGCCTCATGAGAGATTTCTAATTTCATGTGTGAAAGTACTGCAAACAGCGCCCGGCCCTCGCCCCATTGCTGTTGGTTTATGCCTTAGAGGACTCGGACGCTCGCATTTGTAAAGCACGGTGTTTTCCTCCGCCTCCTGCTAGCCTGTTGCCCTTCCCCCATGGGAGCCTGCACAGATCATGCAGTAGACAGGGAGGGAATGCAGGTCATGTGCAATACACAAACGCCCACTGTAGTACTATTTTGCTCACTTACAGTACCGTACTGTAGGTTGCATTTAGCGTAAAGAATCGCTCCTGCAGATGTACTTTGATTTATGTGAAACCTGTGTGCATCCTTCCATTGGATGTACTGTATTGGAGAGAAAAAAAAAAATGTTAAAGTGAATGTCACGGGAACACATTAAAAATAAGGTTGGCACTTCCTTCCCATTGGTGTTGGTTTACAGTATGCCGTAGTGTACTCGGACGCTCATGTACTGTAATTGCATTTCAAAGGCACAGTATTTTCCATCGTCTCCCCCCTACCCCCATCGCCCTTCCCCCCTGGGGGCCTGCACAGGGAGGAAATTCAGGTCCTGTGCAATGCACAAACGCTGAAGATCTACAGTACTGTTTTGCTTAGTTGGTAGCGTCAGAATACACTCATTTCATTCACGCTGTTTGGGTGCATTTAGCGTAAAGAATCGCTCCTGCAGATGTACTTTGATTTATGTGAAACCTGTGTGCATCCTTCCATTGACTGTCTTACAATGTAAATAAAATAATACAGTGCATTATTACAGAAAAAAAAAAAAAAAGAAAGAAAGCACATCATGTCTCGAACCCTGGACCCCCAGTGAGGGAGGTGGGAGCCTTCACCCCTAGCCCACGATGCCTCATGAGAGATTTCTAATTTCATGTGTGAAAGTACTGCAAACAGCGCCCGGCCCTCGCCCCATTGCTGTTGGTTTATGCCTTAGAGGACTCGGACGCTCGCATTTGTAAAGCACGGTGTTTTCCTCCGCCTCCTGCTAGCCTGTTGCCCTTCCCCCATGGGAGCCTGCACAGATCATGCAGTAGACAGGGAGGGAATGCAGGTCATGTGCAATACACAAACGCCCACTGTAGTACTATTTTGCTCACTTACAGTACCGTACTGTAGGTTGCATTTAGCGTAAAGAATCGCTCCTGCAGATGTACAAACCTGTGTGCATCCTTCCATTGACTGTCTTACAATGTAAATAAAATAATACAGTGCATTATTACAGAAAAAAAAAAAAAAAGAAAGAAAGCACATCATGTCTCGAACCCTGGACCCCCAGTGAGGGAGGTGGGAGCCTTCACCCCTAGCCCACGATGCCTCATGAGAGATTTCTAATTTCATGTGTGAAAGTACTGCAAACAGCGCCCGGCCCTCGCCCCATTGCTGTTGGTTTATGCCTTAGAGGACTCGGACGCTCGCATTTGTAAAGCACGGTGTTTTCCTCCGCCTTCTGCTAGTCCTCCATTCCCATTATGCATTAGCGAACTCAGACGCTCATATATTTTAAAAGCACGGTGTTTATACATTGTACTGTACATTCTTCCTTTTACACAATTACTGTAGTTGCGTCTCCATACACATACAGTACTGTACTCCATACTTTTTCCACCGCCTCCCGTTACGCCTACAGTATTGCCAGAGCTGTAGATCAATCCGCCGCTATACTGTACGATCGAAAGTACTGGATTAGTGGAGCATTAGCCACACAGTGGTGGAGATGTGTAATGCATGATGAGTATCTAGATCGTCTCAACGCGCCTGCCTGTGATTAAACTCAGCTATCGCCTTAGCGTGGCTAAACGCCCGTCTCGGCGGAGAAACAGTCAAGATAAAGGTGGCTACATCTGTACAGAGCTGACACTGTCACGTAATTCCTTCCAACAGTTCATCCACTCAGGTGTCGACCCCCTAGGGGGTGACATCACTATTACAGGCAATCTGCTCCGTCTCCACATCATTTTTCTCCTCATACATGTCGACACAAACATACCGACATACAGCACACACCCAGGGAATGCTCTGATAGAGGACAGGACCCCACTAGCCCTTTGGGGAGACAGAGGGAGAGTTTGCCAGCACACACCAGAGCGCTATTTATATATATACAGGGATAACCTTATATAAGTGTTTTTCCCCTTATAGCTGCTGTATCTTTAATACTGCGCGTAATTAGTGCCCCCCCCCCTCTCTTTTTTAACCCTTTCTGTAGTGTAGTGACTGCAGGGGAGAGACAGGGAGCTTCCCTCCAACGGAGCTGTGAGGGAAAATGGCGCCAGTGTGCTGAGGAGATAGGCTCAGCCCCCTTATCGGCGGCCTTATCTCCCGTTTTTCTATGTATTCTGGCAGGGGTTAAATGCATCCATATAGCCCAGGAGCTATATGTGATGCATTTTTTGCCATCCAAGGTGTTTTTTATTGCGTCTCAGGGCGCCCCCCCCCAGCGCCCTGCACCCTCAGTGACCGGAGTGTGAAGTGTGCTGAGAGCAATGGCGCACAGCTGCAGTGCTGTGCGCTACCTTGTTGAAGACAGGACGTCTTCTGCCGCCGATTTTCCGGACCTCTTCTGCCTTCTGGCTCTGTAAGGGGGCCGGCGGCGCGGCTCTGGGACCCATCCAGGCTGGGCCTGTGATCGTCCCTCTGGAGCTAATGTCCAGTAGCCTAAGAAGCCCAATCCACTCTGCACGCAGGTGAGTTCGCTTCTTCTCCCCTTAGTCCCTCGATGCAGTGAGCCTGTTGCCAGCAGGTCTCACTGAAAATAAAAAACCTAAACTAAAACTTTCACTAAGAAGCTCAGGAGAGCCCCTAGTGTGCACCCTTCTCGTTCGGGCACAAAGATCTAACTGAGGCTTGGAGGAGGGTCATAGGGGGAGGAGCCAGTGCACACCAGATGGTCCTAAAGCTTTCTTTAGATGTGCCCAGTCTCCTGCGGAGCCGCTATTCCCCATGGTCCTTACGGAGTCCCCAGCATCCACTTAGGACGTTAGAGAAATAAAGGATAATAATAATAATAATAATAATAATGTCACTACATGGTGATATTCTGGTTGTAATTCCAACAATAGCCAGTGGACAAAGTACAGGCAGCATTGCATAAACTTAAATCTGTAATAATGTCCACTGAAATGTGTGTCGAAGGACTGTTGAAAATAGGTAGAAGTAACTGCACAGCAGGTGCCTCACAGTGAGTCTTGGTTTTAGAACTTGACTCAAAGACAAGGATGAAGTCTTAAACTAGGTACACACTAAACAGAGACAAGAAGCAGGTAAGGAAACAAAGTGTTTAAAATACTGGAATCAGGAATGCTTGAGTACTGTATATGAACAAAGCCTAAGGGTAGGGCCACACATAGCGGCCAAGCGGGTCCCGCTGAACAGGACCCACATGGCCGGGAGGGGGGTTATGTGTTCACACGGATCCTATCTGCGGGATGCCGCAGAACTGGATCCAGCCAGTGACACACAGGATTTCAATGGAAGCACAGTTGGGCGCAGCCGCACTGTGTGAACACCTCCATTGAAATGTATGTGTTCACATTAAAATTCTCCAGTCCTGTCATCCGGCCCGACCGCAGCATGCTGCAGTTGGATCCGGTGGCAGCGGGACTTCAGCACGTGTGTGGGCGCCTGCATAGCGGGTCCCGCTTGGCCGCTATGTGTGGCCCTACCCTAATAATATCTCACCTCTTTGGATTAAATAGGTTTAGTTATTTACATTTGACACTACTGGTGACATCAGTGATCCAGATAGCCGATTACATCTATGGAAACAAGCAAGATACTGGACGAACAGTACTTTAAGCAAGGAGGAGAGGAGAGTGAGCAGACACACAGCAGCATCTGACCCTGTAAGTACCTGCTGGGCTCCGCTGCTGCATGACATAGACAATGTTCATATGGAAACATACAGCAGTGGGTGCCATCTTTATTCTGTCAATAACAGATTGCTGCTGACAAAACATTGTTGCCATGCTTTATCTAGGGTGATGCGACCTATGTCGCCGCCACTCAGGTCGCAAAGCCGAGGGGATGATACCGTTGTCCATGCCTAGCTACTGTCGGCTTTCCACTCTGTGCTCTCTCCTCCTCTGAGGACCCATAGAGAGAGGAAGAACAGTGGGTTAGCAGGTAGGTATTGGGTGAGGGATATTGATGGTGGCAGACAGAATGTGTACTACTAACTGTACTGAATTTTTCATTAGGTATTTTAAATTAGGAAACCAAAGCCCCTGGCTGTTCTTGTCACAATCAATGAGAGACCGGATCCATGTGTGGTTTTCATTTGACCTTCACATATTTCAAATGCATAAAAATAAAACAAAAGGCTCCGTCTGTGCCAGGCCATCGATTGTCTTTTGCAAGCAGGACTCTATCACACAAATTTTACGCAAAAAATAATCCAATTTGTAGAAAAATAAATTGACCATCGGTGGCAACACTCCCTTATTTCACAGATGTAGGTTTTGAAGATTTGACTGTTCCGTGTTTTGGATTTGTTTTGGTTTTTTTGGGGGGGAGGGGGGGAACGTCTCCTTTATTCTGCATTGATCAACAATGCAGAACAGCTATTATCCTGTATATTTAATGTAGTTACTGCTATTTATTAGAGATGAGCGGGTTCGGTTTCTCTGAATCCGAACCCGCCAGAACTTCATGTTTTTTTTCACGGGTCCGAGCGACTCGGATCTTCCCGCCTTGCTCGGTTAACCCGAGTGCGCCCGAACGTCATCATGACGCTGTCGGATTCTCGCGAGGCTCGGATTCTATCGCGAGACTCGGATTCTATATAAGGAGCCGCGCGTCGCCGCCATTTTCACACGTGCATTGAGATTGATAGGGAGAGGACGTGGCTGGCGTCCTCTCCGTTTAGAATAGATTAGAGAGACACTTGATTTACTAATTTTGGGGAGCATTAGGAGTACTCAGTACAGTGCAGAGTTTTGCTGATAGTGACCAGTGACCACCAGTTTTATTTATAATCCGTTCTCTGCCTGAAAAAAGCGATACACAGCACACAGTGACTCAGTCACATACCATATCTGTGTGCACTGCTCAGGCTCAGGCCAGTGTGCTGCATCATCTATTATCTATATATAAATAATATTATATATATCTGTCTGACTGCTCAGCTCACACAGCTTATAATTGTGGGGGAGACTGGGGAGCACTACTGCAGTGCCAGTTATAGGTTATAGCAGGAGCCAGGAGTACATAATATATTATATAGTGAGTGACCACCAGACACACAGTGCAGTTTATTTAATATATCCGTTCTCTGCCTGAAAAAAGCGATACACACAGTGACTCAGTCAGTCACATACCATATCTGTGTGCACTGCTCAGGCTCAGGCCAGTGTGCTGCATCATCTATATATATTATATATATCTGTCTGACTGCTCAGCTCACACAGCTTATAATTGTGGGGGAGACTGGGGAGCACTACTGCAGTGCCAGTTATAGGTTATAGCAGGAGCCAGGAGTACATAATATTATATTAAAATTAAACAGTGCACACTTTTGCTGCAGGAGTGCCACTGCCAGTGTGACTAGTGACCAGTGACCTGACCACCAGTATATATAATATTAGTAGTATACTATCTCTTTATCAACCAGTCTATATTAGCAGCAGACACAGTACAGTGCGGTAGTTCACGGCTGTGGCTACCTCTGTGTCGGCACTCGGCAGCCCGTCCATAATTGTATATACCACCTAACCGTGGTTTTTTTTTCTTTCTTTATACATACATACTAGTTACGAGTATACTATCTCTTAATCAACCAGTCTATATATTAGCAGCAGACACAGTACAGTGCGGTAGTTCACGGCTGTGGCTACCTCTGTGTCGGCACTCGGCAGCCCGTCCATAATTGTATATACCACCTAACCGTGGTTTTTTTTTCTTTCTTTATACATACATACTAGTTACGAGTATACTATCTCTTTATCAACCAGTCTATATATTAGCAGCAGACACAGTACAGTGCGGTAGTTCACGGCTGTGGCTACCTCTGTGTCGGCACTCGGCAGCCCGTCCATAATTGTATATACCACCTAACCGTGGTTTTTTTTTCTTTCTTTATACATACATACTAGTTACGAGTATACTATCTCTTTATCAACCAGTCTATATATTAGCAGCAGACACAGTACAGTGCGGTAGTTCACGGCTGTGGCTACCTCTGTGTCGGCACTCGGCAGCCCGTCCATAATTGTATATACCACCTAACCGTGGTTTTTTTTTCTTTCTTTATACATACATACTAGTTACGAGTATACTATCTCTTTATCAACCAGTCTATATATTAGCAGCAGACACAGTACAGTGCGGTAGTTCACGGCTGTGGCTACCTCTGTGTCGGCACTCGGCAGCCCGTCCATAATTGTATATACCACCTAACCGTGGTTTTTTTTTCTTTCTTTATACATACATACTAGTTACGAGTATACTATCTCTTTATCAACCAGTCTATATATTAGCAGCAGACACAGTACAGTGCGGTAGTTCACGGCTGTGGCTACCTCTGTGTCGGCACTCGGCAGCCCGTCCATAATTGTATATACCACCTAACCGTGGTTTTTTTTTCTTTCTTTATACATACATACTAGTTACGAGTATACTATCTCTTTATCAACCAGTCTATATATTAGCAGCAGACACAGTACAGTGCGGTAGTTCACGGCTGTGGCTACCTCTGTGTCGGCACTCGGCAGCCCGTCCATAATTGTATATACCACCTAACCGTGGTTTTTTTTTCTTTCTTTATACATACATACTAGTTACGAGTATACTATCTCTTTATCAACCAGTCTATATATTAGCAGCAGACACAGTACAGTGCGGTAGTTCACGGCTGTGGCTACCTCTGTGTCGGCACTCGGCAGCCCGTCCATAATTGTATACTAGTATCCAATCCATCCATCTCCATTGTTTACCTGAGGTGCCTTTTAGTTGTGCCTATTAAAATATGGAGAACAAAAATGTTGAGGTTCCAAAATTAGGGAAAGATCAAGATCCACTTCCACCTCGTGCTGAAGCTGCTGCCACTAGTCATGGCCGAGACGATGAAATGCCAGCAACGTCGTCTGCCAAGGCCGATGCCCAATGTCATAGTACAGAGCATGTCAAATCCAAAACACCAAATATCAGTAAAAAAAGGACTCCAAAACCTAAAATAAAATTGTCGGAGGAGAAGCGTAAACTTGCCAATATGCCATTTACCACACGGAGTGGCAAGGAACGGCTGAGGCCCTGGCCTATGTTCATGGCTAGTGGTTCAGCTTCACATGAGGATGGAAGCACTCAGCCTCTCGCTAGAAAAATGAAAAGACTCAAGCTGGCAAAAGCAGCACAGCAAAGAACTGTGCATTCTTCGAAATCCCAAATCCACAAGGAGAGTCCAATTGTGTCGGTTGCGATGCCTGACCTTCCCAACACTGGACGTGAAGAGCATGCGCCTTCCACCATTTGCACGCCCCCTGCAAGTGCTGGAAGGAGCACCCGCAGTCCAGTTCCTGATAGTCAGATTGAAGATGTCAGTGTTGAAGTACACCAGGATGAGGAGGATATGGGTGTTGCTGGCGCTGGGGAGGAAATTGACCAGGAGGATTCTGATGGTGAGGTGGTTTGTTTAAGTCAGGCACCCGGGGAGACACCTGTTGTCCGTGGGAGGAATATGGCCGTTGACATGCCAGGTGAAAATACCAAAAAAATCAGCTCTTCGGTGTGGAGGTATTTCACCAGAAATGCGGACAACAGGTGTCAAGCCGTGTGTTCCCTTTGTCAAGCTGTAATAAGTAGGGGTAAGGACGTTAACCACCTCGGAACATCCTCCCTTATACGTCACCTGCAGCGCATTCATAATAAGTCAGTGACAAGTTCAAAAACTTTGGGTGACAGCGGAAGCAGTCCACTGACCAGTAAATCCCTTCCTCTTGTAACCAAGCTCACGCAAACCACCCCACCAACTCCCTCAGTGTCAATTTCCTCCTTCCCCAGGAATGCCAATAGTCCTGCAGGCCATGTCACTGGCAATTCTGACGAGTCCTCTCCTGCCTGGGATTCCTCCGATGCATCCTTGCGTGTAACGCCTACTGCTGCTGGCGCTGCTGTTGTTGCCGCTGGGAGTCGATGGTCATCCCAGAGGGGAAGTCGTAAGCCCACTTGTACTACTTCCAGTAAGCAATTGACTGTTCAACAGTCCTTTGCGAGGAAGATGAAATATCACAGCAGTCATCCTACTGCAAAGCGGATAACTGAGGCCTTGACAACTATGTTGGTGTTAGACGTGCGTCCGGTATCCGCCGTTAGTTCACAGGGAACTAGACAATTTATTGAGGCAGTGTGCCCCCGTTACCAAATACCATCTAGGTTCCACTTCTCTAGGCAGGCGATACCGAGAATGTACACGGACGTCAGAAAAAGACTCACCAGTGTCCTAAAAAATGCAGTTGTACCCAATGTCCACTTAACCACGGACATGTGGACAAGTGGAGCAGGGCAGGGTCAGGACTATATGACTGTGACAGCCCACTGGGTAGATGTATGGACTCCCGCCGCAAGAACAGCAGCGGCGGCACCAGTAGCAGCATCTCGCAAACGCCAACTCTTTCCTAGGCAGGCTACGCTTTGTATCACCGCTTTCCAGAATACGCACACAGCTGAAAACCTCTTACGGCAACTGAGGAAGATCATCGCGGAATGGCTTACCCCAATTGGACTCTCCTGTGGATTTGTGGCATCGGACAACGCCAGCAATATTGTGTGTGCATTAAATATGGGCAAATTCCAGCACGTCCCATGTTTTGCACATACCTTGAATTTGGTGGTGCAGAATTTTTTAAAAAACGACAGGGGCGTGCAAGAGATGCTGTCGGTGGCCAGAAAAATTGCGGGACACTTTCGGCGTACAGGCACCACGTACAGAAGACTGGAGCACCACCAAAAACTACTGAACCTGCCCTGCCATCATCTGAAGCAAGAAGTGGTAACGAAGTGGAATTCAACCCTCTATATGCTTCAGAGGTTGGAGGAGCAGCAAAAGGCCATTCAAGCCTATACAATTGAGCACGATATAGGAGGTGGAATGCACCTGTCTCAAGTGCAGTGGAGAATGATTTCAACGTTGTGCAAGGTTCTGATGCCCTTTGAACTTGCCACACGTGAAGTCAGTTCAGACACTGCCAGCCTGAGTCAGGTCATTCCCCTCATCAGGCTTTTGCAGAAGAAGCTGGAGGCATTGAAGAAGGAGCTAAAAGGGAGCGATTCCGCTAGGCATGTGGGACTTGTGGATGCAGCCCTTAATTCGCTTAACAAGGATTCACGGGTGGTCAATCTGTTGAAATCAGAGCACTACATTTTGGCCACCGTGCTCGATCCTAGATTTAAAGCCTACCTTGGATCTCTCTTTCCGGCAGACACAAGTCTGCTGGGGTTGAAAGACCTGCTGGTGACAAAATTGTCAAGTCAAGCGGAACGCGACCTGTCAACATCTCCTCCTTCACATTCTCCCGCAACTGGGGGTGCGAGGAAAAGGCTCAGAATTCCGAGCCCACCCGCTGGCGGTGATGCAGGGCAGTCTGGAGCGACTGCTGATGCTGACATCTGGTCCGGACTGAAGGACCTGACAACGATTACGGACATGTCGTCTACTGTCACTGCATATGATTCTCTCAACATTGATAGAATGGTGGAGGATTATATGAGTGACCGCATCCAAGTAGGCACGTCACACAGTCCGTACTTATACTGGCAGGAAAAAGAGGCAATTTGGAGGCCCTTGCACAAACTGGCTTTATTCTACCTAAGTTGCCCTCCCACAAGTGTGTACTCCGAAAGAGTGTTTAGTGCCGCCGCTCACCTTGTCAGCAATCGGCGTACGAGGTTACATCCAGAAAATGTGGAGAAGATGATGTTCATTAAAATGAATTATAATCAATTCCTCCGCGGAGACATTGACCAGCAGCAATTGCCTCCACAAAGTACACAGGGAGCTGAGATGGTGGATTCCAGTGGGGACGAATTGATAATCTGTGAGGAGGGGGATGTACACGGTGATATATCGGAGGGTGAAGATGAGGTGGACATCTTGCCTCTGTAGAGCCAGTTTGTGCAAGGAGAGATTAATTGCTTCTTTTTTGGGGGGGGTCCAAACCAACCCGTCATATCAGTCACAGTCGTGTGGCAGACCCTGTCACTGAAATGATGGGTTGGTTACAGTGTGCATGTCCTGTTTTGTTTATACAACATAAGGGTGGGTGGGAGGGCCCAAGGACAATTCCATCTTGCACCTCTTTTTTCTTTTCTTTTTCTTTGCATCATGTGCTGATTGGGGAGGGTTTTTTGGAAGGGACATCCTGCGTGACACTGCAGTGCCACTCCTAGATGGGCCCGGTGTTTGTGTCGGCCACTAGGGTCGCTAATCTTACTCACACAGTCAGCTACCTCATTGCGCCTCTTTTTTTCTTTGCGTCATGTGCTGTTTGGGGAGGGTTTTTTGGAAGGGACATCCTGCGTGACACTGCAGTGCCACTCCTAGATGGGCCCGGTGTTTGTGTCGGCCACTAGGGTCGCTAATCTTACTCACACAGCTACCTCATTGCGCCTCTTTTTTTCTTTGCGTCATGTGCTGTTTGGGGAGGGTTTTTTGGAAGGGACATCCTGCGTGACACTGCAGTGCCACTCCTAGATGGGCCCGGTGTTTGTGTCGGCCACTAGGGTCGCTAATCTTACTCACACAGCTACCTCATTGCGCCTCTTTTTTTCTTTGCGTCATGTGCTGTTTGGGGAGGGTTTTTTGGAAGGGCCATCCTGCGTGACACTGCAGTGCCACTCCTAGATGGGCCCGGTGTTTGTGTCAGCCACTAGGGTCGCTAATCTTACTCACACAGCTACCTCATTGCGCCTCTTTTTTTCTTTGCGTCATGTGCTGTTTGGGGAGGGTTTTTTGGAAGGGACATCCTGCGTGACACTGCAGTGCCACTCCTAGATGGGCCCGGTGTTTGTGTCGGCCACTAGGGTCGCTTATCTTACTCACACAGCGACCTCGGTGCAAATTTTAGGACTAAAAATAATATTGTGAGGTGTGAGGTATTCAGAATAGACTGAAAATGAGTGTAAATTATGGTTTTTGAGGTTAATAATACTTTGGGATCAAAATGACCCCCAAATTCTATGATTTAAGCTGTTTTTTAGTGTTTTTTGAAAAAAACACCCGAATCCAAAACACACCCGAATCCGACAAAAAAAATTCGGTGAGGTTTTGCCAAAACGCGTTCGAACCCAAAACACGGCCGCGGAACCGAACCCAAAACCAAAACACAAAACCCGAAAAATTTCAGGCGCTCATCTCTACTATTTATTCATATCATGTGGCCTATCAGTTAGTATTCATTAAAGGCTAGTGAAAGCAAACAATTATATTATAATCGATTTCGCAAATGTCATGATGGTAATTGTACTGTAGTGCACCAAGCATTGATAAACCCAGGTACAGGTTGTAAAAATATATTTTTCCCTAGCCCTCCCTATTGTAAAGGTATCCGATTGATAGGTCAACAGTCAATAGGGTGACATCAACTGGTCGACATGCATATGGTCAACATTATCAAAGTGTTGACAGGTTCAAATACTCAACATGACAACGGTCGACACATTAAAAGGTTGACATGAGGGTTGTTTTTTTTATTTTTACATTTTTACTTTTTCATACTTTACCATCCGTATAAAATACAATTGAACTTCCTTGCCGATTACTTTTTGCACTGCGTTTTTCTTTTCATAACAATCAGACTGCATATCTGTGCCAATTTGCCATTATACCCTTTATATCCCTATCTCATTTATCAGTGTCTTTTGTCCAGACTCTCATCCCTCACCTCTCACTTTGTCTACTTTAGTATCCACTTTCTGCACACATTACCCATTTTGCTCAGTGAGACATAGTCAAAGAAGGCATACTGGGCTAATGGGGGTCATTCCGAGATGATCGTAGAATTTAGCACAGCTACGATCAATCACACTGACATGCGGGGGGACGCCCAGCACAGGGCTATCCCGCCCCGCATGTCAGTGCCGCCCCCTCCCCCCCCGCAGAAGTG
The DNA here is from genome assembly GCF_028390025.1 of Pseudophryne corroboree. NCBI lineage: Eukaryota > Metazoa > Chordata > Amphibia > Anura > Myobatrachidae > Pseudophryne > Pseudophryne corroboree. The sequence goes on from NC_086448.1 coordinate 198,052,686, forward strand.
CAAAGGCATCGCTCAGCGGCAATGCCTTTGCACTTCAAGAGTAGCTCCCAACCAGCGCAGCTTTAGCGTGCTAGCCGGGAGCTACTCATCACTCCCCGGCCCACAGCGGCTGCGTGTGATGTCACGCAGCCGCTGCGGCCCACCCCCTGTTCGGTCCGGCCACACCTCCGTTGGCCGGACCGCGCCCACGAAATGGCAGCCAAACACCGCCGTTCCGCCCTCCCCCCCTGCCCAGCGGCCGCCTCTGCCTGTCAATCAGGCAGAGGCGATCGTAGCGACGGCCGCAGTGCGCCAGCCGGCGCATGCGCAGTTCCGACCCCATCACACCGCTGCGATAAACTTCAGTGTGCGATCGGGTCAGAATGACCCCCATAGTTTGCATAGTCAAACACAGTGTCAAACACAACTAAACATTTTACTCACTGGTAGCCTGTATTCAATAGTCATAGTAATCCTTTAGATGCAATCTAGGGTCAGCTATGCTGGTCAATGTGCATTCACATACAAAAAATGTTCATAACATTAAGTATTTGAAAATGAACAGCTGAATAACACTAGTAAACAGGCATTTAAACATTTAATTTTAATAATTGCAACTTCATTATGCTCTAAACCTAAAAACCTTTAGTTTCATTTTAAAGACACAATGCACCACAAATTGCTTTTCTTCATTGCACTCCATGGCATTTTCTAGAGACAAATACATCCTTTATTCTCCATGCAACTTACCCCCTTTACACATTGCTGCACCAATTATCCACTCCCCTCATGAGCTTTTCACTTATCTTTATGCATTGACCATAACATCCACAACCTCTCACCAGAAAAAAAAATCACAAAACTCCTACAACTATATTTATCTCTCTCCTGCTTTTATTAGCCGGTGACATTTCACCAAATCCAGGCCCCAACCACTTGCCCCATTCACATTCACCTGATTTGCAGCAGTATATAAATCCAGCAAGCCCCATAAACATCACATGTCTTTCATCAACCTTCAAATCACTAAAATATGTCTTATAGCAGGCATTCCCAACCGCGGTCCTCAAGGCACACCAACAGTGCAGGTTTTAGTGATATCCAGGCTGCAGCACAGATGGTTAAATCAAAATAACTGAGCTACTAATTAAGTCACCTGTGTTCAAGCCTGGATATCACTAAAACCAGGACTGTTAGTGTGCCTTGAGGACCGAGGTTGGGAAACACTGCCTTATAGAATGCAAACTATGGGGGTAATTCCTAGTTGATCGCAGCAGCAAATTTGTTAGCTGTTGGGCAAAACCATGTGTACTGCAGGTGTGGCAGATACAATATTTGCAGAGAGAGTTAGATTTGGGTGGGTTATTCTGTTTCTGTGCAGGGTAAACACTGGCTGCTTTATTTTACACTGCAATTTAGATTTCAGTTTGAACACACCCCAATCCAAATCTAACGCTCTCTGCACATGTTATATCTGCCCTCCCGGCAGTGCACATGGGGGGTAATTCCAAGTTGATCGCAGCAGGAAATTTTTTAGCAGTTGGGCAAAACCATGTGCACTGCAGGGGAGGCAGATATAACATGTGCAGAGAGAGATAGATTTGGGTGTGGTGAGTTAAATCTGCAATCTAAATTGCAGTGTAAAAGTAAAGCAGCCAGTATTTACCCTGCACAGAAACGAAATAACCCACCCAAATCTAACTCTCTCTGCAAATGTTATATCTGCCTCCCCTGCAGTGCACATGGTTTTGCCCAACTGCTAAAAAATTTCCTGCTGCGATCAACTTGGAATTACCCCCATGATTTTGGCAAATTGCTAACAAATTTGCTGCTACGATCAACTCTGAATTAGGCCCTATGTTTGTAACAAATTAACATAAATCCATGACCTCTTCGTATCTAACAACTTCAGCCTGCTGGCTATAACAGAAACATGACTCACACAATCACAGCTTCCCCTGAACCACTGTTGCATGGTGGTCTTCACTTCACTCACACTTCCAGTCCTGGCAGCAATAAAGGAATTAGGGTTATAATATTACTATCCCAATCCTACACATTGGACCTCATTCCGAGTTGATCGCTCGCTAGCTACTTTTTGCAGCCGTGCAAATGTATAGTCGCTGCCCACGGGGGAGTGTATTTTCGCTTTGCAAGTGTACGATCGCATGTGCAGCCGAGGGGGACGAAATTTTTTTTTGCAGTTTCTGAGTAGCTCTGGACTTACTCAGCCCTTGCGATCACTTCAGTCTGTCCGGTGCCGGAATTGACGTCAGACACCCGCCCTGCAAATGACTGGACATACCTGCGTTTTCCCTACCACTCCCAGAAAACGGTCAGTTGGCACCCATAAACGCCCTCTTTCTGTCAATCTCCTTGCGAATGGCTGTGCGAATGGAATCGTAGCTAGAAACATTGCACAGCAACAATGCTGTTTGTACCTGTACGACGTGTGTGCGCATTGCGGTGCATACGCATGCGCAGTAGTAACCTGATCGTTGTGCTGCGAAAATCGGCAGCGTGCGATCAACTTGGAATGACCCCCATAGTTCTACCACAGGTTCCATCACTTACATTCACATCATTTGAAGTTCATTCTATCAGGATTTATACTCCTTTATTTCTGTGTGTTACAGATATATATTGCCCACCTAGGCAACCCATACACATTCTAGGAGATTTTTCTGCCTGGCTCCCTCATCTTCTATTCTCTGACATCTCCACCATCATCATGGGTGATTTCAATATCATGATTTATAGACTGAAATCTGCTACTCATGCCAAACTACTCTCTCTAACCTCCCCTCTGGGCCTCACCCATTGGACTGACTCTTTTACTCATCAAGAGTGCCACTGCCTTGATCTTGTATTCACCAGACTATGCTTATTTTTTGAATTCACTAACACTCCTTTTCTTTCTCTCGGATCACAACCTTATCACCTGCATGCTCTACTCTATTACTTCAATCTCATTGTTACTGGAGTCCTTCAATCCTCCTCAAACCCACAGTATTAACACAATTTTCAAAAACTTCTCACCTCTCTTCAACAACTGCTCTCACCTATTTCTGCATTCACTTCTCCTGAGATAGCTATATCACACCTGAACCAGACTCTACAAATAGCCCATGTGAAGTGGCTCCAGCTACCCATCACACTCCAAGTAAGCCTAGATACCCTCGCTGCCCTGCCTCAGTAGCTGGCAGAGGGCAGAGCTTGGAGATGCTGGGCTTACTCCAGGACAGGCAGAGAATAGAATAGCATTTTGCGCAATTCTGTTGATCGCAGGATATGGATGCAGTCATCTTAAGGCAAGATGTTTATTTGCTCAAAAAGTCTTAAAGAAGATGCATCCCTTTTTACCGCATACAAGATGTTTACAGCAGTTCAAGATGTCGCAGAAGATGTACACTCTGTCAGGCTCAAGAACCTTACCTCTGGCGGGTGCTTCCATGGGTTACCATCCCGCTGGTTGGCGCGGCTGCGGCGGCAGGGAGCTGCTGGCGGCGGGTCCTTCTGGACGGATGTGCGGCTGCCAAGGGCCGAGGGTCTGGAGAGCCGGGCGCTGCGGCGGGGATCGCTGTGGTAAGGTCCTCTAGTGGTGACACAGTATAGTGTGTCAGAGACAGAAGCTGGCTAAAGTTGTGTGCTAACAGCTAAGTATGTCTCCTGTGCTGGGGTCAGCCAGGAGTATTACCAATGAAATTCCCAATCTGTGTCCAGCCAATCCTGCGTGTTCTCCCCTTACAAAAGGGGGCTGGCTCAGAGGGAGAGTGCCAGTGCTTCATGTTACCTCCTTGTGAAAGGTTCTCCAGCTCTGTGCTTCCAGGTTACTTCTGGTTCCCTGGTCCTGGTTGCTCTCATCCATCGGTTACCTAAACGATGCTGCAGTCCTGCTGTCTAAGTCCGTTGCCACTCGTGGAAGCGCTCAGGGGGTCCCAGGTCGTAGAGGAGCTCCAGGTGCTAACGGCAGTTCCCGCAGATGTCTGCATTCTTCAAAGTCCAAGTTCTTCAGCCTCGTCTTTCAATCACAAACCACAGTCCTCATTTCTTCAAAGTCCAAGTTCTGCAGCCTCGTCTTTCAATCACAAACCACAGTCCTCATTTCTTCAAAGACCAAGTTCTTCAGCCTCGTCTTTCAATTACAAACCACAGTCTTCATTTCTTCAAAGTCCAAGTTCTTCAGCCTCGTCTTTCAATTACAAACCACAGTCTTCATTTCTTCAAAGTCCAAGTTCTTCAGCCTCGTCTTTTGATCATAAAACACAGTCTTCAGTTCTTCTTTACCGGAGTTCTTCAGCTTCACTCTTCAAGTCATTTAACCATAGACTCTAATTCTTCCAGTTTCTTCAATTGCTCCAATATTCGTGTACAGCCTGATTATTCATTAAAACTACAGTTATCTTCCTATGAAGTCCTCCTTTACTTTACGCCCTCCGGCCAACGTTAACACTTAGTTAGGCTTCCACCCCATGAGGAGGAATTACATTCAGCCACCTCATTTACTCTCCTCACAGGTAGCTGTCCCTTCAGCCAAAACTCGGTTGTCGGCACCCCAACTTACGCCGAGCGTGACAGTAAGCACTGGCCCAATGGATCCTTCAAGTGAGCAGGCTACCAGGGACGATGCCTCTGTGGATATTCTGTCTCGTCTAAATAAACAGGAGGCCATGCAGGCACAGATTGTACAGTTCATGCAGAATATGTCCACTTGTTTGGATTCTCTTCACACAGCCATTTCCACATCTCGGACTCCAGTTCCAGCTTCCAATCCACCAGCACCTAATCCTCTAGTGTCGACTCCAGTTCCTCGTTTACAACTACCGCACCCAGTAAATTTGACGGTAGTCCAAAGCAATGCCGAGGGTTCCTCAATCAATGCGAGATCCAGTTTGAGCTTCAGTCAGCTAACTTTCCATCTGATCGGACCAAAATAGCATACATCATTTCACTTCTGACAGGACCAGCTCTGGATTGGGCTTCACCATTATGGGATAGAACTGATCCCATACTCTTGAATTACCCGGAATTCATGGCAACTATTCGTAAAATCTTTGACGAGCCAGGCCGGACCACCTCTGCCTCTATGGAGATTCTGCATCTGCGTCAGGGAACCCGTTCCGTCGCCCAGTACGTGATCCAATTCCGTACTTTGTCTTCTGAAGTGGGCTGGAATGAAGAGGCTCTCATTGCCGCCTTTTGGAACGGTCTCTCCGACAAAATTAAAGATGACCTGGTCACTCAGGATGTGCCAGTTAAGCTCGATCAGCTTATTTCTTTATGTAACAATATGGATCTAAGATACAAGGAGCGCTGTCTTGAGAGAACAAGGTTTGAGCGACCCAAATCTCGGGCCTGTCCCACTCCTAGACCATCCTCCTCGTCTACTGAAGAACCCATGCAGGTCAACTGTTCTCGTCTCACCAATGAGGAATGTCAAAGACGCAGACAGGGAAACCTCTGCATGTATTGTGGGGCAGCCGACCACTTTGTTAAGTCTTGTATTCAACGACCGTGAAACTCCTGCTCCTAGCTTACACAGGAGAGGTTAAGCTAGGAGCATTCCCCAACCAATTTACCAGGAAGGAATCACTGTTGGCTGTATGTCTGGAACTTCCCTCTACCTCCTTTCATGTTACAGCACTTTTGGATTCTGGAGCTGCAGAAAGTTTCATTACTTCCGCCTTAGTCCGACAGTCTGAAATACCAACCACTCGTTTGGAGCGAGCTATCTCTGTCACCGCGGTTGACGGAAGTTATATCCCTGAAGGGATCATCACCCACCGTACAGTTCCTCTAAAGATGAAAGTTAGTATTCCCCATTCTGAAGTTATCTCTTTCCTGGTAATTCCCAAAGCCTCTCAAAAAATAATCATAGGATTCCCGTGGTTGCAGGAGCACAACCCCCGCTTGGATTGGCAAACTGTGGATTTACTCGCCTGGGGGGAGTCGTGTTCTCAAAGCTGTTTATCCACCGTCAAGCCACTCTTTACCCTACACTCCACTGATCTCCCAGATGCCTATCAGCCCTTTCTGGATGTGTTCAGTAAGCAGGGGGTGGATACCTTGCCTCCCCACCGAAGTTGGGACTGCCGTATCGATTTACTGCCTGGTAAAACACCTCCCAGATGCCGAACGTACCCTTTATCTCTCCCAGAAATCCAAGCAATGTCTGAGTACATACAGGAGAATTTGGCCAAAGGGTTCCTTCGCCCTTCCTCTTCTCCAGCCAGGGCAGGGGTGTTTTTTGTTAAGAAGAAGGACGGGGGCCTACAGCCTTGCATCGACTACCGGGGCCTCAACGAAATTACAGTTAAGAACAGATACCCCTTGCCCTTGATTCCCGAACTATTTGACCATTTAAAGGGGGCTACCATTTTCACCAAATTGGACCTGCGGGGAGTTTATAACCTTATATGCATTCGCGCAGGAGACGAGTGGAAGACTGCGTTCAATACTCGCGACGGGCATTACGAATATCTGGTGATGCCCTTTGGCTTATGCAATGCTCCAGCAGTCTTCCAGAATTATGTCAACAAGTTATTCCGAGATCTCCTCTATAAGTGCATGGTTGTGTATCTGGACGATATTCTAATATTTTCCAAAGATCTGAAAGTCCATCTGGAACAAGTCAGAGAAGTCTTGAGACATCTAAGATTGACTCTTTTGTAAACTAGAGAAGTGCTCGTTTAAGGTTCCCTCCATCCCTTTTTTAGGTTACATCATTTCCTGGAGGGAATTACAGATGGATCCTGCCAAAGTCCAAGCAATCAGAGATTGGACCCTTCCTACCACTCTGAAGGGAATCCAGCATTTTTTAGGCTTCGACAATTTCTATAGGAAGTTTATTAAAGATTATTCCTCCATCATTGCCCCGATTACAGCACTAACAAGAAAAGGGTCTAATTCTGCAGCTTGACCACCTGAGGCACTAAAAACCTTTTCATTTCTAAAAGAGGCCTTCATGTCTGCTCCTACCCTTCGGCAACCTGATCTCAGTCGTCCTTTTCAGGTGGAGGTGGATGCTTCTTCAGTAGGAGTGGGGGCCGTCTTATCCCAGTATTTCGAGAATCAGAAAGCTCATCCTTGTGCTTATTTTTCCAGAAGATTCTCTCCGGCAGAACAAAACTACGCCATTGGAGAACAAGAGTTGCTTGCCATAAAACTTGGTTTTGAAGAGTGGAGGTACTTACTGGAAGGAGCTCAGCACCCAATCTCAGTAACCACAGATCACAAAAATCTTTTATATCTTCAGACCGCCCGATGTTTAAACCCACGGCAAGCCAGGTGGGCACTGTTCTTCTCACATTTTTCTTTCAAGCTCAGTTATCGTCCAGGGTCTCTTAATCGGAAAGCAGATGCGCTCTCTCGTTCATTGAATTCAGATGAGTCCACAGATCTTCCGGACAGACAATTCATCCTAGATCCTGTCTCCTTTGCTGCAACTCGTACTTCTCCGCATCGGCCACCGGGTAAAACCTTTGTTGCACCAGAACTCAGGAAAAAACTGCTCACGTGGGCCCATACCTCACTGTGTATGGGACACGCAGGTAGCCTCAAGACGCTTAAGTTCATCCAACGCTCCTATTGGTGGCCTCATCTGAAGACAGATGTTTTGGAATTCATAGCTGCCTGCCCAAAGTGCGCCCAACATAAAAGTCCAAGAGGATCACCATCGGGCCTTCTTCATCCGCTATCGGTTCCACAAAAACCCTGGACACACATCTCCATGGACTTTATAACTGACCTACCTGTCTCCAGAGGACGAAATACCATTTGGGTCATTGTGGACCGATTTTCCAAAATGGCGCACTTTGTCCCACTCACAGGTCTTCCAACCGCTCCACAACTATCAAAAATGTTCATATCAGACATCTTCCGGTTACATGGACTTCCACAAGAGAGAGTGTCCGATCGAGGGCCTCAGTTTGTGGCTAAATTATGGAGAGCACTGAGTTCAGCTCTTGGAATGAAATTAAGTTTCTTTTCTGCATACCATCCCCAAACGGATGGCCAGACTGAGAGAGTGAACCAAGACTTAGAGACTTTCCTACAACTCTTCATGTCTTCTTCTCAGTACGATTGGTTGGACTATCTTCCATTTGCTGAATTTGCTCACAATAATCTCTACCATTCCGCTACTCATTCCACACCCTTTTATGTGAATTATGGACTTCATCCACGTGTTCCTGCTTTCCAATCTCTTCCAGCTCTCGAAGTACCTGCTGCAGAGTTAACCCTTCAGCAATTCACTAAGATGTGGAAACAAGTTCATGAGGCTCTGCTTAAAACGTCCAATAAATACAAGTTTTTTGCAGATCGGAAACGGAAGGCTGTCCCTAGTCTCAAAGTGGGTGATCAAGTCTGGATTTCTACTCGAAACTTGAGACTCAAGGTCCCTTCCAAGAAATTTGCCCCCAGATCCATTGGACCATATCCTGTTGAAAAACTATTGAATCCAGTAGCATACAAAGTGACGTTGCCTTCGTACTTGAAGATCCCAAATGCATTTCACATCTCCTTACTGAAGCCTCTCATACTGAACCGTTTGCGGGCTGCGCTTAGGATCCTTGACTGTCGTAAAAGATATGGTCGTCTCCAATATCTTATTGATTGGAAGGGATATGGAACGGAGGAAAGGTCCTGGGTTTCTGAAGAGGACGTCCATGCTCCAAGATTAGTCCGGGCCTTTCATACCAAGAATCCGATGAAAGCACAAGGGTGTTCAGAGCCCACCCTAAAAAGGGGGGGGGGGTACTGTCAGACTCTGGAGCCTTACCACCGGCGGGTGCTCCCGCGGGTTACCATCCCGCTGGTTGGCGCGGCTGCGGTGGCAGGGAGCTGCTGGCGGCGGGTCCTTCTGGACGGATGTGCGCCTGCCAAGGGCCGGGGGTCTGGAGAGCCGGGAGCTGCAGCGGGGATTGCTGCGGTAAGGTCCTCTAGTGGTGACACAGTATAGTGTGTCAGAGACAGAAGCTGGCTAAAGCTGTGTGCTAACAGCTAAGTATGTCTCCTGTGCTGGGGCCAGCCATGTTGAAGACCAGAGTATTACCAATGAAGTTCCCAATCTGTGTCCAGCCAATCTTGCATGTTCTCCCCTTACAAAAGGGGGCTGCCTCAGAGGGAAAGTGCCAGTGCTTCATGTTACCTCCTTGTGAAAGGTTTTCCAGCTCTGTGCTCCCAGGTTACTTCTGGTTCCCTGGTCCTGGTTGCTCTCATCCATCGGTTACCTAAACGCGGCTGCAGTCCTGCTGTCTAAGTCCGTTGCCACTTGTGGAAGCGCTCACGGAGTCCCAGGTCGTAGAGGAGCTCCAGGTGCTAACAGTGGTTCCCACAGATGTCTGCATTTCTTCAAAGTCCAAGTTCTTCAGCCTTGTCTTTCAATCACAAACCACAGTCTTCATTTCTTCAAAGTCCAAGTTCTTCAGCCTCGTCTTTCAATTACAAACCACAGTCTTCATTTCTTCAATTCCAAGTTCTTCAGCCTCGTCTTTTAATAATAAAACACAGTCTTCAGTTCTTCTTTACCAGAGTTCTTCAGCTTCACTCTTCAAGTCATTTAACCATAGACTCTAATTCTTCCAGTTTCTTCAATTGCTCCAATATTCGTGTACAGCCTGATTATTCATTAAAACTACAGTTATCTTCCTACGAAGTCCTCCTTTCCTTTATGCCCTCCGGCCAACGTTAACACTTAGTTAGGCTTCCACCCCATGAGGAGGAATTACATTCAGCCACGTCGTTTACTCTCCTCACAAGTAGCTGTCTCTTCACCCAAAACTCGGTTGTCGGCACCCCAACTTACGCCGAGCGTGACACACTCCTACCATTCATTTATCTGTTTTGTTTCGGGTACAAGTTTACGTATGGATCTAGAGAAGCTCTCTGCCATTGTTAATTGACCTTGACCTATTGGGCTGAAAGCAACCCAGTGCTTCAGCCCAATAGGTCAAGGCCAACCCAATGCTGCCTGGCGTTCTGTAATTTCTACAGGCAGTTTACCTGGAATATTTCATCCGTGATGGCTTCAATTACTGCACTTGCTCAGGAAGAACAGAATGCCAGGGATTGGCTTCCTGAAGCAGAGTGAGCATTCTGCTGTTTGAAACAGTGCTTCACTTCAACGCCCATTCTTAGACAACATGATCTAGATCAGGGATGGGCAATTATTATTATTAGCTAGGGGGTCACTTAACACTTTCCAGAGAATATTCGAGGGGCGCACACAAAATATATTTTTTCTGCTGTAACTCCAGGCACCTCCCTCACCCATTTACGTGTGTCGTCGACCCCTCCCCCCCCCCCCTACTCCCACCCCATATGCATTATATATTTAATAATGGGGACAGGCAAAAATAAAGAGAAATTACTAAATAAAATAAACAGAAGATTCTTCATTTAAGGACACAATTCACTATAAGCAAGTAATTAGAAAAAAAAAAACCCAGTGATGAAAACAAAGAAATAGCATCCAGTATATTAGCAGCTCCCATCGCTCCCTGGGCACAGTTTCCAGCTCCTTCCCCCCTCCCTCTCTCCCTTGGGCACAGTTATCAGCTTACCTCCCTCCTTGGGCACAGTTACCAAAAAACTTCACCCTAAATTACTCCATTGTGTCATGATCAGGAGTACTAAAACATCTGGCGCTATGGTCTATTCTCAGTGTGTCATCCTGCTGCTCACGGGTAGCGCCAGGATCTGCATGTGGGCGTCGTTCCTGGTGGACGCTGTGGACTGTTCACACTGCCACTGCTCAGAGCTTCCTTCAGTGTCATGCTGTCTCTGGGCATCGCTCTCCGCAGCACTCTGCTATCTTTCCATCCCTCCAGGATTCAGGCCTGCTTCCTCTATGCCGCAATTCCCTCCAAAACTCAAACATGGGTGTAGCCATCTGTAAACAAGAGGGAGAGGAACAAGCGCCTATGGTGTAGTAATTCTTTTCAGGATGCCCACATCCACCAATAATAAACTGCGTACCAGTGTGTGACTTGGATTACAACATATCAATCCACTGCTTCATATACTAATATCAGGATCACGCTCCTGCACAGCATGCCTCCCAGGGGAGGGCCTCGTCCCGCCGGCTGTTGTAATCCCTGGACAGGCTCCGTGTGCTGCTACGAGGCAGGAGATGGCTGAGTGGTAAGGCCCAATCCCAGATCCTCGGTCATAAAATAAGCAAGAAGCGGCTCGGAGGCGGTTAAGGGTCGGTTTGAGTTGTTCGTTCCTTGGCAGCTCAAAGTCGAATGAGGCGCGCAAGCGCCACCTGGCAGTAACAAGGCACTGGCTGACTCTTGCATGTAGCCATGTTGGATGTAGTCACCTGATCATTCTCATCCATTCCAGTTGCTGTTCCTAGTCAGCGCTGATCACAGCAGCTAATCACAAGACATGGATACCAAAGGTGGAAGACAGACTGCGCATGTGCGAACTGCGTGATGCCTGTATTTAAACCCCCGGCAAGGGACAACAACCTATGACCTCTGAGGAAGCTGCTGAGTTTACCTAAAGGCGGAGAAAAGCGTAAGGAGCTTGTTCCTAACCACTGGTTGACTACCGCATGCTGCACAGAAGGGATACCTGATGGTGAATACTCCAGACAAGGATACTACAAAAAGGTGAAGCACCAGGAGCCGGGAGACGCTGCAGCTAATCCACATGTAAATGAAGATATTGGATACAATTCTCCTCCATAATTTCTTTCTTTTTCCTGGTCAGGAAAACGGATATTTTCTCCCTTTTCTGCTCTATTTTGCCTTCCTAACAAATAACTGATAAGAGTGCCTAAGAACGGGTGTGGTATGTTAGATAGAATAGACTTAGGTCGACAGTGTCTAGGTTGATCACTATTGGTCGACGGTAAGTAGGTCAACATGGTTTCTATGTCGACAGGGACTCTAGGTCGACATGTACTAGGTCGACACGAAAAAGGTCGACATGAGGTTTTTTTTAAATTTTGGTGTAGTTTTCTTCGTAGAGTGATGGGGAACCCCAATTAGTGCACTGTGTCCCCTCGGATGGCTCGCTAACACAGATTACCGTTCCCACTTGTAGTCCACGTGGATCGTAAAGTATGAAAAAGTTCAAAAAATAAAAAAAATTGACAAACTCATGTCGACCTAGAAACCATGTCGACCTACTTACTGTCGACCAATAGTGGTCGACCTAGACACTGTCGACCTAAGTCTTGTAGACCTAAAGACCGGATCCCCCTAAGAACGCCATAGAGCTGAAAATTAATTAAGACATATGAACAATACAGATTGCAATACTGAGAACCCTGCAATCTGAATATGGCAGCTAAGATATGAATTACTATGGGCCTAATTCAGGGAGTAATTCAGATCTGATCGCTGCTGCAGCGGCATATCAGATCTGAACTGCACGTGTGTCAGAGCCGCATTGCGCCGGCGCGTCGCACACCAGCAACAGGCATCGGTGCCTAGTGACCGGATGGTGCGAAAAATCCGAACGCATGGGCATTCGCAAAGTGATTGACAGGAAAAGACCGTTGTGGGTGGCAACTGACCGTTTTCCAGGAGTGTCCGGAAAAATGCAGGCAGGACCAAGCGTTTGAAGGGAGGGTGTCTGATATCAGCCACGGCCCCGATCAGCAGGATTCTATCACAGCGGCTGAGTAAGTCCTGGGCTGTGCCGAGACTGCACAAACTGATTTTTGTGCAGCTCTGCTACAGAAGCGAACGCACACTTGCACAGGCTTTTCCCCTCCCCCTGTAGGCGTTGACTATATGATCGCAGGGCAGCAAAAAACACAGCCCAGCAATCAGATCTGAATGACCCCCTCAGACATGATCACAGCAACAAATTTGTTAGCAAATGGACAAAACCATGGGGGTCATTCCGACCTGATCGTAGCTGTGCTAAATTTAGCACAACTACGATCACTTACACTGACATGCGGGGGGGACGCCCAGCACAGGGCTAGTCCACCCCGCATGTCAGCCCGCCCCTCCCCCCCACACAAGTACAAAAGCATTGCACAGCGACGATGCTTTTGTACTTGAAGAGTAACTCCCGGCCAGCTCAGCTCCTGCGGCTGGCCCGGGAGTTACTCGTCGCTGCCCTGGGTCGCAGAGGCTACGTGTGACATCACGCAGCCAATGCGGATGGCCCCTCTACACGGTCCGCCTGCGTTGGTCGGGCCGTGCCCACAAAACGGTGGCCAAACACCGCCGTGCCTCCCCCTCCCCCCTAGCGACCACCTCTGCCTGTCAATCAGGCAGAGGCGATCGCTAGGCAACGTCATGTGCAGTTCTGACCTGAGCGCTGCGCTGCGATAAACTGCAGCGAGCGATCAGGTCAGAATGACCCCCCCATGTGCACCGCAGCGGGGGGGGAGCAGATATAACATGTGCAGAGAGAGCTCGATTTGTGTGGGTTATATTGTTTCTGTGCAGGGTAAATACTGGCTGCTTTATTTTAACACTACAATGTAGATTTCAGTTTGAACACACCCCAGCAGTCATGGCTTCCCTAGAAGCCCGCGCACCGACCTCTGTAAAATTTAAAGACAGGTGCGCCAAATGTAACATTATATTTGGCACGATATTTTAATTCCCTCCCTATGAAAGGGAGTCTCTGAGCACAGAACAGTGCCAAAGTATAAGCTCTAATATCTTTCTTCGGCGTCCAGCCTTTGCACTCTCCAGTGTCAGTCAGTGTGTTCCATTCCAGGTTCCTGCCTACCCTGTGCTCCGTTCCTGGTTTCTGCCATCCTAGTATCTGCTCCCGGACTCCACACCTGTTCCTGACCTACCTGTCCTACTCTGACTCTGTCTGTTGTCAGTGTTCACTGTGTCTATATGCCTCACGGTGAGTTACATATACCAGCTACAGTACTATGGAACCCAGTTAGTGGGCCGCAACATACAGTACATCCGGAAAGTATTCACGGCGCTTCACTTTTTACACATTTTGTTATGTTACAGCCTTTCTCCAAAGTCAAATAAATGAATTTTTCCCCCAAAATTCTACACACAATACCCCATAGTGACAACGTGAAAAAAGTTTTTTGAGATTTTTGCAAATTTATTAAAAATAAATGTCCTAAAGGAGGAGGGAACCAGTGTGGAAGGAGGGGCTATTGTAGGAGAGAATGATGGATGCATGGACTGTGGTTTTGGTGATGGGGAGAAAGAATAGAGGATGGTTATAGTGTGACTAAATAACCTAAGAAACATTGATCTCCACCACAAACAATGTGCCACAATTAATGTGGCTTTCTTTCCTTCTGAATGCGCTCGGTTCATTGCTTTTGATCTTTTTAATGTTTTGTTTGTGCAGGAGACCCAGGTCAACAGGTTGGCAACCCTCCACAAAGCCAAAAGTGAGTGGAGGAGTGGGCCATACTTTTGGTCTCTAGCGGCTGAGCCGTACGGTGGGGTGGCTGTGCTTTTTACTGGTATGCTAACTGTGTACAAGGTTATTGATTTGCAAGTCAGAAGATGTATGATTTTGGATGTCACTCTGAGGGTGCATAATCTTAGGCTGATTAACATCTATGGCCCCCAGACTGCCTGGGATAGGAAATGCCTCTTCAGGAGGATAAAACTCCCTAGTTGCCCTGTGCAACGGGCCATTTTTGCTGGATTTGGATTTGGTTCTGATTCATTGTTCGGCTTTGGATTTCAATTTGCCAAACCACTGTGACTGGCTTTGGATTTGGATTTATTTTTTAATGTACAAAAAAAGCTAAATTAGTTAATTTGGGCCTTTTTTTGTTCCTAGAGTATTATTAACCTCAATAACATTAATTTCCAGTCATTTTCAGTAAATTTTGACCACCTCACAGCTTACAATATTATTTTCACCATTACTGGGCAAAGGTTGCAGCGACCTGGTTGGTTATTAAGCAACAGAGCAGCTGCACAAACACATGGCAGGTTATATCACATCTATGAGACCTTGTCACACAGCAGTGACAGAAAAGAAAAGAGGTGCAAGATAGAATTGTCCTTGGGGTCTCCCACCCACCCTTATATTGGATATTAAAAAGGACATGCACAGTTTAACAAAATCAAGCACTTTAGTGACAGGGACTGACACTTTTGTTGCTGAAGTGCTTGCTTTGTTTGGGCCTACATAAAAAATTTTTGGGATGGACTACCTCCTATCACTAATGAGGAGGTTGATGATGAGGGTGTTATTTATCTTGTAAAATAAATTTCATGAACTCGCAGCAAATGACATAACATGGAAGAGGAGCCGAGATGGCTAACAAACCTACCTCTACTAACTTTGGCCTCACAAATGTAGCAGATGCCTTCACAAACATTGTCAGTATTTGGGTAAAAATAATCCCACACCCAAGATGACCAGGCATCACAATTGCTTTCTTTTTATCACGGGCTTAAAACTGCAGCCACTGGTGGCTGACTTACACAAACAACATCCTCATCTTCACTGTCAGATAGTAGTAGTACACATATCCCCATCATCCTGTGCACTGTCCACGCATGAACCCTCAATTTGTATTATGCCCTCATCACCATCTTTACTTATACTGTTCCTCACATGTATAAATGGTGCAGATATGGTGGAAGGAGGTGAAAGAGGCTTCTCTATGAGGACAGTGTTAGAAATGTCAGACTCACACATAGCTAACATGGACACCCCTAAACTCTCGTTAGGAATGTTTGACGGTTCTGAATGCACAGTTTTTTCTACTGGCTTAGCGGTTTTCATTTTTTTGACACCTCTTCTAGACTCTGTGGGATATCCTATTAGCCCCGGTAAAACATTGGGTGCGAAAAACGTATGTTTTTCCCGATGTTTCATCAATTTTTTTTTTCTACAGGCTATCCAGGTTGATCGCCTGTAAAAAAAAATCCCTTTCTCCCGAAAACACACAGGTTCAGTGAAACCTGTGTGTTTTCGGTAGAAACAGACCCGTTTTCGCACGAAAACAGGGCTGTTTCTAGGGATTTGGTTTCACCTGCCTGAAGCAGGCGAAACCAAATCCCCGATGACCGGTAAAACCTGCAGCGTCCCCGTCCTCCTGCTGATGACGGGTGCTGTGTGGCCGCTGGCTGGGGGAAGCCGCCAGGTGACTGCTGCTGGGGGTCTGCGTGCGGCGCTGTGCCTGTGTGTCTCATGGGCAGTCAGCGGCGCTGCGCTGCACCGGGAGCTGTCAGGATCTGGTACCCGGTGCAGTGTCAGGTAACCCCCGATAAGCCACTGCTCGTGCTGGCTTATCGGGGGTAATAGAATTGCCCCTGGCGGGACAATTAGCCCCGGTTAAATTACCAGGGCTAATTGGATATCCCCCTCTGAGTGAAAGTTGTTGCATCATCATGAGAGGCAGAAGAAGATCCCTGACATTTTCAGAACCACCACTAAGAAATAAAGGCCAGGGCATGAGCCTTTATTTGCCACTGCATTCGGTGAATGTCATGTTGGCAATTTTATATTTTTCAGCACCAAGCCTTCCCTTTATAAGAGGTGTTTTTTTCTTTAAAACTTTTTATTGGGTTTTTGGTTTTAGATGCCCTGACCTAGATCTGCTATGCCCTTGAGCATCAACTTTAGTAGATGCTGGACTATCATCTTCATCATGACTGGTGGCAGCAGATTGGTGTTCAGTAAACTGATTGTTATCCATTTTAACTGCATGAATCACAGGGTTAGATGCACGTAATGTGAAGATAGCACACTAGGGTACAGTGCACCAAATAGTACAAACGAATATAGGATTTTAATTACCTACCGGCAAATCCTTTTCTCGTAGTCCGTAGAGGATGCTGGGGTCCACATTAGTACCATGGGGTATAGACGGGTCCACTAGGAGCCATTGGCACTTTAAGAGTTTGAGAGTGTGGGCTGGCTCCTCCCTCTATGCCCCTCTAACCAGGCTCAGTCTAGAAACTGTGCCCGAGGAGACGGACATCTTCGAGAGAAGGATTTAGCACAGATAGTGACGAGCTCACACACATAAGGCAGACCAAGCTAACAAGCTTGGAAACTCAGCAACCGCTGAAACAGCACTTACCAAGTAACAATGCAGTACGTAACTAAAAACAAAGTTGTACTGATCCAGAAAACCACTGCAGGAAAACGAAGCGCTGGGCGGGCACCCAGCATCCTCTACGGACTACGCGAAAAGAATTTACCGGTAGGTAATTTAAATCCTATTTTCTTTTACTTCCTAGAAGATGCTGGGGTTCACATTAGTACCATGGGGATGTACCAAGCTCCCAGAACGGGAGGGAGATTGCGGAGGCTCCTGCAGAACTGGTTGACCAAACTTAAGGTCCTCAGAGGCCAAAATATCGAACTTCTAGAACTTTGCGAACGTGTTCGAACCTGACCAAGTAGCCGCTCGGCAGAGTTGTAAAGCCGAGACACCCCAGGCAGCAGCCCAGGAAGAACCCACCTTACGAGTAGAGTGGGCCTTAACAGACGTTGGACATGGCAAGCCTGCCGTAGAATGCGCATGCAGGATAGTGAACCTGATCCAGCGAGAGATTGTCTGCTTCGAAGCAGGACACCCAATTTTCTTGGGATCATTCAGGAAAAACAGAGAGTCCGATTTTCTGTGATGAGCAGCCCTCCTCACATAGATTTTTAGAGCCCTTAGAACATCTAAGGACTTTGAAGAAATTGAGGAGTCAGTCGCACTGGCCCACAATAGGTTGGTTGATATGAAATGCCGACACAACCTTCGGAAGAAACTGCTGATGTGTTCGAAGCTCAGCTCTATCTTTATGGAAGATCAAGTATGGGCTTTTACATGACAAAGCCCCCAACTCCGACACACGTCTAGCAGAAGCTAAGGCCAACAAAGTGACAGCTTCCACATGAGAAACTTGACCTCAACCTCCTGTAGAGGCTCAAACCAGTCCGACTGGAGGAACTGCAACACCACGTTAAGATCCCAGGGCGCCGTAGGTGGTACAAAGAGAGGTTGGATGTGCAGAACTCCCTTCAAAAAAGTCTGAACCTCAGGGAGGGCAGCCAACTGTTTCTGGAAGAAAATGGATAGGGCCAAAATCTGGACCTTTACGGATCCTAACCTCAGACCGATATCCACACCTGCTTGCAGGAAGAGGAGAAAACGTCCCAGTTGAAACTCCACCATAGGAAACTTCTTGGACTCACACCAAGGTACATATGTTTTCCAAATACGATGGTAATGTTTAGACGTTACTCCTTTCCTAGCCTGCATGAGGGTAGGAATAACCTTGTTCGGAATGCCCTTCCGAGCTAGTATCTGGCATTCAACCTCCATGCCATCAAACGTAGCCGTGGTAAGTCTTGATAGGCGAACGGCCCCTGCTGCAGCAGGTCCTCCTGAAGAGGCAGAGGCCTCGGCTCTTCTAGAAGTAGATCGAGAAGATCCGCGTACCAAACCTTCCTGGCCAGTCTGGAGCAATGAGGATCACTTGAACCCTTGTTTTCCTTATGAGCTTTAGCACTCTTGGAATGTGTGGGAGTGGTGAAAACACGTACACCGACTGGAATACCCACGGAGTCACTAGGGCGTCCACCGCCACTGCTTGTGGGTCCCTTGATCTAGAACAATATTGCCGAAACTTCTTGTTGAGACAAGAGGACATCATGTCTATTTGAGGTACACCCCAAAGATCTGTTACCTCCTTGAACATCTCCGGATGGAAACCTCACTCTCCTGGATGGAGATCGTGTCTGCTGAGGAAGTCGGCTTCCCAATTGCCTTCTCCCGGAATGAAGACTGCCGACAGCACCAACGTGTGTTTTTCTGCCCAGAGGATGATTCTTCTTACCTCTGACATTGCAGCTCTGCTCTTCGTTCCGTCCTGTCGGTTTATGTAAGCCACTGTCGTCACATTGTCCGACTGCACTTGAATGGCCCAATTTCTCAGAAGGTGGGCCACTTGGAGAAGACCACTGTAGACGGCTCTTAGTTCCAGAATGTTTATCGGTAGGCCGGCTTCCAGACTTCACCACCTTATTTGGAAGGTTTCCCCTTGAGTCACTGCGACCCAGCCCCAGAGACTTGCATCCGTGGTTAGAAGGATCCAGTCCTGAATCCCGAACCTGCGGCCCTCCAGAAGGTGAGGTAATTGTAGTCACCAGAGGAGTGAAATCCTGGCCTTTGGCGACAGATGTATTCTCTGGTGCATGTGTAGATGAGATCCCGACCACTTGTCCAGGAGATCTAGTTGGAAGGACCGGGCATAAAACCTCCCATACTGCAGAATCTCGTAAGAGGCCATCATCTTCCCCAGAAGGTGAATGCACTGATGAACCTACACCCGGGCTGGCTTCAGGACATCCCGGACCATTTGTTATGATTCCAGTACTCCTGACCGGAGGAGATCTCATGGCAATGGCCAGAGTACTGGAAGGGAATGCTGGTTACGGGAGCTGGAAAGACTAGTTGCCCCTGGCGCCCTAACTCTATTGTCTCACCCGTGCTATCGGAAATCCCTTGCGAGACTATGGTTTCTTGAGCCCCTGGCAGCCACGTTTGAAAGGCGGATTATGTCTGCCCAACTCCGGTGCCCCCCGGTCTTAGTGAGAGACAAAGGGAAATCCGAGGCAGGATGATGACAAGAGGACCTCTGACTGACAACAGGCCAGGGGCAACAAGCTAACTAACCAAACCAGAAGTATGCGCGGAAAAACCGCCAGATAAAAGGACAACCAAAATCCACTAGTCCGTTACTCCTACCCAGCACCGCTGGATACCAGAGTGGATCTGTGGGAGCGGAATCCTCCGCAAAAGCTCCGAAACACAAATAATAAATAATAAGTAATAAAGCGGCCAAGCCGCAACACACGGCTACGCCGTGACTCACGAACACCACTGGATGTTTAAAGGTGCTCAGTCAGGACTCCAGGAACAGATGACGACTTCCGAGTACAGAACAACTGAGGACAGGAACGACCGGGTACAGCAGGACTGGAAACACTCTCAGCAAACAGATACAGCATGCAGGAAGCTATTACCGGCGTCTGTGAGAAGCCCTGGGAGTGTACTTAACAGGGAGTCCTCCAATCAGCTGTTTAAAGGCTGATTGGACTAAATGCCGTGCAGCTGCCTTGCTGCACGGCCAGGAAACAGGTGCCCTTATTAATTTAAATGGACCCAGCAACGGGGAACGCGGTCCGCCAGTGGCGTCCCCGTTGCTAGGGTCCGTGCGGCTCCGTGCGCCCGGCGTCTAGCGTTGCCAGGGAGCCGGCGGCTGTACGCGCACGGCGTCCCTGGTTGCTAGGCGCCGGGCCGCACCGACGAGCGGACCCCGGCGCCTAACAGTACCCCCTCCTTGAGGAGGGGTCAAGGAACCCCTAAAGCCAGGTTT
The DNA here is from genome assembly GCF_028390025.1 of Pseudophryne corroboree. NCBI lineage: Eukaryota > Metazoa > Chordata > Amphibia > Anura > Myobatrachidae > Pseudophryne > Pseudophryne corroboree. Next base: position 198,072,968 of record NC_086448.1, read on the forward strand.
CCGAGGAAATTCCCGAAAAAATGCCCTCTTGAGCCTCGGGGCATGGAGATCCTTATCCAGGACCCAAGACCTTTCCTCTGGACCATAGCCTTTCCAGTGCACCAGAAAATAAAGCCGACCCCGGGACAATTTGGAATCGAGAACCTTCTCCACCAAGAACTCCTGATGTCCCTGTACATCTACTGGTGATTTCCCCTGAGAGATCTTCCGAGGAAATCTACTGGAAGAAACGTATGGTTTCAACAGGGAGCAATGGAACGTATTTCCGATCCGGAGAGCTCTTGGTAAACGTAACCGGAAAGCAACTGGATTGATTTTTTTAATAATATGAAATGGTCCAATAAATTTGGGGCCCAATCTAGCTGAGGTTTGTCGAAGTCTAATGTTACGAGTCGACAACCATACCCTGTCTCCCACCTTAAAAGTGCAAGGACGCCGGAGCCTGTCAGAAAAAATTTTCTCTCGAAATGCCGCTCTTCTGAGAGCAAGGTGCACTTTTTTCCAAATGACTCTGAGATGAGAGGTTAAGGTTAGCGAGGAAACAGAAGAATGTTGAAAAAAAGAATTAGCTCTGGGGTGAAAACCAAAAACTGAAAAGAATGGAGACACATTAGTGGAGGAATGACAAGAATTGTTGTAAGCAAACTCCGCCAAAGGAAGAAACTCGGACCAATCATTCTGGAGTTTGGCTGAGTACAAACGCAAATACTGTTTTAATGATTGATTAACTCGCTCGGTCTGCCCGTTGGATTGGGGATGGTAGCCGGATGTTAAAGACAATTTCATCTTTAATGAGGCACAAAGAGACTTCCAGAATTGTGCAATGAATTGTGGACCCCGATCAGAAACAATATCAGTGGGCAACCCATGAAGTCTGAAAACATGGCGGAGAAACAAAACAACCAATCCCTGGGCAGATGGCAGTCGGGGAAGAGCAATGAAATGGGCCATCTTGCTAAAACGGTCCACTACCACCCATATGACTCGGAATCCGGCTGACAGAGGGAGGTCTACCACAAAATCCATGGAAATATGAGACCATGGCCTGAGAGGAACATTTAAGGGCATAAGTTGCCCGATAGGCAAGGAACGGGGAACCTTATGCTGTGCACAGACCTGACAAGAAAAAACAAACTCCTTAATGTCTTTAGAAAGACCAGGCCACCATACTGAGCGGGAGACTAATTCCAAAGTCTTAGAGATCCCCGGATGCCCGGCAACTTTGCTATCATGAAACTCAGTCAAAACAGTAGCTCTCAAAAACTCAGGGACGTAAAGACGACCAGCAGGAGTATTTCCAGGAGCTTGATGTTGAAGCTGCTTTAACTGGGTAAATAAATCTTGTGTGAGGCCTGCCCAAATGACTGAAGACGGAAGTATGGGAGTAACAGGACTGTTATTATGAACTGGAAGAAAACTGCGTGACAGGGCATCCGCCTTGGTATTCTTGGAACCTGGCCTAAAAGTGATAATAAACTTGAAACGAGTAAAAAATAAAGCCCAACGAGCCTGCCGGGCATTCAGCCGCTTAGCTGATTCGATGTACTGAAGATTTTTGTGGTCAGTCAATACTGAAATGGTATGTGTTGCTCCCTCAAGCCAATGCCTCCACTCCTCGAAAGCCCATTTAATAGCCAGTAACTCCCGGTTACCAACATCGTAGTTGGATTCAGCGGATGAGAATTTCCTGGACATAAAGGCACAAGGATGTAGTTCCAGAGAGTCCGGATCCTTCTGAGATAGGATAGCCCCCACTCCAACCTCCGAGGCATCAACCTCAACAATGAAGGGCAATTCTGGGTTGGGATGTCTGAGGACTGGAGCTGAGACAAAAGCTTGTTTCAAGGCCTGAAAGGATAACTCAGCTTCACGTGACCAGTTGGTAGGATCCGCTCCCTTCTTAGTCAGTGCCACAATGGGAGCAACCAGGTCGGAAAAAGAATGAATAAATCTTCTATAATAATTCGCAAACCCTAAAAAGCGCTGAATTGCTTTTAAGTTGGTGGGTTGCGCCCAACTAAGGATGGCTTGGAGCTTCTTAGGTTCCATACAGAATCCCCGAGGGGAAATAATGTACCCTAAAAAGGATACCTCCGTGACATGAAACTCACACTTCTCCAGCTTGGCATATAGATGATTTTCACGTAATTTTTGAAGAACCTGACGCACCTGGGTAACATGTTGTTCAATTGAATCAGAATAGATCAGGATGTCGTCTAAGTAAACGACCACGAATCTTCCTAGAAAATCACGGAGCACATCGTTAATGAGATCCTGGAAAACTGCCGGAGCGTTAGACAAGCCGAACGGCATCACCAGATACTCGTAGTGACCCGACTGAGTACTGAAAGCCGTCTTCCACTCATCTCCCGACTTGATTCGAATGAGGTTATACGCTCCCCTCAGGTCAATTTTAGAAAAAATCACAGCCGAACGCAGCTGATCAAAGAGGACAGAAATCAGCGGCAGAGGGTAAGTATTTTTAACTGAGATCTTATTCAGGGCTCTAAAGTCAATGCAAGGTCTGAGTGATCCATCTTTTTTCTCCACAAAGAAGAAGCCTGCACTTAAAGGGGATTTAGATGGCCGGATAAATCCTTTCCCTAGGCTCTCCTTAACATACTCATTCATGGCCGCAGTTTCTGGCCCGGATAATGCATATAACCTTCCCTATGGCAATGTGGCACCAGGAATTAGCTCAATAGCACAATCATAAGGCCGATGGGGAGGCAGAATGTCCGAATTGCCCTTGGAAAACACATCAACAAAGTCCTGGTATTCCACGGGAATGAGTTCGGGAATGGCAGCAGCTATTCTTACGGGAAACGTAATACATTCCTTATTACAGATGGTACCCCATTGTGAAATCTCCCCCGACTGCCAATCAATGATGGGATTATGAAAGGCCAGCCAAGGGTGACCCAGAACCACTGGAACTGCTGGGCAATGGGTAAGGAAAAACTCGATCTTTTCGGAATGAAGAGCTCCTACCGTAAGTAGTACAGGGGGTGTACAGAGGGAAATAACCCCATTGGACAAGGGACTCCCATCTAAACCATGCATGGTGATACACCTACCCAAGGCTAACTGAGGAATACCTAAGGCCTTGGCCCACGTTAAGTCCATAAAGTTCCCTGCAGCTCCACTGTCAACAAAAGCCGACACCGAAGAACTGAGGCTGCCAAAGGAAACTTTAGCTGGGACTAAAAGGGAGTTATTCGAGGAGATAAGCTGCAGACCAAAGTGAACCCCCTCACAATTCACTTGGTCGAGGCGTTTTCCCGACTTGTTCGGACAATTACGGGCAAAATGTCCCTTACCCCCACAGTACAAACAAAGACCAGAGTTTTGCCTTCTGGCTCTTTCTTCTGGAGACAGCCGGGAGAGACCCATCTGCATGGGCTCCTCTACGTCCTCAGGAATGGAAAATACACATGGAGTAGACCTGACAGGTGCTCCTTTTTCAGCCCTCCGCTCTCTGAGACGACGATCAATCTTAATAGAAAGCTCTATGAGTTTATCGAGAGTCTCAGGAGCGGGATACTGAAGGAGACTGTCTTTTATAGACTCTGATAAGCCGAGGCGAAACTGACTGCGCAGGGCTGGGTCATTCCAGCCACAGTCGTTCGACCAACGGCGAAACTCTGTACAAAAAACCTCTGCAGGATTTCTACCCTGTCTGAGAGCGCGTAACTGACTCTCAGCGGATGCCTCTCTATCAGGGTCATCATACAAAAGCCCTAAAGACCCAAAAAAGGCGTCTACTGACAACAACGCCGGATCCTCTGCTTTTAAACCGAATGCCCAGGTCTGAGGATCCCGCTGGAGCAAAGAAATAATAATTCCGACCCGCTGAGATTCAGTACCTGAGGAGATCGGTCTTAAACGAAAATAAAGTTTACAGGATTCTTTAAAATTAAAAAACTCCTTCCTATCACCAGAAAAACGGTCAGGCAAGTGCATTTTTGGTTCAGGGACTACCCTCGGGGAAGTTCGTAAAAGATCTTCCTGCGACTTCACCCGAAGGGAAAGATCCTGAACCATCTGAGTAAGTTCTTGAATCTGGCTGACTAGGAGCTGACCAGGATTTGGCCCTAAACCTGTGGGATTCATGAGGCCGATAACTCTTACAAAACTGAATAAGTAAAAAATTAAACCCTGTTTAATTTTAAGTTTTGGTTTGGCCGGTAATAATGTTATGATTCCAGTACTCCTGACCGGAGGAGATCTCATGGCAATGGCCAGAGTACTGGAAGGGAATGCTGGTTACGGGAGCTGGAAAGACTAGTTGCCCCTGGCGCCCTAACTCTATTGTCTCACCCGTGCTATCGGAAATCCCTTGCGAGACTATGGTTTCTTGAGCCCCTGGCAGCCACGTTTGAAAGGCGGATTATGTCTGCCCAACTCCGGTGCCCCCCGGTCTTAGTGAGAGACAAAGGGAAATCCGAGGCAGGATGATGACAAGAGGACCTCTGACTGACAACAGGCCAGGGGCAACAAGCTAACTAACCAAACCAGAAGTATGCGCGGAAAAACCGCCAGATAAAAGGACAACCAAAATCCACTAGTCCGTTACTCCTACCCAGCACCGCTGGATACCAGAGTGGATCTGTGGGAGCGTAATCCTCCGCAAAAGCTCCGAAACACAAATAATAAATAATAAGTAATAAAGCGGCCAAGCCGCAACACACGGCTACGCCGTGACTCACGAACACCACTGGATGTTTAAAGGTGCTCAGTCAGGACTCCAGGAACAGATGACGACTTCCGAGTACAGGACAACTGAGGACAGGAACGACCGGGTACAGCAGGACTGGAAACACTCTCAGCAAACAGATACAGCATGCAGGAAGCTATTACCGGCGTCTGTGAGAAGCCCTGGGAGTGTACTTAACAGGGAGTCCTCCAATCAGCTGTTTAAAGGCTAATTGGACTAAATGCCGTGCAGCTGCCTTGCTGCACGGCCAGGAAACAGGTGCCCTTATTAATTTAAATGGACCCAGCAACGGGGAACGCGGTCCGCCAGTGGCGTCCCCGTTGCTACGGTCCGTGCGGCTCCGTGCGCCCGGCGTCTAGCGTTGCCAGGGAGCCGGCGGCTATACGCGCACGGCGTCCCTGGTTGCTAGGCGCCGGGCCGCACCGACGAGCGGACCCCGGCGCCTAACACCATTGTTTGTATCACCAACGCATTTTCCTCTGGAAGAAACACCCTCTGCACTTCCGTGTCGAGGATCATTCCCAGAAAGGACAACCTCCTGGTTGGTTCCAAATGTGATCTTGGAAGATTCAGGATCCAACCGTGTTCCCTGAGTAGATGGGTCAGGAGAACAATGGACTGTAACAGCTTCTCCTTGGACGATGCCTTTATCAGCAGATCGTCCAGATATGGAATTATGTTCACCCCCTGTCTGCTGAGAACCATAATTTCCGCCATCACCTTGGTGAATACACTCGGTGCTGTGGAGAGGCCGAATGGCAGGGCCTAGAATTGAAAATGACAGTCCAACAGTGCGAATCGGAGATAAGCTGGATGTGGTGGCCAAATCGGAATGTGGAGGTACGCATCCTTGATATCCAGGGATACCAGGAATTACCCCTCTTCAAGCCCTGATATAACTGCCCTTAAAGACTCCATTTTGAACTTGAACTCCCTCAGGAAGGGGTTTAGCGACTTTAAGTTCAGAATGGGCCTGACCAAACCATCTGGTTTCGGTACCATGAAAAGGTTTGAATAGTAACCTTTGTTTTGCATATGGGATGGGACTGGTATAATAACCTGTGCCTCCGCCAACTTCTGGATGGCTTCCTGTAGGATAGCCCTGTCTGCCAGCAAAGCTGGCAAGTCTGATTTGAAGAACCGGTGAGGATGGAGATCTTGAAATTTCAGCCTGTACCCCTGGGACACAATATCTGGCACCCAGTGATCCAGGCCGGACGACACCCAGACGTGACTGAAATGCTTGAGTCTCGCCCCTACCGGCCCCACCTCCAGGCCGCATGGTCCACCATCATGCGGAGGACTTTGGCGTACTTGAAGTAGGTTTCTGTTCCTGGAAACCCGCCGCGGCAGGTTTCTTGGATTTTGGCTGACCTCCTCTAAAGAAGATATTGGACGGCTTGGCCTTTCTTGCTTTGGCAGTCCGAAGGGACTGAGATGCAGCTGAAGAAAAGGGTTTCTTCGTAGCAGGTGCAGCTGAGGGAAGAAAAGGAGACTTACCCGCTGTAGCCGTGGAAATCCACGCATCCAACGCATCCCCAAAGAGAGCCTGACCTGTGTAGGGTAGGGTCTCCACACCTCTCCTGGATTCCGCGTCGGCAGGCCACTGGCACAGCCAAATTCCCCTACGAGCTGAGACAGACATGGAAGATATTCCTGCAGCCATGGAACCCAGGTCTTTCACGGATTCCACCATAAATCCTGCAGAATCCTGAATGTTACGGAAAAGCAATTCAACATCACTTTTATCCATTGTATCCAAATCCTCAAGTAACGTGCCTGACCACTTTACTATAGCTTTGGAAATCCATACACAGGCAATAGTAGGACGTATTATCGCCCCTGAAGCCGTGTATATGGATTTGAGCGCAGTGTCAGTTTTGCAATCAGCCGGCTCTTTTAAGGCGGTGGATACTGGAACAGGTAAAACCATCTTTTTAGAGAGTCTGGATACAGACGTGTCAACTATGGGTGGGTTTTCCCATTTTTTTCCTATCCTCCTCTGGGAAGGGGAAAGCAACCGGAACCCTTCTAGGGCATCTGGAATTTTTTCTCCAGGTTATCCAATGCTTTTTCAAATATAGCAATTAATTCTTTTGACGCAGGGAAGGTAGGCAAGGCTTTCTTATTGTCAGTGAAGTAAGCCTACTCAACCTGCTCAGGTGTTGTATCAGCAATATTCAACACATCTCTAGTAGCCTCTATCATCAACTGCACCCCTTTTGCAGGAGATGCTGCCCCCCGCAGCACATCCCCGTCACTGTCTGCCGTGTCAGAATCTGTATCCGTGTCATCTTGCATAGTCTGGGCAAGAGCACGTTTGTGGGAACATACAGTAGGGGGTCCTGAGGTAACAGAATCGGACCAAACTGCCATAGAGTTCTGTAAAACCTGAGTTGCAGATTCATTCTGTGCAACCCTAGTAGAAATCTGAGAAATCATAGTTTTAATAGAGGATAACCATTCAGGCTCCCTTGCTGGTATCTGCGCTGAGTGCAATCCTGATTACATGGAATGGGATCATCCTGAGAGGACATATCCTCTGCAGCATATGACACAGAGTCCCTGGACATAGCTTAATGGAGACCACAGACACTACACACACACACACACAAACACACACACACACACACACACACACACACACACACAAGGACAGACAGAGTTTCACCCCCAAGAATGGCAAGAGAGACACAGAGATTGGAGCCAACCCACACACAGCGCTTTTAAGGTATAGGGAGACCCCCCAACCAGCGCTGACTGTGCACCTTAATAGGTTACACAGTCTTTACACAGCCTCCCCCCCCCACCCCTTCTACAACCCCCTGGTACCGTAAGAGATAGCTGGTGTTGAATTGGAGGGACAGCTCTCACTGACAGCGCTTCTGCAGACAGGAAAATGGCGCTGAACGCTGCTGAGGAGAAGCACCGCACCCTTCATGGCACTGTCTTCCCGCTCTTCTGAAGATTATACTGGCCTGAGGAATTGTGCTGGCAGCGATCCTGGGACCCTGACAGGCTTGGAGGTCAGTGTAGGGCGCCCCTCACAGCACTGCACTATGTACCGCTGAGCCCCGGAGCACAGTTAGTAGTTAGTACTGCGCTCCATAACCTGTTGCCACCATCTTCACACCAGACCCTGCTTGCTGGGGGTGGGGGCGGTGACTAACTCGCCACCGATCTTCTGGCTCTGTAAGGGGGTGGTGGCATGCTGCCGGGGTGAGCGATCCCCTGTGGTGGGGAACATTCGATCCCCTCAGGAGCTCAGTGTCCTGTCAGCGGAGATAGTGGCTCAGACCCCACAGGGCAGACACTACTCCCCCCCTTAGTCCCACGAAGCAGGGAGGCTGTTGCCAGCAGCCTCCCTGTAAAATAATAAAACTCTAAAAAAAACTTTTAACTAGAGATGTGCACCGGAAATTTTTCGGGTTTTGTGTTTTGGTTTTGGATTTGGTTCCGCGGCCGTGTTTTGGATTCGGACGCATTTTGGCAAAACCTCCCTTAAAATTTTTTGTCGGATTCGGGTGTTTTTTTTCAAAAACCCCTCAAAAACAGCTTAAATCATAGAATGTGGGGGTAATTTTGATCCTATAGTATTATTAACCTCAATAACCATAATTTCCACTCATTTCCAGTCTATTCTGAATACCTCACACCTCACAATATTATTTTTAGTCCTAAAATTTGCACCAAGGTCGCTGGATGACTAAGCTAAGCGACCCAAGTGGCCGGCACAAACACCTGGCCCATCTAGGAGTGGCACTGCAGTGTCAGACAGGATGGCACTTAAAAAAATTGGCCCCAAACAGCACATGATGCAAAGAAAAGAGAAAAAGAAGTGCACTGTGGTCGCTGGATGGCTAAGCTAAGCAACACAAACACCTCAATATCACAGGAATTATTCGTTCTAATCAATGGTATTATTGGTCCAAATCTCTGGAAGAAAATTACAAAATCACAGGAATTATTCGTTCTAATCAATGGTATTATTGGTCCAAATCACTGGAAGAAAATGACAAAATCACTGGAATTATTCGTTCTAATCAATGGTATTATTGGTCCAAATCACTGGAAGAAAATGACAAAAACACTGGAATTATTTGGCAAGATCACTGTAATTAATCATTATAAATCACTGATATTAATTGGTAAAATCTCGCCTGCCTAGTGAAGTGGAATCTAGATGGGATTTTGTACCAGGGACACAATAACTTCATCAATTGTATAAATCCCACTGCACTAATGGCAGAAAACGGGCACACGTCTAACAGCGCACTGATTATACTGATCACTGATGATACTATGGAGAACTGACACTGAGCAGCGAGAACAGCACTGGACTATTGTACTGTAGTATACTGGTCACCACAATGCAGCACAAGACAATGAGTCGTGATACTGAGCACTGATGAGGATACTAGAACTGACACTGAGCAGCGAGAACAGCACTGGACTATTGTACTGTAGTATACCGGTCACCACAATGCAGCACGGACACTGAGCACAGATATTAAGCACTGATCAGGATACTAGAAGTGACACAGAGCTGCAAGATACAGCAATGACCTACTGTACTGTACTGTACTACTATAATTATATACTGGTGGTCCCCACAAAGCAGCACACTGAGCACAGATATTTGCAGCACACTGAGCACAGATATGAAGCGTTTTCAGGCAGAGAACATAGATATTTTCAGCACACTGAGCACAGATATTTGCAGCACACTGAGCACAGATATTTGCAGCACTATGAGCACAGATACGGAGCTTTTCAGGGAGAGAACGCAGCCACGTCCTCTCCGTTCAATCTCCAATGCACAAGTAAAAATGGCGACGACGCGCGGCTCTTTATATAGAATACGAATCTCGCAAGAATCCGACAGCGGGATGATGACGTTCGGGCGCGTTCGGGTTAACCGAGCAAGGCGGGAAGATCCGAGGCTGCCTCGGACCCGTGTAAAATAGGTGAAGTTCGGGGGGGGGGGGGGGGGGGGGGGGTTTCGGATCTCAACGAACCGAACCCGCTCATCTCTACTTTTAACAGAGAAGCTCTGTAGAGCTCCCCTAGCTGTGACCGGCTCCTCTGGGCACATTTTCTAAACTGAGTCTGGTAGGAGGGGCATAGAGGGAGGAGCCAGTCCACACTCTCAAACTCTTAAAGTGACAATGGCTACTAGTGGACCCGTCTATACCCCATGGTACTAATGTGGACCCCAGCATCCTCTAGGACGTATGAGAAACAATAGAAATTAATTAACAATATATTTTATATAACTTGCAGCTCCTTTCAAACTGCGTGAATACCAGGGTTAGATGCACGTGAAGAAAGTGCACTAGGGTACAGCGCACCTCCTTGTGCAAACAATAGAAATTAATGATATATTTTATATAACTTGCAACTCCTTTCAAACTGTGTGAATCACATGGTTAGATGCACAAGAAGAAAGCGCACCAGGGTACAGAGCACCAAATAGTACAAACAAAACAATATAAATAAAATAAGATTTTACTCACCGGTAAATCTATTTCTCGTAGTCCGTAGTGGATGCTGGGGACTCCGTAAGGACCATGGGGAATAGACGGGCTCCGCAGGAGACTGGGCACTCTAAAGAAAGATTTAGTACTACCTGGTGTGCACTGGCTCCTCCCTCTATGCCCCTCCTCCAGACCTCAGTTAAGGAAACTGTGCCCGGAAGAGCTGACATTACAAGGAAAGGATTTTGGAATCCAGGGTAAGACTCATACCAGCCACACCAATCACACCGTATAACTCGTGATAAACTTACCCAGTTAACAGTATGAACAACAACAGAGCATCAAACAACAGATGCCAACATAACATAACCCTTTTATAAGCAATAACTATATACACGTATTGCAGAAAGTCCGCACTTGGGACGGGCGCCCAGCATCCACTACGGACTACGAGAAATAGATTTACCGGTGAGTAAAATCTTATTTTCTCTAACGTCCTAGTGGATGCTGGGGACTCCGTAAGGACCATGGGGATTATACCAAAGCTCCCAAACGGGCGGGAGAGTGCGGATGACTCTGCAGCACCGAATGGGCAAACACAAGGTCCTCCTCAGCCAGGGTATCAAACTTATAGAACTTTGCAAAGGTGTTTGAACCCGACCAAGTAGCTGCTCGGCAAAGTTGTAATGCCGAGACCCCTCGGGCAGCCGCCCAAGAAGAGCCCACTTTCCTTGTGGAATGTGCTTTCACTGATTTTGGATGCGGCAAACCAGCCGCAGAATGAGCCTGCTGAATCGTGTTACAGATCCAGCGAGCAATAGTCTGCTTTGAAGCAGGAGCACCCAGCTTGTTGGATGCATACAGGATAAACAGCGAGTCAGTTTTCCTGACTCCAGCCGTCCTGGCTACATAAATCTTCAAAGCCCTGACTACATCAAGCAACTTGGAGCCCTCCAAGTCACGAGTAGCCGCAGGCACCACAATAGGTTGGTTCAAATGAAAAGATGACACCACCTTCGGCAGAAATTGCGGACGAGTCCGTAATTCTGCCCTGTCCATATGGAAAACCAGATAGGGGCTTTTACATGACAAAGCCGCCAATTCTGACACGCGCCTAGCCGAAGCTAAGGCCAATAGCATGACCACTTTCCACGTGAGATACTTTAGCTCCACGGTCTTAAGTGGCTCAAACCAGTGAGATTTCAGGAAACTCAACACCACGTTAAGATTCCAAGGTGCCACTGGTGGCACAAAAGGGGGCTGAATATGCAGCACTCCCTTTACAAACGTCTGAACTTCAGGAAGCGAAGCCAGTTCCTTTTGAAAGAAAATGGATAGGGCCGAAATCTGGACCGTTATGGATCCTAATTTTAAGCCCATAGTCACTCCTGACTGTAGGAAGTGCAGGAACCGGCCCAGCTGGAATTCCTCTGTAGGAGCCTTCCTGGCCTCACACCAAGCAACATATTTTCGCCATATACGGTGATAATGCTTTGCTGTCACGTCCTTCCTAGCCTTTATCAGCGTAGGAATAACTTCATCCGGAATGCCTTTTTCCGCTAAGATCCGGCGTTCAACCGCCATGCCGCCAAACGCAGCCGCGGTAAGTCTTGGAACAGACAGGGCCCTTGTTGCAACAGGTCCTGTCTGAGAGGCAGAGGCCATGGGTCCTCTGTGAGCATTTCTTGCAATTCCGGGTACCAAGTCCTTCTTGGTCAATCCGGAACAATGAGTATTGTTCTCACTCCTCTTTTTCTCACAATTCTCAGCACCTTTGGTATGAGAGGAAGAGGAGGAAACACATAGACCGACTGGAACACCCACGGTGTTACAAGTGCGTCCACAGCTATCGCCTGAGGGTCTCTTGACCTGGCGCAATACCTTTTTAGCTTTTTGTTGAGACGGGACGCCATCATGTCCACCTGTGGCAGTTCCCATCGATTTGCAATCTGCATGAAGACTTCTTGATGAAGTCCCCACTCTGCCGGGTGGAGGTCGTGCCTGCTGAGGAAGTCTGCTTCCCAGTTGTCCACTCCCGGAATGAACACTGCTGACAGTGCTAGTACGTGATTCTCCGCCCAACGAAGAATCCTGGTGGCTTCTGCCATGCCACCCTGCTTCTTGTGCCGCCCTGGCGGTTTACATGGGCCACTTCAGTGATGTTGTCTGACTGAATCAGCACTGGTTGGTTTCGAAGCAGAGGCTCCGCTTGACTCAGGGCGTTGTATACGGCCCTTAGTTCCAGGATATTGATGTGCAGACAAGTCTCCTGACTTGACCACAGCCCCTGGAAGTTTCTTCCCTGAGTGACTGCCCCCCATCCTCGGAGGCTTTCATCCATGGTCACCAGGACCCAGTCCTGTATGCCGAACCTGCGGCCCTCGAGGAGGTGAGCACTTTGCAGCCACCACAGAAGAGACACCCTGGCCCTGGGGGACAGGGTGATCAGCCGATGCATTTGAAGATGCGATCCGGACCACTTGTCCAACAGATCCCACTGAAAGATCCTCGCATGGAACCTGCCGAAGGGAATGGCTTCGTATGACGCCACCATCTTTCTCAGGACTCGCGTGCAGTGATGCACTGATACCTGTTTTGGTTTTAGGAGGTCTCTGACCAGAGTCACGAGCTCCTGAGCCTTTTCCTCAAGGAGAAACACCTTTTTCTGGCTTGTGTCCAGAATCATGCCCAAGAAGGGCAGACGCGTCATAGGAATCAGCTGCGACTTTGGAATATTCAGAATCCAGCCGTGCTGTCGCAACACTTCCTGAGAGTGTGCTACGCTGATCAGCAACCGCTCCCTGGACCTCGCCTTTATGAGGGGATCATCCAAGTATGGGATAATTGTAACCCCTTGCTTCCGAAGGAGCACCATCATTTCCGCCATCACCTTGGTAAATATTCTCGGTGCCGTGGACAGGCCAAACGGCAATGTCTGGAATTGGTAATGACAGTCCTGTACCACAAACCTGAGGTACTCCTGATGAGGTGGATAAATGGGGACATGCAAGTACGCATCCTTGATGTCCAGAGACACCATAAAATCCCCTTCCTCCAGGCTTGCAATGACCGCTCTGAGCGATTCCATCTTGAACTTGAATTTCTTCAGATAAATGTTCAGGGATTTTAAATTCAAAATGGGTCTGACCGAACCGTCCGGTTTCGGTACCACAAACATAGTGGAATAGTAACCCCTTCCCTGTTGAAGGAGGGGAACCTTCACTACCACCTGCTGGAGATATAGCTTGTGAATTGCTGCCAACACTACCTCCCTTTCCATGGGGGAAGCTGGCCAGGCCGATTTTAGGTAACGGTGAGGGGGCGTCACCTCGAATTCCAGCTTGTATCCCTGAGACACAATTTGTATAGCCCAAGGATCCACCCGTGAGCGAACCCACTGGTGGCTGAAATTTTGGAGACGCGCCCCAACCGCTCCTGGCTCCGGCTGTGTAGCCCCAGCGTCATGCGGTGGATTTAGTGGAAGCCGGGGAGGACTTCTGTTCCTGGGAACTAGCTGTATGGTGCAGCTTCTTTCCTCTACCCCTGCCTCTGGCAAGAAAGGATGCACCTCTGACTTTCTTGCTTTTTTGTGAACGAAAGGACTGCATTTGGTAATACGGTGCTTTCTTAGGCTGTGAGGGAATATATGGCAAAAAAATTGACTTCCCAGTCGTAGCTGTGGAAACTAGGTCCGAGAGACGGTCCCCAAACAATTGCACACCCTTATAAGGTAAAACCTCCATGTGTTTTTTAGAGTCGGCATCACCTGCCGAGTCCACAGGACCCTTCTGGCAGAAATCGACATTGCGTTTATTCTAGAGCCCAGTAGGCAAATGTCCCTCTGGGCATCCCTCATATATAGGACAGCGTCTTTTATATGCCCCAGGGTCAGTAAAATAGTCTCCCTGTCCAGGGTATCTATTTCCTCAGATAGAGTATCTGTCCATGCTGCTACAGCACTACACATCCAGGCCGAAGCAATTGCTGGCCTCAGTAGACTACCGGAATGTGCATAAACAGACTTCAGGATACCTTCCTGCTTCCTATCCGCAGGATCCTTTAGGGCGGCCGTATCCTGTGACGGCAGGGCCACCTTCTTAGATAAGCGTGTCAACGCTTTGTCTACCCTAGGGGAGGATTCCCAGCGTAACCTATCCGTTGGCGGGAAAGGATACGCCATAAGTAATCTTTTGGAAACCAGTACTTTCCTATCAGGGGAATCCCACGCTTTTTCACATAACTCATTTAATTCATGTGAAGGGGGAAAAGTCACTTCTTGCTTTTTCTCCCCAAACATATAAACCCTCTTGTCAGGGACAGGGTTTTCCTCCGATATGTGCAATACATCCTTCATTGCTATAATCATGTATCGGATGGCTTTAGTCATTTTAGGCTGCAACTTTGCATCATCGTCATCGACACTGGAGTCAGAATCCGTGTCGACATCTGTGTCAACCAACTGGGATAGTGGGCGCTTTTGAGACCCTGACGGCCCCTGAGCTGTAGAATCAGACATGGGTTGAGACCCTGACTGATTATCCAACCTTTTATGCAAGGAGCTTACGTTATCATTTAACACCTTCCACATATCCATCCAATCCGGTGTCGGCGCCGTCGGCGGCGACACCACATTCACTTGCACTTGTTCTGCCTCCACGTAACCGTCCTCATCAAACATGTCGACACAAACGTACCGACACACCGCACACACACAGGGAATGCTCTAATTGAGGACAGGACCCCACAAGGCCTTTTGGGGAGACAGAGAGAGAGTATGCCAGCACACACCCCAGCGCTATATAACCCAGGGATTACACAGTAACTTAGTGTTTACCCAGTAGCTGCTGTTTATGATAATTTGCGCCTAAATTTATGTGCCCCCCCTCTCTTTTTACCCTTTTTCTACCTTGATACTGCAGGGGAGAGCCTGGGGAGCTTCCTCTCAGCGGAGCTGTGGAGAGAAATTGGCGCCGGTTAGTGCTGAGGAAGAAGGCCCCGCCCCCTCAGCGCATACTTACCGACAATTTGGCTGCCCCCTCCGGGAGGAGGCAGCCAGGTCGGAGCAGCGGGGGTGTGGAGATGCGTCTTGATGACGCTTAGGGGCAGGGTTGGGGGTGTGGCTGCACGATCACATCATCGTGGCCCCGCCCCCTGTCTAGCAATGCCATTAATATTGACATTGCAATGCAGGGGGCGGGGCCAGGATGACGCGAATCGCGTCATCTGACTCCCGGACCGCGCACTTTGAACTGCGCCGCCGGGGGTTATGCAGGTGATGCGGGTGGGTTGCGGGTGGTGGGCACTCGTCCAGGAGACTTGCCTTTTCTTCCGGGGGGCCGGGAGCGCCACCCGATTTTCGGGAGCCTCCCGGCCATTCCGGGAGAGTAGGCAAGTATGCCTCAGCGGCGGGCTTCTGTCCTGGGTCTGTGTAAATAAAATGGCGGGGGCTCGTACATATATATAGTGCCCAGCTGTATATATGTGTCTTTTTGCCAAGAGGTATCCTAATTGCTGCCCAGGGCGCCCCCCCCCTGCGCCCTGCACCCTACAGTGACCGGAGTGTGTGGGTAGTGTGGGCGCAATGGCGCACAGCTGCAGTGCTGTGCGCTACCTCATGTGAAGACAGGAGTCTTCTGCCGCCGATTTCGATGTCTTCTTGCTTCCGCCGGCTTCTGTCTTCTGGCTCTGCGAGGGGGACGGCGGCGCGGCTCCGGGAACGGACGACCAAGGTTAAGATCCTGTGTTCGAACCCTCTGGAGCTAATGGTGTCCAGTAGCCTAAGAAGCGCAACCTAGCCGCAGTTAGTAGGTTTGCTCAGTCCCTCGTAGCAAAGAGTCTGTTGCCAGCAGAAGCTCTCTGAAAAGAAAAAACCTAACTAAAATACTTTCTTATTAGCAAGCTCAGGAGAGCTCACTAAAAGCACCCAGCTCTGGCCGGGCACAGATTCTAACTGAGGTCTGGAGGAGGGGCATAGAGGGAGGAGCCAGTGCACACCAGGTAGTACTAAATCTTTCTTTAGAGTGCCCAGTCTCCTGCGGAGCCCGTCTATTCCCCATGGTCCTTACGGAGTCCCCAGCATCCACTAGGACGTTAGAGAAATTAACAATATATTTTATATAACTTGCAGCTCCTTTCAAACAACATGATTCACAGGGTTAGATGCACGTGAAGAAAGCGCACTAGGGTACAGCGCACCCCCTTGTGCAAATAACAGAAATTAACAATATATTTTATATAACTTGCAGCTCCTTTCAAAAGGCGTGAATCACAGGGTTAGATGTATGTGAAGAAAGCGCACTAGGGTGCAGTGAAACAAATAGTACAAACAAAAGAACTTTACTATATTTTTATTTTTATGGGTTCTTTTTTACTTGCAGTTTGTAGATCACTGCGTGGAATCACAGGGCTTATAGATATACATGAACACAGTGCAATAGGATACAATTTACAGCAGAGTATAGTGCAGCGTGTCCCTATATATAGTTACTATACTGCACAGCCACAATTAGTCTCGACTCTTTAGATTAGGGGTGGGCAACATGCGGCCCGCGGGCCGGATGCGGCCCGCGGACCGATCGTGCCTGGCCCGCTGTGCCCCACCAGAGTGCAATGACAAGCGGCCCGACAGGCCGCTTGTCATTGCACTGCTCTCAGACGCGGCGCCGCTGAGGAAATCCCGGTCACGTCACAGGGTCAGCTGACCGGGATTTCCTCTGTTACCATGCGCGCGCTGGGCGGCACGGGGGGCGGGCACTGCAGTGAGCAGGTGCGGCGGCTGAGTGAAGAGAAGAAGCGACGGCCAGCGAGCAGGAGCAGGAGAGGCCACATCAGCAGCGACTCCAGGTGGCAGCAGCAGCAGCGCGGACCATCGGACAGTGGGGATCGTCTGCCACTGTGACAAACAGGTAAACCCCCTGTCCAGCCAGCCCCTGGATTAGCGCTTCAGCTGCCATATAGGTTTAGGGGTAGGGAGGCCGCGGAGTTAAAATCTGCAATATGGGTTTAGAGGAGAGGGGGGGGGAGGGGGGAAGGGACTGTCTGCCATAATATGTAAAAAAGTGGGACGCTGTCTGCCGTAATGTGTAAAAAGGGGGATGATGTCCGCCGTAATGTGTAAAAAGGGGGACGATGTCTGCCGTAATGTGTAAAAAGGGGGACGATGTCTGCCGTAATGTGTAAAAAGGGGGATGATGTCTGCCGTAATGTGTAAAAACGGGGGCACTGTCTGCCGTAATGTGTAAAAACGGGGGCACTGTCTGCCGTAATGTGTAAAAAGGGGACGATGTCTGCCGTAATGTGTAAAAAGGGGGACGATGTCTGCCGTAATGTGTAAAAACGGGGGCACTGTCTGCCGTAATGTGTAAAAACGGGGGCACTGTCTGCCGTAATGTGTAAAAAGGGGGACGATGTCTGCCGTAATGTGTAAAAAGGGGGACGATGTCTGCCGTAATGTGTAAAAACGGGGGCACTGTCTGCTGTAATGTGTAAAAAGGGGGACGGTGTCCGCCGTAATGTGTAAAAAGGGGGACGATGTCTGCCGTAATGTGTAAAAAGGGGGACGATGTCTGCCGTAATGTGTAAAAAGGGGGACGATGTCTGCCGTAATGTGTAAAAACAGGGGCGCTGTCTGCTGTAATGTGTAAAAAGGGGACGCTATCTGCCGTAATGTGTAAAAAAAAGGGCACGCTGTCTGCCGTAATGTGTAAAAAGGGGACTCTTTTTGAGTATTTTGTGTGTGGCCCTCGAATATTCGCTGGAAGTGTTAAGCGGCCCCCCAGCTGAAATAATTGCCCACCCCTGCTCTAGATGGACACAGCAGAGTATAACCTAGTGTGTGCCCCTATACAGTCAGTCACTATACAGCACATCCACAATTAATCTGGAGTCTGGATGGACACAGCACAGCAGTGTATAGCCCAGTGTGCCCCTGTATACAGTCAGTCAGTATCTGTACTGCACAGCAACAATTAGTCTGGAGTTTGGACGGACAGTTTGGACACATCAGAGCGGAGTATAGCCCAGTGTGCCCCTGTATACAGTCAGTCAGTATCCTGCACAGCTACAATTAATCTGGAGTCTGGACGGATACAGCACAGCAGAGTATAGCTACAGCACAGCAGAGTATAGCCCAGTGTGCCCATATCTATCTATCTATCTATCTATCTATATATATATACATATATATATACACACACACACACACACACACATACAGTCAATCACTATTACTGGCTGCACAGCATCAATTAGTCTGGAGTCTGGATGGCTACAACACAACCTAAACAGCACAGCAAATAGCAGCGTGCATCGAGTGGCATGGCGCCAAGTCCTGGCTGCAGCAAAGTTATATGGAATCTGTCAGAATCCGTTTGGAATTCCCTCTGTAGGAACATATTCACAGGGACTGATGTTCTCGGTACAATAGCAGGTTTATTTATGCAGGGTAAAGCAGTGTACAACTGTAAACAATAAGTAAAAACCGGGAATGATTGGAGAACACAAAATGAGAGGGAGAACTGGAATTGCACTTTGCAATGCTGGGAGTCTGGGAAGTACTTGGCAGTACTGGATACTTGGGAACACACTTGTGATACTGGGATTGGAAACTCACTTATGATGCTGGGAACTGAGGGGACACAGAGACACTGGAAAATGTGGGTACATCGGATGCCAGGAGACTGTGAGTACACGGACACACTGAAGACTGTGATTACATGAAACCGGTGTAGACTGTGGAAACACTTGAGACACTGTGGACTGTGAAGGCACTTGTAACACTGTAGACTGTATAGACACTGTAATAGGATTGTTCTGTAGCAGAATTAGCACCATAGCAGGATGCACTTGAGCAGAGAATGCAGAGTTGCAGGATTGCACTGTAGAAGGTTCACAGAATAGCACTGTAGTAGAGTATGCAATGTAGCAGAATAACAGGATTGCACTGTAGCAGGATCACAGGATAGCACTGTAGTAGTGTATGCAACGTAGCAGGATAACGGGATTGCACTGTAGCAGGATCACAGGATAGTACTGTAGTAGAGCATGCAACGTAGCAGGATATCGGAATTGCACTGTAGCAGGATCACAGGATAGCATTGTGGTAGAGTATGCAATGTAGCAGGATAACGAGATTGCACTGTAGCAGGATCACAGGATAGTACTGTAGTAGAGCATGCAACGTAGCAGGATAACAGGATTGCACTGTAGCAGGATCACAGAATAGTACTGTAGTAGAGCATGCAACATAGCAGGATAATGGGATTGCACTGTAGCAGGATCACAGGATAGCACTGTGGTAGAGTATGCAACATACCAGGACAACAGGATTGCACTGTAGCAGGATCACAGGACAGCACTGTACTATGCAACATAGCAGGATAACGGGATTGCACTGTAGCTACACAGAATAGCTGTTGGAGCCTGGCAGTACTATGGATGGTTTTAGCAGTAGAGACCAGCATAACCAAGAACAGGAACTGAGAAAACCTTGACACGATGAACTGGCAACTGGGAGCCTGTGTGGCTGGCCTAAATAGTGAGTTCAGGTGCTGCTCACAGCTGTGGTAACAGCTAATTACCAAGCTGCAGATACAGAGCAGAGTGCTGAGCACCAGAGCGGAGAGCGTCACCCCAGGCATGGAGGAGAAACTGCATGGATCGTGACAGAATCCAAGTCCCGATAGGATTCAACGCCTGGAAGATGACGTTCGGCCTCAATGTGGAATCCGATTCTGGCGGGATCACCCGAGCCGCAGCTCAGGTGCGCTAAGATTCCCATTGTTCAGAGAGGCAGTCAACTGACCACCTGTCGGGGTCCCGGCAGTCAGGATACCGACACCGGAATACCGACACCAGCTCAAATACCGGCGGTTGCAGTCCACTGTGGGCCTCCCAGCATCAGTCTCCTGATCCCCAGGATCCCGACCACCGGGATCTCTTACTGATCCCATTGTTCAGAGCGGTTCGGATTCCGTGGAATCCGAACCACTCATCTCTAGATAAAAAAACATTTCTTTTTACGGCTCAGCAAGTTGTGTTTGGAGGCAATTTTAATGCTGTCACTAGACCAAAAGACAGGGGAGGTTCCAAAAAGAAAACCCTGATCTATTATTCCAATTTTTGAGTTAGTATAGTCAGACAGGTTGGTCTGGTTGATGTCCACATTTCACATCAGCTGGATCTCACAAGATTCACATACTTTTGTGGAGAGAGGAGATCTACAATAGGTTTTTTTGTTAAGGAGGACTTCAAGACTTTGCCTCTTGAGGTGAGGCTAGTGGCGTTCTCTGTTTCTTGAAGTTTTCTTTGAATGTCTCACAGACCATTCTAAAAGAGGCCTGTAGCGATTGAATTCTGGGCTCCTGAAGGAGGAGAGTGTGAGACAATCCTTCAGGGAATTCTTTCAGGCTCAAGAGTCACTGTTGGAGGAAGGATGGAGTAGATCTGAGTGGTAGGAGGAAGTCAAGAGTAGAGCTCTGAGAGTTTTCAGGCGGCTACTAGCAGTCAAAAACTTGAGAACACTTAATGCCTACCATGCTCTGAGGAGGAAATTGGATTTCTTGATCTCTGAGCATGGAGCTGATGGGGAAATCTCCCAAGTGAAGTTTCAGATGAAGGAGTTATAGTATAGATGACTTTCTTCTTTGGTTCTGAAAAGGGACTACAGAAAGTACCACTCACCAGATCCCTACCAGAACTGTAAGAAGATGTAAGGTAAAGGAGATAAAGGGTCTGTATGATGGAAAGGGTGTCCTGCAGGAGAGGAGAGAGGGCATCCTGGAGGTCATTAGATCCTATTATTCTGACCTACTATCTGGAAAATCACGTGTAAGAGAGGATGGAGGAATTTCTAGGGGGAACACCTAGTCTTGAGTAACCAGATGTTTCTCTTGAATGCATGGAGAGTGAGACATTGGTGGAAGAGGTCAGAGAGGCAATTGGTGGCTTATCAACAAAAAAATCACCAGGCCCAGATGGTTTAACAGGCACATTTTATAAAAAAAATTGTTGGGCGTCCTGGCCCCGCGCCTTCCATGAGGTTATCCACCCTTATCTTACTATCAAAGGGAAAAGACCCAGCCCGTGTTGTGAATTGGTGCCCCATAGCCTTGCTCAACACGTATATAAGATTTTGCCAAAAATACTTTAAAACAGGCTTAAAGAATTTTCTGAGCTGCTGCTTTCACCGTCTAAGCACTGCACATTGAAGGGCCGAAGCACTTTTAATGCTGCCCTAGGTGTCCGGGAGGCCATTGAGTGGAGGACAGAAAAGTAAACTCTCTTTTCTAGGGCACTATTTAGTAATTAAAATATAATCTTTATTAGATATCACAGTGCCATTTCTTGGTTCACTTAGGTTATCACATTAAGGGGCAAATTCAGTAAGGATTGCAAAAATTGCGAGCAAAAGCAAAATTGCGAAAGCACACTCAAACGGAAAAACTGCAACACTAATTTAATTCAACAAAAAGAAGGTGGCTTTGTGAAATGTGCAAATATTGCGAAAACCATCCTACTAATCGCAATTTTTGCGTACATATTACAGTTGTACGCAATTTTTGCGTACGTTTCTGATGTTGCATTTTTTGCTAACAGTGTTTTTCACTTAAAAATTGCACAACCTACTTTCCTGCACCCAAATTAAAGAAACGACTCAACAATTGTAAATCAATTCAATCATCACTTAATTGGTCAAATGATCTTGTGGTAATTTAGCAATTATTATCTTAAAGACACCATAGTATTTTTCTTCAAACATTGACTAATGCCAATAACTGTGTTCAAATATATTCAACTAGAGAGAGTGTGAATTCTAGCCTCTAAACCCTACACAACAGCAATTATTGGTATATGATTTAACAAACACACTTTTTTTGGAGTCAAAATATTTTAATTCAGAAACAACAGTAAAAATTTTATTTAAAAAAAGTGTTTCTTTGATTGTGAAGTGGTAAAACATTACATATTATTGTTTCTTTGCTTGTATTTACATACCTTACTTTAAGGAATTATGTGTAAATATTTGTTTCAATAAGTATACAAATGGAGCAGAATTTGCAAAGCTTGAAAATAAAAAGATGGTGTTGCTGTTCTTCAACATATGTTTATGTGTGTAGCGCACAAATAAAATGTAAAAAAAAAATGTCTGCAGGTATGTTTTGTTTAACAAAAAAATGTTGGTTGTTTGAAAAAAAATTTTTTTTACGAAGCTAAATGTCATTCAGCAGATATTACTAAGCAAAATGCTTGTAAAAATATTTTTTCATTTGCTTCTATCAAATAGTGTGGTTGTCAAACCTCGATTGTTAGTAAGTGTAATCACAAATTGGTTAGTAACATATATTTTCACAATCAACATGTGTTACAGAGTTAAACAATACCTTACATTTATCTAAGTTTCAATACAGCTGAATGAAGTGATTTGTGGTCTGAGGTGTGAGCTTCTTCAGCTGGGTGTAATGAAGCAATGATTGCAGTATACATGCACTCTACAACTGAGGTCAGCTTGTGCAATTTTTAAGGTAGACCTGTAGTCACTCAGAAACTGCACATCAGAAATGTGCGATCTGTTGTAAAAATTGCAAATGCACTGCCCACCGACCATCAGCATACGCCCACAACACGCCCCGCAACACGCCTACTTTTCGTAGTGCATACGCAGTTTTTGCTAAGTCTCAGCAATTGGTTTTTTTTCTCAGTGTTTGCTATTTAAGTTGCAGAAATTGCGTTTTTACGCTTTTTTTTGCTAATTTTGCTGATTTGCGATCCCTGCTGAATTAGGTCCTAAATACATCAGAGAAATACACACAAAAAGTATACAATAAAATGTACTTGTCATTGATTTAATTGTAACAGTACATTACTTCCTGTGTACACTTGCTGTGTTTATTCAGCAATACAGGTTGAGTATCCCTTATCCAAAATGCTTGGTACCAGAGGTATTTTGGATATTGGATTTTTCCGTATTTTGGAATAATTGCATACCATAATGAGATATCATGGTGATGGGACTCTAGTCTAATCACAGAATACATTTCTGTTTCATATACACCTTATACACACAGCCTGAAGGTCATTTTAGACAATATTTTTAATAACTTTGTGCATTAAACAAAGTGTGTGTACATTCACACAATTCATTTATGTTTCATATACACCTTATACACACAGCCTGAAGGTCATTTAATACAATATTTTTAATTACTTTGTGTTTTAAACAAAGTTTGTTTACATTGAGCCATCAGAAAACAAAGGTTTCACTATCTCAGTCTTACTCAAAATATTCCGTATTTCGGAATATTCCGTATTTCGGAATATTTAGATATGGGATACTCAACCTGTATATACAAATATGATATTAATTCAACAATGTATTAAATTCACAATTACAGGTAGAAATATACATATATACATTATGTCATCTGCTATGTCTCTGGTTCAGGACACGTGGGCGGTGACAGGGTAGTCTGCAACAGGGTGGTCTGTGGGTCATCCACGTCAATGGTAGTATTCATCATAGCGGAGGAATCATGTTCACTTATGTGTGTCATGTTCATCAGAAAGCAGCAGTGAGTTAGGGCAGGCTAGACTGCTGGGCATGCTTTGCTGAGTTGACTGACTGCATTCTCCCTCTCATTTTTGACTGGTGCTGCTGATGGTGACGGATAAAGAAGACGACAAGCTGACCGGATTTGTTATGGCAGAGTTGCCAAAAATGGGGTAACATGCACCATAGTACATCCAATCAATCCTATTTCCACCACTTTTATTTCAATTATGGTCATTGACTTTGATAAACATCTTGCGCATAGACTTCAACTTGTTTATCGCTTGCTGCTGGGAACTTTTTATTCCCCGACTTGCTGATATTATGATACACACTGGCATCCCTTACTGTGTCCGTCATTTGATGCATGATTTCCTCACCCCCTGATGCTTAGGAGCTCCCGGATGTCCTCTTCAGACCACATGCTGGACAGCACTCTAAGAGGGTAATTCAGACCTGATTGCACACTAGGTTTTTTCGCTGCGCTGCGATCAGGTCATAACTGCGCATGTGTATGCACCGCAATGCGCAGGCGCATCGCATGAGTACAAAGCGGATCATTGCTGTGAGATGGATTGTACGAAGAATCCATTTGCACAGCCGATCGCAAGGTGATTGACAGGAAGATGGCGTTTGTGGGTGGCAATTGACCGTTTTCAGGGAGTGTTTAGAAAAATGCAGGCGTGTCCAAGCATTTGCAGAGCGGGTGTCTGACATCAATTCCGGGACCTGACAGGCTGAAGTGATCGCAGCGGCTGAGTAAGTTCTGGACAACTCAGAAACTGCACAAAACTTTTTTGTGCCACTCGGCTGCACATGCATTCGCACACTTGCAAAGCAAAAACACTGCCCTATGGGTGGCGACTATCTGCTCGCAGCAGTACAAAAAAATGCTAGCGAGCGATCAGGTATGAATTAGGCCCTAAACCTTCTCCAGACCTGTGCCCAGGGCCTTCTCTCTCCACACCTGTGTGACCAGCACACAGCTTTTCAATTGCTTTCCAAACCTGTGTATGCCATGCCCAGCTCTCCTTCCAATCCCTATCTCTCCTGACCTGTGTGCTCTGCACCCAGCTGTCCATCCAGGACCACTCTATGCCCAGCGACCAGCACCCAGCTCTCCATCCAAGACCACTCTGTTCTTAGTCTGTGTGCCCAGCTCTTCTTCCATGCCCGCTGTGTCCAGTCTAAGTGCACCAAGCTCTCCTTCCAGATGGAATGCAGGCTTGAAGGCACTGACAATATCATGGGGGCCCTGGGTGACATGGCCACTAACTTGCAGTATGGCCATGTTACTAATATATTCAGTCCCTGCTGCAGGGGCGGATTGGGATGGAAAACCAGCCCAGGAAAATTATTAAAGCAGCCCTAATGGGGGTGGGGTCTGTTGAGGGGGTTTAATTCATCCTTATAGGGTATGATTATGAGTTGGACGCAGTTGCAGCCTTCCTTGCATCTTTTTCTGCAGTTGCATCTGTGACTTTATGTTAATGACGCTACAATGCAGTTCCCTACTGTATAGCCATTCATCCAAATATGCAAGAACTGAGATGCCCACTTTCAGTTATTACAGATGCTGCAATCATGCTTTGTGCATCTTTATTCACCACCATTGACACCTTCACCAGCCCTATGCTAGAGCAATTGAATGCCTCTCTATGCAACCACTGCAACACGCCCACACTACATTACATCTGCATCTTATTAGCCTGTAACCACACAGGAATGCACAACACTTTTCTAATACACTTCTTGGTGCATGTGTCTGACTCTGTACGAACACCATTGTAGTGAAACTCAGACGCAAGAGCAAATGAAAAACATTGCACAAGAAAAAAATAAAACACATTGGTCCCCACCGGAAAAAAAACCCACACATTGTGCTCCACAGATAACAATAAAACAAATTGGCTCCCACAGGGGAAAATTATAATATAGCTTTTGGTATTACTATACGTTTAAAATTTTCACTGCTGTTGGAAAGGTCAAGTAACACCATGGGGTTTTATCATTCTTTGCTATCACATCTATATATTAATTTATTTGCTAACATTGATGTAGCGCTAGCATATTCCATTGCACTTTCTTTCAAAGTGGCGGATTGGGAACTGAAAGTTGCCCTGGGAAAATTTGTAGAAGTGGCCTCACATGGGCAGTACCAGAGGTATACCGTGTAACCATAGCAGTAACAAACAAAACTGGCCCCACATGCACATTGGCCCCAATGGGAATCTTCCCTGTGATCCCTATGGCCAATCCACCCCTGCCCTGCTAACCCTCTCCTTGGTCCAGACTGTCAACTCGGTTGTCATTCACTGAGCAGTGAATACAGCCACACTTCTGCACAGAAACACTGCAGTCCCCTCTCTAATGTGATATGGCCGCCTATATCATTGACAGGCTGTTCTGTTACCAACTTTGGACCTACATGGCTTCTGTAGCCGTGGTGGATATAAAGTCTGTAGTAATTAATAGATGAGGCTGCTATCATGTGGCTTTTCAGACACTATCCTGCTGTCATGCCTGTGGGCCACAATGGGAGGAAAGGTTCGGAAGTACTCACTTACCTAATGAATACCGAGAGAGCTCAGCAGCTCAGGGAATGCTGAGCACACGCCCAGTGACAAGAAAGTTGTGTGATGTGCCGATATGCCCCAAGTGACGAAAGATCATGGCCATTTTTCATGTGCACAGCAAAGGCATGCACAGAGAGTCCCAACTCCCGGATGTTTGAAGATTTGCTCCCTCCAATCGAGATCTACACTATTTTTTTCCTATTGACAGGGTAGCAAGGTACCAACAATTACATTCTCTGCAGTTTTATTTATACAGCACTCTTTCTTTAAAAGGACGCAAGGCACTTAACAGATTGAACAAACATATGGGGTAATTCAGACTGCATCGCTGCAGCTATGTGGAGTGCGCACGCGCAGCGGCCGCACTTCGCGTGTGCACCCCAGGAGACCAGTGAGATGCTATCAGCATCTCACTGGCTGCGATCGCCTCTGCCTGATTGACAGGGAGAGGCAGTCACTGGGTGGGAGGAGGGGTGCCAACGGCGTTAGAACGCTGCTGGTGGGGCCCGGATATTGCAAGCGTGTCTGGACCATTGGGGGGCATCCCCCAGCGGCTGTGTGATGTCATATCCAGCCGCTGTGACCCGGAACGCAGTGGGTAGCTCCCTGCCAGCGCTGGAGCTGCGCAGGTAGGGTACTACTCGCCAGGTACAAAAGCATCGCCGGCGTGCGATGCTTTTGCACCTGTTTTGGCGGGGTGGGCAGAACCTGACATGCGGGGCGGACTAGCCCTTTGCAGGGCGTCCCCCCTCATGTCAGAGTAAATGATTGTAGATGTGCTAAATTTAGCACATCTACAACTCTGAGTTACCCCCATAATACTGTAAAGAAAGCATGAAGTACAGAAAAGCTTTTCATAATATACAGAGAGCATGAAAAAAGTAAAGGGACATTAAGGAAATGCTTAAGTTTCAGTGCTATGTCTTTTCCTGAATCCTAGGTAGGTGGTCTTACCATGTGACTGGGTTTCTTTTTAGGTCAGAGATTTCTAATCTAATTTGAAAAACAAGATCAAGAGTGTGACTACTTTTATGTGTAGCAGAAGGAATGACTTGTGTGAAGCCCAGAGCATTCATTGTGTGCAGGAGGCCTTGGCCTATGCGTGAGAACTCATCATCATCATCATCATCATCATCATCAGTAGCTGTAAAGTTAATGATAACAACTGAATGGAGGAGAGTATGTATGTAACCAGCATTTTAAGCATACATAGCTTCCTGACACATCTTTTCTCTAGGAAAAGCAGAAAGCCTGGTTTAAAAAGTTGTAGATACCCCTGGTCCAGATGGACCTTTTAATGAAGTTTACAATCTCCTGCAGCAGCAAGTGGCACCAGCTTCAGTGGATTTATTATTTATTGAAAAATGGTTCCCTTTTCCGCATTTTAAACATACAATCACTATTTTGCTCCCCAAACCCCAGAGTGACTCAGTTCTCTTACACTCGTACAGGCCCATTTGTCTTTTAAATATGTACAGCAATTTCTTGCTAAGATCTTGGTGAATCGTCTACAGGTGATACTGCTGAGATTGCTCATCTCTCATCAACTGGGATTTATGTGGGGTTGCCGTTCGATAAGGGGGATATGGGCGGCTATTGTGGCAGTGGCAGCCTACTCTGCATGACCAATTTGCAGAATAAGCTATTAATTTTGGACACACACTTAGCACCTGATAAGTATCTCCAGAGTGACTGAGCTGCTACCACTGTTTGTTTGCATGTGTGAAAAGGCACTGAATGGGATCAGCATTTGGAGGGCATGCTAGTCCTTGTAGTGCTAATGGGAGATCTTAGGGGTGTCTCTCAGGTAAGCTAGCCCTCAATATGAATGTAATTTTGTAAAAGCCTTTATCATGAGGCCTTACTGTAGACAAATCACACTGCCCTATGTGGGCACTGCTATTAGGTAGTGTAGGACTGCTGATATCAGAGAACCCTCGATGTGTCTCAGCAGCTTCCAATGTATTTTCAAAATAATTTAACAAATATCTCTGAAATTCTATATAGGTTCAGGTATTGTTGCGGGTATTAGTCAGTGTGCTGGGGGGTTACCGGAAGGGGGGGGGGGGGGAGCACCCCCTCTCTGTTTTCTGAGACACTTCCCCTTTTCTATTTTCTAGCACCTGATAAGTATCTGCAGAGTGATTGAGCTGCTGCCACTGTAAGTTTGGACACATCTAAATCGTTCAATACCATTCTCTTGCCACATTTATTTACTATATTTCAAACACGAGAGTTAGGTTCCATTTTCACTGATATTGGGGATTACTCAGAGATGAATGCAGATCGCTGCATACGCAGCCAGATCTACATTCATCTCTTCACATGCTGAGGACCACCCAGCACAGGGCAAGCATGTGTGAACCCGCCTCACGATGCATCTGCAATTCGATTGCAGAGCCATCAGAACTAAGGTTGAGCACTGGCGGTTGGTGGCCATGTTTTTTTCGGAGCAGCTGCGTGACATTGTGCAGTGACCCCAAAAACGTTCTCAGCACGCCCCAATTCGGGATGCTCCGCCCCCCAAAACCACGACAACGCCTCCCCCAACGGCTGCCGCTGTCAATCAAACTTCGACCACATCCTTCCTGGACGTCGCCGCAAAGTGTAAGGTCGCAGACGTGCACAAAGGCCGGTGCATGTGCAAAGACAACCTGGATGCGGCCGTTGCGATTGATCGTGCGGCTGCATCCTGGTCTGAATTAGGCCCATTGTTTGGTATTTATATACGTCCCCACTAACTACTTTAATGATTAATGGCTATCAGGCTATCATGAATCCGACAGGGCTGTCCCTTTAATCCTGCTGTTTCGTATTTTAGAAAAATGTACAGCATTTAAGGGTATTTTAATTGGTTCTAGGGAAATCAAGATAATGGCATTCGAGAATGATGTCTTGTCATATTTGTTGCTTGGGTAATCTGTACTCTCTAAACTACACCTATATAAAGGTGATCTCAGATGAGCTGAAGGGTTGGACCTTTTTTTTTTTGGTACGGTCTTACAAAATGAAAATGTATTCTTTTTCAGGGCTTAAGGTGTGTACACACGGTGAGATCCTTGCTATGCCCGATTTTGACTATGCGACTTCCCTTGAACTCCCCCAGAGCCCAGATAGCACAGATTTTGACTATCTGCACTTTCAATTTGTCTATGTACGATTTTGACCAAGTGCCAATTTTGACTATACTTTGTACTATACAGTACCTGCTGTATTGTTCTCTCTGTATTGTATTGCAGCTGAGAACAATACATGAAAGGCTTATGCTAATAAGCCTTGGTGAACTGAGGCGCAGCAGAGAGGGCTAGATGAGCGAGGCTCCATATAGGTCTGGACACTGCAGTGCCTAGTATATGAAGTGGCTAGTTATAAAGTGGCAGCTAAAATCAATGGCAGCGTTATACCTGTGTTAAGCCAAAGGAAACTTAATTAGTACAAAAAGGGGTTGTTCCGTACTGGTTAAAGATTGCAGACAAAACCTTATTAGAGGATTTATGTCCGGAACCGACTATGAAACAATTATTTACAATGTGTTAATATAAAGTCGGTGGTGCTCCCAGAGTCAGTGAAAGTTACATAATGATCCTGAGTTGATAGAGCACACATGCACAGATGTGCGTGGATAGTATAGGATAAGAATGTGGTAAGAATTAGGCACCTTTTTAGATTCCAATTCTGCACAAGAATAGGGAGGGAGTGAGGAGATTATCTGCAGGTCAATGCTGCTTGCTTTCTGAGCAAATTGCAGATTTAGTAATGGGGAACTCAGTCAGAAAATCCAAAATAAATAGATCTCTAACTTCAAAAAAGGTACATAGTTATCAATATAACTTCAGTGTAGTAACACTATGCCCCAGATAATGTATTAGATATATTTCATACGTTTTTTTAATGTCAATACAAAATCCAGCAGACTGTAAATTGCTCATTGACCTGCAGATAATTTCCTCACTCCCTCCCTATTCTTGTGCAGAATTGGAATCTAAAAAGGTACCTAATACCCGTTTCACACTGCCAATGCTGGATCCCACCCAGGAATTGGAAACGGGTCCTTCCCGGGTGGGATCCGGCATTGGCCGTTGCTGCAGGCTTCTCCGACCCGGCAATATGCCGGGCGGGTTGCCATAGCAGCGGGGGCGAAGGTGGAGGCTGGGCTGGGAGATGAGATCATCTCCGCGCCGCCTCTCCCTGCTGTAGTAAACGGGTCCCTGGACGCATCGACCCGGGAGCCCATTTACGCAGCCACTGACCCGGTATTCAACCCGGGTATAACACTGCTTTATTCCCGGGTTGAATTGCCGGGTCAGGCGACCCGCGATTTCGGCTATGCCCCTTTCACACCGCACGCCGACCCGCCAATATGCTGGGTCGATACCGGGTTATTTGTGCGGTGTGAAAGGGGTATTATTTTGACCACATTCTTATCCTATACTATCCATGCACATCTGTGCATGTGTGCTCTCTCATCCAGGGTTTGTCTCT
Organism: Pseudophryne corroboree; assembly: GCF_028390025.1. Taxonomy (NCBI): domain Eukaryota; kingdom Metazoa; phylum Chordata; class Amphibia; order Anura; family Myobatrachidae; genus Pseudophryne; species Pseudophryne corroboree. The sequence continues at coordinate 198,103,766 of NC_086448.1, forward strand.
CTACAATAGAGACAAATAAGTGCGTGAGTTTCCCTGGACAGCAGAAGTACACTTTTCTTCTTTAAGGAACAAGTACTCTCTCATTCAGCAGATTACTGCCATACTCCACAGGATACGCCTAATCTCGTTTGATCTTGGAAGCAAATCTTTGGTAGGTCTGGTTAGTACTTGTTTGGGAGACCACCAAGGAATACCAGGTGCAGTAAACATACTTGCTGAACAGCAGAAGGAATAGTTCCTTTTCTCCCATAATCTCTTCACTTATACCTATTGAATAATTCAATTTTTATACTTGTAAGTACAAGGAGGTGATAATTTTACATGAGTAGCTCAGGAACAAATGGGTATCAAAACTCTTGTATACTCACTCTATCTGTCATTTTCTACAATTGTTATATGCTAACGCAGTGATAGATATAACTTTTAACTACAAATTCTTTTTTGATATATTATCTCTAGCAGAATAGTAGTTATTGAATATTCTGCTGAATTAAAAGGCCTATGGTGACACTGTTAAACATAAGAACAGATGGTGAACAAACACCTCACAAGGCAACATAACAACATCTTATATAATAAGATTTTACTTACCGATAAATCTATTTCTCGTAGTCCGTAGTGGATGCTGGGACTCCGTCAGGACCATGGGGATTAGCGGCTCCGCAGGAGACAGGGCACAAAAATAAAGCTTTAGGATCAGGTGGTGTGCACTGGCTCCTCCCCCTATGACCCTCCTCCAAGCCTCAGTTAGGATACTGTGCCCGGACGAGCGTACACAATAAGGAAGGATTTTGAATCCCGGGTAAGACTCATACCAGCCACACCAATCACACTGTACAACCTGTGATCTGAACCCAGTTAACAGTATGACAAAACGTAGGAGCCTCTGAACAGACGGCTCACAACAATAACAACCCGATTTTTTTGTAACAATAACTATGTACAAGTATTGCAGACAATCCGCACTTGGGATGGGCGCCCAGCATCCACTACGGACTACGAGAAATAGATTTATCGGTAAGTAAAATCTTATTTTCTCTGACGTCCTAGTGGATGCTGGGACTCCGTCAGGACCATGGGGATTATACCAAAGCTCCCAAACGGGCGGGAGAGTGCGGATGACTCTGCAGCACCGAATGAGAGAACTCCAGGTCCTCTTTAGCCAGGGTATCAAATTTGTAGAATTTTACAAACGTGTTCTCCCCCGACCACGTAGCTGCTCGGCAGAGTTGTAATGCCGAGACCCCTCGGGCAGCCGCCCAGGATGAGCCCACCTTCCTTGTGGAATGGGCCTTGACAGATTTAGGCTGTGGCAGGCCTGCCACAGAATGTGCAAGTTGAATTGTGCTACAAATCCAACGAGCAATCGTCTGCTTAGAAGCAGGAGCACCCAGCTTGTTGGATGCATACAGTATAAACAGCGAGTCTGATTTTCTGACTCCGGCCGTCCTTGAAATATATATTTTCAATGCCCTGACAACGTCCAGCAACTTGGAATCCTCCAAATCGCTAGTAGCCGCAGGCACCACAATAGGTTGGTTCAGGTGAAACGCTGACACCACCTTAGGCAGAAACTGAGGACGCGTCCGCAGTTCTGCCCTGTCCGAATGGAAAATCAGATATGGGCTTTTATACGATAAAGCCGCCAATTCTGATACTCTCCTGGCTGAAGCCAGGGCCAGTAGCATGGTTACTTTCCATGTAAGATATTTCAAATCCACCGATTTGAGTGGCTCAAACCAATGGGATTTGAGAAAATCCAAAACTACATTAAGGTCCCACGGAGCCACTGGGGGCACAACCGGGGGCTGTATATGTAGTACTCCTTTTACAAAAGTCTCGACTTCAGGAACTGAAGCCAATTTTTTCTGGAAGAAATCGACAGGGCCGAAATTTGAATCTTAATGGACCCCAATTTGAGTCCCATAGACAATCCTGTTTGCAGGAAATGTAGGAATCGACCCAGTTGAAATTCCTCCGTGGTGGCCTTCCTGGCCTCCCACCACGCAACATATTTTCTCCAAATGCGGTGATAATGTTGTGCAGTCACCTCCTTCCTGGCTTTTACCAGCGTAGGGATGACCTCTTCCGGAATGCCTTTTTCCCTTAGAATTCGGCGTTCAACCGCCATGCCGTTAAAAACAGCCGCGGTAAGTCTTGGAATAGACCCGGTCCCTGCTGAAGCAGGTCCCGTCTTAGGGGTAGAGGCCACGGATCTTCCGTGAGCATCTCCTGAAGTTCCGGGTACCAAGTTCTTCTTGGCCAATCCGGAGCCACGAGTATCGTTCTTACTCCCCTTTGCCGTATAATTCTCAGTACTTTTGGTATGAGAGGCAGAGGAGGAAACACCTACACTGACTGTTACACCCATGGTGTTACCAGAGCGTCTACAGCTATTGCCTGAGGGTCTCTTGACCTGGCGCAATACCTGTCCAGTTTTTTCTGCTGAGGAAGTCTGCTTCCCAGTTGTCCATTCCCGGAATGAACACTGCTGACAGTGCTATCACATGATTTTCCGCCCAGCGAAAAATCCTTGCAGTTTCTGCCATTGGCCTCCTGCTTCTTGTGCCGCCCTGTCTGTTTACGTGGGCGACTGTCGTAAAGTTGTCCCACTGGATCAATACCGGCTGACCTTGAAGCAGAGGTCTTGCTAAGCTTAGAGCATTGTAAATTGTCCTTAGCTCCAGTATATTTATGTGGAGAAAAGTCTCCAGACTTGATCACACTCCCTAGAAATTTTTTCCCTGTGTGACTGCTCCCCAGCCTCTCAGGCTGGCCTCCGTGGTCACCAGCATCCAATCCTGAATGCCGAATCTGCGGCCCTCTAGAAGATGAGCACTCTGTAACCACCACAGGAGAGATACCCTTGTTCTTGGAGATAGGGTTATCCGCTGATGCATCTGAAGATGCAATCCGGACCATTTGTCCAGCAGATCCCACTGAAAAGTTCTTGCGTGGAATCTGCCGAATGGAATCGCTTCGTAATAAGCCACCATTTTTCCCAGGACTCTTGTGCAATGCTGCACTGACACTTTTCCTGGTTTTAGGAGGTTCCTGACTAGCTCGGATAACTCCCTGGCTTTCTCCTCCGGGAGAAACACCTTTTTCTGGACTGTGTCCAGAATCATCCCTAGGAACAGCAGACGTGTCGTCGGAAACGGCTGTGATTTTGGAATATTTAGAATCCACCCGTGCTGTCGTAGAACTACTTGAGATAGTGCTACTTCGACTTCCAACTGTTCTCTGGACCTTGCCCTTATCAGGAGATCGTCCAAGTAAGGGATATTTAAGACGCCTTTTCTTTGAAGAATCATCATTTCGGCCATTACTTTGGTAAAGACCCGGGGTGCCGTGGACAATCCAAACGGCAGCGTCTGAAACTGATAGTGACAGTTCCGTACCACGAACCTGAGGTACCCTTGGTGAGAAAGGCAATTTTGGACATGGATGTAAGCATCCCTGATGTCCAGGGACACCATATAGTCCCCTTCTTCCTAGTTCGCTATCACTGCTCTGAGTGACTCCATCTTGATTTGAACCTTTGTATGTAAGTGTTCAAAGATTTCAGATTTAGAATAGGTCTCACCGAGCCGTCTGGCTTCAGTACCACAATATAGTGTGGAATAATACCCCTTTCCTTGTTGTAGGAGGGGTACTTTGATTATCACCTGCTGGGAATACAGCTTGTGAATTGTTTCCAATACTGCCTTCCTGTCGGAGGAAGACGTTGGTAAAGCAGACATCAGGAGCCTGCGAGGGGGAGACGTCTTGAATTTCCAATCAGTACCCCTGGGATACTACTTGTAGGATCCAGGGGTCCTGTACGGCCCCAGCGTCATGCTGAGGGCTTGGCAGAAGCGGTGAAGGGCTTCTGTTCCTGGGAATGGGCTGCCTGCTGCAGTCTTCTTCCCTTTCCTCTATCCCTGGGCAGATATGACTGGCCTTTTGCCCGCTTGCCCTTATGGGGACGAAAGGACTGAGGCTGAAAAGACAGTGTCTTTTTCTGCTGAGATGTAACTTGGGGTAAAAAAGGTGGATTTTCCAGCTGTTGCCGTGGCCACCAGGTCCGATGGACCGACCCCAAATAACTCCTCTCCTTTATACGGCAATACTTCCATGTGCCGTTTGGAATCTGCATCACCTGACCACTGTCGTGTCCATAAACATCTTCTGGCAGATATGGACATCGCACTTACTCTTGATGCCAGAGTGCAAAAATCCCTCTGTGCATCTCGCATATATAGAAATGCATCCTATAAATGCTCTATAGTAAATAAAATACTGTCCCTGTCAAGGGTATCAATATTTTCAGTCAGGGAATCCGACCAAGCCACCCCAGCGCTGCACATCCAGGCTGAGGCGATCGCTGGTCGCAGTATAACACCAGTATGTGTGTATATACTTTTTAGGATATTTTCCAGCCTCCTATCAGCTGGCTCCTTGAGGGCGGCCCTATCTGGAGACGGTACCGCCACTTGTTTTGATAAGCGTGTGAGCGCCTTATCCACCCTGAGGGGTGTTTCCCAACGCGCCCTAACTTCTGGCGGGAAAGGGTATACCGCCAATAATTTTCTATCGGGGGAAACCCACGCATCATCACACACTTCGTTTAATTTATCTGATTCAGGAAAAACTATAGGTAGTTTTTTCACACCCCACATAATACCCTTTTTTGTGGTACTTGTAGTATCAGAAATATGTAACACCTCCTTCATTGCCCTTAACAATTAACGTGTGGCCCTAAAGGAAAATACGTTTGTTTCTTCACCGTCGACACTGGAGTCAGTGTCCATGTCTGTGTCTGTGTCGACCGACTGAGGTAAAATGGGCGTTTTAATGCCCCTGACGGTGTTTGAGACGCCTGGACAGGTACTATTTTGTTTGCCGGCCGTCTCATGTCGTCAACCGACCTTGCAGCGTGTTGACATTATCACGTAATTCCTTAATTAAGCCATCCATTCCGGTGTCGACTCCCTAGAGAGTGACATCACCATTACAGGCAATTGCTCCGCCTCCTCACCAACATCGTCCTCATACATGTCGACACACACGTACCGACACACAGCACACACACAGGGAATGCTCTGATAGAGGACAGGACCCCACTAGCCCTTTGGGGAGACAGAGGGAGAGTTTGCCAGCACACACCAAAACGCTATAATTATACAGGGACAACCTTCATATAAGTGTTTTTCCCTTATAGCATCTTAATATATATAATCATATCGCCAAATAAGTGCCCCCCCTCTCTGTTTTAACCCTGTTTCTGTAGTGCAGTGCAGGGGAGAGCCTGGGAGCCTTCCCACCAGCATTTCTGTGAGGGAAAATGGCGCTGTGTGCTGAGGAGAATAGGCCCCGCCCCCTTTTCGGCGGGCTTCTTCTCCCGTTTTTCTGAGACCTGGCAGGGGTTAAATACATCCATATAGCCCCAGGGACTATATGTGATGTATTTTTTTAGCCAGAATAAGGTATTATCATTGCTGCCCAGGGCGCCCCCCCCAGCGCCCTGCACCCTCCGTGACCGCTGGTGTGAAGTGTGTGACAACAATGGCGCACAGCTGCAGTGCTGTGCGCTACCTCATGAAGACTGAAAAGTCTTCTGCCGCCGGTTTCTGGACCTCTTCACTTTTCGGCATCTGCAAGGGGGTCGGCGGCGCGGCTCCGGGACCGGACTCCATGGCTGGGCCTGTGTTCGATCCCTCTGGAGCTAATGGTGTCCAGTAGCCTAAGAAGCCAATCCATCCTGCACGCAGGTGAGTTCACTTCTCTCCCCTAAGTCCCTCGTAGCAGTGAGCCTGTTGCCAGCAGGTCTCACTGAAAATAAAAAACCTAATAACTTTTTCTAAGCAGCTCTTTAGGAGAGCCACCTAGATTGCACCCTGCTCGGACGGGCACAAAAACCTAACTGAGGCTTGGAGGAGGGTCATAGGGGGAGGAGCCAGTGCACACCACCTGATCCTAAAGCTTTATTTTTGTGCCCTGTCTCCTGCGGAGCCGCTAATCCCCATGGTCCTGACGGAGTCCCAGCATCCACTAGGACGTCAGAGAAAATATATTTTACTAATTGGAACACACATGAAATAAGGAGTTAACAGTATAAAGGCCACCACACGGGATACCACTATGGGAGTAGAAAGCCTGTCAAATAATTTTGCTTTATAGGGGCGTGGCCTGGCAGCCATTGCAAGTGGCAGTGCAGAGAAGGAGCTCTCTCCTATAACATCATAAAACTGCTCCCTACAGCTTCTCTGGTGGCCCTGCTCCTGCCCCATCGCCTCTTGGAAACCTCTAGGCGGTCCGGCTGCTGCTCGTGATACCGGGACGTGTCATCAGTCCCCCCCGCGGGTTGTGGCCTAGTGTGCGGGCCAGAGCCGGGGCCTCGATTTCAGCGGAGATCCCTCTGTTTGCCTACCGCTGTGTGAGCCCCCGGCGGCTGTCCTCCTCTCCGTCGCGGGTGCTGTGCAGCGCCTTGGACCCCCCTGCTATCCTGCATACCCGCTGGCTTCGGATCCCCGCCTGACGCCGCAGACGTCCCGGCCGCATCGCGCCGGAGCTGCCGCCCGTCTCTCCTCATCGTGCCCTGGTGCGGTATGGCCAGCGGCGCTGAGACCGGCGGGCAGTCTGCGGACGGTTCTACCCCTGCTTGTCTCCCTGTCTGAGTGGCACCGGCTCCCCCTGGATTGGACTGGATCCCTGCTGCCGCTCTGTTATTCCTGGCCTCCTCAACCTGCTGAGTGGCGTCACTGCAAGGGCGACTATTCCCCTTGCGCCCCGCTTCCCCACCTAGGCACCCTATTGTACACGGGCCCTCTCTTCAGGATAGCACCTGAGGGCACACCCGGCTTTTAAGGGCGTCTACATTATAAGACGGCTAGAACCAACGGAACTGCGCTATATATTCCTCGGCTGTTGTGTGGATACCTGCTCTTCTGGACTCTCGGTGCTACAGGTTTGTTCTACACATATTTCACTCACGTGCAACCCTCGCTGTTTAGCCTGATCTCTGCCTCTATGCTGCCCACGTGACGTCTCTTGCATGCACCCATGAAACCACTAATGCTCCTTCTTGCCTGAAATAGAACCACAAATCTTTACCTTTTTGACATTTTTATTGCTGTTTACTATTACACTCTTTGGACGAGCACGATGCCTCCTAAAAGGTCCAAAATCTCCGCTTTTGCACCTCCTATTAAATTTGTCTCTAATCGCACCCCTGAACCCGTGCCAAAGGGGAAGTTCAGTGCGACCTCCACATCTACCGTTGCACCCTCCCCACTCCCTGCTTCTGGGTCGGACCTTGTCTCAGATGTGTCTCTTACAGTCCGTACACTTCACCAGATGCTTCAGGCCTTACGAACGGACATCACTACCGATCTTCAGTCTTCTATTACTCAACTCGCGGGGGAAGTGACCGATATCGGCATCCGCACTAATAACTTGGAGGATAAAGTACAGGAGTTGGTCTCTTCTCACAACGAGCTTCTTACCTTTCACAACTCGGCCTTGGCGGAACTGTCGGCTGTTAAAGATAAGCTAGCCGATCTTGAGGACAGATCCCGTAGAAACAATGTTAAAATCAGGGGCGTTCCGGAAACGGTATTGACAAACGACCTCCAGGATTTTGCTCTCTCCCTCTTTAAAAAATTACTGCCCTCAGCCGACACCCGAGATCTGTTGATTGATAGAATACATCGTTTACCAAAGCCTCGTTCTGCTCCCAGTAGCTCTCCTCGAGACGTTCTCCTGCGTCTCCATTTTTTTTACCTCAAAGAGGACATTCTCAAGGCCACCCGTATGGCAGAGGATTTGGATGTCTTGGATAACTTACAAATATTTCCGGATCTGTCGCTCCACACTACAAATAAACGTAGATCCTTCCAGCCTATCACGAAAGCCCTCCATGACCAGGAAATACAGTATAGATGGGGATTCCCGGTTAAACTGCTGGTTCGAAAGGATGGCTCCACCTTTGTCATCTCATCATTGGACACTGGCGTCAAAATCTTGACTGACTGGAACATCCCTGTCTCGGTCCCTCTGTCTTCTCAAGGCCTTGCAGTGCAATCGGACTAGTCCAAAGTGGGCTGACATTCTACTGACTCGATACCTGTACCTTCTCTAGTCCTTGCTGATTGAACGCCTGATGCCGGGACAATTTTTGTTCTTTGGTTCTGATGACTCTTTACGTTACTATGGATTGTCCCTGACATAGGTTTTCGTTTTTGAAGGGACTTTCGTTACTGTGCTCCCTGGATTGGCACTGGGTCCTGATGTTACACTCGCAAGTATTGTTTATTTCTCGTATCTGTATATGATATTTGACGTATTTGCTATGCTCACATGCTTAGTTTAAATGCATATCTTTTGTGGTTCTCACATGTGTTGTTATGTATAAGGTTTCATGGGTGGGGCTCGCAATGGCCTCCCCCAACAAGTTAACTATGTTGCCACCTTTTTTTTTTTTGGCACCTACTGTGGCCCGATATACTGGGCCTTTTGGGTTTTTCTGGTTTTCCCCACTTTTTTTTTTTTCCTTTGTACCCTTTTTCTTTTCCATGTTCTCCAGACAGGTACATCCATGGCAAGCATATGTGCTTTTGCTTTTCTGTTCATTGATGGTTAAGGTTATTTCTCTCAATGTCAAAGGCCTCAACTCCCCTCCTAAGCGTAGACTGTCTCTTTCTACATTTCATAATTATAGAGCTGACATTGTGGCTCTTCAAGAGACGCATTTTTCTTCTTCATCCCCCCGTTTTTCATGATCATAGGTACCCCACCTGTTATACTGCTAATGGCCCCGCTAAACGCAACGGCGTGGCTATACTGTTCCATAGACATACCCCTTTTACTCCACAGCAACAAATCCTGGATAAAAACGTCTGTTATCTCATCCTTATTGGTACTATTGACAACACCTTAGTGACCCTTGTATCCCTATACGCCCCTAATTCCCGTCAAATCCCATTTCTGTGGGAAATCCTTGAGGAATTATATAAGATTAGGCAGGGGGCGCTTATACTACTTACGGATTTCGACTTGTATCATGCCTGGCACGTCTTTTCCCCTATAGAGAGAGATTATACTTTTTTCTCTGTTTTTCATAACACCTATTCTAGGATCGACCTGATTCTTCTGGACAAGAGGACTCTTCAACATACTCGGAAAATTAAAATACTCCCCATTACTTGGTCGGACCATGCCCCTATATTGTGGTCCTGGGATATAGGTTCTCATCTCCACCCCCCCCCCCCCCCCCCCCGCCCCTGGCGACTCCCGATATAAATATAAATTGACGAATCCTGAGACTCTGAAGGCCCTTACTGATTCTCTATCAATGTATATGCAGACGAATGCCCCTGAGGATACTTCTATCTTCACGTTGTCTTTACGGTCTTTGGAGTCTCAGAATCACACCCGTCCTACTCGGACTTTACGTAAACAACTTAACAACTTCAGGAGGTGCGAATCCAACTCCAGAAGCTTTTCATGCTTCGTATGAAATCGGCCCTAGCTCGCTTCCGCAGCAAATTTTATACGGCAGGAAACAAGGCCACCCGCCTGTTAGCGTGCAAACTTTGTAGCCGCCAGGCCGTAATCGTATTAAATGCCTCATTGCCCAGTCAGGCAAACCATGCCTTAATCCCCTTGATATTGCTAATTTATTCTCAACATTTTATGCCAAATTATATAACCTGCGTGAGGATTCTACTGTACCTCAGCCCTCTGCGGCTTCTATATCCGCCTTTTTAGATGGCTTTCCCCTCCCCTCCTTGGAAGACGACGCTCTGACATCCCTGATGCCCCTGGTCTCTGGAAGAGATACAACTCGTAATTCGGCAATTGCCAAAAGACAAAGCTCGCGGGCTTGATGGCTTTATTAACTCCTTTTACTCCACGTTCAGTGAGGTACTCTTCCCTCTTCTCCTGCAACTCTACTCCCAGGCTTCCAATACAGGGTCCTTCCCGGCGGAATTGGTTGAAGCCCAAATCGTAACCATCCCGAAACCAGGTAAAGACCCTTCTGACTGCAAGAATTACCGACCTATTGCCCTCCTTAACCCCGATCTAAAAATTTATGCTAAGCTAATAGCCAATCGCTTGAATCCTTTACTCCAACGTCTCATACACCCAGACCAAGTAGGTTTTGTCCTTGACCGTCAGGCCCCTGACAATACCCGGAGAGTCCTCAATCTAGTTGAGTGGTCTTCCCGTACTAAATCATCATTTCTCTTACTCTCTCTCGACACCGAAAAGGCATTCGATTGCCTCCATTGGGGTTATATGCGCCAGGTGTTGTCCAAGTTTGGTCTCCACGGGGACATCCTCCATTCTATATTAGCTCTTTACGATAGCCCTTCTGCTAGAATATATAGTAATGGTTTCCTTTCCTCCCCGTTTCATATCTCCAATGGTACCAGGCAGGGGTGCCCCCTTTCCCCACTGATATTTGTGTTAGCTATTGAACCCCTTGCCCAAATGATTCGACTCTCTCCGTAATTTCCCGGTATTACTGTATGTGACACCTCCCATAAGCTCTGCCTTTTCGCAGCCAATGTTTTATTGTTTGTTTCTGACCCGGGGACCTCGTTGCCCGTCCTACATGATATTTTGGGGCGCTTTAGCGCTGCTTCATATTATAAGGTGAACACTACGAAATCGGATGGCCTTCCTATTAATATCCCAACCTCTGTTTTACAATCTTTGAAGGCGCGCTTTCCATATACGTGGAACGACTCCTCCCTAACGTATCTTGGAATCTCCATTCCCCCTCATTTCCAGAATGTACACTCTCTCAATTATGTGCCACCACTTGCTCACCTAACCTCACTGACTTCTGCTTGGATGGGCTATGAGGTCTCCTGGTTGGGCCACCTAGCGGCATTTAAGATGATGTTGTTACCAAACCTTATGTATTTATTTCGAGCCATCCCCTACACAGTTCCTCGTAAACTGTTAACCCGGATGCGAAGGTTAATGTTACATAGAAACATAGAATTTGACAATGTTATTGTATGTCTGGAAATGTAAACCTCCTCGATTGGCCTACACATGTATGATTCGCTCTAAGTCACAGGGAGGCCTCACACTCCCTGATTTACTCAGGTACCATGAGGCGTCTATGCTCTCCCAACTGTCCAATCTGTCTCCCCCCCACTCCAAACCATGGGTTGATCTAGAACGTGCCTTATTTCGAGACTTCCCCCTCAATGATCTCTTGTGGCTAACCCGACAACTCCGCCCCCACTATCCATTGTCACCCTCTTCCATATCCGACACCTTGACAATTTGGGACTCTAGACTCTCACCTTCCTTTAATATTACAGTACCCACTAGAAACATTTCTCTGTCTGCATTAGATAAAGTGTTGCCTTATCTCCATTTCTCTTACTGGAGACGTTACGTATGGAATCCCTCACTGATATCTTCTCCCCAGCCTCTCTTTTGTCGTTTTCAGACCTACGAGCTAAATTCAACCTTGACCCTTCAGCCTGGCTCTATTATTACCAACTTAAGCATTGAATAGACGGTATGAACACTAGCCCTAACGTCTTCCAACCCCCCACAAACAGTGTCCTGGATAGACTGACTAAACTTTCACCTCATGGAGCCATTTCTGACTGGTATAATTTGCCGTCACCTCCGATCGCCACGACTAAATCTTCCGCTCAAATTAAGTGGGAAGCTGATCTCCATCGTACTTTCACTCTTAAGCAGTGGGAATCTATTCATCTTTCTTCCTTCTCCCTTTCTAAATGTACTAACCACACTGAAATGCACATTAAACTATTACATAGACTATATTTCACCCCATCTAAACTCTGTTGGCGCCTTTGCCACCACGAAGGTACACTCTTACATGTTTTCTGGGACTGCCCTGCCCTGCGCTCCTTTTGGGATAAAGTATATGACCTTATGCATTCGATCACTGACCTTAGCCTGACTCAGGACCCTTCATTAGCGTTGCTGCATTGGTACCCAGACACTGTCCCCAAGTCCACTCGTTATGTCCTTGGTCACGTTCTAATTGCAGCCAGAGCTACAATTGCTCAAAACTGGAAATCTCCCTCCCCCCTCCCTTTGAAAAAGTTATCTCTAAGACCTACTTCCATTTCGAGATGGAAACCAGGGAAGCTGCATACTCTACAACTCCTTCTTCCCCTATTATGAAGTGGATCCCATGGCATACATATATTTCCAAGAATAAGGAGATCTCTCCATCGTCCCCCATTATACAGAGCCCTCCCAGTGACTTGAGCAACCCTCTATCTGAAGGAAATCCATGATTTGTGTATATTTTTGTGTTTTCTGTAACGCTTTTGGATGTCCTGTCTCTCCCCCTATAATATTGTTTTTGCCCCATTGTTATCCTATTTTCTTTTGTCTTTTCTGTGTTCTTGTTTTGATTCTATACCATAAAAACTTAATGTTGAAAAAAAATAATAATCATTTTGATGTATAAACGGACAGGCCTTTCCTATCGTAATATACTAAATTATTAGAAATATATTTTCACCTAGGCAGTATTTACTGTTTATTATTATTTAGCTTATTGCTTGTTGCATTCTTTTTTATAGGATTTCAATTAAAAGTTAAATTTTATCGTCCATTAATTTTTTTACGTTATGAGTGCCCCAACACAGAGTCTTTCTTTTTTCATTAAACCAAAGGAAAACAGAAGGAAAACAAACCAACAAGATAACAGAAGGACTGCGTCACAAACACAAAACTCAGGATCATTATGTGGCCTCTCCTCACCTCTAGCATGAGAACACCAGGACCAGGCTTACCACCTCCCCAGCTGAGAACATCAAGTCTGCCCATGGGCCTAACCCTCAAGATGAGCAGGGAACTATGGGGGGAGAGCACCAGGCTCAGCGGGGACATCTCTATTGGTCCTGAGGGTGTTCCCCACATTCTCATACCCACCCGTACTATGATCTTATCAAAATAATGTTTTCCCAATTTTCCTTCTGCCACTGGTTACCTGCAATTGCCCCCCCCCCCCCTGTTGTTGTTGTTTTTTCTCTTCCACCACACTGTGTGCTTTTCCTGTAATGTTTACCTCCACTGATTGCATACCCTGCCATTGCGTCCTACATATAGGGTACATCATACTACTACACACGTCTCAGTTTTCCCATATATGCACTGGGCCCTTGTATGGCTCACCTCCCACAGTGTAACCTTTCGAAGTGCGCCCAAGATGGCTTCCCCATCTGGTACACTTGTGGATGGGATGAAAAATACATGGACCTGGTGGTTTTGTTGGAACCCTACTCTGAACTTTAGGACTCTGAAATCACCCCCATTTTGTGTCATCACTTCTAGGGGTAGACTATTCCACCCTGGGTAATCCTACGCTGTGCACCAAAGATGGCTGTCGTACCTGGTACCTGTGAGGGTGGAATGCACAGCCCTTGGAAGATATTACCCAAAATGCCTACACCAATCATGTCTGTGTGGCTTATCTATTGCTGTATTACTTACATCTTCTGTATTATGTGCATTGTTTTTCATGTCTGTAAAGCGCCTTGAGTCCTGTTGGAGAAAGACCGCTATATAAATAAAATTATTATTATTATTATTATGGTACACTAGATAGTCAAGATTGACTTGCCCGCACAGTCTATCTAGCCTTACGATACCGACCCCATGGGAGCGTGCATCGGGATCGCAAGCTGCCTAACACCTTGCGATATGCACTAACTTTCCTTATGATTTTGACTACATAGTCAAAATCTTACAGATTTATCTCGCCGTGTGTACACACCTTTATGTACCTTCTTCAAGCTCTTCCCTTATTTCTCACTGTTAAAGATTCACAACATCTTATCAAAATATTTAGGAAATTTATTTGGCATGGTAAGAGGCCAAAAATAATTTTTCTGAAGTTGAAACAAAGCAGAGCAAATGACAGTATAGGTTTCCCAGATCAGTGGCGTCACAAGGGTGGTGCGGCCTGTACTCTGGTGTCACTCGCTGAGGGGTGGCACCAAAATGTCGGCTTCTGCTCAGTGACAGGAGCCGGGTGCTGCACTGTAGCATTACTTGCAGCACCCGGCTCCTGTCACAGTGTAGGAGCCAGCATTGCAGCACAGCAGTCTCCGATCGTAGCCAGCATCTCCCGGACCCCATGTGAAGAAAACGGGGGATTGGGATGTGAAGCCACGCCCCCTCACAAGGCCGCGCCCCCTTCTGGGGCACGTGCCTTGGGCACGCAGGAACACTCAGGGTGTGCCGCACCGGGTGTTATTTAGGTAAGAGCCGCCTCTGTCCCAGATATCCAAATGCATAACTGGGCAGCTATGTTCAGGTACCTGACTGGATTCACGACCGTGACAATTATGCAAATACTTCTATTGAGAGTGGTTTTCTGGACAGTGGCAGCCTACTCGCTTTCCTAAGGTGCCTCAAAATATAAAAGATTTGTGGAATATCAGGAAACTCTGGCACATGAACCAGCATAAGGCTGTTATTGTCATAAATCCTTATTTCTTCCATTCTTGGATAATCCGGACTTCCAAAATGATCAGGCCGCATACCCATTTACAATGTGGCGAGTCGGTGGGATTACTAATATAGGCTGCCTGGTTAATAAGGACACTAAACAAATATTAATGTTTGCAGAAGCTGTGGAGAAGTACTTTTGCCTGTCACACTATGGCTTTTCTTCAAGCAAAGCACTATGGGGGTCATTCCGAGTTGTTCGCTCGCTAGCAGATTTTAGCAGCATTGCACACGCTAGGCCGCCGCCCTCTTGGAGTGTATCTTAGCATAGCAGAATTGCGAATAGAAAATTCTTAGCAGTTTCTGAGTAGCTCGAGACTTACTCCTACACTGCGATCAGCTCAGCCCATTTCGTTCCTGGTTTGACGTCACAAACACACCCTGCGTTCGGCCAGCCACTCCCCCGTTTCTCCAGACACTCACGCATTTTTCCCTGACACGCCTGCGTTTTTTAGCCAACGCCGGGAAAACGCTGAGTTGCCGCCCACAAACGCCCCTTTCCTGTCAATCATTTACCGAACACCAGTGCGACTGAAAAGCGCCGCAGATGCTACAGCAAAACAGCTAAGTTTTTAGTAAAATAACTAAGCGCATGTGCTCTGCGTACCATGCGCAGTAAGCGACTAATCACAGTATAGCGAAAATCGGCAACGAGCGAACAACTCGGAATGACCCCCTATGTCAGTAGTCAAGCAGTTTTTGGCTGACTGGCAAAACCCTGTGGATAACCTTTTAGATGATCCTCCAATCCTTAAAACCTTAAAAAAGCTATTTTCAGTTACTATCTGTATCTTTAAGATGGACCATTTAATTTCCTCCAAGGGAATGATGCACTGATTACCACAGCTTCCTTTGCTTTCAAATTAGAGATGAGCGGGTTCGGTTTACAGAGACCCAACCTCCCCCTCCTCCCCCCCGAACATCCCGTTTCAAGCTTGGTTCCGAGTCCGGCTCGGTACTTCCTGCCAGACTCGGAAACCAGAACGAGGCTGTCACTGTGGTGTACCTGTGCTGTGTTAGGGGTGCTGTCACTGGTGTTTCATGTGCTGTTACGGGTGCTGCAGCTGTACATGGGTGTAGCTGTCCTCCTGTATGCTGTAAAATATAGGGGTGCTGCTGTTAAAATAACATTACACTGGCCCTGTATGCTGTAAAAATACAGGGGTTCAGTTGTTAAAAATTAAAAGCACACTGGTCCTGTATGCTGTAAAAATATAGGGGTGCTGCTGTTAAAATAACATTACACTGGTCCTGTATGCTGTAAAAATTCAGGGGTGCAGTTGTTAAAAATTAAAAGCACACTGCTCCTGTATGCTGTAAAAATATAGGGGTGCTGCTATTAAAATAACATTACACTAGCCCTGTATGCTGTAAAAATTCAGGGGTGCAGTGACAATCAATTTACACTGGCCCTGTCTTGTATGCTGTAATAATTCTAGGGTGCAGTGAAAATCAATGTACACTGGCCCTGTCTTGTATGCTGTCAAAATTCAGGGGTGCAGTGAAAATTAATGTACACTGGCTCTGTATGCTGTAAAAATTTAGGAGTGCTGTTGTTAAAATAAAAGTATGCTGGTCCTGTATGCTGTAAAAATTCAAGGGTGCAGTTATTAAAAATTAAACTCACACTGCTCCTGTATGCTGTAAAAATACATGGGTGCCGCTGTTAAAATAACATTACTCTGGCCCTGTATGCTGTAAAAATTCAGGGGTTCAGTTGTTAAAAATTAAAAGCACACTGCTCCTGTATGCTGTAAATATATAGGGGTGCTGCTATTAAAATAAAATTACACTGGCCCTGTATGCTGTAAAAATTCAGGGGTGCAGTAAAATCAATGTACACTGGCCCTGTCTTGTATGCTGTCAAAATTCTGGGGTGCAGTGAAATTAAATGTGCACTGGTCCTGTATGCTGTAAAAATTCAGGGGTACAGTGACAATATATGTACACTGGCCCTGTCTTGTATGCTGTAATAATTCTAGGGTGCAGTGAAAATCAATGTACACTGGCCCTGTCTTGTATGCTGTAAAAATTCAGGGGTGCAGTGAAAATTAATGTACACTGGCTCTGTATGTTGTAAAAATTCAGGGCTGCTGTTGGTAAAATAAAAGTACGCTGGTCCTGTATGCTATAAAAATACAGGGGTGCAGTGAAAATAAATGTACACTGGCCTAGTCTTGTATGCTGAAAAATTACAGGGGTGTTGGGAAAATACAGGGGTGCTGGCACTGTCCACGGTTGCGATGTCTAAGCCTGACCTTCACAACACTGGATAGGAAGAGGAGGCTCCAATCACCATTTGCATGCCCTCTGCAAGTGCTGGGAGGAGCACTGCCAGTCAAGTTGCTGATATTGAGATTGAGGATGTCACTGTAGAAGTACACCAGGATAAGAAGGATATGGGTGTAGTTGGCATTGCGGAGGAAGTTGACAATGAGGATTCTGATGGTGATGTGGTTTGTTTGAATAAGGCACCAGTGGACACAGTTGTTGCACATGGGATGAAAAAGCCCATTGTCATGCCTGGGCAAAATACCCAAAAAGCCACCTCTTTGGTGTGGAATTATTTCTCCACAAATCCGGACAACAGGTGTCAAGCCATCTGTTGCCTTTGTCAATACATAATAAGTATGGGTAAGGACGTTAACCACCTAGGAACATCCTCCCTTATACGTCACCTCCAGCGCATTCATCAGAAGTCATTGTCAAGTTCAGAAACGTTGGGTAATAGCGTAAGCAGTCCACTGACACCTAAATGATGTGCTTTGTTTGAATAGTATTTCTCTGTGAGGATGAGGATGTAAAGACAGAAGGGGGGGGGGGGGGGTGAATCTGAGGATGAGGACAACATCTTGCCACCAGTTTGTGCAAGGAGAGATTAATTGCTCTCCTTGCAAAGCAGACAAAGCAGAAATTTCAGCCACAGTCATGTAGCAGACCCTGTCGCTGAAATGATTGGTTTGTTAAAGTGTGCATGTCCTGTTTATACAACATAAGGGTGGGTGGGAGGGCCCAAGGTCAATTCCATCTTGCATGTCTTTTCTTTGCCACATCATTCCAAAGGTGCTGCCCTATATGGGGTGATGCCCCACTGCTATTAAGTCCAGGGGTGCTGTTGCCTGTCTGCTGTGCTGTGTAATCAGGGCCAGCAACAGAAATCTTGGGGCCCGGTACACAGACATCTCAGGGGCCCCCTGCACCCCCCCTTCCATGTAAGATACATTATATATATATATATATATATATACACACACACACACAAATACATATACACCCCCCTCTCCCCACCATAATCCCCCCAACCCTAGACTACTGCCCCATCCCTCTGCTTACATAATCCCTACAACCCAAAATACTGCCCTCCCAAATTACACCACATAGAATACAGATTCACCCCATATGACAGCCCAAAAGAAAATACAGTACTTGCCTTTACATAGACTACAGTTCACCCAGTGTAGAACCCAGCCACAAATAATGAGCCCAACATCAGCTCATGTAGTTCATACCGATGCCACTATATGCAGCCAGAGCACACAGATATTGGGAAAAACATACAATAACGGTACTAGTTTTGTTAGGTTAGTTGGGTAAAGTACCTTCTCCTGAGTCACTACAAATACCTGTGCTCTCTCTACTCCTGCCAGGAACAAAGATGGCAGCAGATGCATCCTGTCAGCCTTTCCCCCCAAATGTGTCTGTCCCAGAGACATGTGATCCGCCGTCCACAGCCAGAATGTGGTGTGTTGCAGAGGAGAAAGGAGAGGTGACCAGCCACAGCCTGGGACATGTAGCCATAAGAGTCTTCATGCAGCTCGCCGGAGACTGTCGCTGACATGACACGGGAGGCAGCAGCAAGAGACAGGGAGGGGGCAGGGCATGGGCCTTATGATGCCCGACGTCAGCACATACTTGTTAGGATCCTCACTGTAGTTATCATATTGGTGACTTACCTCTGCCATCTCTGTCCTGGATCCTGCATCTTTCTGCTCACTGGGATAAACAGCTTGCCAGTACCATGAGTTTCCTGAGTTCTCTGCCTGGAAGGTAAGAGTTAATGAGCCCCACTTGTGGTGATTAATCTTCTATGCGAGTCTGAATTCAGCAATCTGAAGTTTAGGCCTAAAAGCCAGCATCCTCTGTTTGCGGAAGTTCAGGCTTCAGTGTTCTTTCAGCCTACTAGGCCTCACTCCACATCACAGCCTAGTCTAGAGTACTCACATGACAGTGACTGTTCACCTGACCCAGAGCTGTCCAATCCTGTGCCAGCCTTAGACTCTCTGAATCACCTGACACTGCTCACCAATCACCAAGGACCAAGAAGTATAAGTCAGGAGACTTGAGTTGGAAACTCTGCCAGTTCCTCGTGTCACACACAACTCTGTGTGAGCTTAGAAGCTGAGCTCCCTAAAGGTAACACTTGTACTTCAGTTCCTGTAAAACTCTGCTCCTTTGCTACCCAGTCTGGATTACAGTTGTGTTACCATTGATATCCAGTATTCTACAGTTTCATCTTAAAGCCACAGCTGCAGTATTCTACAGTTTAATCTTAAAGTCACAGTTGCAGTATTCCACAGTCTCATCTTAAAGCCACAGCTGCAGTATTCTACAGTTTCATCTTAAAGTCACAGTTGCAGTATTCCACAGTCTCATCTTAAAGCCACAGCTGCAATATTCTACAGTCTCATCTTAAAGTCACAGCCGCAGTGTTCTTCAGCCTCGTCCTAACGTCACAGCCACAGTCATCGTTCTACTTTCAGTTGCGTTTCCAGTTATATCCGGTACCAGCTCGGATTACAGTTGCGTCCAAGTCTCACCGGTAACCAGCCCGGTTCTCAGTCTCTCCTGTAACCAGTCCGGGTTACTATCTCGCCAGTAACCTTGAGTACATAAGCACCTACTCCTGTGACACTATATCCAGTTCAATCTCACCTATACATTCATCATCCTGCTATCAACACCAAGTCCCTGGTGATCCAGTGGTCAGGATACGGCTTCCTCTGCTGAGGCCCGGGTTCGATCCCCGGTCAGGGATTGCTCCTTCTTCTCACTGATTCCTACAGACCAGCCTAATATTCACATAGTCCTCCAGTCACCCGCAAAGACTTCACTAACACCGGGTTCACAAAAACCACAGTCCTGACAATACTTGCCTGCTCTCCCGGAATGGCCTGGGAGGCTCCCGAAAATTGGGTGATCCTCCCAGCCCCCCGGAAGAGCAGACAAGTCTCCCGATTTTTGGGGTTCCCCCTGCCCGGCCGCCACTTAGCGTGTAAAGTGGGCAGTCCGGGAAGTCGATGACACGATTCTTGCTAAATCGTGTCATCATAGCCACGCCCCCTGCAGTATAATGCCGGTAATAGCAGAATTACACAGCGGGAGGGCATGGCTTACATGACGTGATCCATCAGCCACCCCCCGTTCTGCCTCCACCATGCCCCCGTTTCGCCTCTGGCCCGCCCCCCTCTGTACGTCACGTCACTGCCCCGCCCCCTGCTGGGACGACCTGGCTGTTCTCTTCCAGAGAGAGCAGCCATACAGTCAGCAACTATGCATCAGCATCACACCAGAATGACCCAAATGACAGGGTAAGGCGGGGAAGTCCAGTGTGGCCCTCCTGTTAGTTTTTAAGTTAATTGGCGAGCGGAGCAGCAAGTTTAAAGAGCACTAACAGCAGTGCAGCTCCGTTTTTTGTTTCCATGATCCTCCGGCCCCTCTGACCCTTGGGGCCCAGTACGGCTGTCCCCTTTGACCCCCCTGTCGCCGGGCCTGTGTGTAATTCTCCAGGGGTGCTGCTTATGCTGTATAAATCCAGGGGTGCTGCCATATAATTCCAGGGGTGCTGCTGTACTTGATCCTAGGTTGAAATGAAAGCCTAGAGCAGATATGAAACAAGCTTCAACATCACAAACAGATTTGTGAAAATTAGCCGCAAAGGTGGAAATGGAAATTTCTGAAGTGTTTTTAAATAAAGTGGGGAGATACCACATTTGTGGCCAAAGTCAGTGTGACTCAGAAGAGACTGAATCATAATCCAGTGCAACTGCCGGAAAGGTAAAAGTGATATTTTCTGCTGGAGAATTAGAGAGGTTCTTCTCAATTATTTCATGTTAGGGACTCACTCAAATGAATGGCTCCAATTAGTCAACCGTTATTTTGATTTATTATTGATGTTCCACATTTTGGGATTATTTATTTAGAAGATGCGCATTTGTTGTACAGGGATCTTCTTTTCCTAAGGGCTGTGTAGGGTTATCGCAAGACCTCGCGGTGTTAGAAGAACAGAGTTTCTGTGATCTTGCATTGCACTGCAGCACTAGATGGGCCAGGAGCTCCTGTGAGACACAAACAGTTACTGAATAAGGCCTAGTATGGAGTATCATGGTGGCTTACAGCCAGGAAGATGTCTGACTTGCCAGGCTGAGGCATGCTGTGGGGGGATGCGGTCGGAATACCGACACCGGGATCCCGACCGGCACAATCCCAACATATTCTCCCTCTGTGGGTTTCCACCCCTGTTGGGATTGTGCCGGTCGGGATCCCGGTGTCGGTATTCCGACCGCCGAGATCCCGTCCAGCTGGATCTCGTACTGATCCCACTGTGGGCACAGAGGTTAGCATTGTATCCTCCCACAGTCCTACTTATAGTATGAAATGAGTTTGGACTGTAGAGTGGTAAGCTCCACTAGGGCAGGGGCTCAATAACAAAAAAATGTACTGCACAGTCGTGCTTAGTACTTTACCGAACCCACTCAAACTCAATTTGCTTCATTCGGGGCTGCTGCGGGGGCTAAGGAGGGGCTGCTAAAACATCTAAGGGGCTGCTTTATTTAAAAATAAAATATGAATAAAATAAACAAGACACACAGGTATGCTTACATGCGTGTAACTGGGAACTGGGAAAAACAAAAATAATTCATCTGCCACAAAATATGTAAATAAAAATGCAATAAAAAATAAGAATTTACTTACCGATAATTCTATTTCTCGGAGTCCGTAGTGGATGCTGGGGTTCCTGAAAGGACCATGGGGAATAGCGGCTCCGCAGGAGACAGGGCACAAAAAGTAAAGCTTTTCCAGATCAGGTGGTGTGCACTGGCTCCTCCCCCTATGACCCTCCTCCAGACTCCAGTTAGGTACTGTGCCCGGACGAGCGTACACAATAAGGGAGGATTTTGAATCCCGGGTAAGACTCATACCAGCCACACCAATCACACCGTACAACTTGTGATCTAAACCCAGTTAACAGTATGATAACAAAAGGAGCCTCTGAAAGACGGCTTCCTACAACAATAACCCGATTTTTGTAACAATAACTATGTACAAGTATTGCAGAATAATCCGCACTTGGGATGGGCGCCCAGCATCCACTACGGACTCCGAGAAATAGAATTATCGGTAAGTAAATTCTTATTTTCTCTATCGTCCTAGTGGATGCTGGGGTTCCTGAAAGGACCATGGGGATTATACCAAAGCTCCCAAACGGGCGGGAGAGTGCGGATGACTCTGCAGCACCGAATGAGAGAACTCCAGGTCCTCTTTTGCCAGGGTATCAAATTTGTAAAATTTTACAAACGTGTTCTCCCCCGACCACGTAGCTGCTCGGCAGAGTTGTAATGCCGAGACCCCTCGGGCAGCCGCCCAAGATGAGCCCACCTTCCTTGTGGAATGGGCATTTACATATTTTTTTCTGTGGCAAGCCTGCCCCAGAATGTGCAAGCTGAATTGTACTACAAATCCAACGAGCAATAGTCTGCTTAGAAGCAGGAGCACCCAGCTTGTTGGGTGCATACAGGATAAACAGCAAGTCAGATTTCCTGACTCCAGCCGACCTGGAACTATATTTTCAGGGCCCTGACAACATCCAGCAACTTGGAGTCCTCCAAGTCCCTAGTAGCCACAGGCACCACAATAAGCTGGTTCAGGTGAAACGCTGACACCACCTTAGGGAGAAACTGGGGACGAGTCCACAGCTTTGCTCTGTCCGAATGGACAATCAGATATGGCTTTGTGAGATAAAGCCGCCAATTCTGACACTCGCCTGGCCGAGGCCAGGACCAACAGCATGGTCACTTTCCATGTGAGATATATCAAATCCACAGATTTGAGCTGTTTAAAACAATGTGATTTTAGGAATCCCAAACTACGTTGAGATCGCCCAGTGCCACTGGAGACATCAAAAAGGGGTTGTATATGCAGTACTCCCTTAACAACTTCTGGACTTCAGGAACTGAAGCCAATTTCTTTCTGGAAGAAAATCGACCGGTCGAAATTTGAACCTTAATGGACCCCAATTTGAGACCCATATACACTCCTGCTTGCAGGAAATGTAGGAATTAACCTAGTTGAAATTCTTCCGTGGAGCCTTCCTGGCCTCACACCATGGAACATATTTTCACCTAAGCGGTGATAATGTTGTGCGGTCACCTCCTTCCTGGCTCTGACCAGGGTAGGGATGACCTCTTCCGGAATGCCTTTTTCCCTTAGGATCCGGCGTTCACCCGCCCTGGCGTCAACGCAGCTGCGGTAAGTCATGGAACAGACATGATTCTTGCTGAATCAAGATCCTTTCTAGTATCTCTTGAAGTTCCGGGTACCAAGTTCTTCTTGGCCCAAACCGGAACCACGAGTATAGTTCTTACTCCTCTCCTTCCTATCATTCTCCATACACTGGGTATGAAAGGCAGAGGAGGGAACACATACACCGACTGGTACACCCACGGTGTTACCAGAGCGTCCCAGCTATTGCATGAGGGTCTCTAGACCTGGCGCTTCATGTGGGACGCCATCATAACCACCTTTGGTCTTTCCCAACGGTTTACAAACATGTGGAAACTTCCAGATGAAGTTCCCACTTTTCCGGGTGGAATTCATTTATGCTGAGGAAATCTTCCTAGTTGTCCACTCCCGGAATGAACACTGCTGACAGTGTTATCACATGATCTTTCGCCCAGCGAAGAATCCTTGCTGTCATTGCCCTCCTGCTTCTTGTGCCGCCCCGTCTGTTTACGTGGGCGACTGCCATGATGATGTCCTACTGGATCAGCACCGGTTGACTTTGAAGCAGAGGTCTTCCTAGGCTCAGAGCATCGTAAATTGCCCTTAGCTCCAGTATATTCATGTGGAAAGAAATCTCCAGACTTGACCACACTTCCTTGGAAATTTCTTCCTTGTGTGACTGTTCCCCAGCCTCTCAGGCTGGCATCCGTGGTCACCAGAACACAGTCCTGAATGCTGAATGTGCTGCCCTCTAGAAGATGAGCACTCTGCAGGCCCCACAGAAGAGACACCCTTGTCCTTGGAGACAGGGTTATCCGCTGATGCATCTGAAGATGCGATCCGGACCATTCGTCCAGCAAATCCCCCTGAAAAGTTTTTGCGTGAGATCTGCCGAATGGAATCGCTTCGTAAGAAGCCACCATTTTTCCCAGGACTCCTGTGCATTGATGCACTGATACTTGGCCTGGATTTAGGAGGTTTCTGACTAGGTCGGATAACTCCCTGGCTTTCCCCTCCAGGAGAAATACCTCTTTCTGGACTATGCCCAGAATCATTCCTAGGAACAGCAGACGTATCATCGGAAAACAGCTGCGATTTTTGGAATATTTAGAATCCACTCGTGCTGTCGTAGAACTACTTTAGATAGTTCTTTTCCGACCTCCAACTGTTCTCTGGAAACTTGTCCCTTTCAGGATATCGTCCAAGTAAGGGATAATTTAGATGCCTTTCTTCTTTTAAGAATCATCTTTTCGGCCATTACCTTGGTAAAGGCCCGGGGTGCCGTGGATAATTCAACGGCAGCGTCTGAAACTGATATTGACAGTTCTGTATCACGAACCAGAGGTACCCTTGTTGAGAAGGGCAAATTTGGACATGGAGGTAATCCTTGATGTCCAGGGACACCATATAGTCCCCTTTTTTCCGGTTCTCTATCACTGCTCTGAGTGACTCCATCTTGATTTGAACCTTTTTATGTAAGTGTTCAAAGATTTCAGATTTAGACTATGTCTCACCAAGCCGTCTGGCTTCAGTACCACAATATAGTGTGGAGGACTAATACCCTTTTCCTTGTTGTAGGAGGGGTACTTTGATTATCACCTGCTGGAAATACAGCTTGTGAATTTTTTCCCAATACTGCCTCCTTGTCGGAGGGAGCCGTTGGTAAAGCAGGCTTCAGGAACCTGCGAGGAAAAAATGTCTCGACTCTCCAATCTGTACCCCTGGGATAATACTTGTATGATCTAGGGGTCAACTTGCGAGTGATCCCACTGCGCGCTGAGACTCTTGAGACTACCCCCCCCACTGGTGGAGGGCTTCTTTTCCTGGGAAGGGGCTGCCTGCTGCAGTCTACTTCCCTTTCCTCTATGTCTGGGCAGATATGACTGGCCTTTTGCCCGCTTGCCCACATGGGAACGGAAGGATTGAGGCTGAAAAGACAGTGTCTTTTTCTGCTGAGATGTAACTTGGGGTAAAAAAGGTTGGATTTCCCAGCTGTGGCCGTGGCCCCCAGGTCCGACGGACCGACCCCAAATAACTCCTTCCCTTTATACGGCAATACTTCCATGTGCCGTATGGGATCTGTATCACCTGACCACTGTCGTGTCCATGACATCTTCTGGGAGATATGGACAACGCACTTATCTTGATGCCAGAGTGCAAATATCCCTCTGTGCATCTCGCATACATATATATAGAATGCATCCTATTAAATGCTCTATATCAGTAAAATATTTTTAGTCAGGGAATTCGACCAAGCCAACCCAGCACTGCATCTCCAGGCTGATGGCGATCGCTGGTCGCAGTATAACCACCGTCTGTGTGTATATACTTTTTAGGATATTTTTCCAGCTGCCTATCAGCTGGCTCCTTGAGGGCGGCCGTATTTGGAGACGGTAACGCCACTTGATAAGCGTGTGAGTGCCTTATCCACCCTAATGGGTGTTTCCCAACGCGCCCTAACTTCTGGCGGGAAAAGGTATAACGCCAATATTTGCTATCGGGGTAAACCCACGCATCATCACACACTTCATTTTATTTTATCTGATTCAGGAAAAACTACAGGTAGTTTTTTCACTTCCACATAATACCCTTTTTTGTGGTACTTGTAGTATCAGAAATATGTAACAGCTCCTTCATTGCCCTTAACGTGTGGCCCTAATGAGGAATACGTTTGTTTATTCACCGTCGACACTGGATTCAGTGTCCGTGTCTGTGTCTGTGTCGACCGACTGAGGTAAATGGGCGTTTTTTATAAAAAAACCCTGACGGTGTTTCTGAGACGCCTGGACCGTTACGAATTGTTTGTCGGCCGTCTCATGTCGTCAACCGACCTTGCAGCGTGTTGACATTCTCACGTAATTCCCTAAATAAGCCATCCATTCCGGTGTCGACTCCCTAGAGAGTGACATCACCATTACAGGCAATTTCTCCGCCTCCTCCAGCATCGTCCTCATACATGTCGACACACACGTACCGACACACAGCACACACACCTGGAATGCTCTGACAGAGGACAGGACCCCACTAGCCCTTTGGAGAGACAGAGGGAGAGTTTGCCAGCACACACCAAAAAACGCTATAATTACATAGGGACAACCTTATATAAGTGTTTCTCCCTAATAGCATCTTTATATATATATATTTATATCGCCAATTTGTGCCCCCCCTCTCTGTTTAAACCCTGTTTCTGTAGTGCAGTGCAGGGGAGAGCCTGGGAGCCTTCTCTCCAGCCTTTCTGTGAGAGAAAAAATGGCGCTGTGTGCTGAGGAGATAGGCCCCCCCCCTTTTACGGCGGGCTCGTCTCCCGCTCTTTAATGAAGTTTGGCAGGGGTTAAATATCTCCATATAGCCTCTGGGGGCTATATGTGAGGTATTTTTAGCCAGTATATAGGTTTACATTTGCCTCCCAGGGCGCCCCCCCCAGCGCCCTGCACCCTCAGTGACAGCGTGTGAAGTGTGCTGAGAGGAAAATGGCGCACAGCTGCAGTGCTGTGCGCTACCTTTAGAAGACTGTCAGAGTCTTCAGCCGCCGATTCTGGACCTCTTCTAACTTCAGCATCTGCAAGGGGGCCGGCGGCGCGGCTCCGGTGACCATCCAGGCTGTACCTGTGATCGTCCCTCTGGAGCTAATGTCCAGTAGCCAAGAAGCCAATCCATCCTGCACGCAGGTGAGTTCACTTCTTCTCCCCTCAGTCCCTCGTTGCAGTGATCCTGTTGCCAGCAGGACTCACTGTAAAATAAAAAACCTAAGCTAAACTTTCTCTAAGCAGCTCTTTAGGAGAGCCACCTAGATTGCACCCTTCTCGGCCGGGCACAAAAATCTAACTGGAGTCTGGAGGAGGGTCATAGGGGGAGGAGCCAGTGCACACCACCTGATCTGGAAAAGCTTTACTTTTTGTGCCCTGTCTCCTGCGGAGCCGCTATTCCCCATGGTCCTTTCAGGAACCCCAGCATCCACTAGGACGATAGAGAAAAAAATGTGGAAAAAAAAAAGAAACCCACAAAATAAGTCTCCAGACTCCGTGGAGGGGAAAATATCCAATCTTGATCCTGTGGTATACACCAGTTTATTTGCATCCCAGCATTAAATCAGAGATTATCTTAATCCCTGAAAATGGAGAAGAGGGCACAAATTTGGAGGCTTTGCCCACTAGTCTTTCAGTTTGTCCAGTAATGTGGTAATTAATAATTATATATTTGCTTGTTTGAAGTCCTTTCTGTTCCACACCAATATAGGAGTGGATGTGAAAGCCTGTGTGTTGTTCCTGATTGCATATGCTTCTCTAATTTTTAATCACCTTCTTGATACTGTCCTCTTCCTCTTGCCTCTTCTCATAATGTGAAAAGTCATCAAATATGGAGGTGGTATGTTTGTAGCTAGCTATGATTCGTAGAACTTGTCGCTGAAATTATGGGTTTATTAAACTGTGCATGTCCTGTTTAAACAACATAAGGGTGGGTGGGAGGGCCGAAGACAATTCCATGTGGCGACTCTTTTTTTTCTTTGCATTATGTCCTCTTTGGGGCCTAGTTTTTAAAACTGCCATCCTGTCTGCCACTGCAGTGCCACTCCTAGATGGGCCAGGTGTTTGTGCCGCCCACTTGTGTCGCTTAGCTTAGTCATCCAGCGACCTTGGTACAACCTTTTGGCATACAAACAATATTGTGAGGTGTTCAGAATAGACCGGAAGTGAGTGGAAATGAATGTTATTGAGGTTAATAATACAGTAGGATCAAAATTACCCCAAAATTCTGTGATTTTAGCTGTTTTTATGTTTTTTTCAAAAATCATCCAGATCCAAAACAAAAACCAGGGTCATTAGGTCTGGTGAGGAAGCCATGGCCCTCACCCGTTCCTCAACCCCTCCACTTCCCCACTTGACCCTATCCCCTTCCGCCTCCTCCACTACCTCTCTCTCTCTCTCTGCCTGCTCCCATCTTGCTCACCTCCTCAATCTCTCCCTCTCATCAGGCACTGTCCCCTCTGCCTTCAAGCATGCATTCATCTCACCTATTCTTAAAAAAACTTCCCTTGATCCACATACTCTCACCAATTATCAACCCATCTCTCTCCTTCCTTTTGCCTCCAAACTCGTTGAGAGTATTGTATATAACTGCCTTTCTTTCCTCCAACTCACTGCTTGACCCATTCCAGTCTGGCTTCCATCTTCTCCACTCCACTGAAACTGCTTTCACAAAAGTCGGCAATGACCTCCTTTCTGCTAAATCCAAGGATCACTACTCTTTGCTTATTCTCCTTAACCTCTCTGTTGCTTTTGACACTGTGGACCACCCTCTCCTTCTGCAAATCCTTCACTCCCTTGGTCTGCGTGATACTGCCCTCTCCTGGTTATCCTCCTACTTCTCTGACCGTTCCTTCTCTGTCTCCTCTCATAGTTCCACCTCCCCCCCACTTCCACTAACTGTAGGTGTACTCCAAGGCTCTGTTCTTGGTTCTCTTCTTTTCTCTTTCTATAAATCCTCTTTAGGTGAACTCATTAGCTCTTTTGACGTACAAAATAATCTATATAATGATGATACTCAAATCTTCCTTTCCTCCCCTGACCTCTCACCTGCTCTCCTCACTCGTGTATCCAACTGTCTCTCTGCTATCTCTTCCTTGATGTCCCAGTGCTTTCTTAAACGTAACATGTCTAAGACTGAGCTGAACATCTTCCCACCCATCAGCACAACCTCAGCTCCCACAATTTAATTATCTATAGATGGTACTACTATCTCCTCTAGCCCCCAAGTGCGCTGTCTTGGAGTAATCCTTGACTCCTCCCTCTCCTTCAAACCACACATTCTCTCAGTAAATCCGAGTAAAACCGAACCCGCACATCTCTAAAAATAACTGAGCTACTAATTAAGTCACCTGTGCTGAAGCCTGGATATCACTAAAATCTGCACTGTTGGTGTGCCTTGAGGACCATGGGCCCTCATTCCGAGTTGATCGGTCGCAAGGCGAATTTAGCAGAGTTACACACGCTAAGCCGCCGCCTACTGGGAGTGAATCTTAGCTTCTTAAAATTGCGACCGATGTATTCGCAATATTGCGATTACTAACTACTTAGCAGTTTCAGAGTAGCTCCAGACTTACTCTGCCTGTGCGATCAGTTCAGTGCTTGTCGTTCCTGGTTGACGTCACAAACACACCCAGCGTTCGCCCAGGCACTCCCACCGTTTCTCCGGCCACTCCTGCGTTTTTTCCGGAAACGGTAGCGTTTTCAGCCACACGCCCCTGAAACGCCGTGTTTCCGCCCAGTAACACCCATTTCCTGTCAATCACATTACGATCGCCGGAGCGAAGAAAAAGCCGTGAGTAAAAATACTTTCTTCATAGTAAAGTTACTTGGCGCAGTCGCAGTGCGAACTTTGCGCATGCGTACTAAGCGGATTTTCACTGCGATGCGATGAAAAAGAACGAGCGAACAACTCGGAATGAGGGCCATGGTTGGGAATGCCTGGCTTAGAGAGTAGGACTTATTAAGGAACCTTCCACTGGCAGATAAAATGTGGTGATTGTCGGTTCGACAAAAAAATCATATAGTGTGTAGCTAGCTTAAGTCTGATTTTAAGTTAGGTCCAGTTTTACCAACTAGAGAATTTATTGCATTTAGGTCCTCATTCAGTATCAGTAGCAGATTCTACTAAATAGCAAAATCTTCTACTGTAAAAAATCTCATACTGGGGCCCGCCCCAGTACAGGGCAAGGCCGCCCAGCATGAGAAGCGCCACCCAGTGCTGCATCGGATTCAAAAATAAGATTTTACTTACCGATAAATCTATTTCTCGTAGTCCGTAGTGGATGCTGGGACTCCGTAAGGACCATGGGGAATAGCGGCTCCGCAGGAGACAGGGCACAAAATAAAAGCTTAAGGATCAGGTGGTGTGCACTGGCTCCTCCCCCTATGACCCTCCTCCAAGCCTCAGTTAGGATACTGTGCCCGGACGAGCGTACATAATAAGGAAGGATATTGAATCCCGGGTAAGACTCATACCAGCCACACCAATCACACCGTACAACTCGTGATCTGAACCCAGTTAACAGTATGATAAACGCAAAGGAGCCTCTGAAAAGATGGCTCACAACAATAATAACCCGAATTTTTGTAACAATAACTATATACAAGTATTGCAGACAATCCGCACTAGGGATGGGCGCCCAGCATCCACTACGGACTACGAGAAATAGATTTATCGGTAAGTAAAATCTTATTTTCTCTGACGTCCTAGTGGATGCTGGGACTCCGTAAGGACCATGGGGATTATACCAAAGCTCCCAAACGGGCGGGAGAGTGCGGATGACTCTGCAGCACCGAATGAGAGAACTCCAGGTCCTCCTCAGCCAGGGTATCAAATTTGTAGAATTTAGCAAACGTGTTTGCCCCTGACCAAGTAGCTGCTCGGCAAAGTTGTAAAGCCGAGACCCCTCGGGCAGCCGCCCAAGATGAGCCCACTTTCCTTGTGGAATGGGCTTTTACTGATTTTGGCTGTGGCAATCCTGCCACAGAATGTGCAAGCTGAATTGTACTACAAATCCAACGAGCAATCGTCTGCTTTGAAGCAGGAGCACCCAGCTTGTTGGGTGCATACAGGATAAACAGCGAGTCAGATTTTCTGACTCCAGCCGTCCTGGAAACATATATTTTCAAGGCCCTGACAACGTCAAGCAACTTAGAGTCCTCTAAGTCCCTGGTAGCCGCAGGTACCACAATAGGTTGGTTCATGTGAAATGCAGAAACCACCTTAGGTAGAAATTGAGGACGAGTCCTCAATTCCGCCCTGTCAGAATGAAAAATTAAGTAAGGGCTTTTATATGATAAAGCCGCCAATTCTGACACACGCCTGGCTGAAGCCAAGGCTAACAGCATCGACACCTTCCATGTGAGATACTTTAAGTCCACAGTGGAAAGTGGTTCAAACCAATGTGACTTTAGAAAACTCAACACAACATTGAGATCCCAAGGTGCCACTGGAGGCACAAAAGGAGGCTGTATGTGCAGCACCCCTTTTACAAATGTCTGAACTTCAGGTACTGAAGCCAGTTCTTTCTGGAAGAAAATCGACAGGGCCGAAATTTGAACCTTAATGGACCCTAATTTTAGGCCCATAGACAGTCCTGTTTGCAGGAAATGAAGGAAACGACCCAGTTGAAATTCCTCTGTAGGGGCCTTCTTGGCCTCACACCACGCAACATATTTACGCCAAATGCGGTGATAATGTTTTGCGGTTACGTCCTTCCTGGCTTTGACCAGAGTAGGGATGACTTCTTCTGGAATGCCTTTTTCCCTCAGGATCCGGCGTTCAACCGCCATGCCGTCAAACGCAGCCGCGGTAAGTCTTGGAACAGACAAGGCCCCTGCAGTAGCAGGTCCTTTCTTAGAGGTAGAGGCCATGGTTCGTCCGTGAGCATCTCTTGAAGTTCCGGGTACCAAGTCCTTCTTGGCCAATCCGGAACCACGAGTATAGTTCTTACTCCTCTCCTTCTTATGATTCTCAGTACTTTTGGTATGAGAGGCAGAGGAGGGAACACATACACTGACTGGTACACCCATGGCGTTACCAGAGCGTCCACTGCTATTGCCTGAGGGTCCCTTGACCTGGCGCAATATCTGTCCAGTTTTTTGTTTAGACGTGACGCCATCATGTCCACCTTTGGTTTTTCCCAACGGTTTACAATCAGGTGGAAGACTTCTGGGTGAAGTCCCCACTCTCCCGGGTGAAGGTCGTGTCTGCTGAGGAAGTCTGCTTCCCAGTTGTCCACTCCCGGAATGAACACTGCTGACAGTGCTATCACATGATTTTCCGCCCAGCGAAGAATCCTTGCAGCTTCTGCCATTGCCCTCCTGCTTCTCGTGCCGCCCTGTCTGTTTACGTGGGCGACTGACGTGATGTTGTCCGATTGGATCAACACCGCCTGACCCTGAAGCAGAGGTTTTGCTTGACTTAGGGCATTGTAAATGGCCCTTAGTTCCAGAATGTTTATATGAAGAGATGTTTCCATGCTTGACCACAAGCCCTGGAAATTCCTTCCCTGTGTGACTGCTCCCCAGCCTCTCAGGCTGGCATCCGTGGTTACCAGGATCCAATCCTGAATGCCAAATCTGCGGCCCTCTAGTAGATGAGCACTCTGCAGCCACCACAGGAGAGACACCCTTGTCCTTGGCGACAGGGTTATCCGCTGATGCATCTGCAGATGCGATCCGGACCATTTGTCCAGTAGATCCCACTGAAACGTTCTTGCATGGAATCTTCCGAATGGAATCGCTTCGTAGGAAGCCACCATTTTTCCCAGGACCCTCGTGCACTGATGCACTGAGACCTGGCCTGGTTTTAGGAGGTTCCTGACTAGCTCGGATAACTCCCTGGCCTTCTCCTCCGGGAGAAACACCTTCTTCTGGACTGTGTCCAGAATCATTCCTAGGAACAGTAGACGTGTCGTTGGAATCAGCTGCGATTTTGGAATATTTAGAATCCACCCGTGCTGATGTAACACTACCTGAGATAGTGCTACTCCGACTTCTAACTGTTCCCTGGATCTTGCCCTTATCAGGAGATCGTCCAAGTAAGGGATAATTAAAATGCCTTTTCTTCGTAGAAGAATCATCATTTCGGCCATTACCTTGGTAAAGACCCGAGGTGCCGTGGACAATCCAAACGGCAGCGTCTGAAACTGATAATGACAGTTTTGTACTACAAACCTGAGGTACCCTTGGTGAGAAGGGTATATTGGGACGTGGAGATAAGCATCTTTGATGTCCAGAGACACCATATAGTCCCCTTCTTCCAGGTTCGCTATCACTGCTCTGAGTGACTCCATCTTGAATTTGAACCTTTTTATGTAAGTGTTCAAGGATTTTAGATTTAAAATTGGTCTCACCGAGCCGTCCGGCTTCGGTACCACAAACAGCGTGGAATAATACCCCTTTCCCTGTTGCAGGAGGGGTACCTTGATTATCACCTGCTGGGAATACAGCTTGTGAATGGCTTCCAAAACTGCCTCCCTGTCGGAGGGAGACTTTGGTAAAGCAGACTTCAGGAACCGACGAGGGGGAAACGCCTCGAATTCCAGTTTGTACCCCTGCGATACTACCTGTAGAATCCAGGGATCCACTTGCGAGTGAGCCCACTGCGCGTTGAAATTCTTGAGACGGGCCCCCACCATATCTGAGTCTGCTTGTAAAGCCCCAGCGTCATGCTGAAGACTTGGCAGAAGCAGGGGAGGGCTTCTGCTCCTGGGAAGCGGCTGCACGGTGCAGTCTTTTTCCTCTTCCTCTGTCCCGGGGCAGAAAGGGGCCTTTTGCTCGCTTGTACTTATGGGAACGAAAGGACTGAGTTTGAAAAGACGGTGTCTTTTTCTGCTGATGTGAAGTGACCTGGGGTAAAAAGGTGGATTTCCCAGCCGTTGCCGTGGCCACCAGGTCCGATAGACCAGCCCCAAATAACTCCTCCCCTTTATACGGCAATACTTCCATGTGCCGTTTGGAATCCGCATCCCCTGACCACTGTCGCGTCCATAACGCTCTTCTGGCAGAGATGGACATAGCACTTACTCTTGATGCCAGGGTGCAAATATCCCTCTGTGCATCACGCATATATAGCAATGCATCCTTTAAATGTTCTATAGTTAACAAAATATTGTCCCTATCCAGGGTATCAATATTCTCAGTCAGGGAATCCGACCATGCGACTCCAGCACTGCACATCCAGGCTGAGGCGATTGCTGGTCGCAGTATAACACCAGTATGTGTGTATATACTTTTTAGGATATTTTCCAGCCTTCTATCAGCTGGTTCTTTGAGGGTGGCCGTATCAGGAGACGGTAACGCTACTTGTTTAGATAAACGTGTGAGCGCCTTATCTACCCTAGGGGGTGTTTCCCAACGCGCCCTAACCTCTGGCGGGAAGGGATATAATGCTAATAATTTATTAGAAATTAGCTGTTTTTTATCGGGGGAAACCCACGCTTTATCACACACCTCATTTATTTCCTCTGACTCAGGAAAAACTATTGGTAGTTTTTTCACACCCCACATAATACCCTTCTTTGTGGTACTTGTAGTGTCAGAAAGGTTCAATGCCTCTTTCATTGCCGTGATCATGTAACGTGTGGCCCTACTGGACATTACGTTTGTCTCGTCACCGTCGACACTAGACTCAGTATCTGTGTCAGGGTCTGTGTCGACCCACTGAGGTAACGGGCGTTTTAGCGCCCCTGACGGTGTCTGAGACGCCTGGACAGGCACTAATTGCGGCTGTCTCATGTCGTCAACAGTTTTTTGCAAATTGCTGACATTATCACTTAATTGTTTAAATACAATCATCCAGTCAGGTGTCGACTCCCTAGGGGGTGACATCACCAACACAGGCAACTGCTCCGCCTCCACATCATTTTCCTCCTCATACATGTCGACACACGCGTACCGAC
Source organism: Pseudophryne corroboree (assembly GCF_028390025.1). Classification (NCBI taxonomy): domain Eukaryota; kingdom Metazoa; phylum Chordata; class Amphibia; order Anura; family Myobatrachidae; genus Pseudophryne; species Pseudophryne corroboree. The sequence goes on from NC_086448.1 coordinate 198,138,204, forward strand.
ACACAGCACACACACCGGGAATGCTCTGATAGAGGACAGGACCCCACTTAGCCCTTTGGAGAGACAGAGGGAGAGTCTGCCAGCACACACCCAGCGCTATATATATATACAGGGATAACCTTATATAAGTGTTATTCCCTTATAGCTGCTGTTATTATCATTATTTGCTGCCAAAAATGCCCCCCCTTCTCTTTTTTACCCTGATTCTGAAGCAGGACTGCAGGGGAGAGTCAGGGAGCCGTCCTTCCAGCGGAGCTGTGAGGGAAAATGGCGCTTGTGTGCTGAGGAGATAGGCTCCGCCCCTTCACGACGTCCTTATCTCCCGCTTTTTTGTGTAAAAATGGCAGGGGTTAAAATACATCCATATAGCCCAGGAGCTATATGTGATGTATTCTTTTTGCCACCTAAGGTATATACTGTTATATTGCGTCTCAGGGCGCTCCCCCCCAGCGCCCTGCACCCTCAGTGACCGGAGTGTGAAGTGTGCTGAGAGCAATGGCGCACAGCTGCGGTGCTGTGCGCTACCTTAGTCTGAAGACAGGATGTCTTCTGCCGCCGATTTCACCGGACCTCTTCGTCTCTTCTGGCTCTGTAAGGGGGACGGCGGCGCGGCTCCGGTGACCCATCCAGGCTGTACCTGTGATCGTCCCTCTGGAGCTAATGTCCAGTAGCCTAAGAAGCCCAATCCACTCTGCACGCAGGTGAGTTCGCTTCTTCTCCCCTTAGTCCCACGATGCAGTGAGCCTGTTGCCAGCAGGACTCACTGAAAATAAAAAAAAACTAAACTTTTATTCTAAGCAGCTCAGGAGAGCCACCTAGATTGCACCCTTCTCGGCCGGGCACAAAAATCTAACTAAGGCTTGGAGGAGGGTCATAGGGGGAGGAGCCAGTGCACACCACCTGATCCTTAAGCTTTTATTTTGTGCCCTGTCTCCTGCGGAGCCGCTATTCCCCATGGTCCTTACGGAGTCCCAGCATCCACTAGGACGTCAGAGAAATAGAAGGTGATAGAAACACCGATTAGGATCCACCACTTTGGTCGGGGGACAAAACAAGAAGGAGAACTTTTTTTAACCAGACTGTTTTACACTTAGGGGGTCATTCCGAGTTGATCGCAGCCAGCAACTTTTTGCTGCTGCTGCGATCAACTAGTACATGCCTATGGGGGAGTGTATTTTAGATTAGCAGGGTTGCGATCACTTGTCCAGCCCTGCTAAGCTAAAAAAATTTCAAGCAGAAGTAGACTAGGCCTATATCTACTTACCCTGTGCGATGGATCCAGCGATGATGGGCCCGGCTTTAACGTCACTCCTCCGCCCTCCGTTCTGCTGGACATGCCTGCGTTATACTCACCACTCCCCGAAAACGGCTCCAAACGGTCCGGATCCGCCCTGTCACGCCTCCTTCCTGTCAATCTTCTTTGTTCTTTGCGGTTGGCTCTGGGACCACTTCCTTTGTAAGTCGCGACGTAACTCGCCAGGCAATGTCGCGCACGCGCACTGCACCCGCCGCGCATTCCGCACCCATTCGCACCGCAGCGATAAACCGCTGCGTGCGAACGGGTCGGAATGACCCCCTAAATGCATTTCTTTTTTGTCTGTATTTCATAACTCTGAGATTTGTACCACGTGGGACGTCTCATCGAGATCAGCGAAGTAATATGTTATATTACCAATATACCAATGTTTTTAAAATAAAAAAAAACCTAAACTAAACTTTTATTCTAAGCAGCTCAGGAGAGCCACCTAGATTGCACCCTTCTCGGCCGGGCACAAAAATCTAACTGAGGCTTGGAGGAGGGTCATAGGGGGAGGAGCCAGTGCACACCACCTGATCCTTAAGCTTTTATTTTGTGCCCTGTCTCCTGCGGAGCCGCTATTCCCCATGGTCCTTACGGAGTCCCAGCATCCACTAGGACGTCAGAGAAAATGCAATTGCAACGCAGTCAGTGTGACCACCGGGAATACCGGTAGCACCCTTGCATACGCAGCAGGCGCACCGCCGCCATGTTTTCCTCTGCAGTGGCCACCCCTAAACCAGTTCAGACACACCTGCGGTCCGGGCCACTCTCCCCTAATGACGCGTCCCCGACGGCTGCCCATGTCAATCCAGTTGTGATCGCATATTTCCTGGATGCAATCACAATCTGAAAGTCCAGGCATGTGCTGTGCGGCCGCAGTGCATGTGCAGATGTCTGAAAATCGGCCATGTTTGCATTTAAACCTGAATGAGGGCCTTAAATGCAAACTAATAACTTCCACAAACATTGGCATTTTCTGATATGTAAAGCAAAAATCTGACGCCACCCTACTCCCATCTGCTCCTTTATATGGCCAGGGCTGTCCCCATTTTCCTTTCAAGCACTGTTACATATTGGTCAGCAGAAGCTTTTAGGGTTTCTCCTCCCTTTAAACCAACTATGCAAATTTCTCACTGCACACACTGCATGAATAACTGCACAGCAAATTATTCTGGCAGCCACTGATGATAACACAGAAAATAAGAATTTACTCACCGGTAATTCTATTTCTCGTTGTCACGATCCGGGTATCTGGACGCCATTTCTTACCCATCAGATGCCTCCTAAGGCTGGCTCAGCGCTCCAGGACCGGATCCCATCTGTTATCCTAATGTTCACATTCCTGCATCCTCTCCTGTCTCTCTGAGACGCTGTCACAGTAACGCCTTATTACATCTGGCATGGCGTCTCCCGCGGCCTCCGCCGCCGTCCCTGAGCTTCTGCATGCAGAGTGTCAGAGTGGCGATTACGTCAGCCGCGGCCTCCGCTGTGTCCGCGTGGTTGGATGTGCACTTGTCAGCCTGGCGTCTCCTGTCTCCAGTGGCCGGCGCCGCCATTACTGTTTTCATTACCACATGGATTACAAACCAAACTTCCCTCCAAGTGTCTGCATGGGCGCAGCCATCTTGGATTCTGTCAGCTGATCATTTCCTCTAATCTGTTGTCAGTATTGTTAATCTGCATAATTGCCTAGCCAATCCCTTCCTTGCTGCAGGTATAAATATGCTGTGCCTGAGCAAGGAAGGCGTCAGTGCTTTGGTTGTCAAACCTAGTTCCTGTTTGTCTCTCTCCTGTGATTGTCTTCCAGGTTCCAGCTCCTGTCTCAAGACTTCCACCATAGAGACCCGCACCAGCATTCCACCTGCGGTGTAGCCTGACTCTCCAATCCATTGTGGATTCATCTGTTTCCAGCTACAACATTACCTGCTTCCAGCCCAGCTTCCAGCAGAGTACAGCTTCTCTTAAAGGGCCGGTGTCCTTTCTACACTTTACCACTCTCCACCGGTATTATTATTTCTCCGCTCTCAAGTTCTACATTTCAGTTCATATTTCATCGCTCCCAAGTTCATTTATTATTTAACTGGTTCCAGTCAGTATCCACTCCATGCTAACAACAGTCTGGTTCCAGCCAGTATCCACAGCAGCCGTTTTATCTTCAGCAACCCAGCTTTTCCTGGAACACCAGCTGGTACAATCCTGGGTTATCTCCATTGCTACAGTCGGGCCTGGTAAGGACTTTCCATCTAGAAGATTATAAGAACTATCTCACACTACCAGTGCCCTGTGGCTCCTGCCATCCTGTAGTACCCAGGAACTGTATTTATTCTTTGCTGACTTTTACGTTTTCTTTTACTGCTGCTGTGTTGCGGAGTTGTCATAATAAACATCATTGACTTTTATCCAAGTTGTTGGGCAGTTATTATTCATGTTACTTACATGTCCAGGGGTCTGATACAACCTCCCAGGTTCCGGTACATCTCAGCCCCTACAACTGAGGCTGCCTCCCGTCAGCTCAGGCCCTCAGTTGTGACAGTAAGCACTGACCAAATGAATCCAGCCGGAGACCAGGATCCAGCGGCCAGGCCGATGCAAGAACTGGCAGCCCGACTAGAACATCAGGAGGCTGCACAGGGCCACATCATCCGCTGTCTCCAGGATTTCTCTACTCGGCTGGATGGGATTCAGACAACTCTCCGTGGATCAGGCGCGTCTGGTGCGTCAACCACAGTGACTCCAGCTATAACCCCACCCACCTTACCCATTTCTGCTCCACGTCTTCATCTTCCAACGCCAGCAAAATTTGACGGATCTCCAAGATTCTGCAGGGGATTTCTCAACCAGTGTGAGATTCAGTTTGAGCTACAACCTGGCAATTTTCCCAGTGACCGTACAAAAATTGCCTACATTATTTCTCTTCTCAGTGGCTCAGCCCTTGATTGGGCATCACCGTTATGGGAGAGGTCCGACACCCTGCTATCTTCCTACACTGCCTTCGTGTCAACATTCAGGCGCATCTTCGACGAGCCAGGCCGGGTAACCTCAGCTTCATCCGAGATTCTCCGTTTACGCCAGGGGTCACGTACTGTAGGACAATATCTGATACAGTTCCAGATCCTGGCATCCGAACTGGCATGGAGCGACGAGGCCCTGTATGCTGCATTCTGGCATGGCTTATCTGAGCGTATTAAAGATGAGTTAGCTACCAGAGACTTACCTTCTAAGTTAGATGAGCTAATCTCACTCTGCACGAAAGTTGATTTACGTTTCAGAGAGAGAGCAACTGAGCGTGGAAGATCATCTGCTCCAAAATCTTCTGCTCCTCCTCCTCGTCAACTGTCACCATCTAAAGATGAGCCCATGCAACTTGGCCGTTCCCGTTTAACTCCTGCTGAGCGCCGAAGACGTCTCTCCGAGTTTCTCTGTCTCTATTGTGCAGCTCCGTCTCACACCATTAATGCCTGTCCCAAACGTCCGGGAAACTCCAAATCCTAGCTCGCCAAGGAGAGGGCCGGCTAGGAGTAATGATCTCCTCTCCATCTCCTCAAGATTGTAATCTCCCAGTCTCGCTTCAAGTTGCTCAACGTTATCGGAACGTCATTGCCCTCCTTGATTCCGGAGCAGCTGGGAACTTTATTACCGAAGCCTATGTTAAACGGTGGTCCCTACCCACCGAGAGACTTCCTTCGTCCATTTCTTTAACTGCCGTGGATGGCAGCAAAATTTTTGATGCAGTTATTTCTTTAAGGACTCTACCAGTTCGTCTGAGAGTGGGAGTTCTTCATTCCGAACTTATTTCTTTTTTAGTGATTCCAAGAGCCACACATCCTGTGGTCCTGGGCCTTCCATGGCTCCGTCTTCACAATCCTACAATTGATTGGACGACTACGCAAATCCTGGCATGGGGTTCCTCCTGTGCTGAGACATGTTTGTTTAAAGTATTGCCTGTCTGTTCTTCCTCCCCCAGGTCGTCTGATGTTCCACCTCCTCCATATCAAGATTTCACGGATGTGTTCAGTAAAGCTTCTGCTGATATCCTTCCTCCTCATAGAGAATGGGACTGTCCGATTGATCTCGTTCCAGGGAAGGTTCCACCTCGAGGCCGAATTTATCCGTTGTCTCTGCCTGAGACGCATTCTATGGAGGAATACATTAAAGAGAACCTAGCAAAGGGGTTCATTCGACCTTCTTCTTCCCCAGCCGGCGCAGGCTTCTTTTTTGTAAAAAAGAAAGATGGTGGTCTGCGGCCGTGCATCGACTACAGAGGTTTGAACGACATTACCATCAAGAACCGTTATCCTTTACCCCTGATTACTGAGCTCTTTGACAGAGTTAGCGGAGCTACCATCTTTACAAAGCTGGACTTGAGAGGTGCATACAATCTCATCCGGATCCGTGAGGGTGACGAGTGGAAGACCGCCTTTAACACCCGTGACGGACATTATGAGTACCTCGTCATGCCCTTCGGATTGAGTAATGCTCCAGCTGTCTTCCAGCATTTTGTCAATGAGATCTTCAGAGACATTCTATACCGTCATGTCGTGGTCTATCTAGACGATATCCTCATTTTTGCCAACGATTTAGAGGAACATCGTTTTTGGGTTAAAGAGGTTCTGTCCCGTCTCCGTGTCAATCATCTCTATTGCAAATTAGAGAAATGCGTCTTTGAAGTCAAGTCCATTCCGTTTCTAGGGTACATTGTGTCCGGTTCCGGACTAGAGATGGATCCTGAGAAACTACAAGCAATCCAAAATTGGCCGATACCCTTAACCCTCAAAGGGGTCCAGAGGTTCTTGGGGTTCGCCAACTATTACCGAAAGTTTATACGAGACTTTTCCACCATTGTGGCGCCTATTACTGCTTTCACTAAGAAGGGTGCTAACCCGTCCAAGTGGTCTGAAGAAGCCATGCAAGCATTTCATCTTTTAAAACAAAGGTTCATCTCTGCGCCTGTTCTGAAACAGCCTGACATCGACTCTCCTTTCATCTTAGAGGTGGATGCCTCCTCCGTTGGAGTAGGAGCGGTGTTATCTCAGAGGGCTAAAGATGGCCATTTACACCCTTGCAGTTTCTTCTCCCGGAAGTTCTCCCCAGATGAGCGCAACTATGCCATTGGCGACCAGGAGTTGCTAGCCATCAAGCTCGCTCTAGAAGAGTGGAGGTATCTGTTGGAGGGAGCTTCTCATTCAATCACCATACTTACAGACCACAAGAACCTTTTATATCTGAAAGGCGCACAATGTCTCAACCCTCGTCAGGCCAGATGGGCACTTTTCTTTTCCAGGTTCGACTTTAAACTCCAGTTCTGTCCGGGCTCTCAGAATCGCAAGGCCGATGCCCTTTCCCGCTCATGGGAGCAAGAAAATGAGTCAGAGTCTTCAGACAAGCATCCTATTATAAATCCGTTGGCATTCTCCACGGTAGGGATGGACTCTACGCCCCCATCAGGGAAAAGTTTTGTGAAACCGATGCTAAGGAAGAAGCTCATGCATTGGGCCCATGCTTCCCGTTTTGCCGGACATACAGGTATCCAAAAAACCCTGGAGTTTATCTCTAGGTCCTATTGGTGGCCAACTCTGAAAAAGGACGTCTTGGAGTTTATTGCATCTTGCCCAAAGTGTGCTCAACATAAGGTATCCCGCCAGTCGCCTGCGGGGCAACTGGTTCCACTATCTGTTCCCCGTCGACCTTGGACCCATTTGTCGATGGATTTTATTACAGATTTACCCATGTGCAACAAGTTCAATACCATCTGGGTGGTAGTTGACCGGTTCACCAAGATGGCACACTTCATTCCTCTCACCGGTCTTCCGTCAGCTTCCAAGTTGGCTCAAGTATTCATACAAGAGATCTTCCGACTCCACGGTCTTCCTGAAGAAATTATCTCAGATCGAGGAGTTCAATTCACAGCCAAATTCTGGCGAAGTTTATGTCAAGTCCTTCAAGTCAAGCTAAAGTTTTCCACGGCTTACCATCCTCAGACCAATGGTCAAACCGAGAGGGTGAATCAGGACTTGGAGGCCTTCCTCCGCATCTATGTGTCCTCCTCTCAAGATGACTGGGTTCAATTACTTCCCTGGGCCGAGTTCTGTCATAACAACCAGTATCATTCTTCATCTGCTTCAACACCATTCTTCACTAACTTTGGATTCCACCCTAAAGTCCCTGAGTTCCAACCGCTTCCAGCAACTTCTGTTCCCGCAGTGGATATCACCTTGCATCAGTTTGCCAATATCTGGAAGAGCGTACGATCAGCTCTGCTCAAGGCATCGTTCAGGTACAAGAAGTTTGCGGATAAGAAGCGTCGAGCAGTTCCTGCTCTCAAGGTGGGTGATCGGGTATGGTTATCCACGAAGAATTTGAGGTTAAGAGTTCCCAGTATGAAGTTTGCACCTCGCTATATCGGTCCTTTCAAGATTGAACAAGTCATCAATCCTGTTGCTTATAGACTTCAGTTGCCTCCCTTCTTAAAAATACCCAGGACATTCCATGTTTCCCTGTTGAAACCGCTGATCTTGAATCGGTTTCATTCCTCACTTCCTCCAACTCCGAAAGTCCAAACTCAACGAGGCGTTGAGTATGAAGTGGCCAAGATCCTGGACTCACGTCACCGTTACGGTCAACTACAGTATCTTATTGACTGGAAGGGTTACGGCCCTGAGGAACGTTCATGGACCAATGCTTCTGATGTCCATGCTCCTGCCTTGGTCCGGAGATTCCATTCCAAGTTTCCTCAAAAGCCAAAGAAGTGTCCTGGGGCCACTCCTAAAGGGGGGGGTGCTGTCACGATCCGGGTATCTGGACGCCATTTCTTACCCATCAGATGCCTCCTAAGGCTGGCTCAGCGCTCCAGGACCGGATCCCATCTGTTATCCTAATGTTCACATTCCTGCATCCTCTCCTGTCTCTCTGAGACGCTGTCACAGTAACGCCTTATTACATCTGGCATGGCGTCTCCCGCGGCCTCCGCCGCCGTCCCTGAGCTTCTGCATGCAGAGTGTCAGAGTGGCGATTACGTCAGCCGCGGCCTCCGCTGTGTCCGCGTGGTTGGATGTGCACTTGTCAGCCTGGCGTCTCCTGTCTCCAGTGGCCGGCGCCGCCATTACTGTTTTTATTACCACATGGATTACAAACCAAACTTCCCTCCAAGTGTCTGCATGGGCGCAGCCATCTTGGATTCTGTCAGCTGATCATTTCCTCCAATCTGTTGTCAGTATTGTTAATCTGCATAATTGCCTAGCCAATCCCTTCCTTGCTGCAGGTATAAATATGCTGTGCCTGAGCAAGGAAGGCGTCAGTGCTTTGGTTGTCAAACCTAGTTCCTGTTTGTCTCTCTCCTGTGATTGTCTTCCAGGTTCCAGCTCCTGTCTCAAGACTTCCACCATAGAGACCCGCACCAGCATTCCACCTGCGGTGTAGCCTGACTCTCCAATCCATTGTGGATTCATCTGTTTCCAGCTACAACATTACCTGCTTCCAGCCCAGCTTCCAGCAGAGTACAGCTTCTCTTAAAGGGCCGGTGTCCTTTCTACACTTTACCACTCTCCACCGGTATTATTATTTCTCCGCTCTCAAGTTTTACATTTCAGTTCATATTTCATCGCTCCCAAGTTCATTTATTATTTAACTGGTTCCAGCCAGTATCCACTCCGTGCTAACAACAGTCTGGTTCCAGCCAGTATCCACAGCAGCCGTTTTATCTTCAGCAACCCAGCTTTTCCTGGAACACCAGCTGGTACAATCCTGGGTTATCTCCATTGCTACAGTCGGGCCTGGTAAGGACTTTCCATCTAGAAGATTATAAGAACTATCTCACACTACCAGTGCCCTGTGGCTCCTGCCATCCTGTAGTACCCAGGAACTGTATTTATTCTTTGCTGACTTTTACGTTTTCTTTTACTGCTGCTGTGTTGCGGAGTTGTCATAATAAACATCATTGACTTTTATCCAAGTTGTCGTGGTCACGCCTTCGGGCAGTTATTATTCATGTTACTTACATGTCCAGGGGTCTGATACAACCTCCCAGGTTCCGGTACATCTCAGCCCCTACAACTGAGGCTGCCTCCCGTCAGCTCAGGCCCTCAGTTGTGACACTCGTAGTCCGTAGTGGATGCTGGGAACTCCGTAAGGACCATGGGGAATAGACGGGCTCCGCAGGAGACTGGGCACTCTAAAAGAAAGATTAGGTACTATCTGGTGTGCACTGGCTCCTCCCTCTATGCCCCTCCTCCAGACCTCAGTTAAGGAAACTGTGCCCGGAAGAGCTGACACAACAAGGAAAGGATTTGGAATCCAGGGTAAGACTCATACCAGCCACACCAATCACACTGTACAACTTGTGATAACCATACCCAGTTAACAGTATGAACAACAACTGAGCCTCAGTAACAGATGGCTCATAACAATAACCCTTAAGTTAAGCAATAACTATGGCCCTCATTCCGAGTTGATCGTTCGTTATTTTTCATCGCATCGCAGTGAAATTTCGCTTAGTGCGCATGCGCAATAGTCGCACTGCGACTGCGCCAAGTAACTTTGCTATGAAGATAGGATTTTTACTCACGGCTTTTTCTTCGCTCCGGCGATCGTAGTGTGATTGACAGGAAATGGGTGTTACTGGGCGGAAACACGGCGTTTTAGGGGCGTGTGGATGAAAACGCTACCGTTTCCGGAAAAAACGCAGGAGTGGCCGGAGAAACGGGGGAGTGTCTGAGCGAACGCTGGGTGTGTTTCTGACGTCAATCCAGGAACGACAAGCACTGAACTGATCGCACAGGCAGAGTAAGTGTGGAGCTACTCTAAAACTGCTAAGTAGTTTGTGATCGCAATAATGCGAATACATCGGTCGCAATTTTAGGATGCTAAGATACACTCCCAGTAGGCGTAGGCTTAGCGTGTGTAACTCTGCTAAATTCGCCTTGCGACCGATCAACTCGGAATGAGGGCCTATATACATGTATTGCAGAGAGTCCGCACTTGGGACGGGCGCCCAGCATCCACTACGGACTACGAGAAATAGAATTACCGGTGAGTAAATTCTTATTTTCTCTGACGTCCTAGTGGATGCTGGGAACTCCGTAAGGACCATGGGGATTATACCAAAGCTCCCAAACGGGCGGGAGAGTGCGGATGACTCTGCAGCACCGAATGAGCAAAGGCAAGGTCCTCCTCAGCCAGGGTATCAAACTTGTAGAACTTAGCAAATGTGTTTGAACCCGACCAAGTAGCAGCTCGGCAAAGCTGTAAAGCCGAGACCCCTCGGGCTGCCGCCCAAGAAGAGCCCACCTTCCTTGTGGAATGGGCTTTTACCGATTTAGGATGCGGCAACCCTGCCGCAGAATGAGCTTGCTGAATCGTGTTACAGATCCAGCGCGCAATAGTTTGCTTTGAAGCAGGAGCACCCAGCTTGTTGGGTGCATGCAGGATAAACAGCGAGTCAGTTTTCCTGACTCCAGCCGTCCTGGCTACATAGATTTTCAAAGCCCTGACTACATCCAGTAACTTGGAGTCCTCCAAGTCCCGAGTAGCCGCAGGCACCACAATAGGTTGGTTCAAATGAAACACTGATACCACCTTAGGGAGAAATTGGGGACGAGTCCTCAATTCTGCCCTGTCCATATGGAAGATTAGATAAGGGCTTTTACATGACAAAGCCGCCAATTCTGACACACGCCTAGCCGAAGCTAAGGCCAATAGCATGACCACTTTCCACGTGAGATATTTTAGCTCCACGGTCTTAAGTGGCTCAAACCAGTGGGATTTCAGGAAATCCAACACAACGTTAAGATCCCAAGGTGCCACTGGAGGCACAAACGGGGGCTGAATATGCAGCACTCCCTTAACAAACGTCTGAACTTCAGGCAGTAAAGCCAGTACTTTTTGAAAGAAAATAGATAGGGACGAAATCTGGACCTTTATGGACCCCAATTTTAGGCCCATAGTCACTCCTGACTGTAGGAAGTGCAGAAATCGCCCCAGCTGGAATTCCTCTGTTGGGGCCTTCCTGGCCTCACACCAAGCAACATATTTCCGCCATATGCGGTGATAATGATTTGCTGTCACATCCTTCCTAGCTTTTATCAGCGTAGGAATCACTTCATCTGGAATGCCCTTTTCCGTTAGGATCTGGTGTTCAACCGCCATGCCGTCAAACGCAGCCGCGGTAAGTCTTGGAACAGACAGGGCCCCTGCTGTAACAGGTCCTGTCTGAGAGGCAGAGGCCATGGGTCCTCTGAGATCATTTCTTGTAGTTCTGGGTACCAAGTTCTTCTTGGCCAATCCGGAACGATGAGTATAGTTCTTACTCCTCTCTTTCTTACTATCCTCAGTACCTTGGGTATGAGAGGAAGAGGAGGGAACACATAAACCGACTGGTACACCCACGGTGTCACTAGTGCGTCCACAGCTATCGCCTGAGGGTCCCTTGACCTGGCGCAATATTTTTTTAGCTTTTTGTTGAGGCGGGACGCCATCATGTCCACCTGTGGCCAGTCCCAACGGTTTACAATCTGCGTGAAGACTTCTGGATGAAGTCCCCACTCCCCCGGGTGGAGGTCGTGCCTGCTGAGCAAATCTGCTTCCCAGTTGTCCACTCCCGGAATGAACACTGCTGACAATGCTAGCACGTGATTCTCCGCCCATCGAAGAATCCTTGTGGCTTCTGCCATCGCCATCCTGCTTCTTGTGCCGCCCTGGCGGTTTACATGGGCGACCGCCGTGATGTTGTCTGATTGAATCAGCACTGGTTGGTTTTGAAGCAGGGGCTCTGCTTGACTCAGGGCATTGTAAATGGCCCTTAGTTCCAGTATATTTATGTGTAGTGAAGTCTCCTGACTTGACCACTGTCCTTGGAAGTTCCTTCCCTGAGTGACTGCCCCCCATCCTCGGAGGCTTGCATCCGTGGTCACTAGGACCCAGTCCTGTATGCCGAATCTGCGGCCCTCGAGAAGGTGAGCACTCTGCAGCCACCACAGCAGAGACACCCTGGCCCTTGGGGACAGGGTGATCAACCGATGCATCTGAAGATGCGATCCGGACCATTTGTCTAACAGATCCCACTGAAAGATCCTTGCATGGAACCTGCCGAAGGGAATTGCTTCGTAAGAAGCCACCATCTTTCCCAGGACTCGCGTGCAGTGATGCACCGACACCTGTTTTGGTTTCAGGAGGTCCCTGACCAGAGATGACAATTCCTGGGCCTTCTCCACCGGGAGAAACACCTTCTTCTGTTCTGTGTCCAGAATCATGCCCAGGAAAAGCAGACGCGTCGCAGGAATCAGCTGCGACTTTGGGATATTCAGAATCCAGCCGTGCTGTTGCAACACTTCCCGAGAGAGTGCTACGCTGACTAACAACTGCTCTCTGGACCTCGCCTTTATAAGGAGATCGTCCAAGTACGGGATAATTATAACTCCCTTCTTCCAAAGGAGTATCATCATTTCGGCCATTACCTTGGTAAATACTCTCGGTGCCGTGGACAGACCAAACGGCAACGTCTGGAATTGGTAATGACAATCCTGTACCACAAACCTGAGGTACTCCTGGTGAGGTGGGTAAATGGGGACATGCAAGTAAGCATCCTTGATGTCCAGCGACACCATAAAATCCCCCTCTTCCAGGCTTGCAATAACCGCCCTGAGCGATTCCATTTTGAACTTGAACGTCCTTATATAAGTGTTCAAGGATTTTAAATTCAGAATGCGTCTCACCGAACCGTCTGGTTTCGGTACCACAAACATTGTGGAATAGTAACCCCGTCCCTGTTGAAGGAGGGGAACCTTGATTATCACCTGCTGGAGGCACAGCTTGTGAATTGCCGCCAGTACTATCTCCCTTTCCCTGGGAGCAGCTGGCAAGGCTGATTTGAGGTAACGGAGAGGGGGAGTCGCCTCTAACTCCAGCTTGTATCCCTGAGATACAATTTGTACAGCCCAGAGATCCAATTGTGAGCGAACCCACTGGTTGCTGAAGTTTCGGAGACGCGCCCCCACCGCACCTGGCTCCGCCTGTGGAGCCCCAGCGTCATGCGGTGGACTTAGTGGAAGCGGGGGAGGATTTTTGTTCCTGGGAACTGGCTGCCTGGTGCAGCTTCTTTCCTCTACCCCTGCCTCTGGGCAGAAAGGATGCGCCTCTGACCCGCTTGCCTTTCTGAGGCCGAAAGGACTGTACATGATAATACGGTGCTTTCTTAGGCTGTGAGGGAACCTGAGGTAAAAAAGTTGACTTCCCAGCTGTTGCTGTGGATACGAGGTCCGAGAGACCGTCCCCAAACAATTCCTCACCCTTATAAGGCAATACCTCCATGTGTCTTTTAGAATCAGCATCACCTGTCCACTGCCGAGTCCATAAAACTCTCGTGGCAGAAATGGACATTGCATTAATTCTAGATGCCAGCAGGCAAATGTCTCTCTGTGCATCCCGCATATATAAGACGACGTCTTTTATATGTTCTATGGTTAGCAAAATAGTATCCCTGTCGAGGGAATCAATGTTGTCTGACAGGGTATCAGACCATGCTGCTGCAGCACTACACATCCATGCTGAAGCAATAGCAGGTCTCAGTATAGTACCCGAGTGTGTATACACAGACTTCAGGATAGCTTCCTGCTTTCTATCCGCAGGTTCCTTTAGGGCGGCCGTATCCTGAGACGGCAGTGCCACCCTTTTTGATAAGCGTGTGAGCGCCTTGTCCACCCTAGGGGATGTTTCCCAACGTAACCTGTCCGTTGGCGGGAAAGGGTACGCCATCAGTAACCTCTTAGAAATCACTAGTTTCTTATCGGGGGAACTCCACGCTTCTTCACACAATTAATTTAATTCATCAGATGGGGGAAAAGACACTGGCTGCTTTTTCTCCCCAAACATAATACCCTTCTTGGTAGTAACCGGGTTAACATCAGAAATGTGCAATACATTTTTCATTGCAGTAATCATGCATCGGATGGCCTTTGTAGACTGTACATTTGTCTCATCGTCATCTACACTGGAGTCAGACTCCGTGTCGACATCTGTGTCTGCCATCTGAGCTAGCGGGCGTTTATGAGCCCCTGATGGCCTCTGAGACGCCTGGGCAGGCGCGGGCTGAGATCCTGGCTGTCCCAAGGCTGCTGCGTCATCGAACCTTTTATGTAAGGAGTTGACACTGTCTGTTAAGACCTTCCACATATCCATCCAATCCGGTGTCGGCCCTGTCGGGGGCGACACCACACTTATCTGCCCCTGCTCCGCCTCCACGTAGCCCTCCTCATCAAACATGTCGACACAGCCGTACCGACACACCGCACACACACACAGGGAATGCTCTGACTGAGGACAGGACCCCACAAAGTCCTTCGGGGAGACAGAGAGAGAGTATGCCAGCACACACCACAGCGCTATATAACACAGGGATTTACACTATAATGAGTGATTTTTCCCAATAGCTGCTTATTATCCTATTTGCGCCTAAATTTATGTGCCCCCCCTATCTTTTTTACCCTTCTTGTACAGGATACTGCAGGGGAGAGCCTGGGGAGCGTCCTTCCAGCGGAGCTGTGAAGAGAAAATGGCGCTGGTGTGCTGAGGAAGAAGGCCCCGCCCCCTCAGCGGCGGGCTTCTCCAGCGTTTTGTATAGCTTAATGGCGGGGTTTTTTACACATATACAGTTTTCCAGACTGTATTATGTGTAGTTAGTGCCAAAAGGTATTCTTATTGCTGCCCAGGGCGCCCCCCCCAGCGCCCTGCACCCTACAGTGACCGGAGTGTGTGGTGTGCAGTGGGAGCAATGGCGCACAGCTGCAGTGCTGTGCGCTACCTTAATGAAGACCGGAGTCTTCTGCCGCCGATTTCATCTTCTTCTCTTCTGTCTTCTGGCTCTGCAAGGGGGATGGCGGCGCGGCTCCGGGAACGGACGATCGAGGTCAGGCCCTGTGTTCGAACCCTCTGGAGCTAATGGTGTCCAGTAGCCTAAGAAGCACAAGCTAGCTGCACGCAGGTAGGTTTGCTTCTCTCCCCTCAGTCCCACGTAGCAGTGAGTCTGTTGCCAGCAGATCTCACTGAAAATAAAAAACCTAACAAATACTTTCTTTCTAGCAAGCTCAGGAGAGCCCACTAGGAGCACCCAGCTCTGGCCGGGCACAGATTCTAACTGAGGTCTGGAGGAGGGGCATAGAGGGAGGAGCCAGTGCACACCAGATAGTACCTAATCTTTCTTTTAGAGCATACTTGCCTACCTGACCCTCTCCATGAGGGAGAAAATGCTCTGTTCCTGGACTTTCCTGGTAATGTATGATTGCCATCACCTGTGGTGAGCTAGTTAATTGATAAGAAAGGTGTTTCACCACAGGTGATGGCAATCATACATTACCAGGAAAGTCCAGGAACAGAGCATTTTCTCCCTCATGGAGAGGGTCAGGTAGGCAAGTATGTTTTAGAGTGCCCAGTCTCCTGCGGAGCCCGTCTATTCCCCATGGTCCTTACGGAGTTCCCAGCATCCACTAGGACGTCAGAGAAAGGAACATGTTTAATACTGTACATTTCTTTCACTCTAACCATTTTTTCACATCATAAATATGACGGACAAAGGCAGACGATGAAAAAGACTACCCAGAATCCTTCACGTCTTTCTCCCAGCCATCCCCCACATCACCATTGACCGGTCTTCGAAGTCATAAAGGCGTAGCCTAATTCACAAAACACGCACCGACAATAGCGTCTCCCAACATCCATTCACCACACGCCGCCTTACGACAATTGCGCGCTACCTGCCTATTCTTAACAGTAGACGCCACGGCAAGACTGTTCAGGTTACGCCAAGTCCCGGGACCTCCAGCTCCACCCACAGCTGTCATTGGTTGTACCAGAGCAACAAGGTGACGTAGATAGGCGTGGCCAGTCGTTGGCGAGAGAAGATTCTAGAAGAAAGACGTTGTAGACGCCGCCATTACCTCTCAGCCCTCGACTGGGAGAGACACACGAGCGCCCTAAACCCACAGACACGCAGCCTGTTTTTTTTTTTAGTTATTTTTTTTATTTGTGGCTTTGTGCATTCTAACGCGGTCTGCTCGCAATGGAGGTAAGGCGGCAGCCGGCGAGGGCAAGCGCTGCGTAGCGTTACTGTCTACCGGGATTGCAGGTTACGTGTGTTACCCGGAGGATGCATGTGCGCGGGCGTTACAAGTGTGACCCGGAGGATACGTGGCTGCCCGGTGCCGGTGAGATCCGGACGATGCATGTGAGCGATGGGTGGATGCGTGTGTGAGCGGTGTTGGGGTTGAGAATGCACGTGTATTTGTGTGCCGGCTGATGCAACGATGACATGTAGCGGCGGGCCGGTGTGTGCTGCGGTGAGTCATGGTGCGGGAGAGCAGCGCGGTGTAATGGCTTCCTGGCTCTCATCCGCCATCTTGTGCCCGAGACTGGCTACGTTGCGGAGAGCCATGATGGCCGCAATCCCCGGCGGTGCCACTGTGTGTGCCTGATCAGGATGCAGTAACATCTGCGCACTGCTCCTATGTTGCACAGGCGGCCATATTACTCTCCTATCCCTTCTATAGGATAGACTAATGATGGTCTCTGTTGGGGAAAAGGATACGGTGTCTATGCGTAACATGCTGGCTGATGACATTGCTAATGTGGGTGAGCTATATTAGGATGTTGCTTAATATAATTAATCTTGTTACAGAGGGAAAAGGAACAATTCCGGAAACTTTTCATCGGAGGGCTCAGCTTTGAAACGACAGAAGACAGTTTACGGAAATACTATGAGCAATGGGGGAACCTGACTGATTGTGTAGTAAGTTTGCCTGCTGCCATCTTGTTTCCACCTCCCATCCCCATGCACACCCTTAAAGTTACATAAATGATCATTGCCAATGATGGGGGGGTAACTGTCACTGGGTGGTGTCCAATTAGACCTGACAAACTTGGAATTTATCACCAGTGCTGAGGTTTATTTGATTATGCAGCCATGCAAAACATAATCTGCAATAATTGCTGTGAAAATACATGTCTGTGGCTTTTTGCAGGACTGATGTATTGTACGAAAAATTGTTTTTGTTTTTCAGAAGAGGCAATTGGATAGGGATGGTAAACCCGCAAAAAACACCCGTTTGCTGTAGTACTAATGCTGCTAATTGGATACCGCTTATAGGGGTAAATGTATGAAGCAGTGATAAGAGTGGAGAAGTTGCCCATGGCAACCAATCAGTGTTGAAGTAACATGTATAATTTGCATACTATAAAATTATATGGTTGCCATGGGCAACTTCTCCACTGGCTCACTTCACTCATCACTGCTTCATGCATTTACTGCATAGTGTTAAAAATAGTCCTTGTGATAAATGTAATACTTGCTGGTGAAGTAGCAATTTCTGTATTTGCAGAATGATTTTAGGAAGGAAAACATATTCTGTGAAATGTCTACCAAGATGACAGGACTAGCCATGCTGGGTTGTGTTACTTCACAACAGCTGGAGTGCCACAGGCTGGCCAATCCTATTCCAGCAACTCATGTTTTCCTCATGTACAATAGAGGAACATGGTAAAACTGGTGATGTACTGAACAGTCAAACATTGATGTCACTGAAAACTGAACTCCCACTGCGTGTGACTCCTATTTAACTGTATGTCTGAATACTGGATTATGTACACGCTAGTTATTTTGGACGCATTGCAGGAATGGATAATGGTTACCAACCTATCACAACAGGTGCTGGTTATTTCTGAAAATCCGTGCTGTCTTTGATTTCTATTTGTGTTCCTGCCATTCCCATGCACAACTGGTTGCAATGTTTGGTTTGGCAGTTTAGCAATTGAAAGTATTTGAAGTCTTTTAAGCAACTTTTTTTTCAGTAAGTTGTTTTTCAGTTTTACACACTACCTGCAGTAACTTGTTTAACACAACTATCCCCATTGTTCATGTACCATTTTAAATGTAACAGAATTATTCATACTAAAGTGTTTGTTAATGATCTCTCATACAGTGGTGTCTATTAATTTCAGTCTAGTATATCATGGATTTTCACTGAGTAGCTCTTTTGTAAAAGTATTTCTCTATCGTCCTAGTGGATGCTGGGGTTCCTGAAAGGACCATGGGGAATAGCGGCTCCGCAGGAGACAGGGCACAAAAAGTAAAGCTTTTTCCGATCAGGTGGTGTGCACTGGCTCCTCCCCCTATGACCCTCCTCCAGACTCCAGTTAGATTTTTGTGCCCGGCCGAGAAGGGTGCAATCTAGGTGGCTCTCCTAAAGAGCTGCTTAGAAAAAGTTTAGCTAGGTTTTTTATTTTACAGTGATTCCTGCTGGCAACAGGATCACTGCAGCGAGGGACTGAGGGGAGAAGGAGTCAACTCACCTGCGTGCAGGATGGATTGGCTTCTTGGCTACTGGACATCAAGCTCCAGAGGGACGATCACGGGTACAGCCTGGATGGTCACCGGAGCCACGCCGCCGGCCCCCTTGCAGATGCTGTAGACAGAAGAGGTCCAGAATCGGCGGCTGAAGACTCCTGCAGTCTTCAAAAGGTAGCGCACAGCACTGCAGCTGTGCGCCATTTTCCTCTCAGCACACTTCACACGGCAGTCACTGAGGGTGCAGGGCGCTGGGAGGGGGGCGCCCTGGGAGGCAAAATGATTACCTATAAAGGCTAAAAATACCTCACATATAGCCCTAGAGGCTATATGGAGATATTTAACCCCTGCCTGATTTCTCTAAATAGCGGGAGACGAGCCCGCCAGAAAAGGGGCGGGGCCTATCTCCTCAGCACACGGCGCCATTTCCTCTCACAGCTCCGCTGGTCAGGACGGCTCCCAAGTCTCTCCCCTGCACTGCACTACAGAAACAGGGTAAAACAGAGAGGGGGGGGGCACATTTATGGCGATAATTTGATATAACAAAGCAGCTATAAGGGAGCACTTATTATAAGGCTATCCCTGATATATATATAGCGCTTTTGGTGTGTGCTGGCAAACTCTCCCTCTGTCTCCCCAAAGGGCTAGTGGGTCCTGTCTTCGTTAGGAGCATTCCCTGTGTGTCTGCTGTGTGTCGGTACGTATGAGGACGATATTGGTGTGGAGGCGGAGCAATTGCCAAATATGAGGATGTCACCCCCTAGGGAGTCGACACCGGAATGGATGCCTTTATTTATGGAACTACGGGATAGTGTCAACACGCTAAAGCAGTCGTTTGACGACATGAGGCGGCCGGACAATCAATTAGTGCCTGTCCAGGCGACTCAAACACCGTCAGGGGCTGTGAAACGCCCTTTGCCTCAGTCGGTCGACACAGACCCAGACACAGGCGATGACTCCAGTGGTGACGGTGACGAATCAACCGTATTTTCCAGTAGGGCCACACGTTATATGATTTTGGCAATGAAGGAGGCGTTACATTTAGCTGATACTACAGGTACCACTAAACAGGGTATTATGTGGGGTATGAAAAAACTACCTATAGTTTTTCCTGAATCAGAAGAATTAAATGACGTGTGTAATGAAGCGTGGGTTGCCCCTGATAAAAAACTGATAATTTCAAAGAAATTATTGGCATTATACCCTTTCCCGCCAGAGGTTAGGGAGCGCTGGGAAACACCTCCTAGGGTGGACAAGGCGCTAACACGCTTATCTAAACAAGTGGCGTTACCCTCTCCTGAGACGGCCGCACTTAAAGATCCATCAGATAGGAGGATGGAAAATATCCAAAAAAGTATATACACACATGCAGGTGTTATACTACGACCAGCTGTAGCGACTGCCTGGATGGGCAGTGCTGGGGTAGTTTGGTCAGAGTCCCTGATTGAAAATATTGATACCCTGGACAGGGACAATATTTTACTGTCGTTAGAACAAATAAAGGATGCATTTCTTTATATGCGTGATGCACAGAGGGATATCTGCACACTGGCATCACGGGTAAGTGCTATGTCCATTTCGGCCAGAAGAGCTTTATGGACGCGACAGTGGTCAGGCGATGCGGATTCAAAACGGCATATGGAAGTTTTGCCGTATAAAGGGGAGGAGTTATTTGGAGTCGGTCTATCAGATTTGGTGGCCACGGCTACAGCCGGGAAATCCACCTTTCTACCTCAAGTCACTCCCCCACAGAAAAAGGCACCGACTTTTCAACCGCAGCCCTTTCGTTCCTTTAAAAATAAGAGAGCAAAGGGCTATTCATATCTGCCACGAGGCAAAGGTCGAGGGAAGAGACAGCAACACGCAGCTCCTTCCCAGGAACAGAAGCCCTCCCCGGCTTCTACAAAAGCCTCAGCATGACGCTGGGGCTCCTCAAGCGGACTCGGGGATGGTGGGCGGTCGTCTCAAAAATTACAGCGCGCAGTGGGCTCACTCGCAGGTAGATCCCTGGATCCTGCAGATAATATCTCAAGGATACAGGTTGGAATTAGAGACGGATCCACCTCGCAGTTTCCTGAAGTCTGCTTTACCAACGTCCCCCTCCGAAAGGGAGACTGTTTTGGAAGCCATTCACAAGCTGTACTCTCAGCAGGTGATAGTCAAGGTACCTCTTCTACAACAAGGGAAGGGGTATTATTCCACTCTTTTTGTGGTACCGAAGCCGGATGGCTCGGTAAGGCCTATTCTAAATCTGAAGTCCTTGAACCTGTACATAAAGAAGTTCAAGTTCAAAATGGAGTCACTCAGAGCAGTGATAGCGAACCTGGAAGAGGGGGACTTTATGGTATCCTTGGACATCAAGGATGCGTATCTCCACGTTCCAATTTACCCCTCACACCAGGGTTACCTCAGGTTCGTTGTACAAAACTGTCACTATCAGTTTCAGACGCTGCCGTTCGGATTGTCCACGGCACCTCGGATCTTTACAAAGGTAATGGCCGAGATGATGATTCTTCTTCGAAGAAAAGGCGTATTAATTATCCCATACTTGGACGATCTCCTAATAAGGGCGAGGTCCAGAGAACAGCTAGAGATGGGATTAGCACTGTCTCAAGAAGTGCTAAAACAGCACGGGTGGATTCTGAATATTCCAAAATCCCAGTTAATGCCGACAACTCGTCTGCTGTTCCTAGGGATGATTCTGGACACGGTTCAGAAAAAGGTTTTTCTCCCGGAGGAAAAAGCCAAGGAGTTATCCGAGCTTGTCAGGAACCTCCTAAAACCAGGAAAGGTGTCTGTACATCAATGCACAAGAGTCCTGGGAAAAATGGTGGCTTCTTACGAAGCAATTCCATTCGGCAGATTCCACGCAAGAATTTTCCAAAGGGATCTGTTGGACAAATGGTCAGGGTCGCATCTTCAGATGCACCTACGGATAACCCTGTCTCCAAGGACAAGGGTGTCTCTTCTGTGGTGGTTGCAGAGTCCTCATCTATTGGAGGGCCGCAGATTCGGCATACAGGATTGGATCCTGGTGACCACGGACGCCAGCCTGAGAGGCTGGGGAGCAGTCACACAAGGAAGAAACTTCCAGGGAGTATGGACGAGCCTGGAAATGTCTCTTCACATAAACATTCTGGAACTAAGAGCAATATACAATGCTCTAAGCCAGGCAGAACCTCTGCTTCAGGGAAAACCGGTGTTGATCCAGTCGGACAACATCACGGCAGTCGCCCATGTGAACAGACAGGGCGGCACAAGAAGCAGGAGTGCAATGGCAGAAGCTGCAAGGATTCTTCGCTGGGCAGAGAATCATGTGATAGCGCTATCAGCAGTGTTCATCCCGGGAGTGGACAACTGGGAAGCAGACTTCCTCAGCAGACACGATCTTCACCCGGGAGAGTGGGGACTTCATCCAGAAGTCTTCCACATGCTGGTAACCCGTTGGGAAAGACCAATGGTGGACATGATGGCGTCTCGCCTCAACAAAAAACTGGACAGGTATTGCGCCAGGTCAAGAGATCCGCAGGCAATAGCTGTGGACGCGCTGGTAACGCCTTGGGTGTACCAGTCGGTGTATGTGTTTCCTCCTCTGCCTCTCATACCAAAAGTATTGAGAATTATACGGCAAAGAGGCGTAAGAACGATACTAGTGGTTCCGGATTGGCCAAGAAGGACTTGGTACCCGGAACTTCAAGAGATGATCACGGAAGATCCGTGGCCTCTACCTCTAAGGAGGGACTTGCTTCAGCAGGGTCCCTGTCTGTTTCAAGACTTACCGCGGCTGCGTTTGACGGCATGGCGGTTGAACGCCGGATCCTAATGGAAAAAGGCATGCCGGAAGAAGTCATTCCTACTTTGATTAAAGCAAGGAAAGAAGTAACCGTGCAACATTATCACCGAATTTGGCGAAAATATGTTGCGTGGTGCGAAGATCGGAGTGCTCCGACGGAGGAATTTCAACTGGGTCGATTCCTACATTTCCTGCAATCAGGATTGTCTATGGGTCTCAAATTGGGATCTATTAAGGTTCAAATTTCGGCCCTGTCGATTTTCTTTCAAAAAGAATTGGCTTCAGTCCCTGAAGTCCAGACCTTTGTTAAGGGAGTGCTGCATATACAGCCTCCTGTGGTGCCTCCAGTGGCACCGTGGGATCTCAATGTAGTTTTGGATTTTCTAAAATCTCATTGGTTTGAACCACTAAATAAGGTGGATTTGAAATATCTCACTTGGAAAGTGACCATGCTTCTAGCCCTGGCTTCTGCCAGGAGAGTGTCAGAATTGGCAGCTTTATCTTACAAAAGCCCATATCTGATTTTCCATTCGGACAGGGCAGAACTGCGGACTCGTCCGCATTTTCTCCCTAAGGTGGTGTCAGCATTTCATCTGAACCAGTCTATTGTAGTGCCTGCGGCTACAAGTGACTTGGAGGACTCCAAGTTACTGGACGTTGTCAGAGCATTAAAAATATATATTGCAAGAACAGCTGGAGTCAGAAAATCTGACTCGTTGTTTATATTGTATGCACCCAACAAGATGGGTGCTCCTGCGTCTAAGCAGACGATTGCTCGTTGGATCTGTAGCACAATCCAACTGGCACATTCTGTGGCAGGACTGCCACAGCCTAAATCTGTAAAGGCCCACTCCACAAGGAAGGTGGGCTCATCTTGGGCGGCTGCCCGAGGGGTCTCGGCATTACAACTTTGCCGAGCAGCTACGTGGTCAGGGGAGAACACGTTTGTAAAATTTTACAAATTTGATACTCTGGCTAAGGAGGACCTGGAGTTCTCTCATTCGGTGCTGCAGAGTCATCCGCACTCTCCCGCCCGTTTGGGAGCTTTGGTATAATCCCCATGGTCCTTTCAGGAACCCCAGCATCCACTAGGACGATAGAGAAAATAAGATTTTACTTACCGATAAATCTATTTCTCGGAGTCTGTAGTGGATGCTGGGCGCCCATCCCAAGTGCGGATTATCTGCATAAATTGTACATAGTTATTGTTAACTTATTCGGGTTATTGTTGTAGGAAGCCATCTTTCAGAGGCTCCGCTGTTATCATACTGTTAACTGGGTTTAGATCACAAGTTGTACGGTGTGATTGGTGTGGCTGGTATGAGTCTTACCCGGGATTCAAAATCCTCCCTTATTGTGTACGCTCGTCCGGGCACAGTACCTAACTGGAGTCTGGAGGAGGGTCATAGGGGGAGGAGCCAGTGCACACCACCTGATCGGAAAAAGCTTTACTTTTTGTGCCCTGTCTCCTGCGGAGCCGCTATTCCCCATGGTCCTTTCAGGAACCCCAGCATCCACTACGGACTCCGAGAAATAGATTTATCGGTAAGTAAAATCTTATTTTTGTCATTCAAGCTCACGCTGTTACATGTAAAAACATTAAAGTTGTTTCCCCCTCTAGGTGATGAGGGACCCTTCCAGTAAAAGATCAAGAGGCTTTGGGTTTGTAACTTTTTCTTCAATGGATGAAGTTGATGCTGCAATGTCGGCCCGTCCGCATTCTATAGATGGCAGAGTTGTAGAGCCCAAGCGTGCCGTGGCAAGAGAGGTGAATACCTAATTTAAAAATAATAAAATGGGCAAAGCAAAACTATTGTCTACATATTGACAAACCAAACATTTTTTTTTTTTTTGCCTTAGGAATCTGCTAAGCCTGGTGCCCATGTTACTGTTAAAAAACTGTTTGTTGGTGGTATTAAGGAAGATACTGAAGAACATCACCTTCGTGACTATTTTGAAGAATATGGAAAAATTGAAAGTATTGAAATTATTACAGACAAGCAATCTTGCAAGAAGAGGGGCTTTGGCTTTGTGACATTTGATGACCATGATCCAGTAGATAAAATTGTCTGTAAGTTACCTTCTCAAATTATAGAAAGTAATTCTTGTGGTGGTGGTTTTTTATTTTTTATTTTCTATTGGCTGTGAGTTGGCATGGAACTACTGTTTCATTTTTAATTACATTTAGTGCAAAAATACCACACCATAAATGGTCACAATGCTGAAGTAAGAAAGGCTTTATCGAGACAAGAGATGCATGAAGTACAAAATACAAGAAGTAGCAGAGGTGGTATGTATTGTATTGCACAAAACCATATTTAACCACATGTGAGGTTTTTCTTTCTTAAAGCACTTTTCTCTATCGTCCTTGTGGATGCTGGGGTTCCTGAAAGGACCATGGGGAATAGCGGCTCCGCAGGAGACAGGGCACAAAAAGTAAAGCTTTCCGATCAGGTGGTGTGCACTGGCTCCTCCCCCTATGACCCTCCTCCAGACTCCAGTTAGATTTTTGTGCCCGGACGAGAAGGGTGCAATCTAGGTGGCTCTCCTAAAGAGCTGCTTAGAGAAAGTTTAGCTTAGGTTTTTTATTTTACAGTGAGTCCTGCTGGCAACAGGATCACTGCAACGAGGGACTTAGGGGAGAAGGAGTGAACTCACCTGCGTGCAGGATGGATTGGCTTCTTGGCTACTGGACATCAGCTCCAGAGGGACGATCACAGGTACAGCCTGGATGGTCACCGGAGCCGCGCCGCCGGCCCCCTTGCAGATGCTGAAGTAAGAAGAGGTCCAGAATCGGCGGCTGAAGACTCCTGCAGTCTTCTAAAGGTAGCGCACAGCACTGCAGCTGTGCGCCATTTTCCTCTCAGCACACTTCACACGGCAGTCACTGAGGGTGCAGGGCGCTGGGAGGGGGGCGCCCTGGGAGGCAAATGAAAACCTTTTTTGGCGAAAAATACCTCACATATAGCCCCCAGAGGCTATATGGAGATATTTAACCCCTGCCAAGATTCACTAAATAGCGGGAGACGAGCCCGCCGAAAAAGGGGCGGGGCCTATCTCCTCAGCACACAGCGCCATTTTCTCTCACAGAAAGCCTGGAGAGAAGGCTCCCAGGCTCTCCCCTGCACTGCACTACAGAAACAGGGTTAAAACAGAGAGGGGGGGCACTGATTTTGGCGATATTGAGATATATATAAAGATGCTATAAGGGAAAACACTTATATAAGGTTGTCCCTATATAATTATAGCGTTTTGGTGTGTGCTGGCAAACTCTCCCTCTGTCTCCCCAAAGGGCTAGTGTGGGTCCTGTCCTCTGTCAGAGCATTCCCGGTGTGTGTGCTGTGTGTCGGTACGTGTGTGTCGACATGTATGAGGACGATGTTGGTGAGGAGGCGGAGAAATTGCCTGTAATGGTGATGTCACTCTCTAGGGAGTCGACACCGGAATGGATGGCTTATTTAGGGAATTACGTGAGAATGTCAACACGCTGCAAGGTCGGTTGACGACGTGAGACGGCCGACAAACTATTAGTACCGGTCCAGGCGTCTCAGAAACACCGTCAGGGGCGTTAAAAACGCCCATTTACCTCAGTCGGTCGACACAGACACAGACACGGACACTGAATCCAGTGTCGACGGTGAATAAACAAACGTATTTCTCATTAGGGCCACACGTTAAGGGCAATGAAGGAGGTGTTGCATATTTCTGATACTACAAGTACCACAAAAAAGGGTATTATGTGGGAGTGAAAAAACTACCTGTAGTTTTTCCTGAATCAGATAAAATAAAATGAAGTGTGTGATGATGCGTGGGGTTACCCCGATAGCAAATATTGGCGTTATACCCTTTCCCGCCAGAAGTTAGGGCGCGCTGGGAAACACCCATTAGGGTGGATAAGGCGCTCACACGCTTATCAAGTGGCGTTACCGTCTCCAAATACGGCCGCCCTCAAGGAGCCAGCTGATAGGCAGCTGGAAAAATATCCTAAAAAGTATATACACACAGACGGTGGTTATACTGCGACCAGCGATCGCCATCAGCCTGGAGATGCAGTGCTGGGTTGGCTTGGTCGGATTCCCTGACTGAAAATATTTTATTCATATAGAGCATTTAATAGGATGCATTCTATATATATGTACGTGAGATGCACAGAGGGATATTTGCTCTCTGGCATCAAGATAAGTACGTTGTCCATATCACCCAGAAGATGTCATGGACACGACAGTGGTCAGGTGATACAGATCCCATACGGCACATGGAAGTATTGCCGTATAAAGGGAAGGAGTTAGTTGGGGTCGGTCCATCGGACCTGGGGACCACGGCAACAGCTGGGAAATCCAACCTTTTTACCCCAAGTTACATCTCAGCTGAAAAAGACACCGTCTTTTCAGCCTCAATCCTTCCTTTCCCATGAGGGCATGCAGGCAAAAGGCCAGTCATATCTGCCCAGACATAGAGGTAAGGGAAGTAGACTGCAGCAGGCAGCCCCTTCCCAGGAAAAGAAGCCCTCCACCGCGTCTGCCAAGTCCTCAGCATGACGCTGGGGCCATGCAAGCGGACTCAAGGTGGGGGGGTAGTCTCAAGAGTCTCAGCGCGCAGTGGGATCACTCGCAGGTTGACCCCTAGATAGTACAAGTATTATCCCAGGGGTACAGATTGGAGAGTCGAGACATCTTCTCCTCGCAGGTTTCTGAAGTCTGCTTTACCAACGGCTCCCTCCGACAGGGAGGCAGCATTGGAAACAATTCACAAGCTGTATATCCAGCAGGTGATAATCAAAGTACCCCTCCTACAACAAGGAAAAGGGTATTATTTTTCCACACTATATTGTGGTACTGAAGCCAGACGGCTTGGTGAGACATAGTCTAAACTGAAATCTTTGAACACTTACATAAAAGGTTCAAATCGAGATGGAGTCACTCAGAGCAGTGATAGCGAACCGGAAAAAAGGGGACTATATGGTGTCCCTGGACATCAAGGATTACCTCCAGTTTCAAATTTGCCCTTCTCAACAAGGGTACCTCTGGTTCGTGGTACAGAACTGTCAATATCAGTTTCAGACGATGCCGTTTGAATTATCCACGGCACCCCGGGCCTTTTACCAAGGTAATGGCCGAAAAGATGTTTCTTCAAAGAAAAAAGGCATCTAAATTATCCCTTACTTGGACGATATCCTGAAAAGGGCAAGTTCCAGAGAACAGTTGGAGGTCGGAAGAGCACTATCTAAAGTAGTTCTACGACAGCACGACTGGATTCTAAATATTCCAAGAATCGCAGCTGTTTTCCGACGATACGTCTGCTGTTCCTAGGAATGATTCTGGGCATAGTCCAGAAAAAGGTGTTCCTCCGGGAGGAAAAAGCCAAGGAGTTATTCGACCTAGTCAGAAACCTCCTAAAACCAGGCCAAGTATCAGTGCATCAATGCACAGGAGTCCTGGGAAAAATGGTGGCTTCTTACGAAGCGATTCCATTCGGCAGATCTCAGGGGATTTGCTGGACGAATGGTCCGGATCGCATTTTCAGATGCATCAGCGGATAATCCTGTCTCCAAGGACAAGGGTGTCTCTTCTGTGGGGGCTGCAGAGTGCTCATCTTTTAGAGGGCAGCACACTCAGCATTCAGGACTGTGTTCTGGGGACCACGGATACCAGCCTGAGAGGCTGGGGAGTAGTCACACAGGGAAAAAATTTCCAAGGAAGTGTGGTCAAGTCTGGAGACTTCTCTCCACATGAATATACTGGAGCTAAGGGCAATTTACAATGCTCTGAGCCTAGGAAGACTCCTGCTTCAAAGTCAACCGGTGCTGATCCAGTTGGACATCATCATGGCGGTCGCCCACGTTATCAGACGGGGCGACACAAGAAGCAGGAGGGCAATGACAGCAAGGATTCTTCGCTGGGCGGAAAATCATGTGATAACACTGTCAGCAGTGTTCATTCCGGGAGTGGGCAACTGGGAAGATTTCCTCAGCATAAATGAATTCCACCCGGAAAAGTGGAAACTTAATCTGGAAGTTTCCACATGATTGTAAACCGTTGGGAAAGACCAAAGGTGGTTATGATGGCGTCCCACCTGAAGCGCCAGGTCAAGAGACACTCGGGCAATAGCTGGGACGCTCTGGTAACACCGTCGGTGTACCAGTCGGTGTATGTGTTCCATCCTCTGCTTTTCATACCCAATGTATTGAAAATGATAGGAAGGAGAGGAGTAAGAACTATACTCGTGGCTCCGGTTTGGCCACGAAGGACTTGGTTCCCGGAACTTCAAGAGATACTAAGAAGGGTCTTGATTCGGCAAGAACCGTGTCTGTTCCGGGACTTACCGCAGCTGCGTTGACGCCAAGGCGGGTGAACGCCGGATCCTAAGGGAAAGAGGCATTCCGGAAGAGGTCATCCCTACCCTGGTCAGAGCCAGGAAGGAGGTGACCGCACAACATTATCACCACTTAGGTGAAAATATGTGCCAGGGTGTGAGTCCAGGAAGGCTCCACGGAAGAATTTCAACTAGGTTAATTTCTACATTTCCTGCAAACAGGAGTGTCTATGGGTCTCAAATTGGGTCCATTAAGGTTCAAATTTCGGCCTGTTGATTTTCTTCCAGAAAGAAATTGGCTTCAGTTCCTGAAGTCCAGAAGTTGTTAAGGGAGTACTGCATATACAGCTCCTTTGATGTCTCCAGTGGCACTGGGCGATCTCAACGTAGTTTTGGGATTCCTAAAAAATCACATTGGTTTAAACAACTCAAATCTGTGGATTTGATATATCTCACATGGAAAATGACCATGCTGTTGGTCCTGGCCTCGGCCAGGCGAGTGTCAGAATTGGCGGCTTTATCTCACAAAGCCATATCTGATTGTCCATTCGGACAGAGCAAAGCTGCGGACTCGTCCCCAGTTTCTCCTTAAGGTGGTGTCAGCGTTTCACCTGAACCAGCTTATTGTGGTACCTGCGGCTACTAGGGACTTGGAGGACTCCAAGTTGCTGGATGTTATCAGGGCCCTGAAAATATAGTTTCCAGGTTGGCTGGAGTCAGGAAATCTGACTTGCTGTTTATCCTGTATGCACCCAACAATGCTGGGTGCTTCTGCTTCTAAGCAGTCGATTGCTCGTGGGATTGGTAGCACAATTCAACTTGCACATTCTGTGGCAGGCCTGCCACAGTCTAAATCTGTTAAGGCCCATTCCACAAGGAAGGTGGGCTCATCTTGGGCGGCTGCCCGAGGGGTCTCGGCATTACAACTTTGCCGAGCAGCTACGTGGTCGGGGAAGAAAACGTTTGTAAAATTCTACAAATTTGATACCCTGGCAAAAGAGGACCTGGAGTTCTCTCATTCGGTGCTGCAGAGTCATCCGCACTCTCCCGCCCGTTTGGGAGCTTTGGTATAATCCCCATGGTCCTTTCAGGAACCCCAGCATCCACAAGGACGATAGAGAAAATAAGAATTTACTTACCGATAATTCTATTTCTCGGAGTCCGTAGTGGATGCTGGGCGCCCATCCCAAGTGCGGATTATCTGCAATACTTGTACATAGTTATTGCTAACTAAATCGGGTTATTGTTGTTGTGAGCCATCTTTTCAGAGGCTCCGCTGTTATCATACTGTTAACTGGGTTCAGATCACAGGTTGTACAGTGTGATTGGTGTGGCTGGTATGAGTCTTACCCGGGATTCAAAATTCCTCCCTTATTGTGTACGCTCGTCCGGGCACAGTACCTAACTGGAGTCTGGAGGAGGGTCATAGGGGGAGGAGCCAGTGCACACCACCTGATCGGAAAGCTTTACTTTTTGTGCCCTGTCTCCTGCGGAGCCGCTATTCCCCATGGTCCTTTCAGGAACCCCAGCATCCACTACGGACTCCGAGAAATAGAATTATCGGTAAGTAAATTCTTATTATATTTTGCAGGTAACTTTGGATTTGAGTCACGTGGTGGCGGGAACTTTGGCCCAGGACCGGGAAGCAATTTTAGGGGAGGTTCTGGTATGTATACTTGTCATGACTTTGATGGGCACTACTTTTATTATGGCTTGTGGAGATGGGTGTTTTTTTTTGTTTTTTGTTTTTTTGTACTTTACTGGATTATTTTTTGCGTTACGTCAAAAACATCTAAATGTTCCAACTCTTCAGTATACCATTAAAAAAAAAATCGCCATACTTAAGGTATACTGTGCATACGTCTATACACTCCTTGGGTAGAATTCAAATGTTTGAAAATTCAGTTGGGTGTCTGTTCCCCCCCCCCTTATCTAATAGACTCCCAACGGACTTTTCAAACATTTGAATCTCCCCCCTTAATTTTTATAAATATCCTTAAATGGCAGTTTTGTATCAATATGGGCTGACTTATTATCCACTCACTGGTCATCTCACGACTCGACTACTGCAATGTTCTCCTCACTGGTCTCACTTGCTCCCACATCGCTCCCCTCCAATCTGTCCTCAACTCCGCAGCTAGGCTCATCTTCCTCTCCTGCCGCTCCACTTCTGCCACTCCCCTTCGACAAAATCTACACTAGCTCCCATTCCCCTACAGAATCCTCTTCAAACTCCTCACCCTCACATACAAGGCCATCTCTAATTCCACTGCTCCCTACATCTCCAACCTCCTCTCCCTTCATACTCCCTCCCGCCCACTACGGTCGGCTGATGACCGTCGCCTCTCCTCTGCCTTGGTCACTGCTTCCCATGCACGAGTTCAGGATTTTGCCCGTGCTACACCCCTTCAGTGGAACGCACACCCCTTCAGTGGAACGCGCTCCCCTGCTCCATTAGACTCTCCCCGACCTTGCAAAGCTTCAAACGGGCACTGAAAACCCACCTATTTATCAAAGCGTACCCCTCCAATACATAACCTAGTCCTTAGGCTGCTCCTCCATCCCCCTGCCCCATGCCTTGGACATCTCTGCTTTGCTCGCATACCACCATCAGGCTTCTACCTGCTTGCTTGCACCTCATGTCATCTGTCTGTTGCCCCTAACCACTAGATTGTTAGCTCTTCAGAGCAGGGCCCTCTTTCCTCTTGTCTAAGCCCTCTTCTTGACAAATTTCACTCAGCGACCATCTTTACCTGCTTTTTCTCGTGCTGGTAAATGGCCCCTCTCTATCTTTGGCCGCCAGCCCCAAGTAGTACAATGATTACTCCTTCGCTACTTACATCTAAGCTGTATTATGCTTTGAGAATTGTGGTGCTCTTTGTTACCTGCACTCCATTTTTGTTATTTATTTACTGTTATGCTAAGTTTTGTCTCCCTGTACTGTCCTCTGTACGGCGCTGCAAAACACTTGTGGCGCCCTATAAATAAAAAATGTAATAATAATAACCATAATCAAAAAACAGAACCGGGAACCAAAAATTTAAACCAAAACACCACAGATCCTTAAACATCGACTTGATTGTTGAATGCAATGGAGGGGCAGAGGCTTTTATGTTTGGTGCGATGACTGCTCCTCTCTGTAGCCACTGGGCAAGAGGTACAGCAGATTGACCAATCACAGTGGTTAGGTGCACGGCATACATTGGGTGGATAAATGTACAAAGGGGCAGGGAAGTCCCTCAGATTAGTCAGAAATGCCCACTGGGCAGTTACCATTCGCGTCAAATGCAACTGCGTGGAAGTCTGGCATGGTTACATCTTATGTGACACCAGGCAAGTGGTTGAGTGCAAACTACTTTTCTCTAACGTCCTAAGTGGATGCTGGGGACTCCGTCAGGACCATGGGGAATAGCGGCTCCGCAGGAGACAGGGCACAAAAATAAAGCTTTAGGATTAGGTGGTGTGTACTGGCTCCTCCTCCAAGCCTCAGTTAGGTTTTTGTGCCCGTCCGAGCAGGGTGCAATCTAGGTGGCTCTCCTAAAGAGCTGCTTAGAAAAAGTTTTTAGGTTTTTTTTATTTTCAGTGAGTCTTGCTGGCAACAGGCTCACTGCATCGAGGGACTTAGGGGAGAGAATTTCAACTCACTTGCGTGCAGGATGGATTGGATTCTTAGGCTACTGGACACCATTAGCTCCAGAGGGAGTCGGAACACAGGTCTCACCCTGGGGTTCGTCCCGGAGCCGCGCCGCCGACCCCCCTTACAGATGCTGAAGATTGAAGGTCCGGAAACAGGCGGCAGAAGGCTCTTCAGTCTTCATGAAGGTAGCGCACAGCACTGCAGCTGTGCGCCATTGTTGTCACACACTTCACACCAAGCGGTCACGGAGGGTGCAGGGCGCTGCTGGGGGTGCCCTGGGCAGCAATATTTAATACCTCTATGGCAAAAGAATACATCACATATAGCCATTGAGGCTATATGTGTGTATTTAACCCATGCCAGATATCTAAAACTCTGGGAGAAAAGCCCGCCGAAATAGGGGGCGGGGCTTATTCTCCTCAGCACACAGCGCCATTTTCCTGCTCAGCTCCGCTGTGAGGAAGGCTCCCAGGACTCTCCCCTGCACTGCACTACAGAAACAGGGTAAAACAGAGAGGGGGGGCATTTTTTGGCGATATTTTGATATATTTAAGCTGCTATAAGGAACAACACTTATATAAGGTTGTTCCCATATATATTATAGCGCTTGGGTGTGTGCTGGCAAACTCTCCCTCTGTCTCCCCAAAGGGCTAGTGGGGTCCTGTCTTCGATAAGAGCATTCCCTGTGTGTCTGCTGTGTGTCGGTACGTGTGTGTCGACATGTATGAGGACGATGTTGGTGTGGAGGCAGAGCAATTGCCGATAATGGTGATGTCACCCCCCAGGGAGTCGACACCGGAATGGATGGCTTTGTTTATGGAATTACGTGATAATGTCAGCACATTACAAAAATCAGTTGACGACATGAGACGGCCGGCAAACCAGTTAGTACCTGCCCAGGCGTCTCAGACACCGTCAGGGGCTGTAAAGCGCCCTTTACCTCAGTCGGTCGACACAGACCCAGACTCAGACACTGAATCTAGTGTCGACGGTGATGAAACAAACGTATTTTCAAGTAGGGCCACACGTTATATGATCACGGCAATGAAGGAGGCTTTGCATATCTCTGATACTGCAAGTACCACAAAAAGGGGTATTATGTGGGGGGTGAAAACTACCTGTAGTTTTTCCTGAATCAGAGGAATTAAATGATGTATGTGATGAAGCGTGGGTTAACCCAGATAGAAAAGTGCTAATTTCAAAAAAGTTATTAGCATTATACCCTTTCCCGCCAGAGGTTAGGGCGCGCTGGGAAACACCCCCTAGGGTGGATAAGGCGCTCACACGCTTATCAAAACAAGTGGCGTTACCGTCTCCTGATACGGCCGCCCTCAGGGATCCAGCTGATAGGAGACTGGAAACTACCCTAAAAAGTATATACACACATACTGGTGTTATACTGCGACCAGCCATCGCCTCAGCCTGGATGTGCAGTGCTGGGGTCGTCTGGTTGGATTCCCTGACTGAAAATATTGATTCCCTGGATAGGGACAGTATTTTATTGACTTTAGAGCAATTAAAGGATGCTTTCCTTTATATGCGAGATGCTCAGAGAGATATTTGCACTCTGGCATCGAGAGTAAATGCGATGTCCATATCTGCCAGAAGGAGTTTATGGACGCGACAGTGGTCAGGTGATGCGGATTCCAAACGACATATGGAAGTATTGCCGTATAAAGGGGAGGAATTATTTGGCGTCGGTCTATCGGATCTGGTGGCCACGGCATCTGCCGGAAAATCCACCTTTTTACCTCAGACCCCCTCCCAACAGAAAAAGACAGTCTTTTCAGCCGCAGTCCTTTCGGTCCTATAAGAACAAGCGGACAAAAGGACAGTCATATCTGCAGAGGAAAGGGCAGAGGAAGGGGTAAGAAGGGGTAAGAGAGGGCAGCAAGCAGCCCCTGCCCAGGAACAGAAGCCCTCTCAGGGTTCTGCAAAGCCCTCAGCATGACGCTGGGGCCTTACAAGCGGACTCAGGAGCGGTGGGGGGTCGACTCAAGAATTTCAGCGCACAGTGGGCTTGCTCACAGGTGGACCCCTGGATCCTGCAGGTAGTATCTCAGGGTTACAGGTTGGAATTCGAGAAGTCTCCCCCTCGCAGGTTCCTAAAGTCTGCTTTGCCAACGTCTCCCTCAGACAAGGCGACGGTATTGGAAGCCATTCACAAGTTGTTTTCTCAGCAGGTGATAGTCAAGGTACCCCTCCTACAACAGGGAAAGGGGTAGTACTCCACGCTATTTGTGGTACCGAAGCCGGATGGCTCGGTAAGACCTATTCTAAATCTGAAATCTTTGAACCTGTACATACAAAAATTCAAGTTCAAGATGGAGTCACTCAGAGCAGTGATAGCGAATCTGGAAGAAGGGGACTTTATGGTGTCCCTGGACATAAAGGATGCTTACCTGCATGTCCCAATTTGCCCTTCACATCAAGGGTACCTCAGGTTCGTGGTGCGAAACTGTCATTATCAGTTTCAGACGCTGCCGTTTGGATTGTCCACGGCACCTCGGGTCTTTACCAAGGTAATGGCCGAAATGATGATTCTTCTGCGAAGAAGAGGCGTATTAATTATCCCTTACTTGGACGATCTCCTGATAAGGGCAAGGTCCAGAGAACAGCTGGAGGACGGAGTAGCACTAACCCGACTAGTGCTGCAACAACACGGGTGGATTCTGAATTTTCCAAAATCTCAGTTGACCCCGACGACACGTCTGCTGTTCCTGGGAATGATTCTGGACACGGTTCAGAAGAAGGTGTTTCTTCCGGAGGAGAAAGCCAGGGAGTTATCCGAACTTGTCAGGAACCTCCTAAAACCAGGGAAAGTGTCTGTGCGTCAATGCACAAGAGTTCTGGGAAAGATGGTGGCTTCTTACGAAGCGATTCCATTCGGCAGATTCCACGCACGAACTTTTCAGTGGGATCTGCTGGACAAATGGTCCGGATCACATCTGCAGATGCATCAGCGGATAACCTTATCGCCACGGACAAGGGTGTCTCTTCTGTGGTGGTTGCAGAGTGCTCATCTGTTAGAGGGCCGCAGATTCGGCATACAGGACTGGGTCCTGGTGACCACGGATGCAAGTCTGAGAGGCTGGGGAGCGGTCACACAGGGAAGAAACTTCCAGGGAGTATGGTCAAGCCTGGAGATGTCTCTTCACATAAATATACTGGAGCTAAGAGCGATTTACAATGCTCTAAGTCTGGCAAAACCCCTGCTTCAGGGTCAGCCGGTGTTGATCCAGTCGGACAACATCACGGCAGTCGCCCACGTAAACAGACAGGGCGGCACAAGAAGCAGGACAGCAATGGCAGAAGCTGCAAGGATTCTTCGCTGGGCGGAAGATCATGTGATAGCACTGTCAGCAGTATTCATTCCGGGAGTGGACAACTGGGAAGCAGACTTCCTCAGCAGACACGATCTACACCCGGGAGAGTGGGGACTTCATCCAGAAGTCTTCCACATGATTGTGAACCGTTGGGAAAAACCAATGGTGGATATGATGGCGTCCCGCCTCAACAAAAAACTGGACAGGTATTGCGCCAGGTCAAGAGATCCTCAGGCAATAGCTGTGGACGCTCTGGTAACACCGTGGGTGTTCCAGTCAGTGTATGTGTTCCCTCCTCTGCCTCTCATACCAAAAGTACTGAGAATTATACGGCAAAAGGGAGTAAGAACGATACTAGTGGCTCCGGATTGGCCAAGAAGAACTTGGTACCCGGAACTTCAAGAGATGCTCACGGAGGATCCGTGGCCTCTACCTATAAGACGGGACCTGCTTCAGCAGGGACCGTGTCTATTCCAAGACTTACCGCGGCTGCGTTTGACGGCATGGCGGTTGAACGCCGAATTCTAAGGGAAAAAGGCATTCCGGAAGAGGTCATTCCTACACTGATAAAACCCAGGAAGGAGGTGACTGCACAACATTATCACCGCATTTGGAGAAAATATGTTGCGTGGTGTGAGGCCAGGAAGGCCCCCACGGAGGAATTTCAACTGGGTCGATTCCTACATTTCCTGCAAACAGGATTGTCTATGGGCCTCAAATTGGGGTCCATTAAGGTTCAAATTTCGGCCCTGTCGATTTTCTTCCAGAAAGAATTGGCTTCAGTTCCTGAAGTCCAGACTTTTGTAAAAGGAGTACTACATATACAGCCCCCGGTTGTGCCCCCAGTGGCACCGTGGGATCTTAATGTAGTCTTGGATTTTCTCAAATCCCATTGGTTTGAGCCGCTCAAATCGGTGGAGTTGAAGTATCTTACATGGAAAGTAACCATGCTACTGGCCCTGGCTTCAGCCAGGAGAGTATCAGAATTGGCGGCTTTATCATATAAGAGCCCATATCTGATTTTCCATACGGACAGGGCAGAACTGCGGACGCGTCCTCATTTTCTGCCTAAGGTGGTGTCAGCGTTTCACCTGAACCAGCCTATTGTGGTGCCTGCGGCTACTAACGATTTGGAGGATTCCAAGTTGTTGGACGTGGTCCGGGCATTGAAAATATATATTTCAAGAACGGCGGGAGTCAGAAAGTCTGACTCACTGTTTATATTGTATGCACCCAACAAGATGGGTGCTCCTGCTTCTAGGCAGACGATTGCTCGTTGGATTTGTAGCACAATTCAACTTGCACATTCTGTGGCAGGCTTGCCACAACCTAAATCTGTCAAGGCCCATTCCACAAGGAAAGTGGGCTCATCCTGGGCGGCTGCCCGGGGGGTCTCGGCATTACAACTCTGCCGAGCTGCTACTTGGTCAGGGGCAAACACGTTTGCAAAATTCTACAAATTTGATACCCTGGCTGAGGAGGACCTTGAGTTCTCTCATTCGGTGCTGCAGAGTCATCCGCACTCTCCCGCCCGTTTGGGAGCTTTGGTATAATCCCCATGGTCCTGACGGAGTCCCCAGCATCCACTTAGGACGTTAGAGAAAATAAGAATTTACTTACCGATAATTCTATTTCTCGTAGTCCGTAGTGGATGCTGGGCGCCCATCCCAAGTGCGGATTGTCTGCAATACTTGTACATAGTTATTGTTACAAACAAATTCGGGTTGTTATTGTTGTAAGCCGTCTGTTCAGAGGCTCCTACGTTTGTCATACTGTTAACTGGGTTCAGATCACAAGTTATACGGTGTGATTGGTGTGGCTGGTATGAGTCTTACCCGGGATTCAATATCCTTCCTTATTGTGTACGCTCGTCCGGGCACAGTATCCTAACTGAGGCTTGGAGGAGGGTCATAGGGGGAGGAGCCAGTACACACCACCTAATCCTAAAGCTTTATTTTTGTGCCCTGTCTCCTGCGGAGCCGCTATTCCCCATGGTCCTGACTGAGTCCCCAGCATCCACTACGGACTACGAGAAATAGAATTATCGGTAAGTAAATTCTTATTTTAAAATGACTCCTTGAACAGAAGGTACTTTAAATGTTAATAGAATATATAGTGTTTTTGTTTTTAAGTAAATTCTTTCAACCCCCTCCTGTGTGTGCAGTGTTTGCTGTTCAATTAACTTTTTCAGCTGCATATTCACTAGAATGACTTGTTATGGATATCTAGAACACCTACCTCTGTCTCTTTTATCCAGTTTTGTTTTATTACTGTTCCCCAGTTTTTTGTTCTAATTATAAAGCACAACAGAATATGCTTACTATAAGAAACTGTTAGTAAAATAGGACTTTACATTTATTATTTGTGTACTATATTGTAACTTTTCACTTTCATCTGCACACTTTTCCAGTGCATTAGTGTAAGCCTTAAAGGAGCAGAATAACTATTTGAGGGCATGGTTGAGGAATGATCAATTGTTACATGCCTACATCTGTTATAAGTAATAGACCTGTCTACCAGTGCTCTTGCATAATCATGGTTGTCTTTACCAGATGGCTATGGTGGTGGACGCGGGTATGGTGATGGATACAATGGATATGGTGGTGGTCAAGGAGGTGAGATTATTTCTCTGTTCTGTATTAAATGACTCAAGATAGCATTAAGTCATCTTAGGGGGGAATTCAACAGTGACAGGTGCCCAACAGAGTAATTCAATTGGTGCGTTCGGGTGCCAACAGCTGCCGCCGCTTCTGCTCACAGCAACCCCCCCCCCCCCCCCCCCTTCCTGTCCTGCAGAGAAGAAATGTGCAATAAGTGACTTGTTTGACAACTTTCTGTATAGCGCACAGCACTTTGTGTTTTGCAAGGGAAAAACAAACGATGCCGTAATAAAATAAAAAATTTAAATGTCAGGGCTACGTGTCGCTCATAACATTTCACAGAAACTGCAGATGCAGCTTCTCTATGCCCTGCTTGAAGTGCTGTCCAAAATACTATGTAGATAGGCTAACAAGTGTTAAGATCACCAGGTATTCCCAGCACCACAGTCAACATCTGTTTTATACAATGGATGGTACAGCTGTATCAGACTTATGGAAATTTGTAAAATGTAGACTCATAATAGCCAGCTACTGTCACATTAGTTCAGTGTAGTAAACACAGGCCTTAATTTCCTCTTATGCCTTGGACCAGTTCTAGCCAATAAATATTAACATTTTAGAAACTTTTTTTTTCTTTTCTTTAATTCACATTTTGCTCCTACAGGTGGCAACTTTGGAGGTGGACCAAGTTATGGTGGCGGACGCGGTGGATATGGAGGTGGCCCAGGCTATGGCAATCAGGGTGGTGGATATGGTGGAGGAGGATATGATAACTATGGTGGAGGTAGTTTTTGTTGTCACTATGGATGTGATGCTTGTTTAAAAAAAAAATATATTTTTGTTTTTTTAAATTTGCCTCTGGTTGCTCTTAGGGAACTATGGTGGAGGCGGAAATTACAATGAATTTGGAAACTACAACCAACAATCGTCAAGTTATGGACCAATGAAGAGTGGTGGAAACTTTGGCGGCGGCAGGAGCATGGGAGGACCATACGGTGGAGGTAAAGAGAAGAAAGATCTTATCTATAGCTTTGACTGTCATACACAATATTGAAAGCATGCTAGTAGATGGCCCAACCTCTTGAAGTGTTAATGGTCCCATTCCCTGCTGACAGGACATTAAGCTCCTAAGGGACCTATTCGCAAGCCCACCACGGCGAGTGTACATTCCCGCAGCATGCCGCCACCCTTAACAGCCAGAAGAGTGGTGAGTACGGAGCCGGTGCCCCGGCCATTATGGTGGCATGAGGGTATGGAGATGCACTACTTCTACACGGGGCAGAATGCGTCTCTGGATACAGTACACGTCTGTCCCCGTACATAGTACCCATACTGGCATAACAGCCTTAAAACTGTTTTTTCTCCATTTTAAGCACCAGATTTCTCAACCAGTATAAAAAAGGCGGGTAGATCGTCTGCTATTGAAGGGGTGGGGCTTCACTATGAGAGGATCCAGTAGCTCTGCCTTTTTCCCTCTGCAGTAGCCACAGGTGTTGGCAGGACAGGGACGTGCAGCTCCTCCAATGTGACTTCAGATTGCCTCAGCGGTGCCAGGGGGTCATAGCAGGGGGGGTAGCGATTTATTGGTGTACTAAGTCCCCTATCAGGGTACTTGGTCTGCGACCTGGCTAAGCTTGGCATTAGCGATGTGGGGGCTGGCTCCAAACAACTGTCTTCCTGAAGGGCTCTTTCTGGGTTAAGTGTGTGTGCAGTCACATTACGTGTGCGTGTCTTGTACCGCAGAGTGTTCCTCTTCACCGGGGGGCTCAGTACTGGGTACTCGGGGTTCACAGGCTAGCGGGGCTGAACCAGAATGGGTTAATTCTCTTAAGGGAATGATCTCAACTCTTTCTACAAAATTGTCCCGCAGTGAGAGATACTCAATACTTAAAACAAACTGAGTTTATGAACAGAGACTCGGTCCCCAAAACAGCGTCTCAGTCCCCTCCCATTTGACCGCAAAAGAGAGTTCTGGCCCATATCCTGCAGTCTGACAGGTCAGACATGGAGTAGGAAGAGGTGGACTCCGGGGGGGCAGATGCAGAGGCTCTTATAGAGGCTATCGGCGATGTTCTGCATATTCCCAATAAGGTGTCAGAAGAGTGAGGAATCTTATTTTAATGTAAAGAATTTCAGTCACTTTTTCTCCTTCATCCACTAGGGGCCACTGGAGTGCAGATACAACGGGGTTATAGTAGGCAACTGCTTCAAAGGAATCAAATACCCTGTTCGAAGAATCATGGGTTAATCCCGATAAGAAGTTTCAGATCCCTAAAAGGTTGCTCTCATCTTTTCCTTTTCCTCTGGAGGATAGGAAAAAAATGGGAAAATCCACAGATCATGGACGCATCAGTCTAAGTCTGTCACGTAAAATTGTATTGCCTGTTCCTGATGCAGCCTCCCCGAAAGACACGGCTGATTGTAAAATTGAGACTACACTCAAATCATTGTACACAGCTGCTGGGGTGGCCCAGAGACTCATTATTGCGTGTGTGTGGATCACTAAAGCCATTGCAAAATGGTCAGGTAACCTAATTGAGGTGTTAGATTCCTTATCTAGGGGGGATGTTGTCTTATTCCTGCAGCATATACATGACTCTGCAAACTTTATGGTGGAAGCCATAAAGGAAATGGGTGTGCTTAACGCACGCACCACCGCTGTGGCAGTGGCTTAGCCAGTGGACTGCTGACATGGATTCCAGGAAAGGAGTGGAAGGCCTAGCATTCACAGGAGAGGCCTTGTTTGGAGATGAATAAGACAAATGGATTTCCACAGCTACTGCGGGTAAGTCTACGCTTCCTTCTGCAGCCCCCCCTCAGCCAAGAAAACTTATTCAGCTTTTAAGTTACAGCCCTTTCGGGCGCCCAAATTTAAGGGCAAATCCAGAGGTGCTTCTACATCCTCCAGCGGCGCAAGAGGTAAACCACATGCAACAGCAGGTGCTCAGGCACTTCTTCCTCAAAGACTTAAGCATGACTGACTGCAATGCCTGGAAGGCTGTCACTGGGAGCTCACCTACAATTCTTCAGTTAGATCTGGTCAAATTCGTGCCAGGACCCCATGGTCATAAATCTTATTTCTCAGGGCTACAGACTGGAGTTCCAAGAGCTCCCACCTCACAGATTCTTCAAATCAGGCTTGCCAGTTTCACAAGAGGCAAGTATAACTATACAACATGCCATCCACATACTGGTACAGACTCGCGTCATTGTTTCAGTTCCACCTCATCATCTAAACAAGGGTTACTTTCCCAACTTGTTTGTAGTACCGAAACTGTACGGTTCGGTAAGACCAATTTTGAACCTTAAGTCGTTGAACACGTACTAGTGAGTGTTCAAAATCAATATGGTGTCTCAGAGTGGTGATCTCTGGTATAGTAGAGGGGGACTTCCTAGTGTCTCTGGATATCAAGGATGTGTACTTTCATATTCCGATCTGGCCACCTCATCAGGCTCCTCTACAGTTTGCACTGCAGGACTGTCGCTACCAGTTCCAGGCCCTGCCATTTTGGTATCTCCACGGCACCGAGGGGATTCACCAAAGTGATGGCAGAGATGATGTTTCTACTCCACAAACAGGGAGTGAACATAATTCCCGTACCTGGATAATTTCCCGATAAAAGCACCGTCCAGGGAACAGTTGCTGGACAGCACTGCTCTCCAGGATCATGAGTGGATTCTGAACCTTCCAAAATCTCACCTAGAGCCAACACGTAGGCTTCCATTCCTGGGAATGTTACTGGATACTGAGTCGCAGAAGGTGTTCCTTCCGTTGGAAAAGGCATTAGTAGACCAGTGGATTGTTTGATATGTCCTGAAGCCAACCCGGATATCGGTGCATTCGCTTTCTGGGGAAAATGGTGGCCTCTTAAGAGGCTCTTCAATATAGAAGGTTTCATGCAAGACCCTTCCAGCTCGATCTTTTGGACAAATGGTCTGGATTGCATCTTAACATGCACCAGATGATCCGTCTATCGCCAAAATCCAGGATCTCCCTTCTGTGGTGGCTAGACTTCTCACCTCGTTGAGGTTCGGAGTTCAGAACTGGATTCTGCTAACCACAGATGCATGCCTCAGAGGTTGGGGAGCAGTCACTCGGGGGTGCAGTTTCAAGGAAGATGGTCAAGTCAGGAAGTTGTCCTTTCAATCCACTTTCTGGAACTCGGGGCCATATACAACGCCCTTCTGCAGACCTCGCATTTTCAAGATCGGGCCACTCAGGTCCAGTCGGACAATTAACGAAAAGCAGAGCAGCAATGTCGGGTCAAGAATTCTCCTCTTAGCAGAGAAACGCAGTGGCATTGTCAGCGGTCTTCATTCTGGGAAGCAGACTTCCTCATCAGACACTACCTGCACCTGGGGGAGTGGGGCCTTCACCCGGAAGTGTTCAGGTGCTTGACAAGTCGATGGGGATATCCACAGATCGCCATGATGGCCTCTTGTCTCAACAAGAAGCTCAAGCGGTATTCCACTTCGAGAGACCCACAGGCAGTGGCGGTAGACACCCTGACTCCATGGGTCTATCAGAGGGTGTACGTGTTTCCTCCACTTCCTCTGATCCCAAGAATTCTAAATAATAAAAACGAACGGTTCAAGCGATTTTTAATTGCTCCGGACTGGCCAAGAAAGGCCTGGTACGTAGACCTTCTGGAGACGCTCCTC
Organism: Pseudophryne corroboree; assembly: GCF_028390025.1. Lineage (NCBI taxonomy): Eukaryota > Metazoa > Chordata > Amphibia > Anura > Myobatrachidae > Pseudophryne > Pseudophryne corroboree. The sequence continues at coordinate 198,181,157 of NC_086448.1, forward strand.
GAAGATCCGTGGCATCTACCTCTTCGCAAGGATCTTCTGAAACAGGGCTTGTTCGTATATCAGGACTTACTGCGGCTACGTTTGATGGCATAGCCAGGAGAGGGATCCCCTAACAAGGTTATCCTGATTGTGATCCAAGCCAGGAAAGGGGTAACGTCCTAAGCATTACCGTTGTATTTGGAAGAAATACGTCTCTTGGTGTGAGCAGAATTTTCTGCGGTGGAATTCTATCCTGGATGTTTCCTGCTTTTCTACAAGCAGGAGTGGATATGGGCTTACGTCTGGGCTCCATAAAAGTCCAGATTTTGGCCTTGTCCATTTTCTTTTAGAAACAGTTGGCTTCTCTCCCTGAGGTCCAGATGTTCTTGAAAGGTGTTCTACACATCTAACTTCATGCCTCCCACCGCACCTTTGGGATCTCGATGTGGTGTTGCATTTCCTCCAATAGGACTGGTTTTTAGCCATTACAGGAGGTGGACATAAAATCTTACGTGGAAGACAGTCACGCTGTTGGCCTTGGCTTTAGAAAGACGTGTGCCTGAGTTGGGAGCTTTGTCTCATTAAAAGTCCCTATTTAATTTTCCATGAGGACAGAGTTGAACTCGGAACTCGTCAGCTATTTCTTCCTAAGGTGGTGTCTGCATTTCACATTAACCAATCTATTGTGGTTTCGGTTGTCAGACACCTCTGCTACTTCAAACTCTTTGGATGTTGTGAGGGCTTTGAAGGTGTATGTGAAAAGAACAGCTCGTCACAAAGACGGACTCGCTGTTTGTTCTTTATGATCGCAATAAGATTGGGTGTCCTGCTTCTAAGCAGACTATTGCACACTGGATCAAACTTACTAATCAGCATGCTTATTCCACAGCAAGTTTGCCATGTCCAAGATCTGTACAGGCCCACTCTACTAGGTCGGTGGGTTCTTCCTGGGCGGCTGCCCAGGTTGTCTCGGATTTACAGCTCGTCGAGCAGCTTCTTGGTCAGGTTCGAACAAGTTTGCTAAGTTCTACAAGTTCGATACTTTGACCAAACTGAAGGTCCTCCGAGGCCAATCGGTTCTACAGGAACCACAGCACTGTACCACCCAGTTTGGGAGCTCTGGTACATCCCCATGGTACTAAATGGACCCCAGTATCCTCTAGGACATAAGAGAAATTAGGATTTTAATTACCTACCTGTAAATCCTTTTCTCGTCCGTAGAGGATACTGTGTGCCCGCCCAGTGCTTCATTCTTCCTGCCCTTAATTGGTTAAGTAATGTTTCAGATGTTCCTGTTTTCAAGTTTGGTTAGCGTGGCTTTCCTCTTGTGTGCTGGTTCGGAATCTCACCACTATGCTTTTATAGCCTTCTCTTAAAGTATGCCCGTCTAATCAGGCACAGTTTCCTAGACCAGTGGTTCTCAAACTCGGGGGGGGTGGGGGGATGGTCATGCTATATAGTATACAATGTAAATTCTGGTACTAATGAAACTGATATAGGGGTATATGCAATTAGCGGCGAATCGCGGCAATTTTTCGGCCGTTTATCAATTCGACAGTCTAATTTCGGCAAGTGGGTGCCGAAATTGACCATATGCAATAAAAAACGGATTCGACAGTCCCGCTGACGAAAAGCGGCCGATTTGACGGATTTTGTTAAGTTTTTTTTTTTTTTTTTTAAACTGGAAAAAACACGGGAAAAAATGGCGTGGGGTCCCCCCTCCAAAGCATAACCAGCCTCGGGCTCTGCGAGCTGGTCCTGGTGCAAAAAATATAGGGGACAAAGTAGGGGTCCCCGTATTTTTTTACACCAGCATCTGGCTCCACTAGCTGGACAGATAATGCCACAGCCGGGGGTCACTTTTATACAGTGCCCTGCGGCCGTGGCATTAAATATCCAACTAGTCACCCCTGGCCGGGGTACCCTGGGGGAGTGGGGACCCCTTCAATCAAGGGTTCCCCCCCCCTAGCCACCAAAGGGCCAGGGGTGAAGCCCGAGGCTGTCTCCCATACAAGGGCTGCGGATGGGAGGCTGATGGCCTTGAGAAAATGTAAAGAACATTGTTTTTTTCCCAGTAGTACTACAAGTCCCAGCAAGCCTCCCCCGCAAGCTGGTACTTGGAGAACCACAAGTACCAGCATGCGGGAGAAAAACGGGCCCGCTGGTACCTGTAGTACTACTGGGAAAAAAATACCCAAATAAAAACAGGAGACACACACCTTGAGAGAAACTTTATTGCACACCTGCCGACACACACATACTTACCTATGTTGACCCGCCGACTGCCACGTCTCCTGATCAGACGATCCGGGGTACCTGTGAATCAAATTATACTCACCTCAATCCAGTGTCCAGATATAAATCCTCGTACTTGGCAAAACAAATAAACGCACACCCGGACCAGCGGACTGAAAGGGGTCCCATGTTTTCACATGGGACCCCTTTCCCCGAATGCCGGGACACCACGTGACTCCTGTCAGAGGTCCCTTCAGCCAATCAGGAAGCGCTACTTCGTTGCACTCACCTGATGGGCTGTATGCGCGTGTGACCTCAGACGGCGCATCGCAAAGCCTCTCCATTACTTTCAATGGTGGGAACTTTGCCGTCAGCGGTGGGGCTGACCGCGGGTGATTTCACAGCTGACGCAAAGTTCCCACCATTGAGTATAATGGAGAGGCTTTGCGAAGCGCTGTCTGACAGCTTAGACGTGCAGCCAATCAGCAGAGTGCCAGGACGTTGCGCTCGCTGATTGGCTGAAGGGACCTCTGTGACAGGAGTCACGTGGTGTCCCGGCATTCGGGGAAAGGGGTCCCATGTGAAAACATGGGACCCCTTTCAGTCCGCTGGTCCGGGTGTGCGTTTATTTGTTTTGCCAAGTACGAGGATTTATATCTGGACACTGGATTGAGGTGAGTATAATTTGATTCACAGGTACGTGGCAGTCGGCGGGTCAACATAGGTAAGTGTGTGTCGGCAGGTGTGCAATAAAGTTTTACACTCAAGGTGTGTCTCCTGTTTTTATTTGGGTATTTTTTTCCCAGTAGTACTACAGGTACCGTTTTTCTCCCGCATGCTGGTACTTGTGGTTCTCCAAGTACCCGCTTGCGCGGGAGGCTTGCTGGGACTTGTAGTACTACAGGAAAAACCAATATTCTTGTCATTTTCTCAAGGCTATCAGCCCCCCATCCGCAGCCCTTGGATGGGGGGGGGACAGCCTCGGGCTTCACCCCTGGCCCTTGGGTGGGGGGACCCCTTGATTGAAGGGGTCCCCACTCCCCCAGGGTACCCCGGCCAGGGGTGACTAGTTGGATATTTAATGCCACGGCCGCAGGGCACTGTATAAAAGTGACCCCGGCTGTGGCATTCTGTCCAGCTAGTGGAGCCCGATGCTGGTGTAAAAAATACGGGGGACCCCTACTCTTCTTGTCCCCCGTATTTTTTGCACCAGGCGCAGAGCCCGGTGCTTGTTTTAAAAATACGGGGGATCCCCTGTCCATTTTCCCCCCGGATTTTTAGAACCAGGACCGGCTCGAAGAGCCCGAGGCTGGTTATGCTTTGGAGGGGGGACCCCACGCCATTTTTTTTCCGGGATTTTACCATTCCATCTATAAAAAAAAAAAAAAAAAAAATATATATATATATATATATTTTTAAATATATAAATAATACTTGTGCCTCCCAAAAACACTAACCAAGTACCTAATCCCTTCTAATATAAATAGATATGCTATTACCAATAAAAAACACCCAAAAAAAAAACATGTTTTACATTTTATTTTTTTTATTAGATTCACCCACCAAAGTGTGGCGGATTGAAAATGACGAATTTACTGTCTAAAAGCACTGTTGTCGAATTTCCAAACTTCAATTGAATATACATTTGTCGAATTGCCGCATTTGTACCATTGCCGAAAAGTCGAATTTGACAAATGTCAAATTTTGAAAGTCCGTTTTTTTGACGGAAAGTACTGAATTGCATTGTCGAAATTTTTTTTATTTTTTTTTTTAGGCGAAAAAGTCACATTTTTCGACAATTTCGGGAATTCGACCGCAATTGCATATACCCCATAATCTGTATGGAGCTGTATATTAAGCTTTTTAAATGGTGTGGGAATTTTTTATTTTATTTTTTTATTTTTGTAAAGGAAACTATGGTCCAGGAAGTGGAAGTGGTGGCAGTAGTGGATATGGAGGGAGAAATCGCTATTAAATTCCAAACTCCTGCTGGGTAAGTACTCTGAATGCACTCCTCAGGTGGGTGGTTTTTTTTTTTTTTTTCTTTCTCGTTTTGTCCTCAGGCAGATGGACTTTAAATCTGCTTCATTTATTTGAAGACTGTATTAAATTGTAAAGCCCACACTTCTCGTGTTCTTACTCCTCCTCCTGTGCATCATTACATTTAATTCCACAAATTTGTCAGGCTCACAGATGTGTTGATTTCATATTTTATTGTCCGTTTGCGCAAGGCCTAAGGTGTGGATTTTTTTTTTTTAAGCACATGTTCAGCTGCAGGTTAAGCTTATCAGGATAGTATTGTCTTTAAACTGGGTAGCTGGATAATATCATAACCTATTCTTTTTACTCTTTACTTCTGTTGAAACAGGCTTCACTGTATAAATAGGAGAGGAATGAGAGCCCAGAGGTAACGCAGCTGCAGGTTATCGAGATTACAAAGTTTAAGGAGACATTATCTCAGTCATGCATATAACATGCAGTGATATGACAGAAGACACCAGAGCAGATGCAGAGAGCCATTTTGTGAATGGAGTGGAATATATTTAAGTACATAACCTTACAATGGAGGAAGGACTGTAAAAATGTCTTTAAGACGGTTTCATAGGTTTTTAATTGTTTATTTGTAGTGGTCTTTGTACAGAGTGCAGCAGCATTTTCTTTTTGATAATGTTAAATTTTTAAGTTACAGGTAACGTGAAACTTTTTTTAAAGATTTCTGAACAGTTGAAGCAACTAGCCAGGATCATGGTGTATTGAGACTTTTTGTTTTCCTTTTAAATTTCAGTGTGTATAGTTAATGAGCTGTTGTACACTTTCATTTAATAAAATAATTCGAAAGGAAATACTTGTCTGTTTCTAGACTTATGAATTTTCTTGTTACAAGGAAGAGTAGCAATGAGTATTAAGTGTCTGTGTTTTGCCAGTTATAAGGAGAAAAGTAATTAGGTTGCTGAGGGTATCACTGCAAAGAGAAACTCCTGTTTAGATCTTTTAGATGCAGCTGCTGCTTCCATGGCAAGTAAAGGAAGTTTTCCCAGCGAGGTACTCTACCCAGAGACACAGGTCTAGTACAAGAACCATTGAGAGCGACTTCTAAGTTCAGTCTTTTAACACTGAGCTAAAGTTCTGGATAAAGGTTTTTGCTACACTAGATTAAGGATGTCTACGAAAGCTGAGGGGGTAGAGCAAAGTAGTGCTAAGCTTCATAGAAACATCTTGTAGGTAAGATCTTATTCTTTCTATTTAAACCAGTTGATTGCAAGTATATAGTGTAGTTGCTATTTTACCCTCCTAAACATATTATATATTAAAACATATTTTTTTGTTGCGCACAATTTGAATTCTGTAAGATTCTTAGTACGGTTTTTTTTTTTCTTGCTGGAATTTTAGCAGTGGGTTGAAAATGGACAAGCAGTCTGACAAAGACTGAGCTTCGGTTCAACAAATGAAACAAGGGGCATACATATCCAAGTGGTCCACATTTATGGGGTCCTTGCAGGATGTTACAGGTAACTAAGCTTTTATCATGGTTCATCTTCACTGTGCTGCTTTTCTGGCTCCCAAGCTAACTAAATTTGACACTAGTCTTAAAGGTTTCTGAGTCGTTAGGGTTTTTCTTCAGAGCCCCTATTAGGAATTTTTTATTTTTTTTGCCAGATAATAGCGGTGCTACAGTGGCTGGACTTCTATAATGTGCAGGTAGATTTGCCTACTCGGCTGAGATGGTTGGGACTAGTAGCAGTTCTGTTTCTCAGATGCACTAACACTTTTTTCAAGGGCTTCCGTTGTGCTCGGTTGTTTTTGTTATATGCAACAGAATTCCCTTCAGGGCTTATAGAACAGCCCCAAGTTTCATTATACACCATAATGAAAATTGAACTTTTTGACCCTTTCATAAAATGTCTTATTTGTCACAGTTCTCTAATTTATTCATCTCCATCAATTGCTCTCTGTTCTTGAGCTGGATGGTTATGTCATAAAACTAAAGCCATAACATAACTATTCCTTGTCTGACAGGTTCTGGAGCAGGTATCATTGCACATGAAGGCTCCAAAATTTGCTGCAGTGGCTCTGGCCCAAAGGCTTCAAGAATGATTGGCTTTTGAGAGAAATGGAGATGAAGTGCCAATGTGCAGAATATTTTTTATTTTTTGTGAAACTTCCAGGCTGGTTCTGCAAACTTAATATGATGTTTTAATAAAGCTTATTTTTATTTGTGTAAATGGTTGACTTTGTTAATGATCTTGTGTCTCCGTTATTCTACCTGAGCAGTTAGTGTGGCTTTGGCACTCCTAAAATTTTCTTTGTAGCAGTACTATAATTCCTATTTAATGTGATACTGCAGAATATGCAACAAGCTGTTTTTGTGGTTTATGTAGTCCTCAATGTGAGTATATTATCCATAGAATGAATTCACTTAATGGGTATTTCTGCAGTGGGGTACACTGGTATTCCATAGGGAATAACATTGGGGTGTAGAGTTGGATCTTGATCTGAGGCACCAACAGGCTAAAAGCTTTGACTGTTCCCAGGATGCATAGCGCTGCCTCCAGGCACTGGAGCTCCGTCTGTAAGTTGGTGCCTGCAGTGCAGGCAGCTAACAGGGAGGGCTGCACTAAGCAGCCCTGAACAAAGCTTTTTGAAGAAAGAAGACTTCAAGGGCCGCAGCACAGGCACTTAGACTGACGTATAGCACTTCTGACATCATGCTGCGGTTCCCTCACCTCCCCCCAGCAGCGCTGTATACTCCTGCGCCCTGGTTGCAGAGTACTTACAGCGGAGGACTCCGGTCTCATCAAGCACACACAGCTGCTCTCATGGATCGCGTGGCCGCATCTGCAGGGAGGTGGTAAGAGGGTCCCCCAGGCAGGATCCACTGAAATCGTAATCCGGCGCAGTATTTAGGAGACAGACCGTGCGCGCTGGTGTAAAGGGACCCCACTAGACCATCGGGGCAAGTGGCATTTATTAAAATCTGTTTCAAATAGGTCCTGCAGTACCTGGTGGAGAAATCCAGCAAGGGGATAAGGCTCTGAACTGTAGCACCTCCCCCAGGCGCCATTTACTGCAAATGTTACCGCCCTGGAGCTTCATATCTCTCTCCCTGTCAGCATTTGGGCACCATTACGCACATGCTGAGCTGGTTCTGGGACTGCTGGGCAATGTCTCCTCTGTAAAGCCACCTGCATCATCAGCGCTGTGCATTTACAGGACACTTAAGTATTCTGCATGTCATTCAGTCCGTGTTAGTTTAAGAGTGCATAACTTTAGAGTTATTTCTTTTTCATCCACTAGGGGTCACTGGAGTACTCTTGGGATATGGACGGCTTCCGCAGGAAACAGGGCACTGAATATTTAAATTTAGAACTCTCCACCCCTCCATATCCCCGAGTACCCCAGTGTTTTTTCTGTGCTCATGCACTAACAGAGGCTTGTGTGGGTTCCCACACTTAACTTTGAATATTTTTGATTTAAATTTTTCATTTTTACCTTTTTATTACTATTTCAAGCACATCCCTTCCCAGTTTCTCCTAAAAACATGGGTCCGGGATAGTGCCGCTGCACAGAAGCAGCGCATGGCGTGTCGGTCCTCACAAAGAGCACCCTCACAGCCACACGCAGCTCACTGATTGCTGCTACAGCTGGACGGAGCTTACAGAAAGAAGCCCCGTCACAGCCATTACCTGATGCAACAGCTGGACGGAGCTTACAGACAGAAGCCCCGTCGCAGCCCTCCCTACAGGAGACAAGGTATGCTGGGGGGGACGGGGCGGTCCGCGCACGCTGCTGCCCTGCTGTGTGGGGTCCGTGTTTAACTGCCGCTAATACACCAGCCGCTCTGTCCGGCCGCTCCGTCCGCCCGCCCCAGCCGCTCTGTCCACGCTGTATCCAGCGCTAAGAGGGGGACAACCGCCGCAGCTGAGGATGCTCTGCGCTCACACTAGCTCCAGCCAGCCGAACTCCGTTCGCTCAGCGGCTCTCCTTACAAGCGTCCCCCCGCCTCCCTGCAATGAAGGTCAGCTTCCCGGCACCCGCTCCCCGCTAAACTACACGGAGCACAGGGGGATGGGGGGGGGGGAGGGGAGGGGTAGACAACTCTGATCACAGACAGTGCTGCTGCAGGGGAGATAAACTTATAAGGCTGCATGACAAGATTTCATATTCAGGCACCATAGGTATATTAATAGACTATTGAGCCTATATTATACACAGGAGTATTGTACCCTAACCTGTGATTATCAGTGTAAGCATGGCATGGGGGCCATTTTAACCATGCTTCCTGTTTTTTTTCTGTTTGTAATTCCAGAACGTTCCTGTCCTACATCTCTACTCCATCGGAGGCGCAGGGGTGTTAGTGGGAATTTTGGTTCAGGTTTCACATAGGCTGGCCATGTGAACTGCACTTCGGCTATATATATATATATATATATATATATATATATATATATATATATATATATATATATATATATATATATATATATATATATATATATATATTATAAAATCTATATATCTCTAACGTCCTAGTGGATGCTGGGGACTCCGAAAGGACCATGGGGAATAGCTGCTCCGCAGGAGACTGGGCACAAAAGTAAAAGCTTTAGGACTACCTGGTGTGCACTGGCTCCTCCCCCTATGACCCTCCTCCAAGCCTCAGTTAGATTTTTGTGCCCGAACGAGAAGGGTGCAGTCTAGGTGGCTCTCCTGAGCTGCTTAGAAAAAAGTTTAGTTTTAGGTTTTTTTATTTTCTCTAACGTCCTAAGTGGATGCTGGGGACTCCGTAAGGACCATGGGGAATAGCGGCTCCGCAGGAGACTGGGCACATCTAAAGAAAGCTTTAGGACTATCTGGTGTGCACTGGCTCCTCCCCCTATGACCCTCCTCCAAGCCTCAGTTAGATCTCTGTGCCCGAACGAGAAGGGTGCACACTAGGGGCTCTCCTGAGCTTCTTAGTGAAAGTTTTAGATTAGGTTTTTTATTTTCAGTGAAACCTGCTGGCAACAGGCTCACTGCATCGAGGGACTAAGGGGAGAAGAAGCGAACTCACCTGCGTGCAGAGTGGATTGGGCTTCTTAGGCTACTGGACATTAGCTCCAGAGGGACGATCACAGGCCCAGCTTGGATGGGTCCCAGAGCCGCGCCGCGCCGCCGGCCCCCTTACAGAGCCAGAAGGCAGAAGAGGTCCGGAAAATCGGCGGCAGAAGACGTCCTGTCTTCAACAAGGCAGCGCACAGCACTGCAGCTGTGCGCCATTGCTCTCAGCACACTTCACACTTTGGTCACTGAGGGTGCAGGGCGCTGGGGGGGGCACCCTGAGACGCAATAAAAACACCTTGGATGGCAAAAAAATGCATCACATATAGCTCCTGGGCTATATGGATGCATTTAACCCCTGCCAGAATCCATAAAAAAGCAGGAGAAAAGTCCGCGAAAAAGGGGCGGAGCCTATCTCCTCAGCACACTGGCGCCATTTTCCCTCACAGCCCTGTTGGAGGGAAGCTCCCTGTCTCTCCCCTGCAGTCACTACACTACAGAAAGGGTTAAAAAAAAAAAAAGAGAGGGGGGCACTAATTAGGCGCAGTATTAACTATACAGCAGCTATAAGGGGAAAAACACTTATATAAGGTTATCCCTGTGTGTATATATATATATATATATATATAGCGCGCTCTGGTGTGTGCTGGCAAACTCGCCCTCTGTCTCCCCAAAGGGCTAGTGGGGTCCTGTCCTCTATCAGAGCATTCCCTGTGTGTGTGCTGTATGTTGGTACTTTTGTGTCGACATGTATGAGGAGAAAAATGATGTGGAGATGGAGCAGATTGCCTGTAATAGTGATGTCACCCCCTAGGGGGTCGACACCTGAGTGGATGAACTGTTGGAAGGAATTACGTGACAGTGTCAGCTCTGTATAAAAGACAGTGGTTGACATGAGACAGCCGGCTACTCAGCTTGTGCCTGTCCAGACGTCTCATAGGCCGTCAGGGGCTCTAAAGCGCCCGTTACCTCAGATGGCAGATATAGACGCCGACACGGATACTGACTCCAGTGTCGACGGTGAAGAGACGAATGTGACTTCCAGTAGGGCCACACGTTACATGATTGAGGCAATGAAAAATGTTTCTCTAACGTCCTAAGTGGATGCTGGGGACTCCGTAAGGACCATGGGGAATAGCGGCTCCGCAGGAGACTGGGCACATCTAAAGAAAGCTTTAGGACTATCTGGTGTGCACTGGCTCCTCCCCCCATGACCCTCCTCCAAGCCTCAGTTAGATCTCTGTGCCCGAACGAGAAGGGTGCACACTAGGGGCTCTCCTGAGCTTCTTAGTGAAAGTTTTAGATTAGGTTTTTTATTTTCAGTGAGACCTGCTGGCAACAGGCTCACTGCATCGAGGGACTAAGGGGAGAAGAAGCGAACTCACCTGCGTGCAGAGTGGATTGGGCTTCTTAGGCTACTGGACATTAGCTCCAGAGGGACGATCACAGGCCCAGCTTGGATGGGTCCCAGAGCCGCGCCGCCGGCCCCCTTACAGAGCCAGAAGGCAGAAGAGGTCCTGTCTTCAACAAGGTAGCGCACAGCACTGCAGCTGTGCGCCATTGCTCTCAGCACACTTCGGTCACTGAGGGTGCAGGGCGCTGGGGGGGGGCGCCCTGAGACGCAATAAAAACACCTTGGATGGCAAAAAAAATGCATCACATATAGCTCCTGGGCTATATGGATGCATTTAACCCCTGCCAGAATCCATAAAAAAGCAGGAGAAAAGTCCGCGAAAAAGGGGCGGAGCCTATCTCCTCAGCACACTGGCGCCATTTTCCCTCACAGCTCCGTTGGAGGGAAGCTCCCTGTCTCTCCCCTGCAGTCACTACAGAAAGGGTTAAAAAAAGAGAGGGGGGCACTAATTAGGCGCAGTATTAACTATACAGCAGCTATAAGGGGAAAAACACTTATATAAGGTTATCCCTGTATATATATAGCGCTCTGGTGTGTGCTGGCAAACTCTCCCTCTGTCTCCCCAAAGGGCTAGCGGGGTCCTGTCCTCTATCAGAGCATTCCCTGTGTGTGTGCTGTATGTCGGTACTTTTGTGTCGACATGTATGAGGAGAAAAATGATGTGGAGACGGAGCAGATTGCCTGTAATAGTGATGTCACCCCCTAGGGGGTCGACACCTGAGTGGATGAACTGTTGGAAGGAATTACGTGACAGTGTCAGCTCTGTATAAAAGTCAGTGGTTGACATGAGACAGCCGGCTACTCAGCTTGTGCCTGTCCAGACGTCTCATAGGCCGTCAGGGGCTCTAAAGCGCCCGTTACCTCAGATGGCAGATATAGACGCCGACACGGATACTGACTCCAGTGTCGACGGTGAAGAGACGAATGTGACTTCCAGTAGGGCCACACGTTACATGATTGAGGCAATGAAAAATGTTTTACACATTTCTGATAATACGAGTACCACCAAAAAAAGGGGTATTATGTTCGGTGAGGAAAAACTACCTGTAGTTTTCCTGAATCTGAGAAATTAAATGAGGTGTGTGATGATGCGTGGGTTTCCCCCGATAACAACGGATAATTTCTAAAATGTTATTGGCATTATATCCTTTCCCGCCAGAGGTTAGGGTGCGTTGGGAAACACCCCCTAGGGGGGATAAAGCGCTCACACGCTTGTAAGGGCTCTACCTTCGCCTGAGATGGCCGCCCTTAAGGATCCTGCTGATAGAAAGCAGGAGGGTATCCTAAAAGGTATTTACACACATACTGGTGTTATACTGCGACCAGCAATCGCCTCAGCCTGGATGTGCAGTGCTGGGTTGGCGTGGTCGGATTCCCTGACTGAAAATATTGATACCCTAGATAGGGACAGTATATTTTTGCCTATAGAGCATTTAAAAGATGCATTTTTATATATGCGTGATGCACAGCGGAATATTTGCCGACTGGCATCAAGTCTAAGCGCGTTGTCCATTTCTACCAGTAGAGGGTTATGGACACGTCAGTGGTCAGGTGATGCGTATTCCAAACGGCATTTGGAAGTATTGCTTTATTAAGGGAGGAGTTATTTGGGGTCGGTCTTTCAGACCTGGTGGCCACGGCAACAGCTGGGAATTCCACGTTTGTACCCCAGGTCGCCTCTCAACATGAGAAGACGCCGTATTATCAGGCGCAGTCTTTTCGTGGACAAGCGGGCAAAAGGTTCCTCATTTCTGCCCCGTGACAGAGGGAGAGGAAAAAGGCTGCAGAAATCAGCCAGTTCCCAGGAACAGAAACCCTCTCCCGCCTCTGCCAAGCCCTCAGTATACGCTGGGGCTTTACAAGCAGAATCAGGCACGGTGGGGGGCCCGTCTCAATGAATTTCAGCGCGCAGTGGGCTCACTCGCAAGTAGACCCCTGGATCCTTCAGGTGATATCTCAGGGGTACAAATTAGAATTCGAGACGTCTCCCCCTAGCCGTTTCCTAAAGTCGGCTTTACCGATGTCTCCTTCTGACAGGGAGACAGTTTTGGAAGCCATTCACAAGCTGTATTCCCAGCAGGTGATAATCAAGATACCCCTCCTGCAACAGGGAACGGGGTATTATTCCACACTGTTGTGGTACCGAAGCCGGACGGCGCGGTGAGACCGATTCTAAATCTAAAATCTTTGAACACTTACGTACAGAGGTTCAAAATCAAGATTGAGTCACTCAGAGCAGTGATTGCGAACCTGGAAGAAGGGGACTACATGATGTCTCGGGACATCAAGGATGCTTACCTTCATGTCAAAATTTACCCTTCTCACCAAGGGTACCTCAGGTTTATGGTACAGAACTGTCACTATCAGTTCAGACGCTGCCGTATGGATGGTACACGGCACCCCGGGTCTTTACCAAGGTAATGGCCGAAATGATGATATTCCTTCGAAGGAAGTGAATTTTAGTTATCCCTTACTTGGACAATTCCCTGATAAGGGTAAGATCCAGGGAACAGTTGGAGGTCGGTGTAGCACTATCTCAGGTAGTGTTGCGGCAGCACGATTGGATTCTCAATATTCCAAAATCGCACCTGGTTCCGACGACGTGTCTTCTGTTCCTAGGGATGATCCTGGACACAGTCCAGAAAAAGGTGTTTCTCCCGGAGGAGAAAGCCAGGGAGTTATCCGAGCTAGTCAGGAATCTCCTAAAACCGAGCCAAGTCTCAGTGCATCAATGCACAAGGGTTCTGGGTAAAATGGTGGCTTCCTACGAAGCAATCCCATTCCAGTGGGACCTGCTGGACAAATGGTCCGGATCGCATCTTCAGATGCATCAGCGGATAACCCTGTCACCAAGGACAAGGGTGTCCCTCCTGTGGTGGTTGCAGAGTGCTCATCTTCTAGAGGGCCGCAGATTAGGCATTCAGGACTGGGTCCTGGTGACCACGGATGCCAGCCTGCGAGGCTGGGGAGCAGTCACACAGGGAAGGAATATCCAGGGCTTATGGTCAAGCCTGGAGACATCACTTCACATAAATATCCTGAAGCTAAGGGACATTTACAATGCTCTAAGTTTAGCAAGACCTCTGCTTCAAGGTCAGCCGGTGTTGATCCAGTCGGACAACATCACGGCAGTCACCCACGTAAACAGACAGGGTGGCACAAGAAGCAGGAGGGCAATGGCAGAAGCTGCAAGGATTCTTCGCTGGGCGGAAAATCATGTGATAGCACTGTCAGCAGTATTCATTCCGGGAGTGGACAACTGGGAAGCAGACTTCCTCAGCACGACCTCCACCCGGGAGAGTGGGGACTTCACCCAGAAGTCTTCCACATGATTAAAAACTCGACAGGTATTGCGCCAGGTCCAGGGACCCTCAGGCAATAAGCTGTAGACGCTCTGGTAACACCGTGGGTGTACCAGTCAGGGTATGTGTTCCCTCCTCTGCCTCTCATACCCAAGGTACTGAGATTGATAAGATGGAGAGGAGTAAGCACTATATTCGTGGTTCCGGATTGGCCAAGAAGGACTTGGTAACCGGAACTTCAAGAGATGCTCACGGAGGATCCGTGGCCTCTACCTCTAAGAAGGGACCTGCTCCAGCAAGGACCCTGTCTGTTCCAAGACTTACCGCGGCTGCGTTTGACGGCATGGCGGTTGAACGCCGGATCCTGAAGGAAAAAAGGCATTCCGGATGAAGTCATCCCTATCCTGATCAAAGCCAGGAAGGATGTAACCGCAAAAACATTATCACCGCAATTGGCGAAAATATGTTGCGTGGTGCGAGGCCAGTAAGGCCCGACGGAGGAAATTCAACTGGGTCGATTCCTACATTTCCTGCAAACAGGAGTGTCTATGGGCCTGAAATTGGGGTCCATTAAGGTTCAAATTTCGGCCCTGTCAATTTTCTTCCAAAAAGAACTAGCTTCAGTCCCTGAAGTTCAGACGTTTGTAAAAGGGGTACTGCATATACAGCCTCCTTTTGTGCCTCCAGTGGCACTTTGGGATCTCAATGTAGTTTTGGGTTCCAAAAGTCACATTGGTTTGAACCACTTAAATCTGTGGAGTTAAAATATCTCACATGGAAAGTGGTCATGCTGTTGGCCCTGGCCTGGGCCAGGCGCGTGTCAGAATTGGCGGCTTTATCCTGAAAAAGCCCTTATCTGATTTTCCATTCGGACAGGGCGGAATTGAGGACTCGTCCTCAGTTTCTCCCCAAGGTGGTTTCAGCGTCTCACCTGAACCAACCTATTGGTGGTGCCTGCGGCTACTAGGGACTTGGAGGCCTCCAAGTTGCTAGACGTTGTCAGTGCCCTGAAAATATATGTTTCCAGGACGGCTGGAGTCAGGAAATCTGACTCGCTGTTTATCCTGTGTGCACCCAACAAGCTGGGTGCTCCTGCTTCTAAGCAGACTATTGCTCGTTGGATTTGTAGTACAATTCAGCTTGCACATTCTGTGGCAGGCCTGCCACAGCCAAAAATCTGTAAATGCCCACTCCACAAGGAAGGTGGGCTTATCTTGGGCGGCTGCCCGAGGGGTCTCGGCTTTACAACTTTGCCGAGCAGCTACTTGGTCAGGAGCAAATACGTTTGTAAAATTCTACAAAATTGATATCCTGGCTGAGGAGGACCTGGAGTTCTCTCATTTGGTGCTGCAGAGTCATCCGCACTCTCCCGCCCGTTTGGGAGCTTTGGTATAATCCCCATGGTCCTTACGGAGTCCCCAGCATCCACTTAGGACGTTAGAGAAAATAAGAATTTACTTACCGATAATTCTATTTCTCATAGTCCGTAGTGGATGCTGGGCGCCCATCCCAAGTGCGGATTGTCTGCAATACTTGTACATAGTTATTGTTACAAAAATCGGGTTATTGTTGTTTGTGAGCCATCTTTTCAGAGGCTCCTCTGTTATCATGCTGTTAACTGGGTTCAGATCACAGGTTATACGGTGTGATTGGTGTGGCTGGTATGAGTCTTACCCGGGATTCAAAATCCTTCCTTATTGTGTACGCTCGTCCGGGCACAGTATCCTAACTGAGGCTTGGAGGAGGGTCATGGGGGGAGGAGCCAGTGCACACCAGATAGTCCTAAAGCTTTCTTTAGATGTGCCCAGTCTCCTGCGGAGCCGCTATTCCCCATGGTCCTTACGGAGTCCCCAGCATCCACTACGGACTATGAGAAATAGAATTATCGGTAAGTAAATTCTTATTTTTACACATTTCTGATAATACGAGTACCACCAAAAAAGGGGTATTATGTTCGGTGAGGAAAAACTACCTGTAGTTTTCCTGAATCTGAGAAATTAAATGAGGTGTGTGATGATGCGTGGGTTTCCCCCGATAACAACGGATAATTTCTAAAATGTTATTGGCATTATATCCTTTCCCGCCAGAGGTTAGGGTGCGTTGGGAAACACCCCCTAGGGGGGGATAAAGCGCTCACACGCTTGTAAGGGCTCTACCTTCGCCTGAGATGGCCGCCCTTAAGGATCCTGCTGATAGAAAGCAGGAGGGTATCCTAAAAGGTATTTACACACATACTGGTGTTATACTGCGACCAGCAATCGCCTCAGCCTGGATGTGCAGTGCTGGGTTGGCGTGGTCGGATTCCCTGACTGAAAATATTGATACCCTAGATAGGGACAGTATATTTTTGCCTGTAGAGCATTTAAAAGATGCATTTTTATATATGCGTGATGCACAGCGGAATATTTGCCGACTGGCATCAAGTCTAAGCGCGTTGTCCATTTCTACCAGTAGAGGGTTATGGACACGTCAGTGGTCAGGTGATGCGTATGCCAAACGGCATTTGGAAGTATTGCTTTATTAAGGGAGGAGTTATTTGGGGTCGGTCTTTCAGACCTGGTGGCCACGGCAACAGCTGGGAATTCCACGTTTGTACCCCAGGTCGCCTCTCAACATGAGAAGACGCCGTATTATCAGGCGCAGTCTTTTCGTGGACAAGCGGGCAAAAGGTTCCTCATTTCTGACCCGTGACAGAGGGAGAGGAAAAAGGCTGCAGAAATCAGCCAGTTCCCAGGAACAGAAACCCTCTGCCAAGCCCTCAGTATACGCTGGGGCTTTACAAGCAGAATCAGGCACGGTGGGGGGCCCGTCTCAATGAATTTCAGCGCGCAGTGGGCTCACTCGCAAGTAGACCCCTGGATCCTTCAGGTGATATCACAGGGGTACAAATTAGAATTCGAGACGTCTCCCCCTCGCCGTTTCCTAAAGTCTGCTTTACCGATGTCTCCTTCTGACAGGGAGACAGTTTTGGAAGCCATTCACAAGCTGTATTCCCAGCAGGTGATAATCAAGATACCCCTCCTGCAACAGGGAACGGGGTATTATTCCACACTGTTGTGGTACCGAAGCCGGACGGCTCGGTGAGACCGATTCTAAATCTAAAATCTTTGAACACTTACGTACAGAGGTTCAAATTCAAGATTGAGTCACTCAGAGCAGTGATTGCGAACCTGGAAGAAGGGGACTACATGATGTCTCGGGACATCAAGGATGCTTACCTTCATGTCAAAATTTACCCTTCTCACCAAGGGTACCTCAGGTTTATGGTACAGAACTGTCACTATCAGTTCAGACGCTGCCGTATGGATGGTACACGGCACCCCGGGTCTTTACCAAGGTAATGGCCGAAATGATGATATTCCTTCGAAGGAAGTGAATTTTAGTTATCCCTTCCTTGGACAATTCCCTGATAAGGGTAAGATCCAGGGAACAGTTGGAGGTCGGTGTAGCACTATCTCAGGTAGTGTTGCGGCAGCACGATTGGATTCTCAAATATTCCAAAATCGCACCTGGTTCCGACGACATGTCTTCTGTTCCTAGGGATGATCCTGGACACAGTCCAGAAAAAGGTGTTTCTCCCGGAGGAGAAAGCCAGGGAGTTATCCGAGCTAGTCAGGAACCTCCTAAAACTGAGCCAAGTCTCAGTGCATCAATGCACAAGGGTTCTGGGTAAAATGGTGGCTTCCTACGAAGCAATCCCATTCGGCAGATTCCACGCAAGAACTTTCCAGTGGGACCTGCTGGACAAATGGTCCGGGTCGCATCTTCAGATGCATCAGCGGATAACCCTGTCACCAAGGACAAGGGTGTCCCTCCTGTGGTGGTTGCAGAGTGCTCATCTTCTAGAGGGCCGCAGATTAGGCATTCAGGACTGGGTCCTGGTGACCACGGATGCCAGCCTGCGAGGCTGGGGAGCAGTCACACAGGGAAGGAATATCCAGGGCTTATGGTCAAGCCTGGAGACATCACTTCACATAAATATCCTGAAGCTAAGGGACATTTACAATGCTCTAAGCTTAGCAAGACCTCTGCTTCAAGGTCAGCCGGTGTTGATCCAGTCGGACAACATCACGGCAGTCACCCACGTAAACAGACAGGGTGGCACAAGAAGCAGGAGGGCAATGGCAGAAGCTGCAAGGATTCTTCGCTGGGCGGAAAATCATGTGATAGCACTGTCAGCAGTATTCATTCCGGGAGTGGACAACTGGGAAGCAGACTTCCTCAGCACGACCTCCACCCGGGAGAGTGGGGACTTCACCCAGAAGTCTTCCACATGATTAAAAACTCGACAGGTATTGCGCCAGGTCCAGGGACCCTCAGGCAATAAGCTGTAGACGCTCTGGTAACACCGTGGGTGTACCAGTCAGGGTATGTGTTCCCTCCTCTGCCTCTCATACCCAAGGTACTGAGATTGATAAGATGGAGAGGAGTAAGCACTATATTCGTGGTTCCGGATTGGCCAAGAAGGACTTGGTAACCGGAACTTCAAGAGATGCTCACGGAGGATCCGTGGCCTCTACCTCTAAGAAGGGACCTGCTCCAGCAAGGACCCTGTCTGTTTCAAGACTTACCGCGGCTGCGTTTGACGGCATGGCGGTTGAACGCCGGATCCTGAAGGAAAAAAGGCATTCCGGATGAAGTCATCCCTATCCTGATCAAAGCCAGGAAGGATGTAACAGCAAAAACATTATCACCGCAATTGGCGAAAATATGTTGCGTGGTGCGAGGCCAGTAAGGCCCGACGGAGGAAATTCAACTGGGTCGATTCCTACATTTCCTGCAAACAGGAGTGTCTATGGGCCTGAAATTGGGGTCCATTAAGGTTCAAATTTCGGCCCTGTCAATTTTCTTCCAAAAAGAACTAGCTTCAGTCCCTGAAGTTCAGACGTTTGTAAAAGGGGTACTGCATATACAGCCTCCTTTTGTGCCTCCAGTGGCACTTTGGGATCTCAATGTAGTTTTGGGTTCCAAAAGTCACATTGGTTTGAACCACTTAAATCTGTGGAGTTAAAATATCTCACATGGAAAGTGGTCATGCTGTTGGCCCTGGCCTGGGCCAGGCGCATGTCAGAATTGGCGGCTTTATCCTGAAAAAGCCCTTATCTGATTTTCCATTCGGACAGGGCGGAATTGAGGACTCGTCCTCAGTTTCTCCCCAAGGTGGTTTCAGCGTCTCACCTGAACCAACCTATTGGTGGTGCCTGCGGCTACTAGGGACTTGGAGGCCTCCAAGTTGCTAGACGTTGTCAGTGCCCTGAAAATATATGTTTCCAGGACGGCTGGAGTCAGGAAATCTGACTCGCTGTTTATCCTGTGTGCACCCAACAAGCTGGGTGCTCCTGCTTCTAAGCAGACTATTGCTCGTTGGATTTGTAGTACAATTCAGCTTGCACATTCTGTGGCAGGCCTGCCACAGCCAAAAATCTGTAAATGCCCACTCCACAAGGAAGGTGGGCTCATCTTGGGCGGCTGCCCGAGGGGTCTCGGCTTTACAACTTTGCCGAGCAGCTACTTGGTCAGGAGCAAATACGTTTGTAAAATTCTACAAAATTGATATCCTGGCTGAGGAGGACCTGGAGTTCTCTCATTTGGTGCTGCAGAGTCATCCGCACTCTCCCGCCCGTTTGGGAGCTTTGGTATAATCCCCATGGTCCTTACGGAGTCCCCAGCATCCACATAGGACGTTAGAGAAAATAAGAATTTACTTACCGATAATTCTATTTCTCATAGTCCGTAGTGGATGCTGGGCGCCCATCCCAAGTGCGGATTGTCTGCAATACTTGTACATAGTTATTGTTACAAAAATCGGGTTATTATTGTTGTGAGCCATCTTTCATAGGCTCCTCTGTTATCATGCTGTTAACTGGGTTCAGATCACAGGTTATACGGTGTGATTGGTGTGGCTGGTATGAGTCTTACCCGGGATTCAAAATCCTTCCTTATTGTGTACGCTCGTCCGGGCACAGTATCCTAACTGAGGCTTGGAGGAGGGTCATAGGGGGAGGAGCCAGTGCACACCAGATAGTCCTAAAGCTTTCTTTAGATGTGCCCAGTCTCCTGCGGAGCCGCTATTCCCCATGGTCCTTACGGAGTCCCCAGCATCCACTACGGACTATGAGAAATAGAATTATCGGTAAGTAAATTCTTATTTTCAGTGAGACCTGCTGCCAACAGGCTCACTGCACCGAGGGACTAAGGGGAGAAGAAGCGAACTCACCTGCGTGCAGAGTGGATTGGGCTTCTTAGGCTACTGGACATTAGCTCCAGAGGGACGATCACAGGCCCAGCCATGGATGGGTCCCAGAGCCGCGCCGCCGTCCCCCTTACAGAGCCAGAAGACTGAAGAGGTCCGGAAAATCGGCGGCAGAAGACGTCCTGTCTTCAATAAGGTAGCGCACAGCACCGCAGCTGTGCGCCATTGCTCTCAGTACACTTCACACTCCGGTCACTGAGGGTGCAGGGCGCTGGGGGGGGGCGCCCTGAGACGCAATAAAAACACCTTTTTTGGCAAAAAATACGTCACATATAGCTCCTGGGCTATATGGATGCATTTAACCCCTGCCAATTTTTCCATAAAAAAGCGGGAGAAAGGCCGCCGAGAAGGGGGCGGAGCCTATCTCCTCAGCACACTGGCACCATTTTTTCCTCACAGCTCCGTTGGAGGAAGGCTCCCTGACTCTCCCCTGCAGTCCTGAACTACAGAAACAGGGTAAAACAAGAGAGGGGGGGCACTAATTTGGCAGATAAATATATACTGCAGCTATATCAGGGAAAAACACTTATATAAGGTTATCCCTATATATATATAGCGCTCTGGTGTGTGCTGGCAAACTCTCCATCTGTCTCCCCAAAGGGCTAGTGGGGTCCTGTCCTCTGTCAGAGCATTCCCTGTGTGTGTGTGCTGTGTGTCGGTACGTTGTGTCGACATGTATGAGGAGGAAAATGGTGTGGAGGCGGAGCAATTGCCTGTGTTAGTGATGTCACCTCCTAGGGAGTCGACACCTGACTGGATGGTCTTATGGAAAGAATTACGTGATAGTGTCAGCACTTTACAAAAGACTGTTGACGACATGAGACAGCCGGCAAATCAGTTAATACCTGTACAGGCGTCTCAAACACCGTCAGGGGCTCTAAAACGTCCGTTACCTCAGGTCGATACAGACACTGACACTGACTCCAGTGTCGACGGTGAGGAAACAAACGTATTTTCCAGTAGGGCCACACGTTACATGATCACGGCAATGAAGGAGGTTTTGAACATTTCTGATACTACAAGTACCACAAAAAAGGGTATTATGTGGGGTGTGAAAAAACTACCCGTAGTTTTTCCTGAATCAGATGAATTAAATGAGGTGTGTGATGAAGCGTGGGTTTCCCCCGATAAAAAACTGCTAATTTCTAAAAAATTATTGGCATTATACCCTTTCCCGCCAGAGGTTAGGGCACGTTGGGAAACACCCCCTAGGGTAGATAAGGCGCTCACACGCTTATCAAAACAAGTGGCGTTACCGTCTCCTGATACGGCCGCCCTCAAGGAACCAGCTGATAGGAAGCTGGAAAATATCCTAAAAAGTATATACACACATACTGGTATTATACTGCGACCAGCAATCGCCTCAGCCTGGATGTGCAGTGCTGGGTTGGCGTGGTCGGATTCCCTGACTGAAAATATTGATACCCTAGATAGGGACAGTATATTTTTGCCTATAGAGCATTTAAAAGATGCATTTTTATATATGCGTGATGCACAGCGGAATATTTGCCGACTGGCATCAAGTCTAAGCGCGTTGTCCATTTCTACCAGTAGAGGGTTATGGACACGTCAGTGGTCAGGTGATGCGTATTCCAAACGGCATTTGGAAGTATTGCTTTATTAAGGGAGGAGTTATTTGGGGTCGGTCTATCGGACCTGGTGGCCACGGCAACGGCTGGGAAATCCACCTTTTTACCCCAGGTCACCTCTCAGCAGAAAAAGATACCGTCTTTTCAGGCTCAGTCCTTTCGTCCCCATAAGGGCAAGCGGGCAAAAGGCCACTCATATCTGCCCCGGGGCAGAGGAAGGGGAAAAAGACTGCAGCAGACAGCCTCTTCCCACGAACAGAAGCCCTCCCCCGCTTCTGCCAAGTCCTCAGCATGACGCTGGGGCCTTACAAGCGGACTCAGGCACGGTGGGGGCCCGTCTCAAGAATTTCAGCGCGCAGTGGGCTCACTCGCAAGTGGACCCCTGGATCCTGCAGGTAGTATCTCAGGGGTACAAATTGGAATTCGAGACGTCTCCCCCTCGCCGGTTCCTGAAGTCTGCTTTACCAACGTCTCCCCCCGACAGGGAGGCGGTATTGGAAGCCATTCACAAGCTGTATTCCCAGCAGGTGATAATCAAGGTACCCCTCCTACAACAGGGAAAGGGGTATTATTCCACGCTGTTTGTGGTACTGAAGCCGGACGGCTCGGTGAGACCCATTTTAAATCTGAAATCCTTGAACACTTACATAAAAAGGTTCAAGTTCAAGATGGAGTCACTCAGAGCAGTGATAGCGAACCTGGAAGAAGGGGACTATATGGTGTCTCTGGACATCAAGGATGCTTACCTCCATGTCCCAATTTGCCCTTCTCACCAAGGGTACCTCAGGTTTGTGGTACAGAACTGTCACTATCAGTTTCAGACGCTGCCGTTTGGATTGTCCACGGCACCCCGGGTCTTTACCAAGGTAATGGCCGAAATGATGATTCTTCTTCGAAGAAAAGGCGTCTTAATTATCCCTTACTTGGACGATCTCCTGATAAGGGCAAGGTCCAGAGAACAGTTAGAGGTCGGAGTAGCACTATCTCAAGTAGTACTACGACAGCACGGATGGATTCAAAATATTCCAAAATCGCAGCTGATTCCGACGACACGTCTGCTGTTCCTAGGGATGATTCTGGACACAGTACAGAAAAAGGTGTTTCTCCCGGAGGAGAAAGCCAGGGAGTTATCCGACCTAGTCAGGAACCTCCTAAGACCAGGCCAAGTGTCAGTGCATCAATGCACAAGGGTCCTGGGAAAGATGGTGGCTTCTTACGAAGCGATTCCATTCGGCAGATTCCACGCAAGAACTTTTCAGTGGGATCTGCTGGACAAATGGTCCGGATCGCATCTTCAAATGCATCAGCGGATAACCCTGTCTCCAAGGACAA
This sequence comes from Pseudophryne corroboree, assembly GCF_028390025.1. Classification (NCBI taxonomy): domain Eukaryota; kingdom Metazoa; phylum Chordata; class Amphibia; order Anura; family Myobatrachidae; genus Pseudophryne; species Pseudophryne corroboree. Next base: position 198,204,299 of record NC_086448.1, read on the forward strand.
GGGTGTCTCTCCTGTGGTGGTTACAGAGTGCTCATCTCCTAGAGGGCCGCAGATTCGGCATTCAGGATTGGGTCCTGGTGACCACGGATGCCAGCCTGAGAGGCTGGGGAGCAGTCACACAGGGAAAAAATTTCCAGGGCTTGTGGTCAAGCATGGAAACGTCACTTCACATAAATATCCTGGAACTAAGGGCCATTTACAATGCCCTAAGTCAGGCAAGGCCTCTGCTTCAGGGTCAGCCGGTGTTGATCCGGTCGGACAACATCACGGCAGTCGCCCACGTAAACAGACAGGGCGGCACAAGAAGCAGGAGGGCAATGACGGAAGTTGCAAGGATTCTTCGCTGGGCGGAAAATCATGTGATAGCACTGTCAGCAGTGTTCATTCCGGGAGTGGACAACTGGGAAGCAGACTTCCTCAGCAGACACGATCTTCACCCGGGAGAGTGGGGACTTCACCCAGAAGTCTTCCACATGATTGTGAACCGTTGGGAAAAACCAAAGGTGGACATGATGGCGTCCCGCCTCAACAAAAAACTGGACAGATATTGCGCCAGGTCAAGGGACCCTCAGGCAATAGCTGTGGACGCTCTGGTAACACCGTGGGTGTACCAGTCAGTATATGTGTTCCCTCCTCTGCCTCTCATACCCAAGGTACTGAGAATCATAAGAAGGAGAGGTGTAAAGACTATACTCGTGGCTCCGGATTGGCCAAGAAGGACTTGGTACCCGGAAATTCAAGAGATGCTCACGGAAGACCCGTGGCCTCAACCTCTAAGAAAGGACCTGCTCCAGCAGGGACCATGTCTGTTCCAAGACTTACCGCGGCTGCGTTTGACGGCATGGCGGTTGAACGCCGGATCCTGAAGGAAAAAGGCATTCCGGATGAAGTTATCCCTACCCTGATCAAAGCCAGGAAGGATGTAACTGTGCAACATTATCACCGTATTTGGCGTAAATATGTTGCGTGGTGTGAGGCCAGGAAGGCCCCTACAGAGGAATTTCAACTGGGTCGATTCCTGCATTTCCTGCAAACAGGACTGTCTATGGGCCTCAAATTAGGGTCCATTAAGGTTCAAATTTCGGCCCTGTCGATATTCTTCCAAAAAGAACTAGCTTCAGTTCCTGAAGTTCAGACGTTTGTCAAGGGGGTACTGCATATACAGCCTCCTTTTGTGCCTCCAGTGGCACCTTGGGATCTCGATGTAGTTTTGGGATTCCTAAAATCACATTGGTTTGAACCACTCACCACTGTGGACTTAAAATATCTCACATGGAAAGTGGTAATGCTGTTAGCCCTGGCTTCAGCCAGGCGTGTATCAGAATTGGCGGCTTTATCCTATAAAAGCCCTTACCTAATTTTTTATACGGACAGGGCAGAATTGAGGACTCGTCCTCAATTTCTCCCTAAGGTGGTTTCAGCATTTCACTTAAACCAGCCTATTGTGGTGCCTGCGGCTACTAGGGACTTGGAGGATTCCAAGTTGCTGGACGTAGTCAGGGCCCTGAAAATATATGTTTCCAGGACGGCTGGAGTCAGAAAATCTGACTCGCTGTTTATCCTGTATGCACCCAACAAGCTGGGTGCCCCTGCTTCTAAGCAGACGATTGCTCGTTGGATTTGTAGTACAATTCAGCTTGCACATTCTGTGGCAGGCCTGCCACAGCCAAAATCTGTAAAAGCCCATTCCACACGGAAAGTGGGCTCTTCTTGGGTGGCTGCCCGAGGGGTCTCGGCTTTACAACTTTGCCGAGCAGCTACTTGGTCAGGGGCAAATACGTTTGCAAAATTCTACAAATTTGATACCCTGGCTGAGGAGGACCTGGAGTTCTCTCATTCGGTGCTGCAGAGTCATCCGCACTCTCCCGCCCGTTTGGGAGCTTTGGTATAATCCCCATGGTCCTTTCGGAGTCCCCAGCATCCACTAGGACGTCAGAGAAAATAAGAATTTACTTACTGATAATTCTATTTCTCATAGTCCGTAGTGGATGCTGGGCGCCCATCCCAAGTGCGGATTGTCTGCAATACTTGTACATAGTTATTGTTACAAAAATCGGGTTATTATTGTTGTGAGCCATCTTTTCAGAGGCTCCTCTGTTATCATGCTGTTAACTGGGTTCAAATCACAAGTTGTACGGTGTGATTGGTGTGGCTGGTATGAGTCTTACCCGGGATTCAAAATCCTTCCTTATTGTGTACGCTCGTCCGGGCACAGTATCCTAACTGAGGCTTGGAGGAGGGTCATAGGGGGAGGAGCCAGTGCACACCAGGTAGTCCTAAAGCTTTTACTTTTGTGCCCAGTCTCCTGCGGAGCCGCTATTCCCCATGGTCCTTTCGGAGTCCCCAGCATCCACTACGGACTGTGAGAAATAGAATTATCGGTAAGTAAATTCTTATTATAATATATATATTACACACCTTAAGTAATAATTTTACTGAGTCGTGCAAGTGTCTCTTTGTCCATTGTGTTGTCTGTCTGCATAATGAGTAAGGCACCAGCAAAGACTAAAAATACTGTCTGTACATAAATCTATGTTTTGTAGGTTTCCACTCCGGAAGCCGGTTTCATTCCCAGATCCTATGTTAAGCAAATGTAATGGCTGGGTTGGCAATTAAAATTGGCCGCCGCTCGACAGGAGCGGCAAGATCGGAGTCTCAGGTGACACCGCCAGCTCTAACGGAGGAGTCTCAGCCTTTGCAAAGGTCCAACTTCACTTTGGGTAACAGGGTGTTAATTTAATTGGTCTTCTAATTTAACCATTTCTGCTATGTTGCAGTCTGACAATTCTATGCCAAACCGCACGGCGCTAAATAAGGGTGAGGACAGAGACTAAGGAGCCTCTAACATATAATCAGTCGTATTTACTAAACGACAGATCTCCAATGGGCTTCTTATTTAGGATATCTTACTAAGATGTTAGTAGAAATAAGCGAATAACCCTTTCTATACCTCACAGATTTAAGTCTATTTACCCGTTTCCACACAGTGACATCTACATTGGAGAATCCGCCATTGGTGAATTCGTCTGTGTCAAACCTTATAAAGACCCAAGATACATTTGGGTCACTAAGGCGCACTATGTATGGAAACAATGACGATCACGTTATACTGATCGTTAATCAAATCTGACAAGCTGCTGAGTATCTATGTACAGTTTCTGCAGGATGTTAGCTCGCTTCTCGCTTTTCATCGTCGCTAGTTACTGCACGACAACGACTCTGGCTGCGTTCTTGGCAAGCGGAGTCAGAGGTCAAAAGAATACGGCGGAAATACTCTGGTCCGGCGTTTAAATCCTTTAGACTTCAGTCTTTTCAAGGCTGTGGTACAGAAATTGTAACGCCAGGGCGCTAAAGTCACCAATAAGCCAGTGGCTTGACGGGCTCCCAGGTCATCTCGGATTTCCAATTGTGGGAGCGTGCCTTTAGACGTTACATTAGCCGGGATTCCAGACATCCACTGATGGATGTATCCGCAATTTAGGGTTAAAAGAAAGCTGTCTCCCGCCACTGTGCTTTTTCAAGACAGGACTGCCTCTGTCGGATGACAAGAAGGCGTTTTGGCAGATTGCCATTCAGTCTCTGCTGGATTCAGCAGTTTTTAATTCCAGGCCTGGTACACCAACAAGGTCAGGGTTATTATTCCCGTCTGTTTGTGGTACCGAAGCCGGAGGGCTCCGTCAGTCTCAATCAGTAAGTCACTTACTACAGATTGAAGATGGAATTTCTGCGGTCAGTATTTGCAGATTTGGAGCCACAAGATTGCATGATTGCACTTGATTTCCAGGATGCGTACTTACACATTCCGATTTGGTCACCTCATCAGAGGTTCTTGCGTTTTGCAATACGCCACACCATTAACAGTGTCGGGCTCTACCGTTTGGCCTCTCGTCAGCGCCACGGATATTCACCAAAGTGATGTTTGTGATGATAGCTCATCTCAGATCCCTGGCAGTGACAATCGTTCCGTACTTAGACAATCTGCTCAAAAGAGCTCCGTCTCAACAGATGCTCCTCCAACTTGCGCTGCTAACGTACACCACGGTTGCAGTGTCAACTTCAAGAAATCGCATCTAATTCCGTCTCAACTAATTCAATTCCTAGGTATGATTCGAGATACGGTAAATCATAGAATTTACCTACTACACCAGAAAGTACAGATTATTCGCCATCTGGTACAATTAGTGTTCAAGCCACGCACACTCTCGGTACATTTGTGTATTCGCCTATTAGGAACAATGGTGGTGGCTTTCGAAGCGCTTCAGTTCGGAGGTTTGCACTCGCGTCCATTTCCACAGCATGTGCTCGCACAGTGGTTGCACTCGCATCGGCAGATTCCCCACAGGGTGAGGTTGTCGCCAAGGGCGAGGGTGTCTCTACTCTGGGTGAGAGTCTCAGAAGTTGGGGAGCTGTAGTTTAAAATTGTCAGCGACAGGGTCTCTAGGCGGATCACGACAGATTGCTGTCTTTAAATGTCCTGAAACTCCGCGCAATTTACAAAGCACTACATGCTTCGCTCTCAGACTGTCCAAGTGCAGTCAGACAACGCGACGGCAGTCGCATACATCAACAACCAGGGAGGAACGAGCAGCTGCATGGCAATGCGGGAAGTAGCTCGAATCCTCAATTGGCCAGAATACCACCAAGTGATATTGTCGGCAGGGTTCATTCCGGGAGTGGACAACTGCGAGGCGGATTATCTCAGCCGTCGGAATTTTCATCCAAGGACTGGGCATTAAATTCAGAGGTGTTTCACATGTTGGTCCACAGGTGGGGTTACCCTCAGGTGGATCTGATGGCACCTCGCCACAATTACCAAACGCCCCAGTATGTGTCCAGAACCAGAGATCCAAAGGCAGTGGCGGTGGATGCTCTCACAATCGCGTGGCCGTACAGCCTCGTGTATCTGTTTCCGCTACTCTCTCGGTTGCTAAAACGGATCAAAAGAGAGTCCGTCACAGTCATACTAGTGGTGCCTCATTGGTCTCGGAGAGCTTGGTTCTCGGATCTCCGTGGACTACTCGCATAAGATCCTTGGTCGCTCCTACTACGTCCAGACCTGTTACAACAGGGTCCATTATTTTACCCCGGTTTAGCGCGGCTGCGTTTGACGGGGTGGCTGTTGAGACTGCCCTCTTAAGAAGAGAGGGCATTCCAGTATCGGTTATAACAACCATGTTACGTGCTAGGAAGCCGGTTACGGCAGCTCATTATTACAGAATTTGGCGTGCCTATATAGGTTGGTGTGAAGCTCGGAAGTTTCCGACCTCTCAAGTTATCCGTCTTTTGTTATTTCTACAGACGGGGTTAGATGGAGGACTGCGTTTATCTACACTAAAGGTGCAGGTATCTGCGTTGTCAATTTATTTTCAAAGACGATTGGCTCTATTGCCGTCGGTACACACTTTTCTACAAGGTGTCCTCAGAGTACAGCCTCCATTCATTCCACCTACAGCGCCATGGGACTTGAATCTGGTTTTAGATTTCTTACAGTCTTCATATTTTGAACCCTTACAGCAAGTGGTTATAAAGTTTCTCACTTGGAAAACAATTTTTCTTCTAGCCTTAGCTTCGGCAAGGCGTGTTTCACATTTGGGTGCCTTGTCATGCAAGCCACCGTATTTGGTGTTTCCTGATGACATAGCGGAACTTTGGACGAATCCTGCTTTCTTACCAAAGGTAGTGTCATATATTTTTTTTTTTTTTACATCATTCAACCAATAGTAGTTCCTGTGTTAACAACACATTCGGGAACTCTGAATGTGGTACGCGCATTACGCGTTTATGTATCCCGAACGTCTACAGTTCGTAATACGGATACGTTAGTTGTTCTCTATGATGCTGCCAAGTTGGGTTGGCCAGCTTCTCAGCAGACCTTATCCAGATGGATAAAACTGACTATACGTCAGGCTTACCTTAATGCTAGGTTACAGCCGCCTACATCAGTAACAGCTCATCCCACACGTTCTGTGGGAACTTCATGGGCAGCTGGTCGTGGAGCTTCTATGACGCAGCTTTGCCGTGCGGCTACATGGTCTTCAGTGCACACGTTTGTGCGCTTTTACAAGTTTGATACGTTTTGCGGCATCAGCATCTAGCTTTGGCCGCCTAGTGTTACAGGTGTCAAACAGCTCTCCCGCCCACGGGGGAAGCTTTGGTACGTCCCAAGAGTACTCCAGTGACCCCTAGTGGATGAAAAAGAAAATAGGATTTTGGTACTTACCAGGTAAATCCTTTTCTTTGAATCCATAGGGGGCACTGGACGCCCACCCAGAGCAGTTTTACCTGGTTTGTATTAAGCTCAGGGGATCTTATGGTAACACATTTTCACCGAATGGTTCAAATTATAAGGTTCTATCGGTTATGGTGTCAACTGTTTAGTTGTCAGTAACGTTATGTGTCAACTTTGTTGTTGTCCGTTATGTTATATGTAATTCGTCATTGTCAACCTCTCTAGTTCCTGTTCGGCACAGTAAAAAACACTGAGGTACTCGGGGATATGGAGGGGTGGAGAGTTCTAAATTTAAATATTCAGTGCCCTGTTTCCTGCGGAAGCCGTCCATATCACAAGAGTACTCCAGTGCCCCCTATGGATTCAAAGAAAAGGATTTACCTGGTAAGTACCAAAATCCTATTTTGGTACAAGTACCCTGTGATATACATCCAGTCTTTACTGTGCATTGTTATCTGTATGTGTGTGTTATCTCTCTCTTATTGCTAGTTCAGTTTTATTGTTGGTGGTAATTTCTGCATTGTACATGTGACTGTGTGCCAATAGCTGCTGTGTGGTCTATATTCTGTGTATCTCGCACATATTGCTATCCCTATATTCTGTACCCTGAGGGGGGATAAGTGCATCAGGGTTCTCATATGATAGTGTCTCACAGGATATACTACTCTGGTGTTTTTCTCTGTGTTTGTCACCATATATACCTCTTAAATTCTCTGCTTTGCAGTCGCACTGTAGAGGGGGTTTTTGTCAGGTATTTTGTGTGCTTTTATTGTACTATTACACCCTACGGTTACGCTTACAAATAATGTCTGCTAAACGGTGCTAGATCCATGGCTGATCCTGCACCGTGCAATGCTGATGCCATGGATTGCTCAGAGGAAAACATTTCAGCTGGGGGTTCTATACCCGTCAGTCTGCAGCACCAGGGGCACACCAAGACCCACCTTGGGCTGCCTTTTCTAATTTACTGATTAAGATAGTAGCTAGACTTGCGCCCCCTGTGGGACCTCCTGTGCCATTACAGCCACATATTGTCCCTGCAGATAATCTGTCCTCTCAGTTACAGCAATTAAATCAGTCTTTGGCAACAAAAACCCAACCCTCGCCTGCCTAAGACCAAAGGTGGCTCTAAGCGGGGCATTACTTCCTCACAATCCACATGTTTCGGATACTTCATCCGATGAAGATGGCGCATATACTGACCTCTCAGACACTAATGCAGACGCTTCTGTTGGGGAATCGATTACACAAGTGGATGTTCCTGACGTATTGGAGGCAATCGTGCTCATCCTTCAAATTGATGATGTTGAGCCTACAGATGCCTCTACGAAGCCTGATAAATTCAAGCGTTAGAAGGGTACTGAGTTAGTTTTACCCCATTCTGACCATTTGGTTGACACTTCAGGAATACTGGGAATATCCCTGAAAGAAATTCTCTAAGACACAGGTCTGCAAATTCGGTCCTCATTACCCCACACAGTGCATGTTTTGCAAGTCTCCACAGAATCACAAGTGAAATAATTAACTCCACCTGCGGACCTTTTAAAATGTCTGTGTAATTAATGTACACCTGTGTGGGGGTAATGAGGACCGAGTTGGCAGACCTATGGTCTAAAAAGATGCTAGCTAATGATCACCTCGCTGCAGAGTTAAGTAAAAATTGGGAAACTGCCACCGGTGGACTCACAAGGTGCGCATCTGGTGGTGTCATCTTCTCTGACTTTCACTACAGTCACCTCCCTGAAGTAGGAGCAGGAGCTGTTGCGGCTTCTTGAACTGCAAAAACCATTGAAGCCTGGGTTCAGGAAGTTGAAGCGGAACTACTGTCTGATTTTCCTGATAATGCTAGACGGTGTCTTTCATATTTCTGCAGCGGGGTACGCTAGTATTCCACAGGGAATAACATTGGGGGTGTAGAGTTGGATCTTGATCTGAGGCACCAACAGGCTAAAAGCTTTGTTCCCAGGATGCATAGCGCTTCCTCCTCTATATCCCCGCCTCCAGGCACTAGAGCTCAGTTTGGTGGCTACAGACATCCCATCTAGACAAGGGGAGACCCTTTTTGATATCCGATTGGGAGATCCTGACAACGGATGCCAGTCTTCAGGGCTGGGGAGCAGTGTCTGGAAAATTATGGTTCCAGGGACAATGGACCAAAAACGAAAGTTGCCTGCCAATAAATTTGTTGGAATTACGAGCCATATACATGGCACTGATTCAGGCAAAGGACATTCTGCAAGGAAAACCAGTGCAGATCCGCGCGGACAATGCAACGGCAGTAGCATACTTCAACCATCAGGGAGTAACTCGCAGCCAAAGAGCAATGGAGGAGGGTAAGTCACATACTAAAGTGGGCAGGAATCCTAAACTGGGAAGCGGACTTTCTCAGTCGGCACACCATTCAGGAAACCGAATGGGCTCTACACTCGGAGGTCTTTCAGACTCTGGTAGACAAGTTGGGGTTGCCAGAGATAGATCTCATGGCGTCCCGTCTGAATCACAAAGTTCCGGTATACGGGTCGGGAACAAAAGACCCTGAAGCGACCCTGGTGGACGCACTGTCAGTGAAATGGGAATTTCATCTGGCATATCTGTTTCCTTCAATCTCCCTGCTACCCAGGGTGGTGAGGAAAATAAAGCAAGCAAAGGGTGCCGTGATTCTAATAGCTCCGGCTTGGCCAAGGAGGCACTGGTACATAGATCTGCAGAGGATGTCGTTGGATGCACCAATTCTGCTCCTTCAACGTCCAGATCTACTAATGCAGGGTCCTTGTTGTCACAAGCATTTGGATCGGCTGTCTTTGACGGTATGGCTGTTGAAACCTCTATCCTAAGATCAAGAGGTTTTTCACAACAGGTAACTCAAACAATGCTTAGAGCAAGGAAACCTTCCTCTGCTCGCATTAATCACCGAATATGGCAAGCATATATTCATTGGTGCAGTGAAAGAAATATGGATTCAAAATCTTTCAGAGTATCCAGAATCTTAGATTTCCTTCAGGCAGGAATGCATAAGGACCAAGAAAATTCCTGGCGCTGTGATTACATAGGTGTGTATGCTGCTCTCAGGGGCAATTGTTTTTTTACCCCTGCAATAGAAAAAGAAAAAACAAAACGAGAGAACGCTATTCACATCTAATGTGGATTTTATTTTTCCTCAATTATCAATATTTCTTAAAAGCACATTATATATTTAGTGCCGGCCGGCAATACACAAAATACAATAAAATATCACAATAAAATCAATGCTTATTCTCTAAATAGTTGATTTCATATGCACATGTGGGTTATAACTATTCACACACTGTTCATTTAATTCCCTTATTTACTAAGCAACTCTAGCTTATAATATCTCCCTGGTGAGACGATATTATGTACGTAACATGTATCAAACTATGTAACTCTTATACTCAAATACATTGTTAATAAGTTTCCCAGATTCACAGTGGACCATGTACCTTTGTAGCAATGTTATATAGTACTCATATCCATATGTCCGTTAATATGATTAGTAGAACACGTGTTAGTGGCAATGAATTGAGCAGTCTTACTATCAGCTCGTTAGTAGTATTAAAGCAGTTCATGCAAAGCTGATTGTAAATAATAGTCACTGTCCCACAGTGATCTATAATGAATGTGTACCGTACAAAAGCCTCTGTTCAGTCACAATGCATGCGACGATCCTCCTGGCTGGTCTCTCACGGGTAGCCTTTTAACGGAGTGGGACATGCATCTGCTTTATCCACGGTGTGGTGACTTTTTTCCTCCCGGCCGGTGCAAGCACCCTCGACCTTAGCCGGAGTCCGTGGGCTGGTGATTAAAGAGGCGTCCCCCTGCTGCGGGAATGAATCTCAGCCAGCCGGCTGATAGAAATTGTCCGCTGTAGTATATAACCGGAGGTGCTGACAGATGCGTTTCCCCGCCTACTCGCAAGCATCGGCGGCTTCCTCAGTGTCATGAACTCTCCCCTCTACCTCCTCTTTTTAAATAGCCGATTCCTCAATTAGTACATGTGCAATCAAATGCTTATCAAGCCTCAATTTCATTTCTAATCAAGCATATACAGCTATATTAATCACGCTTATTATAAAATTTCTAGATTTAAAACATCTTACAGCATATTTTTAGCACTATTGTAATCTATTTAACCATTTATTAGCATATATACATATGCTCCTCACTTGCCCTCAGTGGAGTGCTCACACGCCTCACGCAGACCGCACACCCGCAGGCAGGTCCCTGGGTCCTGTCCCTCCTCCTTCCTACCCTTCACACATTCCCAGCATGCAATGCAATCCCAGCCGCGGCGAGGCCAGAGTGGAAATACCGACATGAAGGGTGATGATTGAGCTCATCGCCTTACATTGATCTGATGATGCCGCAGCAGCAGTGAGTTCCCCGCTGGCATGCCTCCCACACCCAATCACAGCTGGAGTTAATGTTATGTTGCGATCTAGCACCGCGGACCCCTGCCCTTCCCATAGTTGCTGCCAGCATGTAGGAGTCAGGCAGGAGAGCCACAGCTACGCTACCTCCAGCGTGGCAGTGGGATGGCTTTGGGCAGCGGGGTTTCTGCGGCAGCGCCCTCATCATCTGGCGCTCTACGCAGCAGCGTACCCCGCGTATGCATGGGGGCGGCCCTGAGCATATATATATATATATATATATATATCTTTGGCAACAGTCCCCTTTAAGACAGTTGCTCAACAGTATGTGTAGCAGACACAATGGTATTATAGGTGTAGCATATATATAATATATTAGCAGCAGTTCAGGTCTCCTTTAAACGTCCATACTGTGCAACATACATATAGTATTAGCAGCAGCTCAGGTCTCCTTTAAGAAAAACACCCAGCAATATATATATAGAAAAGCATAGCACTAGACTGTGACAAAAATATGCAGACTAGTGAAATAAATGCAGAACTGTGATAAAGAGAAACAGAGTAATTATATAAATGCAGAGCTGTGATAAAGAGATGCAGAGTAGTGATGTGCAGAGCTGTGATAAAGAGAAGCAGAGTAATGATATAAATGCAGAGCTGTGATAAAGAGATGCAGGGTAGTGATATAAATGCAAAGCTGTGATAAAGAGAAGCAGTGTAGTGATATGCAGAGCTGTGATAAAGAGAAGCAGTGTAGTGATGTGCAGAGCTGTGATAAAGAGAAGCAGTGTAGTGATATAAATGCAGAGCTGTGATAAAGAGAAGCAGAGTAGTGATATGCATAGCTGTGATAAAGAGAAGCAGCGTAGTGGTATAAATGCAGAGCTGTGATAAAAAGAAGCAGTGTAGTAATATAATTGCAGAGCTGTGATAAAGAGAATCGGAGTAGTGATATAAATGCAGAACTGTGATAAAGAGAAGCAGAGTAGTGATATAAATGCAGAGCTGTGATAAAGTGAAGCAGCATAGTGATATAAATGCAGAGCTATGATAAAGAGAAGCAGAGTAGTGATATAAATGCAGAGCTGTGATAAAGGGATGCAGAGTAATGATATAAATGCAGAGCCGTGATAAAGAGAAGTAGAGTAGTGATATAAATGCAGAGCTGTGATAAAGAGAAGTAGAGTAGTGATATAAATGCAGAGCTAGGATAAAGGGATGCAGGGTAATGATATAAATGCAGAGCTGTGATAAAGAGAAGTAGAATAGTGATATAAATGCAGAGCTGTGAAAGAGAAGAGTAGTGATATGTACTCCTATGGGCACACGTACTTAGATGCATGGGCATGTTGTAGTGAATACGACAATACGTAGTGAATTCTCTGCAGGGCCGGAGCTTCCACTAGGCAGCTTTAGGCAGCTGCCTAGGGGCGCCAGGACCTGAGGGGGCGGCCTGCTACAGCTGCCTAAAAAAGGTAGCATAGTCCTACCTTTCCCAGCCACTGCAATCCCCCAGAATGCGTTTCTTACAGAAGCCATGACTGCTAAGCTTCCGTATTGCAGCCTCCAGCTCCACCTCCACCCGGCACAGGCAGTAACTTTGACAGCTCCTGTAGTCCTGGCTGGGGGGTGACATGCAGCACTGCTCTTTATTCCAGGCTCTTTCACAGACTACTCAGTTCCAACTCTGCACTGCAGCCTGCAGGTAAGGTGTCTGCACAGTGCATTCTCTGCATTGATAAGGAAAGAGGGCGAGAGCAGCAGTGTGGTGAGGGGGTGGGGGGAGGAGATAAGGAGCTGGCATGCACACAGTCTGGGGGGATGAGCAGCAGCATGCACACAGATTTTGGGGGGGATAGAACAGCAGACATTTAACAGAGTTGGGGGGAGGGGGAGAGAGCAGCATGCCTTTCATCTGAAGGGTGGGTAGGGGGAAAGGGCAGAAGGCAGAAGTATTGCCTAGGGTGCCGAGAAACCTTGCACCGGCCCTGATTCTCTGAATCTACCTCCTCTTCGCTACCTCTTTCAGTTGGAGTACTGCAAGGCTCAGTCTTGGGTCCTCTGCTTTTCTCTATCTATACCACATTTCTTGGTAAACTAATCAGCTCTTTTGGATTTCAGTATCATCTGTACGCAGATGATACTCAAATCTACCTATCCTCCCCTGACTTGTCCCTATCTGTACTGGACCGTGTCACTGAATGCCAGTACCACTGGAATTATATGGCAGTATCACTGGAATTATATGGCAGTACCACTGGATTTATACGGCAGTACCACTGGACTGGATTTATACGCCAGTACTACTGGATTTATACGGCAATACCACTGGACATATACGGCAGTATCACTGGACTGGATTTATACGCCAGTACCATTGGATTTATACGGCAGTACCACTGGACAGATACGGCAGTATCACTGGAAATATATGGCAGTACCACTGGACATATATACGGCAGTATCACTGGACTGGATTTATACGCCAGTACCACTGGATTTATACAGCAGTACCAGTGGACATATATGGCAGTATCACTGGACATATACGGCAGTATCACTAGACATATACAGCAGTATCACTGGATTTATACGGCAGTACCGCTTGACATATATACGGCAGCATCACTGGACATATACGGCAGTATCACTGGACTGGATTTATACGCCAGTACCACTGAACATATATGGCAGTACCACTGGACATACACAGTAGTATCACTGGAATTATTTGGCAGTACCACTGGACATATACCGCAGTATCATTGGACTGGATTTATATGCCAGTACCACTGGAATTATACAGCAGTATCACTGGAATTATACGGCAGTACCACTGGACATATACAGCAGTATCACTGGACTAGATTTATATGTCAGTACCACTGGATTTATACGGCAGTACCACTGGATATATACGGCGGTATCACTGGATTTATACGGCAGTACCACTGGACATATACGGCAGTATCACTGGACTGGATTTATATGCCAGTACCACTGGATTTATACGGCAGTATCACTGGACATATACGACAGTATCACTGGACTGGATTTATACGTCAGTACCACTGGAATTATATGGCAGTGCCACTGGACATATATGGCAGTATCACTGGTTTTATACGGCAGTACCGCTGGACATATACGGCAGTATCACTGGACATATACGGCAGTATCACTGGACATATACGGCAGTACCACTAGACATATACAGCAGCACAGGGACACCACCACTGGACTGATGCAGGATAAGACAGCACCACTGCAATGGACTGGACTTATACAGCAGCACTGGACATATGGCAGCAGAGAACACAACTACTGTGACTGGACTGATGCAGCACAAGACACTACCACTGTAATTATGCAGGACAACACAGCACCGCTGCAATGGACTGGACTTATAGAGCAGCACTGGACATATGGCAGCAGAGGACACCACCACTGTGACTGGACTGATGCAGCACAATACACCACCACTGAACTGATGCAGCACAACACAGCACCAATGGACTGGACTTATACAGCAGCACTGGACATATGGCAGCAGAGGACACCACCACTGTGACTGGACTGATGCAGCACAAGACACTACCACTGAACTGATGCAGTACACTGAGGACGGAGACACGTCCTCTCTCTACACTCTCCAATACCGGAGTGAAAATGGCGGCGACGCGCAGCTCCTTATATGGAATCCGACAGCGGGATGATGACGTTTTGCCTCGTTCTGGTTTCCGAGTCAGGCGGGAAAACCCGAGCCAGACTTGGATCCGGGCTCGAGTAGTGAAGTTTTGAAGTTTGGTTGGGGGGGGGGGGGTATTCGGTTCTCAGGGAACTGAACCCGCTCAGTGTCACTGAATGCCTTTCTACCATTTCATCCTGGATGACAGCTCGCCACCTCAAACTGAATATTTCAAAGACAGAGTTAATTATATTTCCACCGACCAATAGTAGGTACCAACCTGATATCTCTATCACTGTTGAAAACTCAACTATCTACCCTACCCCACAAGCTCGCTGCCTAGATGTAATCCTTGATTCTGATCTGTCCTTTGTTCCCCACATTAAATCTGTCTCAAGATCATGTTACATGCATCTAAAAAACATATCCAAAATACGACCATACCTTACACAAGACACTGCTAAAACTCTAATCCACGATCTCATTATCTCCCGCATTGATTATTGCAATAGTCTCCTAACTGGTCTTCCCAAAACGAGACTCTCACCACTACAATCCATTCTGAATGCAGCGGCGAGGCTTATCTTTTTCGCTAGACGTTCATCGTCTGCAGATCCACTCTGTCAGTCCCTCCATTGGTTACTTGTATTCTACTGCATTCAATATAAAATACTTTTACTCACACACAAGGCCATTAACCAAACTACACCAATGTACATCACTTCACTCATCTCAAAATATCTCCCAACCCGACCTCTTCGCTCTTCACAAGACCTGCATCTCTCATCCACACTCATTACTCGCTCCCACTCACGATTGCAGGACTTTCATTGGGCTGAACCCACTCTGTGGAATGCCCTACCACGCACAATAAGACTCTCCTTTAGTCTCCAAACCTTCAAGCGTTCCCTGAAAACTCACCTCTTTAGGCAAGCATATCAAATTCCAGAATCGCACACATAACTTTCATAAACCTTCCGATCAAATTGCATCCACTCTGTACAGTCAACACATATCCTCACATGTCTTCTCATTCTTCACTTTCCCTTCCTCTCAACCCCGGTGCATCATTGCTGTATGACCATATCATACAGCCCACCAAGAACCTCTGCAATCTGGTGAACAACTATGCAATAGATAGCACCTTTCCTTGCCTATTTCCCTATAGATTGTAAGCTTGCGAGCAGGGCCTTCCTACCTCTGTCTGTCTGTCTTTGCCCAGTTTTGTTCTATAATTGTTGTTCTAATTGTAAAGCGCAACGGAATATGCTGCGCTATATAAGAAACTGCTAATAAATAAATAAATAAATATATAAAAAAAACTTTACATATATATATATATATAATGCGCAATTCATATATAAAGGGACACACACATAAAAAACCCGGAGTATACATCTCCCTCATATATATTGCCAATACGGCACCCTCTGCTGGGCACCTATCATAATTGCCCATTTTGACATTTTAATAGTATTTCTCCTTCATCCACTAGGGGCCACTGGAGCGTAGTTACAATGGGGAAATAGTAGGCAGTAATTGGGAGCTGGCACTTTAAAATTCTCACACTGTGGCTAGCTCCTCCCCTACTATCTCCCCTCCAAGCCAGTCTTAGTTTAGTGCCCGAGGTGAGCTGGTTCACTTGGGTTTAGCTGAAGATTTTTTTCTTTATTATTTTATTTTTCACAGACTGGCAGCTCTGCCACTGCCAGTCTGCACCGCGGGAGCTGCCGGCGGGGTCCCATCGCAGCTGCGTGCGGCTCGGGATGGGCCCCGGCTGAGGGAGACACTGAGCTCTCCTGAGTTGGCCGGACACCGCTGCGTGCGGCGCGTGTCGGGGCCGCTCCACCAGCAGAAGATTCCGGCAGCATGGCAGCGGTAAGTATAAAAAGGGGCCGGACACCGCTGCGTGCGGCGCGTGTCGGGGCCGTTCTGTCGAGCAGTGTACAACGCCTGACGGAACTACGGGAAAGCGGTGAGTACAATCTCCCCCCTCCTCCAGACTGATTTATATTTATACTGTCAGTTTTAGTGACCCCTATACTCCCCAGTCATAGACAGGCTGGAGGGTATCAAAGGCGCATTTTGTATGTTTTACACATTAGGGAAGCTTCAGCCCGCTCTGTAAGCGGGCTCAGCGCTCTCCGCTCCCCGGCTGCAGCATACAGGCAGCCGGGTGATACAGTCCTGTCACAGATTTAGCAAGTGTCTTCACAGCTGCTAGAGAACTTATGGCTGGCGGGTTATTGTGAGACTTGTAGTTCCACAGTAACTGGTATATACAAGATCAAAATATTTTCTCTAACGTCCTAGTGGATGCTGGGAACTCCGAAAGGACCATGCGGAATAGCGGGCTCCGAAGGAGGCTGGGCACTCTAGAAAGATTTAGGACTACCTGGTGTGCACTGGCTCCTCCCACTATGACCCTCCTCCAAGCCTCAGTTAGATTTTGTGCCCGGCCGAGGTTGGATGCACACTAGGGGCTCTCCTGAGCTCTTAGAAGAAAGATAGTCTTAGGTTTATTATTTTCAGTGAGACCTGCTGGCAACAGGCTCACTGCAGCGAGGGACTAAGGGGAGAAGAAGCGAACTCGCCTGCTTGCAGCCGGATTGGGCTTCTTAGGCTACTGGACACCATTAGCTCCAGAGGGATCGACCGCAGGCCCAGCCTTGATGTTCGGTCCCGGAGCCGCGCCGCCGTCCCCCTTACAGAGCCAGAAGCAAGAAGATGGTCCGGAAAATCATCGGCATGAAGACATCAGTCTTCACCAAGGTAGTGCACAGCACTGCAGCTGTGCGCCATTGCTCCTCTCACACTTCACACTCCGGTCACTGAGGGTGCAGGGCGCTGGGGGGGGGGCGCCCTGAGGCAGCAATAAAAACACCTTGGCTGGCAAAAATACCTCAATATATAGCCCCAGGGGCTATATATGAGGTAAATACCCCTGCCAGATTCCATAAAAAAGCGGGAGAATAGGCCGCGGAAAAGGGGCGGAGCTATCTCCCTCAGCACACTGGGCGCCATTTTTCCCTCACAGTTCTGCTGGAAGGAAGCTCCCTGGCTCTCCCCTGCAGACTACTCTACAGAAAAGGGTAAAAAAGAGAGAGGGGGGGCATTTAATTTGGCGCAGTATATAGTTTATATTAAAAAGCAGCTATAAGGGACATAACTCAGTTAGTCCCTGCCTTATATAGCGCTCTGGTGTGTGCTGGCATACTCTCACTCTGTCCCCCCAAAGGGCTTTTGTGGGTCCTGTCCTCTATATTGAGCATTCCCTGTGTGTGTGTGGAGTGTGTCGGTACGGCTGTGTCGACATGTTTGATGAGGATAATGAGGTGGAGGCGGAGCAGATGCCTTTAGAAGGGATGTCACCCCCTGGGGGGCAGACACCTGAGTGGATGTGCTTATGGAAGGAAATGAGTGCACGTATAGACTCATTACATAAGAAATTTGACGACATGCCGACTGCGGGACAGCCGAGTTCTCAGCTCGTGCCTGTCCAGGTGTCTCAAAAGTCTTCAGGGGCTCTGAAACGCCCGCTATCTCAGATGGCACAAGTAGATGTCGACACGGATACTGACACCAGTGTCGACGACGAGGAGTCAAATTTAATGCCCATTAAGGCCATTCACTGCATGATTGAGGCAATGAAAGAGGTGTTAAATATCTCTGATTTACATCCAGGTACCACAAAAAAGGGTATTATGTTTGGGGAGAAAAAACTACCTGTAGTTTTTCCCCCGTCAGATGAATTAAATGAAGTGTGTGAAGAAGCGTGGGCTTCCCCTGATAAGAAATTGGTAATTCCTAAGAAGGTACTAATGGCGTTCCCTTTCCCGCCAGAGGATAGGTTACGTTGGGAAACACCTCCCAGAGTGGATAAAGCGCTCACACGTTTGTCTAAAAAGGTGGCACTACCGTCTCAGGATACGGCCGCCCTTAAGGAACCTGCTGATAGAAAGCAGGAGGCGATCCTGAAGTCTGTATATACACACTCAGGCATTATACTTAGACCAGCTATTGCGTCAGCATGGATGTGCAGTGCTGCCGCTGCGTGGTCGGATAAACTGTCAGAAAATATTGACACACTAGACAGAGACACGATTCTGCTAACAATTGACCATATCAAAGACTCAGTCTTATATATGAGAGATGCACAGAGGGAAGTCTGCCGGCTGGCATCTAAAATAAGTGCATTGTCCATCTCTGCTAGGAGATGCTTATGGACTCGCCAGTGGACTGGAGATGCAGATTCCAAAAGGCACATGGAAGTTTTGCCTTATAAGGGGGAGGAATTATTTGGGGATGGTCTCTCCGACCTAGTTTCCACAGCAACGTCTGGGAAGTCAGCATTTTTACCCCATGTCCCCTCACAGCCTAAGAAGGCGCCGTTTTATCAGGTTCAGTCCTTTCGGACCCAGAAAAACAAGCGGAGAAAAGGAGGGTCTTTTCTCTCTAGAGGCAGAGGTAGGGGAAAAAGGCTGCAACAAACAGCAGGTTCCCAGGAGCAAAAGTCCTCCCCCGCTTCCTCTTCCAAGTCCGCCGCATGACGGTGGGGCTCCACAGGCGGAGCCAGGTATGGTGGGGGCCCGCCTCATGAATTTCAGCGATCAGTGGGCTCGCTCACAGGTGGATCCCTGGATCCTTCAAATAGTATCTCAGGGGTACAAGCTAGAATTCGAGGCGGCTCCACCCCACCGGTTCCTAAAATCTGCCTTGCCGATTGCTCCCTCAGACAGGGAGGCGGTGCTAGCAGCGATTCACAAGCTGTATTCCCAGCAGGTGATAATCAAGGTACCCCTACTTCAACAAGGCCGGGGTTACTATTCCACACTATTTGTGGTGCCGAAACCGGACGGTTCGGTGAGACCCATTTTAAATTTGAAATCCTTGAACATATACATAAAAAAATTCAAGTTCAAGATGGAATCGCTCAGGGCGATTCAGAGGGAGAAGAGGGGGCAAGAAAGAAAAACACAAGAAATTAAATAGGATCAAAAACAAGGTGACTAAGACCACACCTATTTTTAACCTATCATCAAGAGTACTCACAGATTCAGAAACCGCCCTCCTAAATAAAGGCCTCAAATTCTCTCCATCTGCTCCACCTAATATCTTTACCTTGTTTGTGGAACTCAATAGATACATTAGAACACTGTGCCGTAAAAGATACTTTGCCAAACAATATATGAAACGCAAGAATGAAGAGGCCCTTCCCATAGTACTTGATCAGGAGGACCAATTAGCTCTGGATATATTGGAAGAATTAGGTGGTGTGGCTAATTCCACAGCCACAAAGACAGAGAAATTGTTCGATATATCTAGAAAGAACTTCAAACAGAAGTCGGAATTTTTTCCAATAAAATCTAAGGGTTCTAGTATAGAAACTTTTTATAAAGTTACCTTAGACGACTTCAAAACAATGTGTACAGGTATTGATCTCTATTCCCAAAAAAGCAAATCTAACTTGTCCAGACAAGAGAAGAGGGCTATAAATATTCTAACAAAAGATAAATCTATAATTATCAAGGAAGCAGACAAGGGGGGTGGGCTAGTTATACAGAATAAGGACGACTATATATTGGAGGCCATGAGACAGCTAGAAAATTCCGAGTTTTATACTAAATTGACTAGCGATCCTACACAAGACTTTCTCCGGGAGCTTGCGACTCTTCTAGGGGGGGCCCTGGACGCTGAAGTCATCTCCAGAGAAGAACATCACTTCCTTTATCCAGCACATCCTGTCACTCCTGTTTATTATCACCTACCCAAAATACACAAATCCCTCACTTCACCCCCTGGGCGACCTATCATTTCTGGTATCCACTCCCTCACTTCCAATCTTTCTTTTTATGTAGACTCCTATTTACAACCTCGTGTATCTACACTCAGATCCCACATTAAAGATACTACCCATTTCCTATCCCTTATTAAAGATGTGAAGTGGCAAAGCTCATATGCATTTCTTACTTTGGATGTCCAAAGCTTATATTCAAATATACCACATGAAAAAGGTTTATCCACTATATCTGAACGACTTAATCAAGATGGGGACCTGAGTGTGATTCACAGGAAATTCATTATAGATTCTATTTCCTTTATTTTGCGTCACAATTACTTCTTATTCTTACAATCCTATTATCTACAAGTCAAGGGTACTGCCATGGGGACCAGGTTCGCCCCCAGTTACGCCAACCTCTATGTGGGCGATTTGGAGGAACATCTCATTTGGGGGGGTGACTGGGGGGTGGGCCTGGTCCTGTATGGCAGATACATTGACGATTTATTCATCATTTGGGATGGGGATTCACATTCGGCACAATTATTTGTTGACACTCTTAATTCTAACACTTATGACTTAGTTTTCACTCACCAATATCACTCACAACGTATTAATTTTCTGGATGTGTCTTTAGAAGTTAAAGATGGCAAAATATGTACCACCAACTATGCCAAGGAAGTGGGCACTAATGCATACTTGCACTATTCAAGTGCCCACTACCCCCCCTGGAAGAGAAGCATTCCTAGGGGACAGTTCATACGCCTTAGACGCAATTGTTCTGACATAGTATCCTTTGAAACTCAAGCATTAGAGATGCTAAAATCATTCAAACAGAGAGGTTATCCCGAAGCACTTCTAAACAAGGCACTTGAGGAGGTCAAGAAAATAGATAGAAACACACTATTATCCCAAAAGAAGACAAGAGCCAATACACTAGAAGAAGAAAAACCAATAGCTTTTATATCCACCTACAATAATCATTGCACCAAAATTAAACAGATTATAAGAAAAAATCACAACATACTCAAACAGGATTATCTAATAGCTCCTATATTACCAGTTGACCCAGTCTTCATTTTTCGTAAGAATAGATCACTTCGGAATACATTAGCGCCAAGCTTTCTGAAATTTGACCCGAAACCCATGGCCCAACTAGACTCCTGGCTTCCATCTAAAACTAAAGGATTTTTTAAGTGTGGAGCAACGAGATGCATTACTTGTAACCATGTAGATAATAGAACTAAATTCATCAAAACCGAAAATAGTGAGACATTATATGAAATTAAACACTTCATCAACTGTAATTCTTCCTATGTTATATACATCCTTTCATGTGAATGTGGACTGAAATATGTGGGACGTACTACCAGAAAGTTAAAAATAAGGTTTCTTGAACATCGAAGGAACATTATCAAGAGACTGACATCTCATAGTGTCTCCCAACATTTTTATGAGTTCCATCACGGTAATCCCAACTGCCTTAGGTTGGTTGGAGTAGAACATATTCCACCAACCAACAGGGGAGGGGACCGATATAAAAGATTATGCCAACAAGAAGCCTATTGGATGTTCAGAATGGGTTCAATATATCCAGGGGGCCTCAACGAGGCTGTAGAACTAAATACCATAATATAATATATATACCAACTAATCCCCCCTTTCCCTGTTACACCCTTACTATGTATAGGTTACATAATACCCTCACAATTGGATCACCTCTACATGTAAATAAGTGGACTTCGGAGGGACTAGTGGAACACCTTATCAGTGTTCTACTGATCCCCCTGAACCCTATTATCATTAAATTATGTATGGGGATTTATGTATAATCTCCCCACTGTCACATCCCTCATGATGATATTTAAGTAACATATTGAACTTTAAACGAATATGTAGAATTATACCTCTTTTGTTTTCCAGGGAATCTATCCCCCGACTCTCCTATATCTAACAATAATAAATGTAACATCACTGTAGTTACCAGACTTGCGGTCTATTACTCAAAATCCGAATCTCTCCCATTTAAGTCTGACATTGTATTGTTTTGGTTTATGTTTTAAAAAAACTTTTTAATCTTCTGAATAGGCATTGTTCCGTTTCTCTAAAACACCTAACCAGCTTATAGGCTGGTTGGCGGAAGTGCCTTAATATCCACACATTGGCGGGCGGAAGCGCTACACACGATGACCATAATAAAAAAAAGTCACGTGTGCTGACGCGGTCACGTGTTCCGCAATTCATCGACCAAGGCGGAAGTGCCGCTATGATCCACGGCCCCCACAGCTGATACTCCCTACAGACAGCTGCCTTATTAGGTTGCTTAGCAACCACTCCCCCTCCGCAAAGCGGAAGTATACCATACATGTTCCGATCACGTGACATGTGGGTCACGTGATCGGAAACCTCATTAGGAAATACGAAAACTTATGTACTGTCCTATATTATGTCCCCCACCAATAATAAATGAACACAAGGCTGTAACTATGGTAACACTGGCCACAACAAATTCATTCATTGGCTACAGTGTTTTACCTATCTATACTTATCAACATAAAGTCTATAAATTTACTGGTTTTTATTATTGAATTGTATAAGAATTTGTTTTATCTCATACACACTTCATCCCATCCAAAGTAGGTCTGTCTTCCATGTAAGTTTGTTTTAGTTTTAAACATATTTTAAGTGATTATGTAATTATGCAATCAGGTGCTGCTTAGGGCTAATTAGCCACCATATTGGAAGGGGTATATAAACCCCACATGTCTCAACTATGGATACCTTTGATAAAGCTGCAAGCTGACTGCAGCGAAACGCGTCAGGTGTACCAGGGACCCCCGCCAGGAGCTGTTCTGAAGGAGGACCGAACCATCCCCCAAACTTCGTCCAGACGATTCACCCAAACTCTGAGACTATAAATAGCAATAGCCGCACAAAAGGACTGGGACAACCGTATTGCATGAGGAGCTCTCCATCAAAAAGAATCTGGAGCACACTACCCGCTAACGGTAAACTGCCAATCCATTGGCTACTGCTTATCTTTGAGACTGTTGTTTATGCTGGACTATAAACTTGTAGGGGAAAACAATCCGGAACGGTCACCCTAAAACCTCCTATTTTAAATATCACCTCCTGGCGTATTGGGCAACCCTATCGAAGTGTCACATGAATTTTAGATCATATACTAACTGCATTTGACATGTAATCGTCCTATATGTACCTAGTTTTTAATTGTTACCTATTGCATTTATTTTAGGAATAAATTGTGTTTTTATTTACATCACTTGTTGTATGCATCAAATTCAGCGCGGTCTCACCCCACCCTTTTTTTCTGTACTGTAAACGGGAGTGACTTCCCCTATTTAGAGACTGCCGCTTGGTGAAGCATCTCCTATCCAAAGCGCCCGAGCACCCTAGGGTATCTATTTTCTGCATACACACATACTCACCCTCGGGCTGCTAAGCTATGAGCTGCTTCACCAAATTTGATGAAAGAGCAAATAGAAGACAGACCTACTTTTCGAGATGGGATACGGGAAATGAGGATAGAGGTGAAAAGTCTGAGTCATACTTTAGATTAACGGAGGAATTCTATAAACTGGAAAACCTACTAAAATCCGAGATGAAGCAATGGCTAGACGGTGTAAACTTACAAAAATACATAGATAAAAAAATGATTCCGAGGGGACTCAGACTTTTCAAACCCTCTATCTTCCAAGAGAACATAGTATTTCAGGAACAATGGGAGAACACTCTTGACAAATGTTCTTTTACCCTAATGGAGTTGGTTATCAAATATAGAATAGAAAAAGCCAAACAACTAGAACAAGAAATTGAGGAAGTTAAGAAGAGACTCGAACCCCATGCTAATACATCAGAATTTAAAGAAAGAGATAGGATTACTACGGAAAAAATAGACAAATTCGAACAGACAATCCTAGACACTAAATGTAAAAAATTTAGACGTGATTTTGATGACTATAGGAAAGGAACAGTGAGAACATACAAAATAAAGAGTAGGGAGGAACAGATGGAACAAAGAGGGAGACCATATGAAAAAACTCGAGGTCGACCATATAATAAATCCACATCAACTAGAGGTAGAAACTTCTCCACTAGAAAAACATATCAATCCCCACACAGGCAATCCAATTATACCCAGCATAGAGAGGGAGGTAACACCAGACACCATTGGTCCAACAATTCACCACCCCCTAGGAGAGCTAAAGAAAATGAAGAAGCACATACATTACACTCTACATATTCTCACTCACTGTCACCTAGGACACGAGATAAATCACTTTATGATACTCAGAATAGGGGGGCAAGACCCAAAGAGAGAGATTTGAAAGTCCGACAGACAGAAAACACTTCAGAAGTTTTTTTGGACAAACGTCCAAACAAACTACATTGGGACCAAATATCCCATACAAACGAATACCAAACAACATCAAAAAGAGGCAGAAGAAGTACAGATTCAGAGGGAGAAGAGGGGGCAAGAAAGAAAAACACAAGAAATTAAATAGGATCAAAAACAAGGTGACTAAGACCACACCTATTTTTAACCTATCATCAAGAGTACTCACAGATTCAGAAACCGCCCTCCTAAATAAAGGCCTCAAATTCTCTCCATCTGCTCCACCTAATATCTTTACCTTGTTTGTGGAACTCAATAGATACATTAGAACACTGTGCCGTAAAAGATACTTTGCCAAACAATATATGAAACGCAAGAATGAAGAGGCCCTTCCCATAGTACTTGATCAGGAGGACCAATTAGCTCTGGATATATTGGAAGAATTAGGTGGTGTGGCTAATTCCACAGCCACAAAGACAGAGAAATTGTTCGATATATCTAGAAAGAACTTCAAACAGAAGTCAGAATTTTTTCCAATAAAATCTAAGGGTTCTAGTATAGAAACTTTTTATAAAGTTACCTTAGACCAGGGGTGTCAAACTCAAATTCATCGGGGGCCGCATCAGCAGTTTGGTCCCCATCAAAGGGCCGGTTGTATCTGTAGGTCTATCCAAAATTTACCGCTCCACCTGCCTTATATGTGCCCAGCCATCTGCCCCCTTTTAAAGTGCCCAGCCATGTGCCCCCTTTTATAGTGCACAGGTCCCCATTTTACACATTGCGGCAGGCACAGGTCCCCATTTTACACATTGCGGCAGGCACAGGTCCCCATTTTACACATAGCGGCAGGTACAGGTCCCCATTTTACACATTGTGGCAGGCACAGGTCCCCATTTTACACATAGCGGCAGGTACAGGTCCCCATTTTACACATTGCGGCAGGCACAGGTCCCCATTTTACACATTGCGGCAGGCACAGGTCCCCATTTTACACATAGCGGCAGGTACAGGTCCCCATTTTACACATTGTGGCAGGCACAGGTCCCCATTTTACACATAGCGGCAGGTACAGGTCCCCATTTTACACATTGTGGCAGGCACAGGTCCCCATTTTACACATTGTGGCAGGCACAGGTCCCCATTTTACACATTGTGGCAGGCACAGGTCCCCATTTTACACATTGTGGCAGGCACAGGTCCCCATTTTACACATTGTGGCAGGCACAGGTCCCCATTTTACACATTGTGGCAGGCACAGGTCCCCATTTTACACATAGCGGCAGGTACAGGTCCCCATTTTACACATTGCGGCAGGTGGTGGAAGGAGGGAGAGAGAGAGAAAGAGAGGAAGGGAGAGGGGCTGACTTACATTTGAAGCGGTTCTCGCCGCTCTTCAGCCGCCTCTCCCTCCTCGTCTGCGCGGCTCCCTTCTCCCTCCTCCGACGGGGTTTCGTTGAATGACGCGTTTGCGCCGTGACGTCACGACGCAATCGCGTCATTCCGCGAAACCCCGCCCCCCCGAGCTGGGCACTCGAGAGAAGGGGGTTTCATGGCGGCGGCACCGCGGGCCATCAGACGAGGTCTGGCGGGCCGGATTTGGCCCGCGGGCCTTGTCTTTGACACCCCTGCCTTAGACGACTTCAAAACAATGTGTACAGGTATTGATCTCTATTCCCAAAAAAGCAAATCTAACTTGTCCAGACAAGAGAAGAGGGCTATAAATATTCTAACAAAAGATAAATCTATAATTATCAAGGAAGCAGACAAGGGGGGTGGGCTAGTTATACAGAATAAGGACGACTATATATTGGAGGCCATGAGACAGCTAGAAAATTCCGAGTTTTATACTAAATTGACTAGCGATCCTACACAAGACTTTCTCCGGGAGCTTGCGACTCTTCTAGAGGGGGCCCTGGACGCTGAAGTCATCTCCAGAGAAGAACATCACTTCCTTTATCCAGCACATCCTGTCACTCCTGTTTATTATCACCTACCCAAAATACACAAATCCCTCACTTCACCCCCTGGGCGACCTATCATTTCTGGTATCCACTCCCTCACTTCCAATCTTTCTTTTTATGTAGACTCCTATTTACAACCTCGTGTATCTACACTCAGATCCCACATTAAAGATACTACCCATTTCCTATCCCTTATTAAAGATGTGAAGTGGCAAAGCTCATATGCATTTCTTACTTTGGATGTCCAAAGCTTATATTCAAATATACCACATGAAAAAGGTTTATCCACTATATCTGAACGACTTAATCAAGATGGGGACCTGAGTGTGATTCACAGGAAATTCATTATAGATTCTATTTCCTTTATTTTGCGTCACAATTACTTCTTATTCTTACAATCCTATTATCTACAAGTCAAGGGTACTGCCATGGGGACCAGGTTCGCCCCCAGTTACGCCAACCTCTATGTGGGCGATTTGGAGGAACATCTCATTTGGGGGGGTGACTGGGGGGCGGGCCTGGTCCTGTATGGCAGATACATTGACGATTTATTCATCATTTGGGATGGGGATTCACATTCGGCACAATTATTTGTTGACACTCTTAATTCTAACACTTATGACTTAGTTTTCACTCACCAATATCACTCACAACGTATTAATTTTCTGGATGTGTCTTTAGAAGTTAAAGATGGCAAAATATGTACCACCAACTATGCCAAGGAAGTGGGCACTAATGCATACTTGCACTATTCAAGTGCCCACTACCCCCCCTGGAAGAGAAGCATTCCTAGGGGACAGTTCATACGCCTTAGACGCAATTGTTCTGACATAGTATCCTTTGAAACTCAAGCATTAGAGATGCTAAAATCATTCAAACAGAGAGGTTATCCCGAAGCACTTCTAAACAAGGCACTTGAGGAGGTCAAGAAAATAGATAGAAACACACTATTATCCCAAAAGAAGACAAGAGCCAATACACTAGAAGAAGAAAAACCAATAGCTTTTATATCCACTGTCGAAGTCAGAAAAATGTCTCAATGCACACTGCCATATTTGCACCGCACACGGGTCCGTGCTGCGCATGCGTATGCTCTCCCGTGGAAGCGCATACCCGCAATAGCGTGCACTCGCACGCGCAGTATGCGCATTTACGGTAGAGTTTATGTGATCGTAGCGTGCGACTCATTCGTTACAAAAGTTCACAATTAATGTCGTTTATAGATCATGTTCCCCTCAATAGTTTCTGTAAGTTTGGTTTAGATAGAATGTCCCTGAGCGGAGGAGTCCCTCTTTGTATTGCACGAAGGGTCTAACAGGAGTCATACAGCAGTATTTGGTACCCATCGGAAGAGTATTTAATTAGCAATATTCCGGTGTTGGTTTGGAGCGTATTAATCGCTCGTGCGAATAGTTATGAACATAAGAAGTTTATGTCCATTTCTATTATTTACCCATACTCAGGTATGCGGCGGGAAACCCAGTTTCCCACCCACCTGAGCCGTTTAAACTCAGCACAGCCCACCTGTATGAATCAACCTATGACCTTTGGTTACAGTACAGGGCCGAATTCCTGTGTCCAATAAACTGAAGGATTGTAGGACCAGGAGATTGCATTGTGTGTGGGGCATAAATAGGCAGGCCGACCACATCCAGCTCTCACTCTCTCATCAACGGTTATCTGCTGATAATCGGGAGCTGGATATCGAGGCGCAGGCGATCATACCCTTTGTGCGTAAGTTCTCTCCGTAATCATTGTCTTTCTGTGAGCCAATTCCTCTCTCTCCCTCTGTGTCTATTTCTCTCTCTCTATTTTTCTCTTTTCTCTCGTAACTCCCCTAGACTAAACTTTATAGTATTGTATTGTATTGTGTTAGGCCAGGATAGTATTGTAGTTTATCCCTTAGTTAGGTGTTTGGTTAGGAAGTCTTTGTTATATTGTAGTGTATCATTTGTACTGTGTTACTCTTTTACAAGTATACTAGATATAATACAGATAATAGGCTTTGGAACCCTAAAACAGTATCTGTGTATTTACTATAGTGTTAAGTGTTCACTTGAGCGTCGGTGACGCTCAAACAGCTTTGTAGGTAGTCAGGCTACACAAAGTTGCATTTACACCCTGTACTCACATTAAAGGTATTCTGTGTGTTTCGTCGGTATAAGGTTTAATATCAAGGTATAGTGTTGTGAGCGTCTGCATCGCTGGTGACCTCCTCGTGGTCTCGAGTGTATGCTACGCCATAGCGAATCATTCCCCTAGACATAACCAATAACGTGTCCTGTGATCGCTGGGCCGTGAGCGAACGTGACGCTTGAGCGTCTCGCCTACGGCTGAGCGATCGTTACGCAAATAGCGTACCATTACGGTATTTCTTAAGTAAACAGCGTACAGTGTTCTTAGCTTCATAAGGGTTGTTTATACGACATAGGAATTTAGCATTGTCAATTGGGGGCTCGTCCGATCCTTTTCACATCTGCACTAGGTAGATCAGCAGACATTATCCCCCAGCAAAAGGGTGGGAGGTTGTCTCGCAGTTGCTGACGGGATAAGCGTCTGCTTTCGCTTAGATTAAGAGTGCTGAAGGAATCCGGGACCGGAAGTAAGAACAAAACGCTTGTGTCTTTTTAAAACTGTTTATTTTTCTTTTGTCTTGCGTACGCACGCATATATCTGCATTTCTGTTTCATTTTTCGTATATCACTATTCCTGTTTGCCAAATTTTATAGTTGATAGAAAGGGCTAAAAGGAGATTTGCTGTTATTTAATAAGTAGAGGTAATAGTTAAAGTATAGAACAACACACGGCTTGTCCGAGAGACGAGGCAGCCAGTGTGCAGTGTGGATTGCGGTAGATGATCAGGGATCGTCTACATTGATAAAATATATATTGTGTTACGGTGGATCCTTTGCATTGCGTACACGTGTCGCTAACAAAGACTAGCGTACGCAATCCGAAAGGCAGACGCACGCAGCGTACACTACGCAACGTAGCGTCTGGTTACGCCCACGTAGCTCAAGTCACGAAAAGTTGAATTAGCGCAAAGCGATAATTAGCGCAAAGGCGATAAGTAACGCACAGCGGTAAATAACGCAAGGCGATAAATAACACAAATTGATTTCAGCTTTCCAAAACTTAGTTTAAATACCTTGTTTTACTGTAGTACCTCTGGGGAGAGCTATCAGACTACGGGAAATGATTTTTCTGATCAGAAAACTATAAGAATGATCTTGGGTTGAAAACGGTATGAGTGTATTGAATCCCGCTTTGTGGACTTTGTGATCTAGGTGATAATCCCGCTTTGTGGACTTTGTGATCTATGTGATAATTTGTGATCTATGTGGAATGTGATGAGCACGATCTGAGTGAAAACGTGCAACAGAGTGTGATAAAGTTTTCGTTGTATTACGCTCTGGCTGTTTTGGAGCACAGTAGGGAGACTCCAATGATCCTACCATTTATGGGCAACAAGTGTCTATAAGTGGTACGATTGGACCGCACGGTTGTATGTGTGACCAATAACAACGGGTTATGAGGTCGTATATCCATGCGTAAATCTTGCCCTCATACGTGTTGTAGGGAGCACATGCAAGCGTGATTTGTGTAAAGAAAAAGGAAGGGAATTTTCTCAGGAAAATCTCTAGAGATAGGGCCTGCAACGGCTACACGTGTCTGCTAGAAGGCGGAACGGAGATACCCGGAGCAGAAGAAGTTTTAAGGAAGTTCTGTGTTTGGTGCATTTTAGGAAGTTTTTTCTGTGTTAAAAAGGTCCACAATGGCAGCCAAGTGCACAATACAGAGACGGTCGGAGGTCGGGATTCAGACTCCAGAGGCTTGCAGACCCCGAGGGTCTGCTCGGTTAGTAATGTGGGGGAAATATGGTCCCCACTCTGAGACCTTTTGTGATGAATGGACACGAATGACTGCGGGGGATAAGGCACCATTTCCCGGGATAGGTAGTTTTGACTCAGAGGTGTTGCATAATTTAAGGCAAAGGATATGTCTCATCAAATCAGCAAAGAGACGAATCAAGCATTATGATTGTTTACAAATATGGCAACAGGAGAGTGAAATGCAAAGAAATATAACTTACTTACCTAACTTTCATCTTGAGAGAGGAGAAGTGGCAATGGAGGGGATTGTGGTTGCGGAGAGAAGCACAAGGGTGAACAATAAAAATGCTCTTAGCAACAGTAGTACAGATAATAAGAATAAGTGTAATAAATGTAACAAAGATAATTGTAATACTGTTGAATGTACAACTATTAACCCATGCAAGTCGCACCCCATGTTAAACTTTCCTCAGGAACACCAACCAGAAAGTGAACCAAGAACGATGTCGGCACCTCTTTCAGAAGCCATCACACAAGACGTCCAGGTGGACACGACCCAGTCGGTAAAAACTGTAATCAAACCCCCTAATGGAGGGTCAGGTGAGGTCGTGTTCACAGGTATGTATGGTAATATACATCACGCACAAACAAATGTACCTTATATCCTAGAACCAATTCAGAATGACATTACTGGACTTAATCCTGTTAGGGTAATTGCAGTACCAAATGGGGAAACTGACTCTTCAGGAATCACTCCTGTCAGGAACATCGCCATGTACTGCCCTTTTTCCCGAACAGAATTAAGAGCAATTCTGTCTGAATTTCCTGATCCCAGGAAAGATTTAGTTGCTTGTCAAAGATACATTAGAGTGCTAGGACATACTGCAGAGCCAAGTAACAAAGATTGGAGGACAGTGCTGAGGGCATGTTTACCCCCCGATGTTGATTCATTGAAATTTATCACTGATTGTAAGCTAGATGAGGAAGTGCCACTAACAAACAAGTATAACCAAGATAATATAAAAAGAATCAATCTACAGTTGAAAGAATATTTTCCTACAGTAGCAAAGTGGAATAAAATCTATACAATAAGACAAAAAGAAGGTGAATCCGCAGAAGAGTATTTTCACCGGGCTCTGCAGGATATGGCTAGGTACACTGGTATAGATGACATTGAAACTAATGTACACCACAGAGAGGTAGCTGTGTCCGTATTAGCGAGCAACTTGAAAGACACACTAAAAATTAGGGTACAAACTTCAATACCTCATTGGAGAGGTATCTCGGTGGCGGCATTAAGAGAGTCCGCTATCGAGCATGACCGAAATATCCAAAGAACCAGGGAAGCGCAGGGAGAGCGGTTGATGACACTGAACATCCAAGCACTAGAGGATGCATCAAGTCGACCGGAACCCCAGGCCCCTAGCACATGGAGAAGGCCAAGGATTTGTTACCATTGTAGAAGAGAAGGGCATTATGCCAACAACTGTAATAACCCACATAAAGTTAGACCCCCTAGACCAAGAAATGAGCAAAGTTACAACATACACCATTATAATCAGGGATCATATAGGAAGAATTTTGGGCCACACCCATAAAATATAGTCAAGAAAGGTGATCATTAGGACTGATGGTAAGCCTGAGGTAACGATTAATAAAGTGGGAGGTCATTCACTAAAGACACAGGGATGACCAGGTGAAACGTTGTAAATGTATTTGTGAAAAATGTTTTTCTCTCCCTCTCTCTATCCCCATCTCTGACTAGTAGTGGTAAGAATTCACACATTGCATATCCACTTGGTCCTTGCAGAAGTCTACCAAACCCCAGCATGACCTCCGCCACAATGTATTCTGGCCAGATACAGACAGTGGAATAATGCAAGTGCTGGTGGGGAGGGACTGCTCAAGGAGACCATTAGACACGTAGATACGACAGCCTGATAGTCTGACAATGTTTTTCTAATGCTAACAATGTTTTCTTACAATGTTTAAAAATGCTTTGTTTCTCTTCTCTTATTGGTGGTTATTGTCGGGTTATGTAATGTATATATGCACATGAATTGTTCTCTATCTCTTTTGTTTTTTTTATTTTCTCTCTCTTCTCACTCATGTTTCCATGGTTTAAAGATGTTATGTCACCCCTCAGTTGGACCAATGGTAATGCCAGATTTTTGCTCCTTACAGAAAGATCGTCGGTTAGGAAGGAATATTGCATCACCAGAATGATCGTTTTTGAAGACTGAGAGACAACACCTTTGAGAGGACAGCAGAACAAGAAGAACAACAAGACGAGAGAACTTATTATCGTAACAAGTTCTCTCCCCCTCAAACTGATTTTCTTATACCCCATTTACAAATTTCTTCTTTTCTCCTCCTGTAAGATGGACTTGCCCCAAGAGACTGTGATATGGATTTTTTCCCGTTAACCATGATGTTGACCAGAGCAGTCTGTTTCGGTGAGAGTACCAGTGAGGTCGAGAAAGGATCCAGAAAGGTCCTGAGGACTGAGACGGAGGTGTAAATTTCCAATAGCAACCCAATCACCAAGCAAAGGCGAGTACCGGGCACGATCTAACCACCCTGTTATCTGTAAACATTTTCTTTGAAGGATTGTTAGTTTAAGAAGAAAGACCGTATCTGTAGGCTCTGTAACAAGAATGCCAATCCAGTCTTAATAACCATATGGACCGGCATCCATTGAGTGACTATCACTCTCTAGTGGGTAGCGTATTAAACCAAACAGATTGTTGGGTATGCTCTCAAGTACCTCAGGGTCACAGCAAATCAGGGCTAGTACCATTTCCTTTAACGTTAGGGGAGGTACTTGAGCTAAGTGGTGGGAGACCGGTGGACCGGAGGTTTAACATCTCCAGCCCTCCTAGTTTGAAGCTCCACCAGTACCATGTGGGTAGGTCCCTCTTATGTTTTAACATCTCCAATCCTAGAAAACCGGGAAATTGGGAAGTGTCATGGAGCAACCTTACCATGACCTTTTCACACAGAGCAGATAGAATGCCTACAGATACAGAGCTCGTACGCCACATAGCCAGTAGAGGAAAATCTTTTCGGTATCGATATACCTTAGGAAATAGGATTACTAGAGTTGGAGAGGTATCACCAGGATACTGTGCACATGTCATACAAACTGATACGTGCATTAGGCAGATGGAAGAATTAGGGTCAGGAGATTTCACCTGGAAGGTTTGTAACATGGTCATGTCCTTCTCCGTCCCTTATGTTCTCCCCGATGACGCATATTTCATATGCGGGAGAAAGGCGTACAAGTGGCTTGCCCCAAACTCTGAAGGATTGTGTTATATTGGAAAAGTATTGCCTGAAGTGATGACTGTAACACATGACAAAATGAAGGACATACACCGTGGTGCCCAAGCTCCTTATACTCACACTCACTACGAACACCGAGTTAAAAGACAACTGTCAGAAAGGTTAGAGCATCCGGCCTCTGATCTTATCCATGAATCCACCGGGATTCAGGTTCTGGTAGCGTTAGATTCCACTCGTACCGCTCGAGGAGTGATGAATTATAAATACATTTCCGCACTCGCCAATTTGTTAGATAATATCACTGAAATGTATGATGACACGTTTAGATACACTGGAAGGGAACTCCAAGCTTACAAAACAGAACTAGTTCAGCATAGGATGGTTCTTAATTACCTTACAGCAGTAACAGGCGGATATTGTGTTACATTGGCAACACAGTACGGCATAAAGTGTTGCACGTACATCACAAATAGTACCGAGGATCCGGTAGAGGTCATAGACCAAAAGATGGATGATATTCTGCAATTAAAGTGGGAATTTCGTCGGAAACACAATCTCACCCTTGC